>NC_068345.1:34459082-35659082 GCF_014633365.1 Diospyros lotus
GAATGGAGCTAAGGGGAGCTAACAACATGCTAGGTAGGTATGCAGGTGATCTACACATTATTCAAACACTCTTGAGAGTGAGGTTCCAAGCCAAAGAGTTCAAGGGAATGTGTTCTGCAAGTGAAGTGAACATCATTTTCACTGTTAGACATCATGGATGATGCAGCGAAGGCAGAAACTACAGATATGTATGTTAATCCTGCTATAGTTTTAGTGGCATTACAGGTGTAATGATGTCAAGCACAGTGCCAAGCCATTAGAACATGGGATGAGTCTAACAAAAATTCTGACAAGTTCTTATGGAAGCACGAGGTCATCAACCCAAAACTAGAGAACTTGTTCTTATGGAAGCCATTAGAACATGGGTTGATGACCTCGCACAGCCTTATGGAAGCACATTTGAGCCAAATTCTGCTCCTGCCAACCTTGAGTGAACTTGTTCACTGTAGGAGTGCTCCTTGAACATCTTGCAGCAACAGCATTTGGCGTCGAAGGCTTCAGACTAATCACTATCTCAAACAGCAACGGTTCATTGCCTTAATAGATTACATGAAAACTGAGCTACATCCAACAATTTTGCCAAAGCCTCTTGTTGGAGCTTCTACAATGGCAAAAGTACAATACCGACAACGAATTCACTTAGCTCGGTTGGTCATCTGCTGGCAAATACTTGCTAGTAGATAAATTCAGATCTAGACCCATCATCCTAAATAATTCAATATGAAATTGTCCAGTAAACCTGGTATCTGATTGTCTATGCTACACCCAGTACTTAAGCACATGTTGGAACAAGTGGGCTGCTTCCTCAGCCATCCAGTCTTTGGGTACAGCTAACACATTCTACTCCATCTTATTCTGCTGGTACACTAGGCATCTCTTTGCAATATGCCTTCATGTCATCCACAAGGGCTGTTGTGTGATGTACCTCCAGGTGCCTGGCTGACCTTTCTTCCAACACACCCTCACTGCCATGGTAGTGTTTACACCATTGTTTTTATAAAGAGTGTTGTGCATGTATTGCACTTTATTCCACACGGAACTTGTATAAGGAGACTATAAGGGTGACTCCTCACATTGTAAGTATCAAGCAAAGTTAGAAAACTATTTTTCAGCACATCTGTCCCTTTCTCTTAAGAGTGTTCTTTTCTGTGTTTTTTAGGGCCCTTCCCCAATTTTAAGGGCGCTTTACATGCAGTAGTCTAGCACACACATCTTGCCTACAAATACATAAGGTGTCTAGTGCCACACAGCTTGGGTTAAAATTAACTTGTCTGTGACACTTTCCTTCATTTAGAAATATTCAAAATATCCATTTGTTCCAACTAGAACTAATCCTCACCAGAGAAGGCTGAATTCCATGCATCAACCATAAGTTTCGAGCTCCTAGTCCTACCATTAGTATTTAGTTCGTTGTAAAAATTAAAAATGCGATCTCTAACCTCTTATGCTCCTCTATCAACCATCATGTGAAGAAACAAAATTAAATAGTATCATCGTCATCAACTGCTGAAAAAGTAAGTCATATTGACAATACAAATCTAAGCAAAAAAAAAGCAATCCTTCTCCCTCATTTCAAACAAAACTACTTTGTTCCACATTCCCTCCTTTTTCAGTCTTTCCATAATCCCAATTTATCCCATCTTGCATTTGTCATCCTCTAAGAGAGAGCTCATTAGGCAACTCAAGTCCATGTAAGTTGTAACACCCACTATTATAAATGCATGAGGTATCAATGTAAAAAAAATAATACAAGAATGTCTCCAATATTAGTTGAACATGGACTCAACAAATAGTAAAGTAGAAGACATTTTTTAAATAGCAAAAAACAGAAAACATCTTTTTATAAATCCATCTATCAAATTCTCATTCAATACATAAAAAGATATATACTAATTGATAACTACCATTTCCACCTTAGTAAATAAAAAGGAAATACATAAAGTTTTGAAATTTAACCATATTGTCGTGTCCTCGGGTAAAAGAATTCTACGAGTCCAAAACTAAAACACATACTCTCAACCTATTGTTGTACTGGATCTGCGTGAAGTAGCTTTCCTTATGTCAAGCTAAATAACATTTTTTGAATTCCCGCTATTTGAATCCCAAGGCAGAATTTTACGTTCGCCATCAACTATTTCAAATTTTAGCAAAATAAAAAACATTTCTTGTTCTAATACTACCACAACCAAGGAGAATAGAAAATGATCAAGTACTACTGTAGGGAACAAAAATTCACTGGCCTAAAAAATTGATAGGAAATTTGATTCACCAGCCTAGGAATCTATCCAAACAAAATATAGAACACATCAAGGTGGGAGACACAACTCCATCAAACTTGGAATAACCTATCTATTGACAGGAAATAAATGTACAACAACCACATTAGGGAAGTGTCCCACACCAAAACCAACCCCCGTGTCCTCCCCATCCCCACCCCACCCCCAAAAAAAAATCTATCCCAATCAATAGAATGGCCCCAAAACTATTGCATCCAGACTACTCCAATCATAGAACTGCCACCTCAAAACTTTTCAACACTACCCTCTAACTTCTCAAAATAAATCAAGAGAAACCTAGAATTTTTCAGAAACTTCATCACCAACTGCTACTTGTCCTCCACATACGAATGTTTGATCTTTAAAGTCATGATGGAAACTGCAACTGTTCCATTTTCTGTTCATATCCCTCCTTTATTTTCAATATCCTCCTGCCATTCTGGCATAATTAATGAAAAAATAACTTTGGTAAGTCTCTAATTGACCTAGTTCTTGATCCACTAATTTTGCGAAGCCCCCCACTCAATATGACATTGTACTGTTTAGTTTAGTTGGCTCCGGAGGATTGAATGATTTCTTGTTTAAAACCATAACACATAACGCCTGTAAACTCATTCCTGATCCAACACCCTATTTCAATAAATTGCCTTCCAACCCATTGCCTAACCCAACTCTCTCCTGATTCAACACCCAATTGAGACCACACCCAAATCCAACAGATTTCCTTCTAAACAATTCCTAACTCCTTTTCAGACTCTGTGCCACAATGGGAGCACACATCATAAGGTCAAATGTGAGTGCCAAAACCATTGTTATTCCTAATTACGCAGGAAGGTTTCACCAAGACTAGACAAGATTAAGGTGAACTCGTATATGTTTCACCAATCTTTCATGGTACTTAAATGTGGATCAATGCAGGCTAAATAACATAAACAACAACAACAACATATCCAGCCTTTATCCCACTATGTGGGGTCGGCTACATGAATTCTAGACTTCCATGTATTTCTGTCTTTTGTTATATCCTCATTTAAATCCATATATTTCATATCAAATTTTAATGTCTCTCTCAAAGTCTTCTTGGGTCTACCTCTACCTCTTTTTGTGACTAATTGAATTACATCTGGCATTCTGAAAGTAAATCCAATTTATTTCTTCGAACCAAGTTTTAGATGCATAGTAGACCATTAATCTTCTTGGACTATTTAAGCAAATGGTCTTGGAAACCACAGCATTTAATAAACGACAGCATTTAATGCCTTGTTCTTTGATATCCAGAAACTATTGGAAGTATTATACTCTACAAATGAAAATTCTAGATGCATCCCTTTGACTGTCTCTCCAAGTTTCTTTTCAGTCAGACTTTGTTTGGTTGCTGTCTTGTTTGGACTCATTGTTCATTGCAGACTCTGATCTGATCGTATGCAGATTCTGCTTCCTGCAACTGTTAGTCCTGAATACTCATGATTAGCAGTTCAGAAAGTCAGCTTTTCAGCTAGCTAACATGTAAACCACCAGAAGCTTCACTTTCTTATTGGATTTTTCACAAAATTAAAACTGTCTACAAAAAATAAAAAAATAAAAAAATAAACTCCCTTTAAATTATTTTAAAAAATTGAACTGACAGCCATATCAGCTCACCCACCAGAAAAGAACTGTTGGCTAACTCAGTGGTTCCCATTGGGAACCGGGACTAGACTAGGCCAGTGGTTCCTCTCTGGAACCACTGATTCAGCCGGTGGTTCTCCCAGCTCTTCTGGTAATGAGTCCTGTGACATAGAGAGAGTTTCATTTTGGAAAACAATTCAAAGGGAGTTTTATCTTGGGAATTTTTTTTCGTGGAAAGCTTTAATTATGTTAAAAACTCTTCTATTGTCTAAGCATAGTCACATTGTTGACCACATCTATCCTTTATCTTTAGCTAATTCCATACCACAACTGATGTAAGGTATTCATCTCAATGGATATATGAAAAAAGTTGGTCCCCCAGTCACAAGGGCATAATCACATGTCTCAAAGCAAGATCTGAACTTTGAATGAAAGACAAAATCAATTGATTTTGTTACGATTTGGTTGAAACTGTTAGAAAGTTAGAAACTCATATGATCAAAAGAAAACGAGCAGCAAAATCTAACTTCTGCAAGCAGGTTTTATATTAGTTCATTAATTCACAAAAATCAATATTAATATATGAAAAATTCTTCCTATCAAATACATAATTTGCAAGCTCTTGACTACTAAGAAAGCCTGCCCAACAGAAAAATTGCACGTGAATCATCAAATCCAACTGGAAGATATTATTCTGACCAGTTTTGACTTCACCAAAAGGTAAATCAGAAGCCAATAACATCTAATTGCTCATGAAGCATAAAATCTAAATTGAATATAGCACGATTACCAGTTTTGACTTCACAAAAAATGTGATCACTGATCAGAAGCCAATAGCACCCAAATTTACTTACAAGGCATCAAATCTAACTTAGGATAATATTCAGACCAATCATGGACTTTACAAAGAGGTAAATCAAAAGCCAGTAACACAATGTACCAACATTTTTTTGCCATTTTTTCTTGCCTTTTCTTTTTGCTTCAAAAGATAACAACCTACTTCAAATAAATCTACGCCTTTTGGAAGCAGAATAGTAGCAGATGCAAACTGAATCAAAAGGGGGGAAAACATCAGACTAAAAGGAGAGGAAATAGAAACGTCTTAAACAAGTTTTACTCAGCAAAATCGGGAAAAAAGAAAAGGCCCGTCTTGAACATACATTGATGGCGGAAATAGGGCTGAGATTGAGATAGAAATGCAGATCGCCCGATCAGATTCTTTGTCGAATTAGGTTGATTAGATAGTAACCAATTCCAGCAAAAGGGAAAACAAAATCCAGAAAGAAAAAGGAAGACGAACAACAAAAACCCATGAAAGGATGGAGGACTAAAAACATACCCAGAAGCTCAAAGAGGTGGAAATCTGATTTTCTTCCACGAAATCGCCACCTGATTTTCAGACCTTCGTTAAGTACTGCCAGCTTCCTTGCCCAGTTTAAATAGATGTCCCTTCTTACTATCTATGCAGTGGGAATCGAACTCTTATACTATGCTTGCACTGGTGCCCTTGTACTTTACTGTTTCTACTCTTACACCCCCACTTTCCAATGAAATTTTTTCCTCTGCTTTTTTGTACTTGCCAATTATAGATTAATCTTTTCTTATATTGTAAGAAATTCTGGTATCCTCCTCCTAATTCTATCTCAAACAAGAATATGTTGTTCAAAAGTGAGAATAATATTATTATTGAAGAAAGAAAAAATTATGAATCATAATATGTTGAATTTATCAAAATTTTCTATTTTTTTTGTAAAATTTATTTCCTATTCTTTAAAAGGAAAAAAATTTAAGGTGATTTTTGAAGCAGAAAAACACTATTTTATTTTATTTTAGCCTAAGGCTTAGGGTGAAGGAGATCATTTAGTTGAAATATAAGCATGAAGGAAGGGCATAGATGAATATAAACCAAAAGGCAAGGGGTAAAAGTGAAAAAGAAATAAATAGAAAACCATGTTCAGTGCCCTGTGGGCGGAAGACGGAATCAGAGGGCAACGGGTTTCTTAGACTTCGGCTTGACGGATTTTTGCTTCGCACAAGTAAGCAAAAAGGAAAGGTCTCAGAAGAAAATATATTATATAATTTTTATTACAACACAATTTAATTTTATCTAAATTATTTCTCGGCATCTAAAAAGTGAATTTATGGAAGAAAATTATTTAAGTAAAAATTATTATTATTTAATTGTCTAGAAATGTAAGTGCCCCCCACCCCCCCTTACATGCTTCAGCAATTTTTTCTTTTTTTTTTTATAAAGAAACCTAATGAATCTATTGCTTAATCGAAGAATGAATCTTCCTCATCTTTTATAATATGTTCAACAGATACTGTACTTTGTTCATTATAGAGAATCAATCTTCATCATGAACATGACATTGTTTTTAAGTTAATAACACATGTGGGCTCATAACAAATCAATATTGCAGATACGATTGGAAGGACAAAGGGATTGAGGACCATAAGATTAGATTGATTGGAGATTATGGGGATTGATTAGACTAATAATTTCTCTATTCAATCTTTTTAATTTGTAACACATGTTCATGTGGTATAATTAATAAATACCCGCCTCTATGAAGTAAATTGGCACAAAATTTCTTCCTCTTCATCTCATTTCTCCTGCGCTGCTACATTTCACTATAGCCCTGAAACATTATTAAGACATTAAAGCTAATGGTGGAAGGAATGTTTTACATGTGTCAAAGTAGGTCCTGAGTTGTAAAAAATAAAAACAAAAAAGAAAGAAAGAAAGAAAAAGCGACGAAATTGTTATCTAATATATACTTTTATTGACACAATTATAAGATAACCATTAATCAGATACAGTGGCTACTGATACTCCATTCTTCATGGATGCTTCCATAACTAAGCTAGCTAATGCTCCAGGGAGTTTACATCCAATACTGCAGTGATTCAGCAATGCAGTGGCAAATATAAAGAAAGACCTAATGACCACAAGTGTGAGTCTTGATGGGTTCAATTCAAAGGCTTTTGTTTTGAGCCTTCCATGCTCCATACTCCATTTCCATGTAAGTTAGGCCATGTTAATATATATGTATATGTATATACATGCATAAAACAGAGCTCTTGGTGCTGTTTTTGAGCTGTGTCTATGTACTTTTAGAGGGCAAGAAATAGTGAGTAATACTGGATCCTCTTTTTATGATATTAGGCCGCTTCTGAGGCCGGAGCGAGGCACGAACCTCTTCCTGGATTTCAGGTGGCAGCTCGTTAAATACGGTTGTGTCAATCTCATCAATGCTGTAATCCCATGCCTCCCTCCTTGGTTCTACTTGACCCAAATTTGACATGCTACTACAAGTCCCTGTCTGTGTGACTGTGTTCTCTTTTTGTAACTCGGCTTCAGTTGGGACCCGAGAGCTACTTACTGACTTAAAGTTCAAGCCTGCACCAACAAAATGAACATGAGAGAGAGAGAGATCGGCAGGATTTTAGATCTAAAGTTGGAACTGGAAATTACTTGGGGACGACAATGCTTTGGCTTCTGCTATGGTTTCATCAGGTTCTTGCTTGTGCGAAGAAGAGGAAGAGTTGTTGCAACTCTGAAAAAATCTCAAGATTGAAGTGGATCCCTGCTATGCCAAATAGGATAAGAAACAAGCTACCACAACAGAGAGAATAAATAACCAAAATAATTGGACTGCTTTCAAAGCTTGTTCCCAGTTCGGCAATATTTTTTGCTCCAAGGTTATGGTTGAGGCAATAATTATGGTTCTAAGCAGATGGCTGGAAATAATCATGGGAAGCAATGGTGTTGTAAACAGCAAACAGAAAGAGACAAGATCTTTAAGTGCATTTTGCCACTTGACTCCAGAGTGCAGCTTCTAAGCTAAAAATAGCAAGTCATAAAATATTTAGGCTAAAACAGGTTACACGAAGAAATTCCCTTTCCAACTCATAAACAGAGAACAAAAATCTTAAGTAGCCAGTGTTATTTTAAGAATAGAAACAGCATTAAACAGCTGGAAAGGAAAAAAAAAAAAGTTCACCAGACCTTGTCTTTCACCTTCTTTCTTTTCTGCGCTTCTTGTGTAGCACCATGAATGAAATACTGGAGCCCGGCATCCTCATGGAATTCTCTGTCCAATTCATTCTGAATGAGTTTGAAAAAGCTTTCAGCCCCTGTATGTTATCTATCCTCAATTATAAGGCAAAAGAGAGAGAGGACAAATAAAAAGAAAGCGTAATCAAGACAGAAAGAAATCCTTCATAGATCCAAAGCCACAGAGCAAGCTCACTACCTGAGGAAGACAATGTAGACGTTTCTTGGACAAGAGAATCATTTGCTGTCTTTGATAGAGAACATGATGGATACTCATGCTCAGGAGACTGCATGGTTTGATATGTATCCTAGAAATATATATCCAATAAGACATAATTTCAGTTTCCTAGGGCAAATTAGAACGAAATCATTTAAACAACACACCAAGTTTTAATGAAACCCAAAAGGTCTTAAAAGTTTACAGATTGGGGCAGGGCTGTTATGATGTAAAATATCAAGTTACACCACTTTCTAACATGTTAAGCTTCTAAAGGAAAAAAGAACCAAAGAATGGCGGACGTAATTGCATAAGCATCATAACTGATTAATATTCTTGGTACCATTAAAATAAATTAATCAGTCACTAAATTAGACAGCGTAACTACAAACCTCTCTTGCATACCCTTCGCTCTTGTTCTCCTGTTGATCCAAACTCGGCACAGCATGCCTAATACTCGTTTCTTCTTTCTGATAATCTACAGGCAGTTCCGTTGGATGCAATCCTATATAATTTTCGTTTCCTTAAAAAAATGTCTTATCTTACAACAATTGCAAAACTATTGGGAGGAAGGGGGGAAGAAAGTATGAGAATAGTACCAGAGGCTGACGACACTGCAGTTTCTGGGACAATTATATCATTCAAATGCTCAGGTGAACTGCAGGACTGATCTTTCCCAGGAAAGTATTTCATGATTGAACATGTCCCCTGTCAAAAGCATTCAATAACCAATGTAAAAATAATCAACCAAAAATTTTGTTTCTTCCATCTTTAAACAGTGGAAAACTGGATAACTTTAGCGCACCCCATTCCACAAGGCCTAATACATGAAACAATCTTTGCAGGGTATGGGATTGTTATATATGGGCATGATAAGCTTCAAGTAGTAAAACTACAGTACTAAAAATTAGATAAACAAATTCTTCCAAGAAAGGACTTTGGAAGATACTAAATTCGAGCTTACAGATGGTATTGCAACTATTTTGCTTGCTGAAACAGAAAGAGAAGTTATTCCCCATCCATTGTGTCGACTTCGCAAAGACTTGATCCTGTATGAGCCAAGATATTCACGTAACCCAGCTTGAAATAGGTTTAGTGTGTCTTCTTTGATCTTGGCAGTGCCATATCTCAAGGGGCATGACTTAGAAGGAAACTTTCTGTCTGACTCAGAGTCACTGAACTGCAGGATAGGTATAATCACACAGGTGTCAGTTGGAGTTAGGTATTCGAGATATTTTCACACAAATGGATGTTTCATCCAGGAGTGATTTTTTAAGAATGACAAAAGAGACAACATTTGCCATTTAATGAAATACTAGATACCACGAATGCTCTTGCATGCAGAGTAAGTGTGTGTGCAATCCGCTTATTCTGGTCAAGGTCTGAATGAAGACGTTCACTCAGTTCTTCACAAAGTTGATTAAGCCAGTGTTCAACCTGGAGATGCAGTAACAGGGAAAAAAATGTCAGCCTCTATCATAAAATCTCCACCGCAGTTTATATGTGAAGGACTTTTATATAAACAATAAATCAAATGAAAAGATATCATTAAGATAATTGTCAAGATGCAGATGCCAGAGTCATCATAGTACTAACAGTGCAAAAAAATAAGCACCAAAGTTTTAGGAGGATAAATTTAGCTTCATGGTTATATTCTTTACTTACAGAATAAAGATAAGCTTTTTTGATGTTTAATAGCATTGGTAACCTAAGAAATGGACCACTGTCCTACAATTTTCTCAATGTTAAGTGTTCAATGGCTTTGAAGCTAGGGAAGTGCATGTAAGATGAGGGAAAAAAAAGAAGGGTGGAAAAAAGAGAAGAATAGAGCCATGATGGATGGTTGTCTATTAGGTTACAACATCAATTAATGAACCTAGTTGCAAATAAAATTTAAGCCACTTAACTGTATGCGGATTCTTTAGATGGCAAACCTTGGTAACAAGAATAAGGTGACTCCTTTGCGGAAACAGCCTCTTTGCAAAGAAACAATGGGAAAGCTGTGTACAAATATGACCCTCCCCAGATCCTCGCAAAGCAGAGAGCATTGTGCACTGGGGACTCCCTTTACTATATGTGGAATCTTAAGTCTTCGAACCATATTATAGAACATGGGGTTAAGGGAGATAACCTAAGTCTTAAGGTGCCCCATTAACCACCTAGATTACTCTCTTCTCATTCTCCTTTCTTCCTTCTCCCATCTCTCTTCTTATTGTTCCTTATTTATATTTTGCTCCATATTCAACTTAGAATCAGAGCCTGATTCCACATTCCTTATTTCTGTTAGTAAACACAAGCAAAATAGAAGAAGAAAAGAAAAGATCCAGGAAATTTTCAATGTAGGCAAAAACCTACCGTTGTCCGTCTGTGACTTCTACTTTTCTTCATATTTCAGGAATCTTTTGGCTACTTCTACGAAATCTTTGATCAGGCTTGTTTCCAAGCAAAACAGTGCACCAAGCTCAATCTATGGGATTAACTAACACAATTAGATTGACTTTAAATTTGAATTTTTGATAGGGTCTTTGCGAGAAAGAGGTCCAACGATGGCTGTTTTAGCCTAGACCAGTGAGTTTTAACAATGTTTCCTCTTTTACCAGCTAGGTTATTTTATCATAGTTAGCTCTATTTATTAGGTACCTCTGAATCTGTTTAAGATTCCTTGAAGTTAGTTGAGTTAGCCAATCCTTGAACTAGTTTTATGTTAGTTGTAATATGAAATTTGATTTTGCAGACATGACAGGA
This sequence comes from Diospyros lotus, assembly GCF_014633365.1. Classification (NCBI taxonomy): domain Eukaryota; kingdom Viridiplantae; phylum Streptophyta; class Magnoliopsida; order Ericales; family Ebenaceae; genus Diospyros; species Diospyros lotus. The sequence continues at coordinate 34,469,989 of NC_068345.1, forward strand.
GGCAGTAAGGCCTCCATTAGCAGCAAGGAGAGTGGGATAACTTATGTTGAACCACTTGGAGATAGTCCAGATCTTCAGATCGGTCTTATTAAGTTGGATACTGTTACTGTTTGATTTGATCATTTGGGCACATTTCCTACCATTGCTCATGGCTTGACTGTTATAATGCAGGAGATGTTGAGGACCTGAACAAAGAAGGGCCAACACTTCAGAAATCAAATTCAGAGAATGCACTTGTTTTGAAGTACCTGATTAATTTAGTGCAAGCCGCTATTTATTGTACTTTCTTGTTATTTGAAACAAGCAACACATACATATACCAGAAATTGGTGTTGTATAAGCTTAAGAACTGAGGAAGAAGATTAATGAGTCAGAAGGATATCTCACTTGATAAGTACTATGCTGACATTAGTAGTATGTGGCAGACTTTATTATTATCAGAGTTTTAAGCATGAGCTCAAGATGTAGCTACCTCCAACATATGGTGGAGATAGATTCTTGCTGGCTTGAACATAGAATGTGATCAAATTTGGTACAAGTCTTAAGCTGATATCCTTTTCCTAGTTCCAGAAAGGACTGGTCATACTCCCTGTCAAGACCTTTCTTGCTTCATGTGTTATCTCGACTTCACACAACAAACTAGGTTAGTTGAAGTCTGTTGAGAAGGGCAGGAGTGTGGATTGTGATCAGTTCAAGTGTGGATGTGTTGGGAGAAGATAGGGGGAGCACTATTGGAAGTTACATGGTGGCCCTAGCCAAAAGGTGGTCTCCATGTGGTGATATCATCAATCATCAGTAAAAACATATTATAGACTTTCTTGATCACCTCTATTAATACTCATACATCTTCTGGAAGGAACTAAAAACTCTCAGGTGTCTGATTGCTAGACTTGATACTTCATCTCCCATAGGTTCTTCCATTGCACCAATTGTCTGTTCTGACTTTATTAACACAAGTAAGACTGCAGTACGCTTCATGCTTCTTTCTTCCTTGATAATTGAATCTGGAGCTACTGCAGTGTCTTAAACATCTTCTTTTTTTTTTCCTTTCCTCAAGCTTACTTCTTCTAGTAAGGATAAATATAGAGGTGCTAATGTCTATAACTTGACATTCCTCCCTCTACATCTTTCCTCTGTTTTTCATGTTCCAAACTTCTCTGCTAATTTCATTTAACTGCTCAATGACCTTTTCTCTTACACATTATGTCTTTCAAGAACTAAAGGCAAGGGAACAACCAAGGAGCATTGATATGGATATCATACCGATATGGAAACAGAAATGGACATGGATAAGATATGAGATAGGGTGAAGTATAGAAAAAGCACAAGTTGCCTAATGTGAAGATGTCATTCAATATATTATAATATTACATAAATGTTCGCATAGATAATAGATTCGCTAATACATTGGAATAATAATACATTATTAAAAATGAAACCCGGGTGATTACATGCATTATCTTGTTAGCATAAACATTATTCATGAATGATGAATAAGAATGAGAAGAAAGAATAGGGTAGAGAAGGATTAATGCGTAATAGACCAGTACATACTGAAGCAATCGATCTTAAAGCACGAGGGCCAGGAAATGTCTTCCCAGAGCCATGACTTTTGGGAAGAAGACGACCTTCTACCTCATCCCCACTAATTCCTCTTGCAATGTTCCATAACCAAGTACTGAATCACAGATAAAAGACAAATCAGAAGCAACATTCAGACATGCACCTCAAAACTATTAACAAGAAGATTATAAATAAACCTTTAACATAAAAGAATAAATTCTTTATTGTTATTTTTTATTATTTTTTTATTTAACTTTAGCAAGCTGAAGTCATAAAATTTGGACAATAAAACATGAAAAAGAAAAAGTTATACAACAATAAATCCTCTAGAACTTTTCCCAACATTCTGAAATAAAAGGTTGCATTAAAGTATGCAGTTTAATCCTACATCGTGAGTGTTGGCCCAAAACCTAAATTTAAACAAAAAGTTAACAGTATCATCTTGGAAAATGGGAACTAGTTCAGCACGTAGAAAAAATGAGAATTCCAGAAAATGGAAAAATCCATAGAAATTTGGGAAAAGATGCGAAGTAAACAACTAGCCAGAATTGGGATAAGCTTCAAATATCAAATAAGTTAAAAACAGGAACCATTTGAGTGGACAATGAAATTCCCAAAAATCCAGCCATATTGCTACAATTTCAGAGCTGCAAACATTTGGAGATCATGATTAGTGATAGATAATGACCCAGTATTTATGCCATAACATTCTTGGAGTTTCTCCTCTGAGAACTGCAATAACTCCCCGACAGTATTCACACCAAGGTCATTTTGCAACGAACTCCCAAGCTTTCCCCCAAGCTGCTTCCTGCAAGTAAACTTTGCCTCTTTAAGTATATTTAAATTGAATTGCATTTAAGACTGTAACAGGCAAATTCATACATTACAACGCTAAAAGTACAATCTTAAGAAGGGTAGAATCTTATTGTTTGGTATCTAAGAAGGGAAGATATCTAAGCCTGCAATTGATGTGGCATTTGAACTCCAAAGTTAAGAATCTCACATTTATATAATAAGACTATCTGAACCAAAATCTTACATTTTTTTTATAGGCAAAGATTCAAGCAATCCTTTTACAGATGTGATGGGAACAACAGTTTGCTGTGCAGGTTTATTCATACCACTTGCTAGTTTGGCCAGCATCTGTTCAAAAATTCATATGAGCACAAATCAAAGTTGACAGGGTAATTTCCTACCATAAAATAATATAAGATAAAGACAAATAAATAAATTTAGGACTTGAGCCCACCTTGTTATGAGCTATACCAGCAGAACATGTGAACTCAGTCTCCTTCAAAACTTGCATCCTAAGTTCTGAAACAATAAGAACACCACAAGCTAGCAACTTATCACAGCGATCAGCATTGCTCCTGCAAAGCCACTTCCTTACATTTTGTTTGAGATCACTTCCATCCTAGACCCAAGTTGGCAGTATCAGTATAGCAGCAGCTGTTGGAAAGGTAAAACAAACAGGTATGGAACTGAAGTATTCAAGAAAAGGACTTATTTCCACTCTGCATCCTGTGCCCCAGCTAGTTTTTGGTGCAAATACTTAATTTATAATCAAAGGTACTAATTATAAGTCACTGCTATCTTCATTTCCAAAATGATGGCTTGCAAGCATGTTCAAAAATTTGATACATGTTTTTTGTAGAGATCAATCAAGACATGTCTAGTAAAGGCCAATTTGAAAATGGTAAAAATATTGAGACTCTAAATGAACATACAACCTGTCTCCTTTATCATCTAATTGATCTTACAAAAAATCTTAGACTGGTAATACATTAATTATCATGAAAACACTACTCCACTTTTCCTCTGAAACAAATGAAAGCACAAACCTAGAAGGCCAGGAAAAATTTCAACCACCCGAATAAGCCTATCATATGCTTAGGAATATTCAACCTTCTTGAATTTCCAACCCTGAGAGGACAGTACTCACTCAACATTAAACAGCACTTCTAACTTACGTTCCAAAAAATGCCTACCCAGGAAAACAGGCTTAAGTGTGTGCTTCTACCAATAGATAAACACAACAATATAAAAGAACAAATCATCAAATAATTTAAGCATCACTGTGGTGTTTTCTATGTTATTTAGAACAAAAGTTTTATGCACAAATGCATCCAAAAACCATAAACAAACAGAACTTTCTAAACAAAAACTGTATCTTTGGGATTTGGTAGGAGACTGTGACCACATTGCGAAACAATGGCAGAACTTTCTAAACATCCTATCCTGCATTTTGGTTGACTTCCCCTGAAAGCATTCCTTAAATTTTATGTAATGACAACACAAAGGACACTGACAGATAAAATATTGTTGAAGTTTAAATCTTCATGTTCTGAGAAGTACTTCTGTTCAGAGAGTTCCATTTCCTACCCCATTAAGTCCCAAGATGTGTGATTTAAGAGTTTCTTCATCAATTGTGTCCAAGCTCTCTGGAGAAGTTTCTGCTAACATTGCTTCAGCAGCATCAGTGAGGTCAAGATACACTTCATCAATTGAAGCCCGTTCACATCTGCCCTTCCTTGCAAGAATGGACACCACCTGCAAGTTATAGCTGAATCAATGATGTGTTTCTCTTCAGAAAGAAAACAAGCTTAAAACCTAGATGCTAAGATTGCATGCAAGCTTTTAAACCTCTGAACCCGCATTTCTGTATATGCTCAAGTCAGCTTTACCACGAGCCATTGGGACCCGAACAAGTTGAATTTGTGGGCAGACTTTCTTTGCTTCATCACCTCGCATTGAACTTAAGAACACATAATAGATTTTCAGGAGTCAGGGGGTCCAGTTATGAATAAAAAAATACTCAAAAAACAACCAGAACATTCTACTTACCGCTTGACCCCATATTTCCGGGCCTCATAGCTGACAGCAATCAAGGCCCCACCTTTCCAGGAGTTGTACTGCACCACAGCAGTGGGTTGGCCCCTTAAATGGGGCTGTTTACGCTGCCCAACTTCATAGACCACAAAATACCAATTAGTCTGACCAAATCTAATGATTTCATACCATAGGTTATGGAGTTTATAGAAAGGTAACATAATATAACATTCTGAAAGTTGAAATAATCCTTTTATTTGGCAAGCCAAATCACATCAATTTACAAAAACAAAGGGCAAAACATTAAACCAAAACTAACAAAAACAAAAGTCCGGACTTTTTAAGTAATAATAAAAGATCCACAAGAAAGGTCTTTGCACCAACCAAAGTGTGGTATGTAGTTTAACATACTAAAAACTAAAAGCAGAGAATAGAACACCTGATTTACTTCTAAGAAACACTTTGATAGCTTTCAAGGGCAGATTTATCCAATAGGGCCAGATGAACTTCCTTTTCAATCTTCAAAATTTATATTTTGCCTGTAATAGGTTATACAAGTTTTTTTTTGTTCACTGGTTGACATGATTATGAAAATTATGCTGAAAACTTTAGTCCAAGGTTGAACCTGTAAGTGGATAAAAGTAAATAAATGCTTACAAGTTAAAATCAGATAGGTTCATATTATTTCTTAATGGTCCATAAAAAAATGCTAACTGTGCCAAAGCAGAAATGCCTTCACTCATATGATGAGGGCTTCTTTTAGGGGAAAAGGGAAAAAAGAAAAATATGAGAAGGAAAAACTCACATTCGCCTCCTCATCCCCAAGAACAAGAAACCTAAAACACAAATAGATAAACTACACTACACAGGTCCTAAATCAGCCCCTTGATCAAATCATAGAAGACAAAAGAAGTACAATTAGCAATTCTGGATGCCATATACTCAAAAGCATAAGTGGAAAAACCAGCACATCCTGAAACATAATTTAAACAAGAAACCAACTTCTCCACAAACTAAAGACAACCTTTTTGGAAGCATCAACGAAGATTCACAGATACAAAAAAGAACATGATAAATAGCTTGGGAAATAAGGATCTGGATAAAATGTGATATTTTTTAATTTCTTGTTAGAAATGTTTATTAATATAACATCCAAATAGCAGAAAAGCTATAGAAAAGTTACCACTAATCCTATATGACAATACCATTCAATCTACAATAGTTCAATACTGTGAAAAATATTAAAAAACTACCACCAGTTCAACATAAGGATACCAAAATCAATGATAATTACAACATAAGTATCATTGACATAGAGAAAGAAGAAGTGGCCATGTTTTTTGGAGTTGCAACTAGTATTAGTTTTATGTATTTTGTCGAGGATAAAAAAAATGTGTCAAAGGTGAGAGATGTGCTCAGGAGACACAAGGCACCTTGCAAACTGCCAGGCAAGGCTCCTTTACTCAAGTGTTGCCTAGGCGAGTGCCTCCTCAGAGGCGTTGAGGCCCTCGGGCGCTTGCCTAGGCTGTAACAAAGGAAAAAACATAGAAAAAATAATGAAAATAAAATATCTTTTTCTCCAAAAATCAGAGAAGGCATGCGAATGTCCTGGAGAATCTAATAGAAGAGGAAAAATGAGAAATCAATTAGAGAAAGCAATCTCAACCTCATCTATCTGCTGTTACATGATATGTCTTTGCTTGAAAATTATTAAAAGAATCGGTATTTAGGAATGTTTAGATGTTTTATATTATATGCATTATTTGATTGTCTTTTTTATATTAAATATATTTATTTTTAAGTTCTTATTAATTTATTGCCTTGCTTCTCTCGAGCAAGCACTTTTTTGGCTCCTAGAGCCTCAAGCGATATGAACATCATAGCACCTTAAGGGCACCACTGCCCTTGACTACCTTGCTACCAATCTTCAATTTAGTTTTACACTGGTATCCTGAAAATTTAAAATAAATATATAGGTACACCTATTCCCTATATAATTTGACCTATTATTTTGGTCAATTTTCTCGCAACTATAGAAATTTTCTTGCAATCATGCTTCAACATTTTTGGTAATACACAATAATACTCAATTACCAGTTAATTTTATCTCAACTTTTCCTCAAAAATCCAAAGTTCCAAGCTTATTGCCAATCAAGCCCACTTTAATGATTTTCATTTGAAATTAACACTCCAAAATTCGATAAAATTTTGGGGTGTTACATAGAAAGCCAGTTTATCACTTAGATGTATAATTTGCATTTCTTAAAGGCAATTTTCTTGATGATGTGTATATGTTGAGAAGCCTGAGGGCTTTGAAGTAAAAGGATTTGAGCATGAAGTTTTTAAGTTGCATAAAGCACTTTATGGGCTCATGAAGCCACCAAAATGTAGGTATAGATTATAGAAATTGGCATTTATTTTGCAAAATATATATATTTAAAGAAAGTGCTAGTGATCACTTTGTATGTTTAAGGAGTTTGGGAATGAGTTCTTAATGGTGTATTTATATGTTATTGATATGATTTACACTAGAAATTGTTTTGAAATGACGGAAGAGTCTTAAGGAGTCAACAATCAAAGTCTTTGAAATGTCTAATTTGGATTTTTGCATTATTTTATAGGTATAGAAGTTGGGCAAGATTCATATGGCATTTCCATTGGTCAGAGAAAGTACAGAGCTGATCTGTTGAAGTTGGGCATTCATAATTCTGAACCAGCCAAGACACTTCTCAATGCAAATGAGAAGCTTTCTTTGGATGATAAAGGGGAGTGAAAGTATTATAAAAGCATGGTGGAAGAGCTGATGTATGTAACTCATACAAGACAAGACATAATGCTTGCAGTGAGTCTTGTTTCTACTTTATGATTGGAATGCAAGCCCCTGTTTGAATTATGGGAGAGATTGTTAGAATTAATTCAATAATTTGCTTCATCGATGTTAGCTGTCCCCCTTCTTGGATTTAATCCTTCTCTTTACTATTTTCTTAATAGTGGATTCAAGTGGATCATGTAGTTGAAAGTCAACAGGAATATGTTTTTGGTCAAAGTTGGTGAGCTAGAATAGGAGTATGTGTATCTGTATGCATTGCATGGGAACAAAACTTCTACAAAGTCTGCATCTTTATTTTGTTTTATGTATGTGAGAGAGAATAAAGTTCAATTCAATAAGAAATAGATTACCTATTTCATGTTTAAGTATCCTCTTTCTTGAGTGTCTTGTGAGGCATCAAAGCAAACAAAGATCATAGAAAAGTTGTTCCAAAGGAAAAAAATTGTACCCATAGGTGCCCATGAGAAGGTGCAAATATGATATGGACATAAGGTGCCTTAAGGCACTAAGTTCAGAGGCTATCAAAAGGCAACTATGAAAACACTATACAATGAACATTTCAGAGTGACCTTCAGAATATTTGCATAGAGGTGAAACGAGCCCATCTTGAAAAGTTGCTTAAGGAAAATTTACGCGAGCCCAATAGGGATCTGGCCAAAGCGGAAATGGGAGCAATCTGAGTCATCACGAGTGAATTAATGCACCTGGTAGCATCTAACATGTGCCTTTTTAACAATGATGATAGGTAATACTGGCAGTCACTTTCTCAAGTAAGGGAATGCTGCCACATGACATGCAGGAGGAGGAATGCACAAAAGCCAATTTCACAACCATCCTAAGTCAATGTTCATTTAGAGAAAAATAAGTGGAACTAATGGAAAAGGAAAACAAGATGAATAAATTTCATCCCATTCTCTATAATCAATATCTTCCTCCTTCTTTTCCTTGCTCTCTCACTGGTTCTCTTTTCCTAAACCAATGACACCAACACTTGTAATTTTATGTTATTTGGAATTGCTTTTCCTAAACCAATGGCACCAACACTGGTTCTCTTGAATTCTCAAAACTTCAGTCGCTCCATCCCTACAAGGGCAGAGAACCCATTGTTGTCTCAGCTAAGCTACCAGAGGCTCTAGGGAAGTCAGAATAGGAAAGCACTCACATTGGGGTTCTCCCTCCAGGAAGCCCCTTCTACGCCCCATGAATTTCATTCATATATGTTGTCCTTAGTTATTAACTTGGACAACAAATTAATTGTCAGATCTCGAGATCTGACCGGAAGTTACTTCCAAAATTTAGGGAAAGAAGTGGCAGGAAGAAGGGAAATAAGAGAGAGAGAACGAGATAGGGAGAGAGAAAGAATTGAGATTGAATTAGGAGGGAAAGGACTTGTGGATTAATCTTCACATATCCCCATCCTCGTGAGCAGCTTCTTATTTATAGGAGTTAGTTACACTAGAGACTTCCTCTAACTACCTCTCTAGAATCTCCAAGTGGCCATGTGCTAAGTAGGCTGCCATGTGCCAAGTGGCTTATTACAGTTATACCAATCTCCCTTATACCCTGCTACACCATTCTAATTACATACCAACCCTTGGGTTGTGACACTCCCCACCCCTTGAAATATTTCTTATCCCTAAGAAATTAGAGGAAGCTGGCCACCCTGGGATAGCGTTGAAGGAGCTCCAGAAGGTATTCCCAGGTGGTGTTATCTAGATGTAGGTGCGTCCATTGGACTAGGACTTGAGTAATGGATAGGGAATCTCTGTAAATGACTTGCCGATCTATCACTGCCTTAGGCTCCACTTCCATTACCGTATCATCATGTAGCTCTGGTAAATCTCTACTAGCATCAGTCGTAGTACCCATCACCTTCTTGAGAAGAGACACATGAAAGATCGGATGTAACCCCACATCGTCAGGTAATTGCAACTTGTAGGCTACGGTTCCGATCTTGGCCACTAATTTGAAGGGACCATAGTACTTGGGGCTAATTTTAGAGATAGGTCCCTTTTGGAATAAGTGTTGCTAGAACCTTTTTACCTTTAGAAATACTTCATCACCCACCTCAAAGGTCTGATCAGTGTGGTGCCTGTCTACCCTCTGTTTCATCTTCTGTTGGGTCATGCTGAGTTCCCTCTTTATCACCTGTAGAGCATCCTGTCGTGCCTGTAGGTAATGGTCAGCTGATATTTCTGCTGGAGTGTAGTGGATAACTGCAGGAATTATAGGAGGAGGATAGCCAAATAAGGCCTCAAATGGGGTTCTTTTGTGGGTTGTATGGAAGTTGGTGTTGTACCACCATTGAGCCAATGATAACCAACGGCTCCAACTTCTGGGTTTTGTAAAACAGAGGCACCTGAGGTAAGTCTCCAAGCACTAATTGACGCATTCAGTTTGTCCATTGGTCTCTGGATGGTAAGCAGATGACATTTGCAGCCCGAGCCCTAGCCCTTGACACAATGTTTTCCAAAATTGGCTTGTAAATATCTTATCACGGTATGAAACCATAGCCCTCGGTACACCATGAACTTTAATAACGCCATCCATCAGCTTCTTGGCCACTTCAGTAGCTGTGAAAGGGTGAGCAAGGAGAAGGAAGTGATTGAACTTAGTCTATCTACGACTACCAAGATGGTGTCAAACCCTTCAAACTTAGGGCCTCAATGAAATCCATCGAGAACTATTCCCAAGCTTGGGAGAGAATCTCCAATGGTTATAATAGGCCGGGATATGGGACTTGCTCATGCTTGCACCGTTGGCAGATGGGGCATTGCAGCACATACTGAGTGATGTCCTTCTTTAGGCCTGGCCAATAGAATTACTATCTTACCCGGCGATACGTGACATTTAGCCCCGAATGCCCCCCTATGGGTGAATCATGTAGTGCTTGCAAAATTCTGCCTCTCAGTTGATCATCGTTCCCTATGACCACTCAGCCTTGGTATTTGAGCAAGCCTCCCTGGAAGGAGTATCCCACATCTCCTTGAGGATGTACTGTTAGCCGGGTGATATTGTCCTTAATCCATGCCGTGTTCTCATAGCTGTTAGTTATCTCCTGCACCCAATTTGGTACCAAGGCTGAAATGGCATGGCAACTAACAGGTTCCACTTTCCTTGACAGTGCATCTGCCACTATGTTTTCGTTACCCCTTCTGTATTGGATGATATAGTCACATCCCATCAATTTAGTAATCCCTTTACGTTGCAGTTGGTTGTGGCCCCTTTGCTAAGACAAGAACTTCAAGCTTTCATGGTCTATTCTTATGATGAATCACTTGCCTTCTAGATAGTATCGCCACTTATCCACTGCCACCAGTACAACCAGTAACTCTTTATTGTATATGCTGAGGCCTAAGTGCCTTGGTGCAAGGGTTTGGCTCATATATGATATTGGTCTGCCTTCCTGACTTAGGATAGCTCCTACTCCCATGTCACAAGCGTCCGTCTCCAACACGAATTCTTTCGAGAAATCTGGAAGGGCCAGTACCGGAGCTTGAGTCATGGCTGCCTTTAATGTTTCAAAAGCCTTATCTGCCTCACTACTCCAATGGAAATTATTCTTTTTAAGTAAAACTGTCAAGGGTTTGCTCAGTACCCCATAGCCTCTGATGAATTGCCGATAATAGCCAGTGAGCCCTAAGAAACCCCTCAATTCCTTTAATGTTTTTGGTGTAGGCCAATCCTCCATAGCTATCACCTTCTGGGGATCTATACAGACTCCCTGACCAGTTATTATATGGCCTAGATATTCCACTCTTGGTTTTGCAAAGGTGCATTTAGACTTCTTCACAAAGAGTTGATGGCTTTTGAGGATTTCGAATACCTTCCTTGGGTGGGTTACATGTTGGTTTAGGCTGAGGCTGTAGATTAATATGTCATCAAAGAAGACCAGCACAAGTTTTCGAAGATAGGGAGCAAAAATGTGGTTCATGAGAGCTTGGAATGTGGCAGGGGCGTTAGTAAGACCAAAAGGCATTACCAAGGGTGTGTTCTAAAGGTTGTTTTATGGCAGTCATTTTGGTTCATTCTCATTTGGTGGTAACCAGAGGTGAGATCTAGCTTTGAAAAGATGGTTGCTCCTGTTAGTTCGTCTAAGAGGTTCTCAATGGTAGGAATGGGAAATTTGTTCTTGATGGTGAGAGTGTGTTTAGCTGCTGATAATCGACACAAAATCTCCATGATCCGTCTTTTTTCTTTACTAAGAGGACTGAAGAAGCAAAAGAACTTTGGCTAGGTTGAATGAGGGATTTGTCCAGCATGTCTTTAATAAGTTTCTCAATTTCTGCCTTTTGGACAGGTGAGTAGCGATAGGCTCTTAGGTTAACTAGTTCAACATTTGGTTTGAGGTGGATGGAGTGGTCAAGAAATCAATGTGGGGGTAAACTAGTAGGAATGGAAAACAAATCCTCAAACTCCATCAACAATGAGCGAATAGGGTCTAAGGAATGTACCTGAGTGTGGCTGAGATCAGCAGAGTGGATCGTAGGATGGCATTTTGTTCTTAGCATGACATTCCCGCAGTAGCTGCCCTTCTCTAGGGCATATAAGGAATGTAGTTGACCCACCGACATTCCCCTTTGATCCAATAGCTTCTGCAATCTTTTGCCTGAAACTGCCTTGCACTCCCCTGTCTCTTGACACCCCTTCAAAGTGATTTTCTGGCCTTCCTTGTCAAAGGTAACCTCTAAGGTGTTGAAGTCAAATACCAGGGGGCTTATCGTCCTCATCCAATCCACACCCAACACAATATGACATCCCCAAGCCTAAGAATCCGCAGATCCACTACAAACTCATGACCCCCCATCTTCCATTTGAATCCTCTGCACTTGTAGTGACTTACCATCTTCTTCCATTTGCAATCATCATCGACAAAGGGGTAGTCTCTTGCATTTCACACTGGAGGGCAGAGGCAATTTCCTCATCAAGGAAATTGTGGGTGCTATCACTATCAATGAACACCACTAGATTCCTCTTCTCTGTTGTTCCCCTTACCTTTAATACTCTACCCGATGCATGACCTTGCAATGCATGCATTGATATTTCCCCTCCTTCGTCTTCTTCTATCTCCATCTCAGGTTCCTCCCCTCCATCCTGTTCCTTTTCTTCTTCCTGGTGGCCTTCCATGGTAAGCAACATTTGTTTGCATTGGAGTCCTGGGCCAAACTTCTCTCCACAACGAAAACATAGTCTCAGTTGTCGCTTCTGGTCGAGGGTGAGATCCTTAGTCTGGTTTGGCACGAACTGGGGTCTTCCTGCCACCCCATTCCTTTGCCATGGTGGATTGTTACCCTTACTTGCAGTCCCAAACAAATTCTCCTCCTTGCTCCCTTTAGGGGACAACCGATGTCTCTTGACAAAAGCGTCCAATGCCATCTCATGCAAGTAAGCTTGTTCAGCGGCTTGTCCCACCGAAGTAGGGTAGAGCATCTTGACCATGGGGCAGATTTGTTCATCCAACCCGCTGATGAAGCTGGATATGAAATAAGCTTCATCCAAAGAGGGGTAAGCTAAGGATAATAGCAATCTCAGCTCCTCAAATTTCACCAAGTATTCCTCCATCGATCCCTTCTGTTTAAGCTTATTGAATTCCTCTATGACGTTAGTCCTTGTCTTCTCCCTAAACCGATTGCATATGCCATTCACAAACCTTGGCCAACTCAGCTCTTCTCTTCCCCTGCTCCAATTTTGGAACCAGGCATTGCCCACATCATCCAAGTAAGCCGGGGCCATATTCACCTTGTCCATCTCCGCCATTCGGTATTGGTAGAAGACCCTCTCACAACATCTTACCCACCATCTAGGTCGATCGCGCTCAAACAAGGGAATGTCCATCCTCAGCCCTTGAGGATTGGAGTGGTTTATTCCCCCTCCTCGGTTCGTTGTATCTTCCTCTGCTTCCCCCCTGTCCCCTACCTCTACTAGGTCATTAGGCCCTTGCCTCGCTCATGGTGTAGTCAGAATTGGCATCGAGAAGGCCCTCGGGGGAAAATCAGTCGGCAGACTGACCTGGGGTTGCCTAGCAAAAAGGCCAAAAGCAACACTCACCTGCTGGCTTAGCTACTGGCTTAACCCTGCGAATTCCTCTCTAATTCCATTAACGACCCGATCGAAGTTGGCCGCGTATCCCGCAAACTCCGCTCTAATTCTACCCGCAACCCGATCCAAATTGGTGGTGTATTTCGATCGACTCCTACTAATCTCCTCCTAGGTGTTCCGTATGCCTAATTCCAAAGTTTCTAGGCGATCCTCTACTTGTGCCTGGTTCTGGCACAGCTCGGCTTCCATGGCATCCAACCTCGCTTCCGCCTACTTTGCTCGTGTTCCGTCGACCATTCTACCCTCCGATTGGTCGCTAGGCTCTGATACCAAATGTCAGATCTTGGGATCTGACCAAAAGTTACTTCCAAAATTTAGGGAAAGAAGTGGCGGAAAGAAGGGAAATAAGAGAGAGAGAGAGAACGAGATAGGGCTAGAGAGAATTGAGATTGAAAGCTGCTCACGAGGATGGGGATATGTGAAGATTAATCCACAAGTCATTTCCTTCTTATTTATAGGAGTTGATTACACTAGAGACTTCCTCTAACTACCTCTCTAGAATCTCCAAGTGGCCATGTGCCAAGTAGGCTGCCATGTGCCAAGTGGCTTATTACAGTTATACCAGTCTCCCTTATACCCTGCTACACCATTCTAATTACATACCAGCCCTTGGGCTGTGACATTAATTAGAAGCACTTTTTATTTGTTATGCTTAACAAACATGAATGTATAATCTACAATAAGAAACAAGAGGATAAAAAAAATTAGAACAAAGATCAAACTCAACCATGTAATCAAGTGTGATGATGGCATGGACAGGAATGGGCACAGAAATGCATCTGAAGGGAGCAGAAATTTTATTCTGCCCATGAGGTACATACATAATAATTTTTCAAAAAATTAAAAATGCAATTACATCAAACAGGAAATGCTAGAAAACAGTAATGGGTTCCTGCGTTCGTACATAACAAGTAGGTAAAGATTGCTTAATTGGGTGGAGTGATGATCCTGATGAACTAATTCAATAATTTGATGAAATGGAAAGGAAGAAGTAGAGGCAGTATTCTATAAACAAATAAGCACAAACCGGCTGCGTCGAATCAGAAACAAAAGCAAGAAACATCACTTTATTGATTGCCCAGAACACATAAAAATGCCCGAGCAAAAAGCGAACGATTGAGAACTAGAAATAGAAGAAGAATTGAAGAAACCTTGAACGTAGAAACAGTCCATGTCGACGTGAGCGATCACCCTTGGACCAGACGATTCAGCTCGTGCCACTGGCATCTTCTCTCGCCCTCTTTTTCCCTCCAATTTTTTTGGTATAGACAATAAAATCCCAAGCGAGGCTTCCCTTCTGAAGCTGAGATTGGTAAATTGTCCCAACGCCCTTTGTGTTTCCGGTAAATGCACGGAGACCCATATTTTTATGAAACTTCACTTGTACCCTACCAGGGATAGGTAGGTTGGTTTAATGTTTGGGAAAGTTTCGTCTTTTCTTGTTTGGTTTGGACCGAAGGTCAACTGATCCATAAGCCTATTACTTTGCAAATTGGATTCATACATTATATAATAAAATGTAATTGAATTATTTCATCGGTCATTTTTAAAATTTAACCTTTTCACATCTCATTTTATTAAATTATTTATCAAACTTATGAAGTTTGAAAGTCTTTAGGTATAATTTTGTATCATCCCCACCCTTGATTATTCAATTTGGTATTCAGCTTTAACCAAATAAATCAACTTGATTGGATTATAAAATTATTTTTAAATATCCCTCAATTTTAAGTTATTTATGAAATTTTAATTTAGTTGTTTAATGTATGTCAAATTTCAAGTGAATTTACACAAGCATTGCAGTGAACATCCATTTCGAAACTTTAAAATTTGATTTTATTTTTTTTTTGGATGAATTTTGACTACTCCGACCATTAAATTAACATAAGATTATCTTCAATTGATCATTATTTATCTCGCCAAGTCAAATTTTTAGAAAAACTTTCATATTTCTTTACTCCAATGCTACTTGCCATTGCCTCGCTAGATTGGACAATGGAACTCATTACCACAACCCTCGTCATCTCATCCCACAACGGCCATTTCAATAATTATTGCCTCCCACAACTATCATCATTGTAGCTCTCACCGTCGTCAATTGTAATTGATTTATCGTCAACTTTGGAGATAAATGATCCAAGCAATCAAACACGACAAATCGAAATAAGGCCTACAACTAGAAAAGGCAAAGAGTCAATAATGAAATAACAACAAAAAATGAATAAATGCAACGACGATAGATGAACAAACAGATAAAAAGATTGTGACGAGAGATGATCAAACAAGAATGATACAGGGAATTTATATATTTAATTATTAATTTTAATTATTGATTTTATGTATTTATTAAATAATTTTATTTATAATATTTTAGTAAATTGATTTTTAAAATATATTAAATAATGTTAAAATTTAATACATTAATATTTATTATTAAATTAGAAAATAAATATTAAATTTTGATAGTAGTAAAAATTATAAGTAAGGTAAAAATATTAAAATTGAAGTTTATGAATAAATAAATAAAATTGAGAGTAGAATATAAAATGTAATTGGAATAAGCACAATTTTCAAAATAAAAAAAGAATAGAGAATGAATTGTTTATAATATAATAAGAAATAGAATAGGAAGTGTGGTTAAAAACAGCCTAATAAAATCAAATTTTCAAAATTTAGTCATTGAGTTGTCTGTCCCGCTCACCAGATGACTCAAACAACTCGAAGAAGAGAAGTTCACTCTACTAATACAGTATAATGGAACACGTAAACCATGTTGGAGTGTACAGACCAGGCAGCAGGACTGACTACTTACATAAATGTGCACTAGCTTTCAAGCTTTCACCGAAACAGTAACAAAAGTGGCCCTCAATGGGATTACAGCTTACTAATCCTAATCAAGACAAGACAGCTCAAAACAGGACAAACAAGCCTTTCCGGGGCTATTTACAGCATTCTTTAACCTCAACAACACGCACCAGAGGAGTACTACATGTAAGAGAAGGAAAAAAAGAAGGATCAAACGGTATAACAAACCTCCGACCATAATCTCAAACTCCAGGAAGTGTGTATGCACGCAAGCCGACGCTCTTGCGGCATCTCCTCTCCGGGGCGGATCCAACAAGAATGGATAAACGCCCAACGCTGGCATACCTCTGCGCAACCCCTTCAACATTCTTGTCCACCCCCTTCCCAATTTGGCCTAAACACTTCTTTTATCAGTCTTTGGTAACCCATCTACGGCCGTGAATTTGGTATCCCCCATAGTTCTGGTCACTACTGCTTTCTCCACCGCTTTCTGCACTAGTGTATCCTGATTTTCGCCGATGCCTTTTTACTCTGGAGGGTCCGCTATCACTAAAGCTTCCATTTAAGAGGGGATCGTCTATGCCACGAATTACTCTCTGAGTTGGGGATGATGTGGTAATACAACTGTCATCCTTTGTCCTCCTCTCCTTTTCATGCCTCTTGATGTTCTGGGAAATCTTGTGTAGTTTCTGATTAAATTTCGTGATTCCTTTCTCCACAGGTTCTACTGCTTGAGTTACAGTGAACATCACGTCATTGACAATCTGTAAGAGAAAGTGGCATAGTTCATTAGATAGAAACAAAGAAAGAAACAACCAACAGAAAGTATAAAGTATGAAGATGACGGAGGACCCTAGTCTACCCCCAACACCAATAAAATAAAAAGTGAATTTTCAACAAAAACAAATTCCCCAACCATTCAGTTGGGGCCCGTCCACACCTCAATGATTGGTCATTGCTTGAATGACACTTTCATCCCAAACACTGCAATGCTTCATAACATTTCCAAAAGCTTGCAGATACTTTTTTACCCCATCTATCAGCAGCAAGAAGTTGTTAGGTCATTTAATCTATGGCAGCTACCCAACCACTATCAGTCTATTGCAAAATCTTCATGTTTGAATTGATAAATTATAGAATAAAGCTTACATATTCACCACCTCCAATGAAAAAGTCCTTGACACTTTCTTTGATGGTCATCCCACTCCTAACATCAATCTCAGGCTGAGGAAGGCGTAATTTTGTGGGGCGCTTGCTGTCCCTAACCTCGTCAGGATCTAGTGAACAGTCGACAGATGCATAGTCTCCCAGAACTGCCACACTCTCTGGAAAGCGCTCTCCCATTAGCTCATATGGCTTTGCAGGGAAAACATACAGGTGAACCACAGAAGCAATGCCCATCTGTGCTGGATGAATACATATGCATGTTAAACTCGTATATTTTCTATGAAAGTTTGAGCACCAATACATCCTATCACATTGGCTGTGCAAAAAAATATGATGGGAGTTGGTTCCATGTGCATCAAGGAAATCATCATAATCTAAATGCACCAAACAAGTTCCTAGGCCAGTTGCATAGATGCAAATGGAAGTGTTCCAGAGGTTCATAATTAGACTTTTGGAAAACATAACTCGAAAGTATAACACATCAAACAAAAACAAAGCATATCTAGTGATTAAGAAACTTGTTTGAGATTACAACATTGATTTAGAATAACAGTTTTAGCATGTGCAATCCAGTAAAGCATCTAAAACATATAGTGAAAATTCCAAAAAGTATAGATTGATGAAAGGGGCTTGTAAAATTGGTTCACTTCTAGTTATGTTAGGAAAAAAGAAACTGTAAAATTGGTGAATTTGAAGCAAGAACAAAGAAAGCAGTACTTATGTGAGCAGCATGACAAAATTAAAAGTGTAATTGCTAAATTTTACCTAAGACTACTTTTTTTATTATTTCATAATTAGGACTATATTTGAACTTTTTATTTTCTTAGGGTTATGCTTCAACAATAAAATTCCTGATAAAGGATATCAAAAGAATGCTCAAAGGTAGATACTGAAATGCTCAAAGTGTAATTGCTTATTTTCCTTTTTAAGAGTAAAAGGTAGATACTGAAATGCTCAAAAGAATGTAAATAACCAATTGATAGCAAAATAAAAACATGCTTTAATTGATAGATAACAACCCCCCATGAATTAGCTCATTGGATAACAACACTTGTAAAGCCAAGCATGTCATGTCCAATCAGATGGATGTTCAAATATCAGCCCACCAAAATACAGATCCTATTTGTGATAGGCATCTTTGAAACTACATAAAAAAAGCAACCAGATCCCTTTAAAATGGTGCTAGAAACTATAGAGGAAAAAAGAAATGGGTTTCAAATTCCTATTCATAAATTATCAAACAAACTTTATAACAAAAATCTCCTCATCAGTAGATGAAATTGTGTCCAAATTACCTCTATGCAAATGATGAAGTCCTGAACACTTGACTTAAACTGCAAAGCTTGAGCTATTGGACTTTTAAATAATCCAACGGCATAAAGAAGGGCAATAGCCACACCTTGCCACCAAGTCAAAAACACAATTGATTTAAATGTAAGAAACTTCGCCAATGGTTTGATGTGGGCTAATTCATCCTTTGTGATGGTGTAAAACTGAACTAAGCAATACAGAGCCCATGACTGACTAAAATTTAGAACCACAGCCATATAAGGATACCTACAAGAACACAGAAAGGCTGGTACAGTCAGTGATCTTTCAGAGTATTTATTAGTACTTTATGCAGTTTTGATGGTAGAAACACTTCAATATGAAATCAGAACTGCAAATAAAAATATAAAAACAAAAACCTGCTAAGATAAGAATATTACTAAAATTGCATGATCCAATAAAAAAAGATACTGAATTATACAAATTAGAAGAACTTCTAATTAAATCAAAATTCAAAGTCAAAATCTAAAAAGAGGCATACAAAAGAACAAGTGACAAACATATTTATTAGTACTCTACGCAGTTGTGATGGAAGAAAGACTTCAATATGAAACCAGAGTTGGAAACTAAAATATAAAAACAAAAACCTGCTAAGAATATTACTAAAATTGCATGATCCAAATTTAAAAAAAAAAAAAAAAAAGATACTGAATTATACAAATTAGAAGAACATCTTATTAAATCAAACTTGGAAGTCAAAATTTAAGAAGAGTCATACAAAAGAACAAGTGACAAACATATTTCCTTTGAATAGATCTAAGTGGCAGAAAAACATTGTACTGCTGTTTTATGTTCAATGAGGGATGTACAGTAGTAATAGGTATAGTGTTATAGTAACAGCCAAAGGATTCAAGAACCAACTAAAACAAAAGGGTAAGATATAGCATATCTAACAAAGCAATTTATCAGCTAAATTGAAGATTTGGCCATGTGGCACTACTCAGCCTTTGAAATATTTCAAAACAGGTATCCATGTGATGACTTCAAAAGCTAATAAATTAAAGCCCCGAACCAGACATCCATATTTCAACAAGTAAATAGGCATTTATCTCCTTGTCTATGATCCAGTATGTGTGATGAGATAACTAGAACCAAAAGTTACACACAAACCATCTAAATGCATATGAAATATCATGTGAAAGTGATAAAACATAGATTTGTGGATCCCATTTCAGCTAGGGACTTCAGCTCCAGGATCAGCCAGTTTTAATTGCAAAATGCTATTGGTACTCCATGACTTACACCATGAGCTACATAATATAGTTAAAATGTTCAAAATACCCCTCACCCAAGGTGATGAAGTGAGGCGGTGAGGTGACGTGAAGTGGTGAAGCGCATGACTAAAATACCCCACCTAAGGCGGTGAGGCAGCACGAGACGAAGTGGGGCGAGGCGGTAAGGCGCGAGGAGTATTTTTGTCATTTATGATGCATTGTGTAGCCCATGGAGCACCTATAGCATGGTCCGTTTTAATTAGTCTTTAGCAGCAAAAGGGTGGCGAGTCATTCCAGCCTGGCATACAGGCTCATATTATTAACGGACTCCTTGACCAAGGCACTCCGAGACCTAGCCAAAACAGTTATACAATTTTGTGTCATCATTATCAGCCATTCATAAATGTGGGTATTATGCATAGCCTTTCTGGATGTCTCTAAGTTAGAGAACATGGACATGTTTTGAAGTTAGCCTCTCTGTTATTTTCATTAAGTTTCATAAAAACAGCATGGGTCAGATAAGCTAAGAACAATTCTGAAAATTTTGTTCCAGCCAAGTCCAGGGGTCTCTCATCCCGAGAAAGTTCGAGACAATATTGTTCACGGACACACAGAATGCACAAACTAATGCTGGTTGCAGAAAATTAATCCTAGAGAGAATAAATCGTTATTATTTTCCTTAGATATGATATCAATATATACACAAGACATCTACATGATGTAGGAGTCTAATCTAATCTACTTTACAAGATATTTATGTTATCTAAAATACAAATAATCTATCTCTAAAATTTAGGAGAATAATTAGAACTAGATAATCTTATCTCCTATAATTTAGGAGTCTTCATGACAGTCCTCTTTTGAATTCTTCTTTATCTTCTACACTAGTTTATGTACATGATAATTCAGCCAACTCTTCACTGTTTCATGTGGGTCATTAGAAGAACAATACATGTCCTAGAGATCATACACCAGGAAGGCATGGGGTTGGAGGGGCCTACAATTTGGTGAGGGTCAAGGCTAGAGGAGGGAGAAAGCTTCAAAATGACAGTCCAACAAACAGTTTCAAAATGCAACACAAAAACATTCAGTGAATTTCTAGACTACCGCTAATCCAATCTAAATATACCTCTTAACAGATGATAAAATAATACAATTAATCCAACATAAAGACAGAATAATGATAGCATAAACAACATTTCAATGTTCAAAATATAAAAGAAAGAAACTATTTTTGTTGGAGTCATAATTAGGCTTAATAGCATTTTTTTATCTTTACCCAAAAAGGTGATAATTGTCCATCATGTCCACAGCATGGACTAGGTATATTCAAAAATAAAAATAATAATAAAAAATAAGACACACTATGTCCGACATGTACACATTTTTTTTCCATATCCAATATGTATTGGGAACAAGATGGACATCAATGAAGTGTCCATGTCTAAAACTGCAACCGCATGCATGACACTTGTAAAACAGGTGGTCATGCTTGATTTTCTGCCGCATAGACTCCACTCACCATAAAAAACTAATCAATCTACAGTTAGCGTAGAAAATAATAGTTGAGCTATATCCCAATTGTCATTTGCTGATTGTGGACGGAAAGGCTCAAAGCCTGAAGTGGGTAACAGCTAAGGAACCCGAGGAAATAGCATTAGTATTCCTCAACTAACCCTTGCCCAATAAATATAAAAATATGTGGCAGTAGATTCAAGCCCATCTAAGATGCCCCTTTTTTTTGGGGGGGGGGGTGTTCAATCCATCTATGATGCTCCTGAGAATTGACATTATGCCTAGACTTCAACGAATGGGATAACAGCATTAAGAAATTGTTACACAAAAATAACAGATACAAGAAGATATAAGGATATATATATATATATATTGCATCAAGAACCAGTAAGAGTGTATGTAAATGCAATTTCTTGCTCAAGATACAATTGTGTTCCTTTTAACTAAAAAATATCTTACCCGCAGCCCCATTTGAAATCACCTTCACAGTATACATCAAAGGCTTCAAGGATTACTGCTAAAATAGCAGTAAAAGACTTTATTAACATCTGCCAGATCATTGTGTTGGACAGTTAATAACTAACTTCGGAAACCATTCAAAACACAAGAAGAGCAGGAAGATATCTTACATATTGAACTATTCCGAACTTGATAACTTGGAAGACCCACTGGCCCAATCTCCATGGCCTCAAGAAATAATTCATTGGAAATGGATGCCTTATAGTTCCTGGTTCTAACCCATGTTCCAAAAGTGGGGTCTTTACCCGTCCTAGCCTCTCCATAAACTCGATAGTCCACTCATCCCCACCTTATATAGAAGGAGACAGGAAGCGGGGAATAAGGAGAGGAGAGCAACAAACAATAAACTAAAATTTAGATTAATTCTTCCAAAAAAAAAGAATAAAATAATGACAATAACAAAGGACCCAAGCCAGCATAAATGACCAAAAAATTTAAACGAGGCTAGCAAAACATAAAAAATTAGCAAAAGAGGCTAGATCAGAAATTGATTATGCTTTTCATCATAAGCATTTATTTTCACCTTTAACATATATGTTTCAGTGATGGGCTAAATTCAAGCAAAAAGCAATATCAAATGATATAAGAGTTCTATGTTTGCAAAAATTTAGCTCTGTAAAAAGTTCATATTAAAATGATTTCTCGCATGAACACCTTGTGCATTCCTAAAAATACTAAAAAAGTAAGAACAAATAAAAAGAGCTCTCATGCCTTCAAGTATATACGCTAGTGCCAAGAATGCATCTGACAAATAATATCAAAATTTTAAGTGCACATTTTATGGTTAAAGGGGTAACTTTCAATTAGTATTAATAGCTCCATTCGTTAAATAAGAAGATGTGGAAAATAAAAGGCAAAATGTTTGGCATGCACTGGTACAACCTGAAAAATCCCCAAACAGTCAGTTATGAACTAATACAAACCAATACCAGCTAGTGAGTAACCTACATGAAGCAAACTCTTCTTAGTAGGCATTTTCTAACTCCAAACAGTACAAAATGATCTCAATAACTATGATACTGATGGTATTTTTTATTAATCTTGGTTACATCCTTACTTCAAACAATTCAAGCAGAGAAGGCAGGTTGTGACGGATTGATGCCATGTGCATTAATATGAAGAATATTTAGTCAATGGATAATGGACTACTCAGTTCCCTAATGGCTAGGATGAGTGGAGCCTTGTTTTGGTCATTTTGGCATTTAGTGAGTGACCCCAATCCCAATTCCATACATCTTTACGAGTTTTGTGGCAACTTGGCTGTATGGTACATAGGCACAATTCGTTACCACACCTTTTTTTGTGAATGGTATCTATGGCATAAAAGGAACAATATACTTTTAAGGGTATAAAACCTTCTTCTCAACGATTGAAGTAAATTTTCCCATTTCCTATTTTGTAATTGTAGATAAAAAAGGAAACTTCATTCTCACTTTCATTACTTGAAGGGCATCATGATCATTTCCGAATTTTTCTAGCTAGGGACAATACATCACTTTCTGTTTTTACTTTTCACATTGTTTAATAGAGTTGTATATGCTTGTAGATGCATGGGCCTCCTTGAATCTCGTTCTTTTTACTTGTACAAGGTCACCCCAATCCCCCACCCCCACCTCAACAAGAATTTTTTTATTAAATTAGCATTTTTTTTTTTCATACACAACTAACATTGAATTTTGGATTTTAACCAAAATAGCATTGGATGTTATTAGAGTTTGGGCTGAGAGAAATCCACTAGTCTAATTGGCAGGTCTAAAAAGCATCAATTTTTGCAAGGCAAAGCAAACTCGCCAATTTCAATGGCAGGTCTTGTGCAAAGGCAAACCCACCAGTTGCAATGGTAGGTATGTCTTTTCTACCAATCACTCAGCATTTTTGCTAAGGTTGGCGAAGGGAACCTAGAGAGACTCGCCAATTAGACTAGCGGGACTCTCTCAACCTAGGTTCAGATAATATCCAATGCTAGTTTGGTAAAAATCCCAAATCCAAATGCTAGGTGCATAAAAAAAATGTAAATTTAATAAAAAAAAATCCCACAAGAATGTAGTTTGTCGGTGGTATCATTTCTATGGCATTTATACTCATCCTTGCCTTCTTAGAAGATCAATAAGGGTGTGTTTGATTGCAAGTACAGAACTTGCATGAAAAGAAAATAAGTTCTAGGCAATTGAATTGCCTAGAAATCATTTGTATAGAAATTATCAATTAAGGGTGTTTCATTGATTTAATTTTTAACCGAGAATTTGTTATAATTTTCTATTTTTTGGTGTTTGATTACAACTTAATTTCCATGGAATTAGCCACCAACCCTCTCTCTCTCTCTCTTTATATATATATATATATATCTTGCTCGCAGTAGCAGATCCGCCGTTACACTTGCTGTCATTCATCGTCGATGCAAACGCCACCATTGAAGACGCCACCATAAGCAATTTTGGGAGTTGGTTTGCAGCGGCCATCGTCTGCCTTTGACGCAATGGAGTTGGTTTGTAATGTTGATGGACGAATGGAGGTTGCAGCGGCTCCGTCAACGGCAAATAGTTCAGCGAGTGCAACGTGGGCTACTTCCAATTCCTTGGAAAATTTGATTCCCCCCCCCCCCCCCCCCCCCAAAATGAGAAAATATTTTCCAACAAAAGTGGGAAAATAGCATCACGTGATAAAAAGTGAGAAAACATTTTACCTAGAAAAGTTAGCCAATCAAATACTGCAAAAGCTAGAATTTGGGTATGGAAAATATGGTCAATCAAACACACCCTAAGTGATACTATTTTTAGGGGCATAGTGATGTATGACCCAAAGCAAAATAGTTCATGAAGAAGCAAGACTTACAAGTTAATTGAGGTTAAAAGTGTTATCTTCTCATATATGCTCAAAATGATTTCAAAGTTTTTAGGTTGATCAAAAATAACCTAGTGATCAATCTGCGCACCTAATGCAGAGTACAACGAATTTTGTTAGGTTTTTTTCCCCTACTTATATTTTCCATTTTAGAAATCTTATTTGTTTATAAGGGTTGTAATTTCAAATAAGGTCATTCCAAAACTAACCAGAAATTATTCAGATTTAAGAGATTTTGTCTTCTTTCTCATGGATTGAAGAACTTTCATCAACTGAATGATATTTAACCCATACTTCTACAGAAACAGTATCTAGCCCCTTAAATATGCTGCCTGCATAGCAACATCATAAGCATCTTATAGTAATTATTTTCCAATGTTTGCTTTCAGTTCTTTGCATGATGCAGGCACATGCCACATATTCTTCGACTTATTAACATTTTTATTTTCTTTATTTTTTTAGCTTATGGCTAGTATTTATATTATTAGCTTTAATAATAGTCCTGTGACTAGCATGTGACTTTTTCATATAGATGAATAGCTTAGAATAGAAGACCTCTTTTTTTATCAATGGCTGGGATTTATGACTTGTAATCCTCGTAAAATAATCTTCTATGACACTTTGTAGGCAGCCTTATTATTCTGATTCAACTTTTGAAATTTTCTTGAGCCCAAATTTTCATATTATTGTTCTAGCTTTATGTCAAGAACCCAAGCCTGACTGTAATTCCTTTGATGAGAAAATTGAAAGAAAGGGAGAAATAGAGAGGAAAAGGGGAAGAATTAGACTGATTAAGAGGAAGAATTGAAAACTAAGAGAAAGGAGAATTTAGACAGGGAGTAGGGACAAATAGAGAGATCCGAGAGAGAAAGAGAGAATTTCAAAGAGAGATAATTAACTTTTCAATTAATCAAAACCTAAAAAACGTACAAGAGTGGTACAACCTTATATAGAGTATAGACGCTATTCCACTACTTTAATAACAAACCAGTTTCTACTTCCTCGACTAGAGTAACTATTCCTAAACACTACATAAATGTCACTAATATATAAATAACTAATTAATACAATTTTGCAGCAATAAAAATAAAATATAACTAGCCTAAAACGTGACATTCCCTCCCCCTTAAAGATTTCTTGTCCTCAAGAAATCTCAGCAGCTAGTCCTTCATCCCCCCCCCCCCCCCGGCGCATCATCTTTGCCATCTTCTCCTTCCTCCAATCCTTCCATGGACAGTAATTGCCTTTTTCCCTAGTGGCCTGGACTGAATTTATCTCCACACCTGTAGCACAACCCTAGCTGCCTCCTCTGGTCCATGGTCAGGGATTTTGCTGAAGTATTAACCCTAGGATTCCATCATGATATTGTAGTCCCTAGATTTCCATCCAACTGCTAACCTGTTGAAGGTTGAACTCCCATTGGGATGTGATGCCTTTTAAAGATTGCTTCCAAGGCCATTTCTTGTAATCTTGCCTTTTCAGCAGCCTGCTTGATAGTTGCAGGCTGCATCATCCTAACCACTACCCTCAATTCATCATTAAGTCCACTGACAAAACTAGAAACAAAATATTCTTCAGTCAAAGCAGGATATGCACTCATCATTAGAGACCTCAATTCTTCAAAACGGGCTTGGTAGTCTATCACTTACCCTTCTTGCTTAAACTTATTGAACTCCTCGATTGTGTCTGTCATTGGCTTCCCACCAAACCTTATACAGGAGTCCTCCACAAAGTCTGCCCAATTTGTCTCGTCTCTCACTTTGTTCCACCCTTGAAACCATGCATCAACCATGTCATTGAAGTAGGCTATTGCAAGGTTTATCCTCTAACTTTCAACAACTTGATAATATTGGAAAAATCTCTCACACCTTCTAACCCACCACCTGGGTTTCACACTCTCAAACATGGGAATTTACAGCCTAGGGTGGGGGGGTTGTTGGTGATTTGGGTGAGCTCCCCTTACCTGGATGGCCTGGACTATTATTGGTTGTTCTTCATCTTCTTGTGACGTGGAAGCATGAGGAGGAATGACTGTTTGCGTCAATATTGGTTCTGACACAACTCTTGGAGGGAAATCTTTTGGCAAGTTGGCCTAAGGCATCTTGGAAAAC
The DNA here is from genome assembly GCF_014633365.1 of Diospyros lotus. Taxonomy (NCBI): domain Eukaryota; kingdom Viridiplantae; phylum Streptophyta; class Magnoliopsida; order Ericales; family Ebenaceae; genus Diospyros; species Diospyros lotus. The sequence continues at coordinate 34,496,811 of NC_068345.1, forward strand.
ATTTTCAAGAGCCCATCAATCTAGTGACCCAAGTTAGCTACTTCCTCCTCCAATGATTGCACAAACTCTCTCGTGGCAGCATTGGTGGTTGTGTTCTCCTCCCAGCAACGACCCAACTCTTCTTGAGTCTACCACAAACCATCTCCATAGCCTCCAACCTTGTCGCTCTCTGCTTCATGCGGGTTCCCTCTACTATTTCCTCAGTTGATTTCTTCCAACTTCACCCTGAACAGCAATAGGAGTTGCTTTCAAAGACTGCCTTGTATGCTTGTCTTCAAAATCTGATCAGAAACACCTAGATCCAGCCAAGAACCGAACTGCTCTGATATCAATTTGTCAGGAACCCAGCCTGACTATAATTCCTTTGATGAGAGAATTGAAAGAAGGGAGAGATAGAAAGGAAAAGGGGAAGAATCAAACTGATTACGAGGGAGAACTAAGAGAAAGAAAGGAGAATTTAGACAGGGAGTAGGGAGAAATAGAGAGATCCAAGAGAGATAAAGAGAGAATTAACTTTTCAATTAATCAAAACCTAAAAAATGTACAAGAGTGGTACAACCTTATATAGAGACTATTCCACTACATAACTGTCACTAATCTGTAAATAACTAACTAATAAAATTTTGCATAAATAAAAAATATATATAACTAGCCTAAAACGTGGCATTTTCATCCAACATTGTTTTTAGCCAATTTCTGCACTTGTTTGCTATTTCTTCATCTCACTACATAACTACAGATTAGCTACAAGCACATAAGAAGGAAGCATCACAATACTGATAGATGTAATGGGACATGCATAAGAAATGTTTTCTTCTTTTCTCTTTAATGAGTATTGCACAAAAAAGTATTAAGAAAATAAAGTGGTGACATTAACAAAACTAATGATTCTAGTTATGGCAAATAGATAATGGTAAAACTTCTAAAATTACAAGAAAACAGAAGTAGTGATGACATGTCAAAAATGACAAATACACACAAGAAGCGAGCAAGAGGAATTGAAGAAGAGACATACCTAAACATGCAACAAGATATCTTCCAAAGCAATACATGGCAAACGATTCATAGCAATCGCGTAGTATCTCAATATCAACACTAATTGCAGGGTGCAACAATGATACAAACTGTTGAAAAAGAAGAAGAAACAAAAGGATCAATAGTTGAAATGATAGATCACCACTTAGTAGAAGTATGTCAATTAATAAATCTCAAAGAATGTTTAAAAAACAATCACATAAAAATATAGAAAGTGCCCAGCGCAGGTGTACAGATTAACAACCAGCAAATCAATGTCAATTAACCTCAAGCAGCAGTTGGAGATTAGAAGTTCTGAGGGCCATGCAGGTGCACCTAGAGAGCACACCACATTTCTTGTTTAACCATAAACTCTCTTTAAATAAATTCTCCAGTAACAATTGTGGCAATTCTAAGCTCAAGAACATGAAATTACACTGCCTTCAATGACTTCGTTGCAGGACAACCTCCATTATTAAGAGTAACAAACAAGGTATAGCCAAAAAACAAAGGCAAGTCCAAAGAGACTGTAAGGCCCACTACATTTGAGTGAGAAGTGGGCCCTCCCTCCCTCACCATAGTGCACTTCGTAGCTATCTGTTACACTCAAAGTGGTGACCAAACAACTCAACTCTTGCAGTTTTGTGAGAACAGAGAAACTCCAGCCATTAGGGTGATCGATTGTTGCTTTGAGGGGTTAAGTTCTGAAGAAACTGGAACTTCTCGTTCCTTCTTTTTCATACTCAAATCCGAGAGAATAGATTACAATATATACATGAACTTTGGCTAAGATATCCTAAAAATTTCCTAAACTTTAGCTTCTAGATATTAGGATGAGGACTCCTAATTTTTAGGATTAGATTATTTCATAAGATAAACATAATACATGAATAGATAAATAAGATATCTCTAAAGGTGATAAACTCTTCTTCCGCATCAGATGATAAGCCTCAGCATCCCTTTCTTCATTCACAGCACTAGCAGATAGGAGGCACAAAGGATATTGATGCACAACTGGAATTCTACACTCCCCCTCGAGCTGGGCTGTGTATATCAAGCATGCCTAGCTTGGAAATGTCAAAAGACCAGAAAAACTTTCAATCTATTTAACATAGCAAAACCGAACACAACATATATACAGAGAGGTTGCCAAGTTTAGGATATCTCCTAAGTTGGATACCTTCCTAAGTTAGCCTAAATGTGTTAGGCAACTCTCTAACTTAGCAATCTTCCTTAAACAAATTAGGAAGCTGCTTAAAAATAAAAGATTCTAATCTACAATTTACAATCAAATAAAAGATTACAAGTTACAATCAATCAACCAAGAAAAGGAAATAATAACCAAGAAAAAGGGAATAATATCAGGACAAATCAACTCATTTGCTAACACTCCCCCTCAAGATGGAGAGTGTATGTCATACATTCCCATCTTGCTGAGGATCTTGTGAAAAACACCACCCGATAAGCCTTTGGTAAAGACATCAGCAAGCTGTCCACCAGTAGGAATGAAAGGAGTACAAATTAAGCCATTGTCAAGCTTCTCTTTAATGAAGTGTCGATCCACCTCAACATGTTTAGTCCTATCATGTTGAACCGGGTTGTGAGCAATGTTAATGGCCGATTTGTTGTCACAATATAATCTCATAGGAGCTGTTCACCGAATCCGTAAGTCATCTAAAATAATCTTGAGCCATAATAACTCACAAATTCCCAATGCCATAGATCGAAACTCAGCTTCAGCACTAGACCTTGCCACCACATTTTGTTTCTTACTACGCCAAGTAACAAGATTGCCACCTAGAAATGTGCAATAACCGGAGGTGGACCGCCTATCAACAAGGGAACCAGCATAGTCGGCATCCGTATAGGCTTCCAAAGACATAGGGCCACCCATTTGAAATAAAATACCTTTACCAGGAGCACTCTTAAGGTAATGAAGAATACGATGCACAGCTTTAAGATGACCCTCCTTTGGACTATGCATAAATTGACTTACTACTCCCACAGCATATGCAATATCCGGCCGAGTATGAGAGAGATAGATTAGCCTTCCTACTAACCGTTGGTAAGACTCTTTATCAACAGCACCTCCCTCCATGTCTTCACCAATTCGATGATTTTGCTCAATTGGAGTATCAAGAACCCTGCAGCCTAGCATACCGGTTTCTTGCAAGAGATCTAACACATATTTATGTTGAGAAATGAAAATACCTTTCTTAGACCTAGCCACTTCAATGCCCAAAAAATACTTTAGGTTCCCAAGCTCCTTTATTTCAAATTCCTGAGTCAAACACTCCTTCAAGGCTACAATTCCATCTTGATCATCACCTGTCACAATTATATCATCCACATACACTAGCAAAGCAGTTAGTTTACCAGTTGGAGAGTGGTGGATAAACAATGTGTGATCCCCTTGACTTTGCTTATAGCCCAAACCCAACATTACTTTGGCAAATCTCCCAAACCAAGCTCTTGGTGACTGTTTCAGTCCATAGAGAGCTTTGTTCAAGCGGCATGCTAAGTTTTTTCCTTGATTAGGAAACCCAAATCCAGGAAGAACCTCCATATAAATCTCTTCCTCTAAGTCACCATGTAAAAATGCATTTTTAACATCATATTGATACAAAGGCCAGTTTAAAGTGGCTGCCAATGATAATAGAACCCGAACAGTGTTCATTTTGGCCACCGGAGCAAATGTTTCAAGATAATCCACGCCATATGTTTGGGTATAACCTTTGGCCACCAACCTAGCTTTGTACCTTTCTAGAGAGCCATCTGATTTGTATTTGACAGTGAAAACCCATCTACATCCCACAGGTTTCTTGCCTTTAGGAAGTTCTACCAGATTCCAAGTATGGTTCTTTTCAAGAGCATTCATCTCAACTCTCATGGCTTCCTTCCAATTCTTACTGCTTAAAGCTTCAGATAGGTTTTTTGGAATTGGTATGGAAGAGACATTGGTTAAGAAGGCCTTGTAAGCTGGGGACAGATTAGAATAACTGAGAAACAAGTGTAATGGATGCTGGGTGCAGGCTCGGGTTCCCTTCCTTAGGGCAATTGGGACATCTAGATCATCTAAATTGAGTGTAGATGGCTGATAGTCAACTGGAAGAGATGTTGGTGAAGTAGGTTTAGCTTCAGGAGAAGATGGAATAGAATTCTGGTGGGAGTCAGATGCTGGACTGCACTGATCAGGACTTAAGTTAGATAATTCAGCATGCTTAGATGGAAGTTCTGGGGCTCTTTTTCTTGTATACACTTTCAGTGGTTTAGGATCTGACTGAGTAGTTTCTCTTACATCAGTATTAGCACAATCCTGAGGATTAGGACAAGCTGAAAGAGTGGAGGAACATCTAGGACAAGTCGAAGAGGAACATGGAAGAGTAGGAAGATATAACTCCTTTGCATTTCCACCTAAGAAATCAGTCTCCCCATGAGTGTAGGAATTCTGGAAATATGACTGATCTTCCACAAATTTAACATCAGCTGAGACAAAGAATTTTTTGGATGGAGGATGGAAACATTTATAACCCTTTTGAGTAGGAGAATAGCCAACAAAGACACATTTGAGGGCCCTAGGATCCAATTTTCCCCTATGAGGAGAATGGTTATGAATAAAAACTAAGCTGCCAAACACTTTAGGACACAAATCTGTGGGAACAAAGTTTGGAAATCCTTGAGTAAGAAGCTGAATTGGACTTTTGAGACCAAGGTTTCTTGAAGGAAGCCTATTGATAAGATAAGCTGCAGTTAGAACAGCCTCTCCCCAATAGTGTTTGGGCACATTATTATGAAACAACAAGGCTCTTGTAACGGTTAATAAGTGACCATTCTTCCTCTCAGCTAGCCCATTTTGCTGAGAAGTATAAACACATGATGATTCATGGATCACACCTCTCTCTTGAAAGAAATGGGAGAGAGTTTGATTGAAAAAATCCTTGGCATTGTCGGTTCTCACTCTTTTAATTTCAACACCAAATTGGTTTTTAATCATGGTGTAGAAATTTTGAAAAATGGAACAAACATCTGATTTGTTTTTTAGAAGGTATAACCACATTACACGGGTACAATCATCAACAAATAACACAAACCACCTTGCACCCGAAATGTTAGGGATAGGAGAAGGACCCTATATGTCACTATAAATTAAATTGAAAGGAAGAACACTTCGAGTATTATTAAGAGGAAATGAAGCTCTTTTCTGCTTAGCAAATTGACAAATATCACATTGAAATTCCCTACTATCTAATCCCTTGAACAAAGAGGGATACATAGATTGAAGAACCACAAATGATAGATGCCCTAAGCGAAAATGATGAAGCCATAGGGTATCCTTATTGGATTTAGCTAAAAAAGACATAGGAGGAACATATTTCAGTTTACTAAATCCTTCAAGATAGTATAGCCCCTCTTTCACCTTAGCATGCCCAATCATCTTCCTCGAGTCCCTTTCCTGAAATTCACAAGAGGTTGGAGAGAAGATAGCAAGGCAATTAGCATCTTGAGTCAGTTTTTTAATAGAGATGAGGTTGGTGTAAAGTTTAGGAACATGAAGAACATCTCTTAGGATCAAATGATTGTTCACACTGATGTCCCCTATTCCAGCAACAGTAGTTAGGGATCCATCAGCCAGAACAATCTTTTTGGTGCTTGGACAAGGCTTATAGGATAGGAATTTTTGGGAGAAATAGGTCATATGGTCGGTGGCACCAGTGTCAAGAACCCAATCTGGTTTAAAACTTAAATCTGAAACTTTTAAGCTGGAAGAATTGAGAGTAATACCTGTGAGAGCAAGATTTGAAGAACTTGCTCCTAGTTCCTTCTCAAGTGAGCCTAATAGGGTCCTCAACTTCTCAATTTCTTCTTGTTTCAGCCCCATAAACTCAGTTTGTTCAATGCCTTTGCCTTCCACTTGTTGTCGGCCAATGATCTCTCCCGATCCCAGCTGACTGTTAGCCATATATGACTGCCCATTAGGCTTAGATTGTGGATGTTGTCCTCCTCTAACTGGTTTTCCATGGAGCTTCCAGCATTTATCAACTGTGTGCCTCGGTTTTTTGCAAAAAGTGCACCACAAATTATCCCTATCTGTGGTACTTCCATTTGAATCCACCTGTCTTCTATCTTCTTTAATCCACCTTCCACGACCAGCCCCTTTTATAGTGAGTAATGCTGATCCCTCTAACTGTGGATTCTCTAACATCACTCCTCTCCTACCTTCTTCCCCTCGAATAATAGCAATAACTTCATTTAAAGAAGGTAGGTCAGATTTACCTAGGATTTGGATCCTAACAGCATCATACTCCAAGTTTAGTCCAGCTAAGAAGTCATAGATCCGTTCTTTCTCCACAAATCTCTTTTGAATGACTGCATCCTCGCTGCACTTAATCTGGATGCACTGATAGTGATCCAATTCTTGCCACAAAATTTGCAACAGATTAGAGTACTCAGTAACAGATCGGTTGCCTTGTTTTGTTGCTGCCACCTTTGTTCTGATTTCATAAATCTGTGCAGCATCATTGATTTTGGAGTAGGTAGTCCTCATAGCATCCCATATCTCCTTAGCCGTAGTTAGAAACATTACGGTATCGCTAATCTCTAGATTCATAGCACTCCAAAGCCATGACATGACTAATGAGTCTTCTTCATCCCATGCAGCGTACGTGGGATCCTCCTTTTGAGGCCCGGTTCCCTCCAAGTGGCTCAATTTTCCCTTGCCTTTCAAGAAGGTCTTGATTAATTGAGACCACTTGAGATAATTTTTTCCGCTCAACCTATAAGCCGCTTGAATAATCGAAAGCTCTCCTCCAGTACTTATCCCATGGCTGGATCCCCCCGTAACAGCACCTGTGGCTGTGACTTCGGTCGTACCTTCCGATTCTCCAACATCGCCCATACTATGGTTGAAAGGAAAAATGGATCAAGGTATCTCGGCTACAAACAATCACCGAAACCCTATGGCTCTGATACCATGTCAAAAGACCAGAAAAACTTTCAATCTATTTAACATAGCAAAACCGAACACAACATATATACAGAGAGGTTGCCAAGTTTAGGATATCTCCTAAGTTGGATACCTTCCTAAGTTAGCCTAAATGAGTTAGGCAACTCTCTAACTTAGCAATCTTCCTTAAACAAATTAGGAAGCTGCTTAAAAATAAAAGATTCTAATCTACAATTTACAATCAAATAAAAGATTACAAGTTACAATCAATCAACCAAGAAAAGGAAATAATAACCAAGAAAAAGGGAATAATATCAGGACAAATCAACTCATTTGCTAACAGGAAATACTCCCGCCCATTATCAGTTTTGAACACTTGAATCTTGGTTTGAAACTAATTCATGATCATGCTGTGAAAGTGTTCAAAAATATTTCCAAGTTCTGATTTCTCTTTCATTAGGAACACCCAAGTGAGTCTAGTGTGGTCATCGATGAATGTGACAAACCACTTAGCACCGGTGATATTGTGGACCCGAGATGGCCCCCAAATATCACTATGTATCATAGAAAAAGGATGAGAGGATTTGTACGAATGAGTAGGATATGTAGCACAAGTATGCTTAGAAAGTTGACAAATCTCACATTGATAAAGAACAGCCTTCTTATTGAATAATGAGGGAAATAATTTCTTGAGATACGTGAAATTTGGATGTCCTAATCGATAATGCCATAACATGGCTGGACTAAGGGTATTTAAGCTAGAGTTTAGAGCACTACATGGTTTTGGACCTGATTGTGATAGTTGAACATCTTCATCTCGAAGTAAGTAGAGTCTTGAACACATCTTAGCACTGCTAATCCTCTTCTCCAAGTCCGATTCTTGAAATTCACACAAGTTGGAAGAGAATTTAGTGATGTAGTTCTTTTCTTTTGTCAGCTTACTCACTAAAAGTAAGGTACAATTGAGATTAGGGACATAAAGAACTGATTCAAGGTTGATGCTTCCTGAAATCATAACAGATCCTATGCCTTTTACTTGGGATAGAGTTCCATATGCTATGCGAACAGTATACTTACTATCAGGACAAGCAGTATACTTGTTAAATAAAGATATATCTCCTGTCATATGATCTGTTGCACCTGAGTCAACTATCCAGGCCTTTGGGTTTTCTTGTTGGACAGTTAGGGCATGAAGGAAGTTACCTTTTGAGGCTAGCGTACCAGATCCAGTAGTATTATTTTGAAGAGTCTGTTGCAGGATCTTTTGAAGGGCTTCCAATTGTTCTTTACTGAAGGGATTGACCTCAGCGTTTGTTTGGGATTCAGCAGTATTTCCACGTCTTTTCTCTCGGGCTGGTTTCTAGTTTGTTGGTTTGCCGTGAAGCTTCCAATATATATCCTTAGTATGCCCAACTTTCTTGCAATGTTCGTACACTGGTCTGTTCTTCTGCTGTTTGTCTCGGTTAAAGGAATTTTCTTGGGCTATCATGGCAGAGTTTTCAGCTGGGAGGAAAGGGTGATGTGATCCCAGCATTAGTTTCTTCCGGCTTTCCTCCCTACGGACTTCTGAGAAGACTTCCCTGACACTAGGAAGAGGCTTAATACTTAGTATTCTTCCCCTTACATCATCCAGATCTTTGTTGAGTCCGAGGAGGAATTAGTAGACTCGATCTTTTTCAACAATCTTCTTGTATTGTTGAGAATCTTCTGAGCACTTCCATGATTTTTCTTCAAGAATATCCAGTTGCTTCCATTGGCGAGTTAAAGCATTGAAATAGTCTGTTACAGACGTATCTCGTTGCCTTAATTCATGAAATATACTCTTTATTCCGAACACTTCTGGTGTATTATCAGCATTGGAGTAAGTCTCCTTAACCGCATCCCATATCTCCTTTGCGGTTTTATAATACAAGAAGTTCTCTCCTGTTGCATTCGTCATGGACTTGATTAACCATGACATGACCATGCTGTTTTCTACCTTACAAATCTTGTAGGTAGAATTGGTTTCTTGAGGTTGCACTGTAGTTCCGGTGAGGTAATCTTCCTTGCCTCTTTCACAAACGAACAGCATAACTGATTGTGACCATTGGATGAAGTTCTGGCCATTCAATTTGTGTCCAGTAATCTGAAGAATAGGACCTTCAGGAATGCTGGACATTCCTCCGAATCCAGATGAAACTTCAAATGCTGAAATCTCGCCTGTGTTAGCCATGACGGCTTACGAGAAACAAGCCTGCAATGGATCAGATTTACTGCTCTGATACCATGAAGAAACTGGAACTTCTCGTTCCTTCTTTTTCATACTCAAATCCGAGAGAATAGATTACAATATATACATGAACTTTGGCTAAGATATCCTAAAAATTTCCTAAACTTTAGCTTCTAGATATTAGGATGAGGACTCCTAATTTTTAGGATTAGATTATTTCATAAGATAACATAATACATGAATAGATAAATAAGATATCTCTAAAGGTGATAAACTCTTCTTCCGCATCAGATGATAAGCCTCAGCATCCCTTTCTTCATTCACGGCACTAGCAGATAGGAGGCACAAAGGATATTGATGCACAGCTGGAATTCTACAAGTTCATTCACTTGAGTATTCTCCCTACCTCTCAGTCCCTTTTTTTTAACTTAATATTTAACAACCAAATATTCTTTCATCCCCAAGCCAGCTACAATGAACCAAGAACCAAAGGATCAAAGCTAGGCTTCAACCAAACAAGAAAAACCTGATAATCGACTCATCTAACCTTCCAGCGAGGTTTGGCCAAATCAACTAGTCTTCTGATTTCATAAATATCCCACACAAAGAAAAAACCTTTACCCTTTTTCACTGATGAGAATTCTGATGGAGACTGGAACATTGATTTTCATCAATGTTGAAACTCAAAAGGAAATCTCAACTTGATTTACTTCATTTGAAACAAATTAAACATATGATCAAACAAAGCCAAAACTTTCATTAAACCAGAATTTTAATTTGAACCCCTTGTGCACACTTGAACAAAACCCACAAGTTGGCTGGAATTTGGATTCAACACAATTCCAACCTGATTGACAATGTCCCTGATTGAATAACACAGATTATCTATATAAACCGATTGGTTAGTCCAGTAAGCACAAGATTAACTTGGAACCAATTTTCTAAGACTTGGCTCAATTAAAAACCCAATTGTATGACCAATTTAATCCTAATCCAAGTGAAGCTCACAGGAGAAATTGGGTTTTAGAGTGTCCAGATTCATGCCAATTGAAATGGATTTGATCCATAACCCAAGTTTAGATATAAAACCCAAGTATGAATGGTCAAGTTTAAAGCTTTAAATCGAGCCGACACATTACCCAAAATGTTCACCAATTTCAATTAGAGAATAATTCAATCAAAATTTGGATTTAGATCGACGTAAAATAATAATAGTAATATTATTTTTACATACACTAATTTGAAATTACATATTACTAGATTAACACAAATATTCAAAAAATTAAGACATTTAAATTTCAGAAATTAGTACTGTAGCAATAAATTGGGAAAGTGGGATTTTCTATAGAAATTTTGAATCAATTTACAGGTTAGAATTATTTTAATTTTAGGATCTTTTGACATAATTTGTTTATTTTGATTGTTTAGGTGATCCAAGAATGTCCCAGGTGGGTTTCAGTTCACTATAATCTTAGACTAGCACTATGAGCTGATAACTTGTTTTATGATGCAATTTGTGCATGCACAGTCAGCTCATTCATATTCAAACTCAATTAATTTCTATATGTATGTTTCACTTATTCAAGATTATTTTTAAATCATATCATGAAAAATGTATAAAATAGGAAATAAGCATTCTATCATATGCCATGTCTATTGCTTATGGTTGTATACCATGGGGCTAATTTCTGTGTCTACATTCACATTGATGACTAACTCCACTACATGGCATTGATTGTGTTGAAAAGATTAAAAGGAATTCCCGTTTTTCTCTCTCATGGCCAGAAATAAGAGGATAAAAGATGAGAGAAATTTGAAGGATGAAGTGATAAGGCTGTTAGAGATGAGATAAGGCAGATAAGATAATTCCAGCAACTATAGCAGTTTAAAATTCCTAATTCAAATCTGTATATCTGTACCTATAGTTTAGGAGGTAGAGATTCCTATTTTTCAGGAGATATCTTGTATAGCGGTGTGTGTGTGTGTGTGTGTGTGTGTGTGTGTGTGTGTATCTCCCATAGCTGCAGAAATAAATTAGAGCTTTCATTTTAATCGAGTAAAGTTTTGTACTCAAGTAAAACTCTCTTGAATTCTTATACTACTCGAGTGATGTTGTTTGGTACTCGAGTAAGTCCCCTTTACCTTCGGTTCATTATTTGTTTATAATATCAGAGCCACACTTTCACCGGCAACCTGCAACGATCAATGACAAGCTCGACACCAAATTCATCTACAATGGAATCCTCTATGGTTCCGATTGTTTCAAACTTTCAATCATCTTTTGTTCCCCTCACTCTGAAAATCCCTTGATCCAAATCACGTTACATAGGCTGAATGGAAGCAATTTTCGAGAATGGTACCAGTCTATTTTACTGGTGATCAAGGGTAGGGGTAAAATGGGATACCTGACAGGAGCAACAGCTATGCTGAAAAAGGATTCAACAACTTACAAAGCTTGGGAGGCAGAAAATTCTATTCTAATGGCACGGCTGATCAATTCAATGGAGCCAAAGATTGGGCGATTGTACTTGTTTTATCAAACTGCAAAAGATATCTGGGATGTTGTAAGAGAGATGTATTCTGATCTGGAAAACTGAAGAAAACAGAACCACTGATTTCATTCACTTAATTCATATAAGGCTCTACAAGTCCTCTAATAGAGATGAGGATTATACAACATAGGAAAGAGAAACAAAGGAAAGATTTGACCATACACAAATAAGAAATTTCCTAAACCAGAATAGAAAAGTTCCCTAAACCTAAATTTAGAAATCTTCGAAAAGATGATCAGCCAAATCAGCCAATTTAGAATACTTTGACTAATCACTCTCTTTGAAAGTCTAGCCAAAAGAATCCTTTAACTCCACGAAATTTATCACTCCCCCTCAAGCTAGTGAATGGATATCAACCATTCCTAGCTTACACACCAATTCTTCAAATCGCTTAGTGGACAGCCCCTTTGTCAAAAGATCAGCTAACTACTTTTCTAATGGCACATAGGGAATGCAAATTAACCCAACCTCTAGTTTCTCTTTAATAAAATGTTTGTCTATCTCCACATGCTTGGTTCTATCATGTTGCACAGGATTATGTGCAATACTTATAGCTGATTTATTATCACAACATAATTTGATTGACCCACTGCTAGAAATCCTTAGGTCTTCCAAAATGATTCTCAACCATAACAGTTCACATAAGCCTAGTGTCATTGCCCGGAATTCAGTCTCAGCACTAAATCTATTTACTATAGCCTGCTTCTTACTTCTCCATGATACTAAATTCCCCCCAAGAAATACACAATACCCAATTGTGGAGTGTTTATCAGTCAAAGACCCTCTATAATCCGCATTAGTGTATCTGGTAACATCCAATTCATTCCTTGGTTTGAACAAGATCCCTTTACCAAGTGTAATCTTTAGATAGCATAGAATTCTCCTTATAGCTTGCATATGTTCTTCTATAGGACTATGCATGAACTGATTTACCAAACTTACTGCAAAAGCAATACTCAGTCTGATATGTGACAAATAAATCAATCTCCCAACCAATCTTTGGTACCCTCCCTTAACATTGGATTCTACCAGTGTATCTGTTCCTTTGCCACCCAACAGCCCTGTCTCCTTTAGCAGATCTAAAATGTACTTTTTTTGTGACAAGAAAATCCCAACTTTAGAATAGGCCACTTCAATTCCAAGAAAATATTTCAATACCCCAAGATCCTTGATCACAAATGCTTTGGAAAGGTTCTCTTTAAGCTGTTTTTGTTCTTCAAAATCATTCCCAATTACTATAATGCCATCAATATATACTAGTAGTGTTGTTATCCTTCCTTCAATTGAATGCTTAAAGAAGAGAGTATGATCACCTCTACTTTGAAGATAGCCCATATGCCTCAGATTTGGAGAATCTTTCAAACCATACTCGCGGAGACTGTTTAAGCGCATAGAGGGCTTTCTTTAGTTTGCATGCCCTGCCTGAAAACCCTTTATCAAAATCGGGTGGTGGTTCCGTAAACACCTCTTCCTCTAAATCTCCATGCAAAAAAGTGTTTTTCACATCAAATTGTTGCAATTGTCAGCCATAATGTGATGCTAGAGCTAATAGGATTTGCATTGTTGTCATTTTTGCCACAAATGCAAAAGTCTGTAAGTAGTCAATACCATAAGTTTGTGTATATCCTTTAACAACTAACCTGGCCTTATACATCTCTAGAGTTCCATCTGCATTATACTTTAGGTTAAAAACCCATTGGAAGCCCACAGGCTTGACCCCCTTCAGTTTAGGTACCATGTCCCACATCTGATTTTTTTCCAAGGCCCTCATCTCCTCCTACATTGCTTGAACCCAATTTTGATCCTTGAAAGACTCACCAACTGTCTTAGGAATAGAAGTGGCATCCAAAGAGGTTAAGAAACCTCCATGTTTTGGGGACAAACGATGGTAAGAAAGATAATTGGCCAATAGATGTTGGGTACAACTCCTGATGCCTTTTCTAAGAGCAATAGGTAGGTTCAAGTCATTAGCAACAGGATTAGAAGATAACGAAGGAGAAGGATAATTGACATCAGTACGTGAACTTGGAGATGATGTTGGTGCCAAAAGAGGACCTAGAATAGGTTGTGTCCATCTCTTGAAGACATAAGGAGACCCTTTGAATCTAACTGAAGGGGATGACAGCATTGATTCAGGCTGCTCTTCGTGAGATTCTTACTGATTCTGCTCATCTAAGGGTGAATTGGATGAGTCGTGAATCGTTGAATCAAGAGGCAAGTCCAAAATAGGGAGATCAATACTTGAGTCAGCACAAAAACATTTTCCCCTTGGTAATCTGTACTAGGAGATCCAAAAAAATGATTGAGTTTCAAGAAATGTGACATCTTTGGATACATAGAATTTCCTAGTAGGAATCCGATAACATTTGAACCCTTTTTGAGTAAGAGAGTAACCAAGGAGAATACATTTAAGAACTCTAGGATCCAGCTTATCCCTGTGATGTTTAGAAACATGGACAAGAGAAACGCATCCAAAAACTCTTAAAGGAAGAGGAGTATGAAGACCAACCTCTGGAAAATAGGAAGATAAACATTGAATAGGGCTTTGATAATTTAGGAGTTTAGAAGGGACACGATTGATTAAGTAGGCAACAGTTAAAACTGCTTCACCCCAAAAACTTTTAGGAATAGAATGGTGAAGTAGAAGGGCCCTGGTGACATTGAGTAAATGTCTCATTTTCCTCTCTGCCACTCCATTCTATTGTGGAGTATCTACACATGATGACTCGTGGACAATCCCTTCTTGTTGGAAAAAATGATGCAAGCGATGATTAAAGTAATCCCTTGCATTATCAGTTCAAAATTTTTTAATATGGGATCCAAATTGAGTAGATATCATCTTTTAGAATATAGGCAAGATAGTGCTGATAGCTATCTTATCCTTTTAAGAGATACGCCCAAGTCATCCTTGTACAATCATCAATAAAGAAATAAACTATCTAGCCCCAGAACAATTAGGGATTCTAGATGGTCCCCACACATCCAAATGAAACAAAGTAAATGGAATGGAGGACAATTTATTACTCAAATAATAAGAAACTCTATGGTGTTTAGAAAACTCACACACACCATAATTGACAATAGATCCGTCTACCGAATGTTCTACCACAACTTATTCCCCTTCTATTCATATATCCACCTCCTCTTTGCACAAAACCTCCTTTATTATTACTGTGTCGTGGTGTCATCGAAATCATGTTAACATTCATAGGAGTATTCATAACAGATTCAAAATGCACCGATGACTGTGACAAATTCTTTGAGTTTAACCTCTGTTCATGCATCAACAATAAGTATTGGACCTTCTCTAGATCAATTTCATCCATTTGATAGGTAATTAGACTAACTACAGTCTCATATTCATGATCCAATCCATTTAATATGGCAAGCAGCAGATCCTTATCACTTAAAGATTCACCAATAACAGCAAGTGCATGACCAATAGTCTTAATTTTCAAGATGTAATCATTAACAGACAGAGACCTTTTTGATTAACCTTAGTTGTTGCGTTAATTGAAATGACTGCTATAATTTAACGAGAATATAGGCTTTCAAGTGAAGACCATACCTTGGCAGATAATTCACAATGAATCACCTGCACTAGTATCTCCTTGTCGATTGTAGAGAACAACCAGTCGAGCATCAACTAATCAGATCGCAACCAATTTAGGTATTCTAAATTTACCACCTGAGCTTCACCATCCCCGATTGGATCAGATACATATTTAGGTGGAGGCAGAGACTTGTTAAGAAATGGAAACAAATCAAAAGCTCTTATCGTAGCTAGGATCTGTGCCTTCCAGAAAATATAATTGCTCAAATCTAACTTGATTGGTATAAAACTAAAAGCCTTTGCCACAACTGCAAAATCAGACTGTGAGGCAGATGATAATGTGAAAGAGGAATGAGGTGGATAAGAGGAAGAAGAATTACGATCGGGATTGGACGCCATAGACGTAAGTCGCAGGCTCTAATACCATGTAAAGATAGTTAGGGCAATAGGAAACCTAGGGCACAAAGATAATCGCGAGAGAGAAAAGAAATGCTCTCGTGAAATACTTTCACAAAAGATGAAAAATGAAATCAATCTTACAAGAGAAAAGGCTCATTGAGTTTATATACTTATGAGCCTAAGACACTTCAGCTAATCACCGCCTAACTAATTAACAACAAATACAAGTAGCATACATATCAAATACAACAGCTAACTAAACAGCAACACAATAGATAAAGCAAGCAGAAGTAAGTTCAAGTAACATATTCTTCTACACGAGGAGATATGGAGTTTTTTGGTTCACAGTTAAAATTAGTACTTTATGTTCCAAATTTGAAGTGTAACTTAATATCTGTTAGTAAGATAACCAGAGATTCTAATTGTTCCATAATTTTTTCTCCCTTTTGCTATGAATTTCAGGGTTTGTTATTAGGGAGGACGATTGGCAATGTTGAGGAGCAAAATGGTCTCTACTACCTATCAAGTATTAACTCTCCTTTGACATCTAAGCCACAACCCACTATTCCTTCTACTGTTTCAAATTCACATGTTAAACTTTGGCACAATAGACTAGGTCATCCAAGTTTTCCTATTTAAAACATTTGTACCCTCAGTTCTTCATTAATAAAGACCTTCTTTGTTTCATCCTCCTCATCCCTATAAACCGTCTATTCCATTTCATCTTATTCATAGCAATACATGGGGACCATCTAGAGTACCTAATCTAATTAGGGAAATATGGTTTGTTACATTTATAGATGATCATACTTGAGTTTGTTGGGTTTATCTAATGAAAGAAAAGTCCAAAGTGAACATCATCTTCAAACAATTCCATAAATTCATTACCAATGTTTTCAGTCCTTAATTCATATTCTCCATACAAATAATGGAAGGGAGTATTTTTCTCATGAGCTAAACCAATACCTTGAAGAGTATGGTATATTCCACCAAAACTCTTGTGTCTATACCCCCCAACAAAATGGTATGGCAGAAAGAAAAAAATGTCACTTACTTAAAGTTGCAAGGTTCATTATGTTTGCAAGTAATGTACCACATTCCTTTGGGGGGAAAGCCATTCTTACTTCCGTTTTTCTCATTAATAGACTTCCATTGAAAATTCTGCAATATCGTACTCCTATAAGTGAACTACTATCCATATTTCGCTCCTCTAGAGTTCATAACTCTCTCCCAATCCGTGTGTTTGGGTACATAGCTTTTGCTCATTCCATTCATCCTACTCATGGTAAATTTGATCCTAAAGCTCTCAAGTGTATTTTTTGGGTTATTCTCCAACTCAAAAGGGCTAAAAATGTTATCACCCTTCTTCCAAACATTTTTTTGTTTCATGTGATGTTTCCTTTGATGAACAACAAGCCTTCTATCCCAAAGTTTCTCTCCAAGGGGAGCATGATAATCAAGGAGACAAACATTAAGATCCAACTATTTCTATACTTGTAGCCTTACCCGAGGAATTGCCTCAAACTGAACCTACTACTATTTCCACCACTCAAGTCTTAGGTCAAGGGGCAGAGTTGTACACAGATCCAAAACCAGTCTTGGTATACTCTAGGAAACCACGAGCTCCTAAGCAAAGTCATGAATCCGAGCTCATGGCAAATTCTACTACAATGAATTCTCAAGAAGGGGAAGGGGAAGCAGTGACTTATGTTAAAAATGATGACGAAGTAGGTGATTTGGATCTGCCAATTGTTGTAAGGAAACGAGTAAGAACTTGTACCAAGCATCCAATTTCAAACTATCTTAGATATTCCAAGTTATCAAGAAATTTTATTACTGAAGTTGATGCAATTCAAGTATCAAAAGATATTCATGAGGTTCTCCAAGACCCTAAATGGAAGGAGGTTGTCCTAGAAGAAATAAGGGCACTAAACAATAATGAAACTTGGGCGATAGTAGATTTACCTAAAGGAAAAAAGGTATTTGGCAGCAAATGGGTTTTCACGATTAAGCACAAACCAGATGGCATAGTTGAAAGGTATAAAGCAAGGCTTGTGGCATAAGGTTTCACTCAAACATATGGGATTGACTACAAGGAGACATTTGGTCCAATAGCAAAGTTGAATTCTATTAGAGTCCTACTACTGTCTATTGCTGCAAATTTGGACTGGAAACTACACCAACTAGATATCAAGAATGCATTCTTGAATGGTATGTTAGAGGAGGAGGTGTATATGAAATCTTCGCCTAGATTTGAGGATCAAGAAGGTTATGTCAAGGTATGCAAACTTAAAAAGCTTCTTTATGGCTTGAAACAGTCTCCAAGGGCATAGGTCACACAGTTTAGTACCATAATGAAACAACTCGACCATAAACAAGGTCAAGTGGACCACACTCTATTTGTAAAAGGGGGTGAGTCAGCAAAACAATCAATTCTTATTATTTATGTTGATAATATCGTAATTACAGGGGATGATGAACTGGAAATTGAGAATCTCAAGAAGAAGCTACCGGCCATTTTCAAAGTGAAAGATTTAGACGCTTTCAAATATTTCCTAGGCAAGGAAATTGCAAGAAGTAGAAGAGGAATCTTTATTTCACAAAGAAAATACACCCTAGATCTACTTAAAGAAATAGGTAAGCTTGGGTGTTGACCAGCTGGAACACCTTTAGAACGAAATTGGAAGCAGAAAGTAGCTGAGGAAGATCCATCAGTGGATAGGAATAGATATCAACATTTAGTAGGCAAACTAATCTATTTGTCACTTGCTAGACCAGATATTGCTTTTAGTGTGAGTATTGTTAGTCAATTTATGCATGTTCTCACTAAAAGACACTTGGATGCAGTGAATCAGATTTTGAGATATCTCAAGGGAAGTCTAGGTAAAGGGCTACTATTTAAGAAAACAGAGGACAGGGATATAGTTGGGTCCTCAGATGCAGATAGGGCAGGAGCTATTGAAGACAGCAAGTCTACAACTGAATATTGCACTAAAATCTAGGGGAATATGGTTATCTATAGAAGTAAAAAGCAATCTGTAGTAACCCACAATAGTATAGAAGCTGAATACAGAGTCATGGCACAAGGAATATGTGAGCATAACTGGATATAGAGATTGATGTCTGATTTAAATCTACCGTTAATTGGCCCTATGAAGCTGTTTAGTTCGTAAATCAGCAATACATATAGTCCACAATACAGTTCAACATGACAAGATTAAACATGTGAGAATTGATAGACATTTTATTAAGTCTAAAGTAGAAAGTGGGGCTATCACTCTTTCTTGTATCTCTACCAAGTCTCAAGAGGCAGATGTTCTTACAAAGGCTTTGTCTAAACCAAGTTTTAATCTGTGTGTGATCAAACTGGGAGTGATTGATATCTATTCACTAGCTTGAGAGGGAGTTTTGGAAAGATTAAAAGGAATTCCTCTTTTTCTCTCTCGTGGCCAGAAATAAGAGGATAAAAGATGAGAGAAATTTGAAGGATGAAGCGATAAGGTTGTTAGAGGTAAGGATGAAGTGATAAGGCTGTTAGAGATAAGGAGATAGGGCAGATAAGATAATTCCAGCAACTCTAGCAGTTTAAACTTTAAAATTCCTAATTCAAATCTGCATCTGTACCTGTAGTTTAGGAGATACAGATTCCAATTTTTCAGGAGATATCTTGTATAGCAATGTGTGTGTGTGTGTGTGTATCTCATAGCTGCAGAAATAAATTAGAGCTTTCAGTTTAATCAAGAAAAGTTTTGAACTCAAGTAAAACTCTCTTGAATTCTTATACTACTCGAGTGATTTTGTTTGGTACTCAAATAAGTCCCTTCATCTTCGGGTCATTATTTGTTCAGATTGTTATCAGCTGCATTACACGGCTGCATTCTTTTACCTCAGAAATATAAAAGAATTATTTCTATATTCATATTGTGACATAAGAAGTAGAATTTCTGAACATTGTTCACTAACAGCGAATGATGTTAGCCATTGGTGAACCATTTCCCACCCTAGTTAGTAAGGATGTTGCTAACCCCGTGGATGATACACATGGCTCCTTTATGTGTACAAGGCAATCCATTATGATTATTGATTCCTGCATTTTGATCAGCAGTATTTTTTGGGATGATTGTTCTACTTGTTTACTCTCATACTGTACATAATATTATTATTACATGCTCAATAAAATGTGCACCCTTTATCTGTCATCCCTGATGATTATATAGCATAGCATATGCAACTGTTCATATATGTGCATATGTGAACCTACTATTATCAAAAGGCACACTTTCACTGGGTTTGCAGATTTATTCCATTATTTCTATTTTTTTAGATTTGTAGGTCTAGCTTACTGATTTCACTGATCATGGTAGGGCAAAACACCTGCTTTATCTGGTCATGTCTAACTAATGCTCCTAAATACAGTCACCCGCATATTGATTTGGGAAACTGACCTTATTGATTATCTGTTCACTTGAGGATGATTGTACCTTAGACCTTTGATTAGTTATCATTTACTCAGCCATACACTGATTGTTATTCAGAGACAAAACATGTTATTGTGCTCGGTTTGGATAATGACTCTGATTTGGTTATTTTGCATTGATAATGGGTCCATGTGATCAATTCACAAGGTATTTCAGTCGTAGGTTTCTGTTGAGGAAACTAAGAAAAAGGCCCAACATAGATAAAGGAAAGTAACAATATTTAGTCCAATCATGCTCATGTATGCACTGTAATCTTCTTCTTTTTTTTTTATGACCCAGTTGATCTTCGCAGTGTCTTGTTCGTGAGGAATCGACCATAGGAAGCGGTGCACACATGAAACAAGTGGAGCCTCAACTGCAGCAGAAGAGTGCTGCATTTTCAGTTGGCCAGAAGCAACAAAAAAGGGAAAAGAAGTTTGAGAATGAGATCAACCAATGGGACAAGAGAGCAAGCACCGGGGTACATGATACGAGCAAGGAATTTGGCCTTATGATACACAAGAAGCTGCAAGAGTTTGCGATGATACTTATTAAGAAGTAACATTACAACTTTCCGGTATAATACTTTGATAATTATCACGAAAGTTTTAACAAGAAGGAATTCCTAAGAGTGGAGTAACCAAAGGAGGAGATAAGATTACGGATGACCGATTCACTGCCTGCTTTAGACTTTGGGCATAAAAATAAGCATTCTCATGGAGGCAACAGTGACCAGAAGGATGGCTGCAATATTGGAAGTAATTTTGGTGGTGAAAAGCATAATCTCAAGGAAAATTATGTTGATCAGTTTGATAGGGCAGCAGATCAAAAAGAGCCCACGGATCTTTTTGAAGAAGAAGTGCATGTAGAGAAATATCTCGACAAATACGGGGAAAAAGAAGCTACTGAATTACTTGCATGGAATCAAGAGGAACTAACTGAAAAATCAGTCAATGTTAAGGAAGTTGTTGCTAGAATCAAAACCAATTTATCAATGGTAACTCAGGATTCAGAACATGAAAGTAGATTGGATGGGGAGACCTGTATAGATCACACTTTACAAGAGCTGGAAGCTGATAAATCGGGTGCTAATCAGTCTATACAACAACTTGGAGGTAAGAACTACTACATAGATAGCTTCCATACATTTGATAGTCCGGGCAGGGATATTGTTTCATCAGATAATTGGGCTGCAAATCAGATAGGGAAAGAAGGCCGGGATGAAGGCCTTATGGCAGCCACTAAGGAGCTAGTGGATGGGATTGAAATCACAGCAACCCCTAATTCCAATGCTCACAAACAGCATTGGTCTAAGCACCCAAGGCAAGTCTACAACTCTTCATTGCTATATTTCCAGGATGTTGATATTTTTGCAACAAAGCTTGGCTATGGGTTGAATGGGAATACAGTAAAGGCAGCTATGGTTGTAGATCCGTTATCCATCCTTGTATTGGACAGGGAGACCGATTTTGGTCGGCCAACTATTGCAGAAGGTGGGGGTATCAAACTTGAACTCGATCAGATTTCTTCAATTGAAGTTCTAGGCCAAAGTATGCCTATGATGGATCTTGGAAACCTAAAAACGAAGAAGAAGAGGCCTAAAAGACGCAAGCAAGAAAGAAGAATGAAACGGATTGAGAAAGCGGGTATTGGATGAAAAGCAATGAATAGTTGTTGCCAGTTCTTGGGGACAAGAACTCTCTCAAGGAGGGGGGAATTGTTATGACCCAAGAAATAATATAAGAGTATCATTGTAATAGGGTTGCAATGGTTGTTAGGATATTTTTACAAATTGTTAAAACACATGGGTGTTGTTAGGATACTGTTAGAAATTAGTTAAGCAACCAGCTACTATGCTTATAAAAAGACCCATTGTAAGAGGAGAGGATATACTTGAATTGATAATTGAAATTCCAATTTCTCTCTCTACAATTTCTCTCTCTTTCCCTCCCCCCCCCCCCTCCCTCTCTCTCTCTCTCAATGGTTCTCCACTGTCCCATCACTTCTCTCCCTAATTCTATTCAATCTCTCCCTCAGAATTCGGCTCTCCCGTGAACTCCTCTCACTTCCCTTTCCAACCTTAATCAAATCCTAGGGTTGTGACACCCTTAGTTTTCCCTCCGAGTAAATCTGAATGCAATCACAACCTATACACACTCGGAGTGGACTTTTGAGAAACGGCTACCCTCCCCATATACCCCACCTTTACGTTGTGCAGACGGGACCCCCAGAGGGGCAACAGGGCACACCATGACCCTGCCTCCACGTGGGTGACTTGGTTTCCAGCCTTACTGCTACCATCCAGCTAATGCTGCCTTCCAACAATAATTATGTCTTCCAAGACGCCACAAGGATTCAAACCTCCGATGTTCCTGTTATCCTCCTCATGCTTTACCGTTGCGCCATGCCCGTGGGGGCTGCACTGTACTCTTATTAACCAAACTCACACTTGTGCAAGAATTAAATTAGTCCCAAGCTCCCAGCACAAGTAGTTACCATTTAATGCACCTAACAGTTTTTGAACCAAACTCTAGTTACTAGCGGTGCAGAGAATAGACCATCAATCCCTACTTAAAACACCTGGGATCCAACAAGAACCTATACTTGCTTCCTCTTAAGATGGAAATGAAACGATTTACAAGCAACAATAGATTCCAACGCCTTGACTCTAGTCTGTACATTCCACCATAGTTTAATCCAATCCTGAAGCATTCTCACAGCCATAATCTCATTAAACTAGCCAAGATGACAAGCATCTATAAAACATAATCATTTCCTTCCATAAGTAACCATTGTCCCTATGAACATCACAGTCATCTCCTTTTTCAACACCTATCTTCACTGGACTTTCTTGCTCAATGACCATTTAAGAAGGCCATCATACTACCTACTGAGCTCCAAATCCACACTAAAGTATAAACTGGAAGGAGTATCAATTCACAAAGTTAAATGTGCGAGCGGGAGAAAATTACAAGGGTAGCACAATTTCCTGGCCAAAGGACTTGAAAGTAACACTTCATATGCACGCCTTTTGTTTAATTTTTTTCAGAGTGCTTTTCAGCAAACAAAAATTTATTTGGCATAAATGTGAATGAAATCCGCAGTATATAAATTGTGGACAACACTACAGAAATCAAAACAAAACAACTTGAATCATCTTCGTTCAATCAATCAAAGCATAAGATCTCACTCACTGATTCAACTGCGTAGCAAGGAACCATCAAGACAACCCCAATCAAGAATTTTTGCTCCTGGTCAAGGAAAGCGAAGGAATTATGCAAAACACATTACAAGCAAACAAAGGGGTACAACAATTAAAAAGTTGAGTTTATAGGTTGAGCAGACACAGGGCAGATAAGAGAAGAAGAGAGCACCTCGGGGTTCTTGTACGCGGATAGGTGCTCGAAAAGCAGATAGATGGAGAGCGTCAGCGTGACCACTACCAAAGCACCCGCAACCACAGTTGCCCATACAGGTGGGGAGTACGACGCCAATCCCGACTCCCCAAAATTCAGAAAACGGGCGGCTGTTATCTTCATACCCAATTCAACAAAATTAGGGTTTGCTTTCTTGATCTGCTCGACACCCCACATTTGCTTCAGACATGCTACGTGCTAGTGCAGAGACGGGCACGTATCCTGAGTGAGGCAAGGAGAGAGAATTGAATCGAAGAGCTTCTCTTGAGATAGCAATGGAGATTAGGATTTGACCAGAATTGGTTGCAGAGGTTCATAGATCGGCGATGGAAATCGCTTTATTTGAAATTCAATTCAAAATCGAACTCGTTTGTATACTATTAAATTTGAAACTTTCACGGAACTCTTTCCATTTTTTAATTATATTATAATTACTATTTATTTTTCACATTTTGACAAAATTATAAAAAAATTAAAATAGCCCCAATCCCCTTCAATTTAAGTTATTTACATAGAGACTTGGTATACTTTAAAAATATCACTAAATAATATGAGACCCTAATTTTGAAACAACCAGCAAGAGCGAAGACAAGCGACAACGAGAGTGAGAGAGGTAGCGAGCAAGAGTGAGAGCAAGGGTAACGGAACGATGGTGAGTGAGCAAGGGATAAGGATTTGCAGAAGGACATAAGAAGAAGGGTTTGGCAGTTTGCAAAATGGTAGCAAGGGAAGAAGAAGGACTGCATAATTGGAGTGGGTTGCAACAATATGGGGTGGGCTGAAGCATTGATTAAATTCAGTTGAGTTAGGCTATTATTAAAAATTCATTCTTTTTATATTATAAATTTAAATTTAATTGTGGGTTGTCGTAAACGCAGCTCACACATAAATCAACCCCTGATTAAGTCTGATCTTAATAAAAGACACTAGTTGTATCTTATCATATTTAAAAGCCATTAGTTGTAAATGTTTGTAGTTGGATATGTTTTAAAAATTATTCTAATAAGTTGGTTTTATTAAATTCTTTGGTGATCAGCCAAAGTAGTGGAATAGACATAGCTAAACCACTGTATATCCTAGCGTGACTCTATCTTTTAATTTGTTTTTACTTTCAACTTTAAGTTTCTCAGTATTTTATTTTTTTAAGGGTGAAAGCTTAAGATTGTGTTCTCTTTACTGTTTTCAAATTATTTTTAGTTTTCAATTTTATAAAATAATAAAAATGCGTTCTTTTTGTTGTTTTTAAATGTGCATTTTTTAAAACAAAAAAAAATATAAAGAAAACTCAAAATAATAAAAAGTTATTTTGAGTGTTTTTATCCAAAACAAACTCTAAATTCAAAACACATTTATTTATTTATTTATTCATATTTTATTATTGTAATGGAAAAAAATATTACAAAATTCATTAACTTTAAAATGTATATATTTTTTAATAATATATTAATATTAAATATTTATAATTTACTGAATAATCAAATTTATTGAATAAATTATCATTAAAAAAATATTTTCAAAATTTCAAATAGAATGCGTTTTCTAATTTTTTATTTTAAGAAATAATTTTTCAAAATGACAAAGAGAACATGTTTTCAATTTTTTAAAAAAAGACTATCAAAATAGAAAATTGAAAATGAATTCAAAATTTAAAAATAAAAATTAAAAAATAAAGAGAATGCAGCATAATTTACCACCTCCTAAGCTAACAAAATTTTAAAGGCAAAAATATGCTAAATATCATCCTACAACTTATAAGTTAAATTAGTGGGTCCCCAGCGGGTTTGTTTCATTTGAGGCTCAAATTGAATCTCCAATTCAATGATAATTTGATTACAAAAAGGATAAATTACTGATAATTTAATTTTTAAAAAAGTTTACTGAAGAATTGTCATCATTCACCAAATAGGAGAAATTAATTACTGCATGAAACCCTAAATTCTAAATAAGCCAAAAATGATGGTTTCCAAATCAACTAAAAGTTCACTTGAAAAAAACTTCAGTATTTACTAGTAGCTTGAAATTCTGGTGAGTTTAGATATTTTGAACTCAAATTTCTTGAATTTCAAATATTATCTTGAATGTTTGCATGGTCTCTCTGTCACTTTCTACCTAATTTAAAGGCTAAATAGAGCAATGACAGCACCACTAAAGCCAAATGAGTTATTATTAGACACAAGGCATTGGGTGATTGATCTTATGAATCATTCAAATTGTGAGTTGCACTATACCTAACGTCATGAATAAAGGTATGAGCTAAACAGAATGGGCCTAACTTTGGGTGTATCTCAAAGTCTTAGCCTTACTAAAAATGAAATAATAATAATTAAAAAAATTAACACTTAGCAATGATGTCAAATAGGGTAGCCCCCTATTTGCCCTAAAGAAATGGTTTGGCCTGACCCAGTTTGTTAGTGCAAAATAAGTTCTAATCCGCCCCATGAGCCCGCTCAAGACAAGATAAGATAGGTTGAGTTGTCGCTCCCAGAACACAAGTTAAGTGGTTGGGGGTGCAATAAGCTGTGATTCATACTAATAAATTGTGGGTTTGATTTCTTGTCCTACATAATAAGACAAAAGTCTCTACTTATGATTTAGCTCATCTATCAAAATCAATGACACGAACGACAGAGAACTGCACAAGAACGATAATCCCAAAATGGGTTGACTTGTCAGGCACTCTAGTTGAGCTACCGTCCACCCATATCAACGATGATCGATCGTCAGACAAAAGTTAGTATTGACATTAGATTAGGGTTTTCAATTTTCAATTTTTTTGACTTTCAGTGAGGTTGGTTAGTTTATTGATATTTCTTCGTTTGCATTTTGGGTTTTTCGTTCGTATTTCCTCTTTTGCACAAATTGATTTGTATTATCTTAATCTCTAAATAGTTTGCATTTTTCTGTATCAATTGATGTTATTATTGTATTTCATTTCTGCATATCAGTTTGTTTCTATATTGATTTTGCACAATCAGTTATTGATTTAGTTAACTCCGTTTAAATTTCGATTAGTTAAAATCAATTAGTCGATTTGATTCGATTATTACATGCAGTTCAATTCGATTAGTATTTTTTAATCAGTTTAAATCGATTATAATCGATTGCACACCCCTACTAATTTATCACATAAGAGGCTAATTTATATATCACCCAATCCATTTAACATCTTTTTAACATATGAAAAATAAAAATTATGTGATAATTTTTTCCACACACTATTCCCCCCGCCCTGCCCCGCGCATCTCAGCTCATTGATTAAGTCTCACTTTTCTTAATCTTGAAAACTTAAATAAATAAAAATTAATAATAAATGTGAAAACACTTTCTTCTTATTTTCATTCTTTTAAAAGTTTTTGAAATCGAAAATGATGAAATTTTAAATACTTTCTATGTTTATTTATAAAACCATAAAAACAAAACAAAAGGTAATGATAATAAAAATAAAATAGATTACATCAAACTAAATCGTACAAATCAATGGATGATGTTGAACTTGGTCGTCAATTGATTGTATAAGATTCATATAAAATTTGAATCTTGTCTCGAATCGATCTAATTTTGCGCTACATGCACAAGTGAAATAAAAATAATCACTTGAGGCTCAATTGAAAAAATGTCACTTTAATATTTAAATCAACAAATATATCTTATAAATTATTAAGAATAGTGTAGAATGTCATATCTCTTCTTGAATTTTTTTTTAATACTTTTTACTTTAAGTTTGGTACATGGGTCAATCATGTCCATATCATGAATAATTAGTTATTTATGAGAGCTCCAAAATTTAGATATAGATTATTAAATAAGTATGACTTACCTTGTATTGGGCTAAGGAGAATTTGGATACGTGACATTAAAAGAACTTAGAATATTTATCTTATATTTCTCTATACTAAATTTATATTTATTTGCTCTTTATATCATAGAGATTGTCTAAGTTAGAGAAGAGCTTATCAAACACTACAAAAAAAAAAAAGATTAGAGATGGATTTTTGAGACAGATTTTTTTTATTTTTAATTTGAGACGAATTTTGAGAGGAAGTTTTTTTTTTGCCTTAAATTAGAGACGGATTTTTTCTGTCTTAAATATGAGATAGAAAAATTTTCTTCTCAAAATCCGTCTCAAATTTGAAACAGATTATTTTCCGTCTTTAAATCAATCTCAAAATTAAACTAGAGTATTTTTCCTCTCTAATTCTATCTCAAACTAAAACAAATCCATAATGAATTAAAAATATAGATTTAAATATATCTCAAAATGAAATATATTTAATTAAAGTCTAAATCAATAGACTTAAAATTTAAGTATATAAATTAATATATTTTATGTGTATAAAATATATATTAAACATGATGATAAGTAACTATTGGTAATATTTATTAAATGTATACAAAATGTTTCTTCCTCAAGAGAGAAAAGGGGCGCATTTTAAAAAAAATATATTTATATAAATTTAGTTATATAAAAAAATATGTTTATTTAAAAAAGATATCAAACATGACCTTAATTAATAATATATTTAGTTATATCTTTATGAAGTATTTATTCATTTAATAATATATTTAGTATACTATTCAGTATTTAATTAATTTATCTATATATATTGAGTTTGATTAATCAATAAATGCAATGTATTGTATTTGATTAATTTATCTCTGCATTGTGTTTGATTAATTATATAAATTAACTTAAATTCATATGGTTGAAGTGACATGAAATTTAAAAATATAATATAAATTTATTTTAATATAAATGAGTAGAAATAATTTTTTGAAATTGGATAAAAATATGAATGAAATTATACATTTAAAGTTAATAATTCATGTAGTTATAAAGTGATACATATATCATCTTAGTATAAAGCTTTAATTAATCATAAGAGTCGTATGTAAATAATATAAAATGTAAAGACAATATGAAAAGGTAAAATATAAAATTAAATATATACAAATGTAAACTACATTTGATTTTTTTTAAATTTAAATATATATTAAATGTATAATAATTTACTATTAGTTCTTGACTCGTTGCTTTCTTCTATTGTTGCAATTTTGATTATGTGATCAATTGTAATTACAATTCATTTAATAATCTTATGAATCGATGAAATATAAAAACTATATGATAAGACATAAAAGAGCATTATAGCTACTTTTTTTTCTGTATAATATGATTATAATTAGTTACTAGTTAGATTTATTTTGACCATTTCCAATGAAATAATTTATATGGATCACTGATCTTCCTTTAATTTCATAGAGTTTCTCAATTATTCATATAATCTTATATTTCAAAAAAGATATGCAAAAACGGCGCCAAGTGCTAATTAATTATATCATCGTAATATAGCACATATATTAATAAATCAGTCACCAACTAATTTTAAAATAACACATATATGACTTCCACTAATTTTATGCAAGTATAGAGCAATTGTGTTTTATTATATCTTATTATGCTTAATTTGCATTTTGATAATACAACTTATTTCGTGTATCCATTATGATTGTAGGTTGACTTCCAGACGTGGCAACAAGATGCATCATCACATGTATCGGTGGTTGGCCAATCGGAGGGTAGTGATGCTAGCCAGCCATTGCAACTAACTATTGACGAGATATCATTATGATTGGAGGTTGCATGGGAGGAAGAAGAAAGGTCGTATGTATGGGATGGGGTCAGAAACGCATTTCATTCCTAATTCCTACCATGCACCGTCACCGTCGTCGTCTTCATTAGTAGACTAGATTTGACAAGCTGTTAAAGAAGCCATAAAACCTTTGGACCATCGCTTGTCAGCCCTGGAAGGTAAATTGTAGGATAGCTCACCATTGTCACCCTCGAATCCTTCGGAGGATTTGTTATTGCACGATGTGTATTATTATTAATACTAAATGAATTTATTGTAATGAATTTACATTTATGCATGATTTTTTTTTTTAGTTTATATATTGTGTTTATCAAGTCTAATTTTAAAATTTTATTTTTGTAATTAAATTTAAATTTGAGACAAATTTAGAGATATATTTTAAATCCGTCTCAAATTCCGTATCTACATCCGTTTCAAATTAGAGATAGAAAAATTCATCCCAAAAATCGTCTCAAATTAGAGACGAAAAATGTAATATCACAAAATAAAATAAATTAATTCTTATTTTTTTTTAAGAATTTTTAAATTGAAAAGATTTAGGTAATGATTTTTTACAAGTGACTCTTGAATAATTCAAAGATCTAGAAGGCAATTTAATAGTTTTAAACAGTCAAATAAGTGGAAGGGAGTACCCTGCAACGTAAATATATAAGGAAAATAATAAGACATTAACAAGTGTATTGAGACGAGATTTATGACATTGAAAGAAATTAAAACGAAGAAAGTTTTTGGTACAACTAAAATAATGCTTGAAAAAATAAATGATTGTAAAAGACTTTTAAAAAGTCAATGGAACCCTGAGGAGACTCCGATTTTATGTAAAAAACAACCCTGAGGTGGTGTTGGAATGAAACAAAGGTCCTGTGAAGATATTGGAGCAAAAACGTACTTATCGAGTAACTTTGAGTTATTAATTCTGAATTTTAAGTATCTCAATGATTATCAATTCAATGTTTGAGGGTGTAATTGTAATTAAAGAAACGTTAAAAATTTTTCTTAAGAACTTAAGTGTAATTTTTTGAGCTTAAGTGTAATTATTTTAGGGGCATAAGTGAATTTTTTTAAAACTTTGGGGCTAATGTGCAATTTGCCAAAGTACGTGGGTGACCAAGTGTAATTTAGAAAGCTTGAGCGCTTGAGGAAAGAGGGCCAAAGTGCAATGGAAACAAAATTGAGGGACCAAACAACAAATGGCAGTGTGAAACTTGCCATGGTTGTTGTGGCCACACATGGTTGCCGCCCATCAGGACTAATGGCTGGCTAAGAAAGAGGATAAGGCCATCATAGCTAGCATAGACCTTGCGGAGCAAGGCAAGGCCGGAGAGGCAGTCAAGAATTGTTATAAATAGACGAAGATGGCTAAGGGTTTTCTTAAAAAATTAACTTGCGCGATCTGGTTGTTTTGGGAAGAATCGAGAGGCATGGATAAAGGGCTTTTGATCTACGGGTGTGACGGATTGTTTCTGGAAATTTGGGAGAGGTTTCGTGTGGATTTGAGGGTGCTATGAAGCTTGGCCAGAAAATCTAAAGCTTCGTTGGAGGCGAACTGAAATCAATCGATTTAGATTGTCGCGGTCAGTCGTTTCGAGCCAAGGATTGTACCATGGTGTTTGGAGAGTCGAGTAGGCCAAGATAAGAGGAGAAATCAAGAAGAATCAAGCAAAAATAGGTGGCCGCCCCACAAAAAAGCACAAGAGAAGATGATTGCATGCGTCAAGCGCGTGAGTGCAGGCACGTGGGTCAAGACACACATACCGAGGAAGGCTGAGAGGTTAAGTCAAGATAAGTGGTTTGACCAAAAACTCAATTTTATGTAAATGGTTTATCATGTTGTCATGTCTTGTTATGCTATATATCATATAGATTGCATACACATGTTATGTTTAATAGAAATGCATATATTTATTGGCGAAGTTTATTTGTTATGCATTGTATGTTTATTTGGTGACACGAGAAATCAACAGTCTATCAGGGATGTTATATTACATCACAACCTTGAAAAAGAGGTTGCCTTGGAAGGGAGGTGGTGAAATGATGGTTGGAATGCTATTTCATCATGGATGTTAATGAATGTTTCGGCCTTGAAAGAGAGGTTGAAAAATTGTGATAGCAAAAGGATTCTGTGTGGTCACTAAACGAAGGTGAAGAGATGATGTTATTATTGCATTTTACATTCATGCTCAAATCATGTATATTATTCCTTATTTTGATGATTCAACGTCTAATTTGGGCTATGTCACTAGAACATTCAAACGTTCTAGTTGGGGCTTGTAGCAAAAATAACAAAATGGTTGAGATGTAACGACACGAAATGCCGTATTTGATGGGTTTGGCAAGTTATCCCTGTATTTGGCTCATTCATGAAAATTCGGTTATTATAGAGTCATATTGAGAAATTTATATTCCGTTGATGAGTAATCTTGTAAAATAAAAAAAATGTTATTTACTATGAATTAAGTTAATTTGAGAAACGATCATGTAATACTGTTATGGTTCAATGCTATTTTGAGATTCGATTATTAATTTCCACATTTAATGTTTATGATGATTCTCATTCAAGATAGATGAATAAAAATTTTGAAATGGATATGAAAAATGATATAATTTAGCATTAATTTTGAAAAGGAAAAATTACTATCCTAGAATTATTCTAAGTTATAACACACTTGAAAAAATGAAGTATTACAAAAAAAGAATCGTCTCAAAATTAGTGACCGCTATTTTTTTGACGACTCAAAATTTGTCTCAAACCTAAAATCCGTCTCAAAAAACTTGTATTTGTAGTGAAATGAATGATATGATTTAGCATTAATTTTGAAAATAAAAAATTTACTATCACAGAATTATCCTAAGTTATAACACATCTGAAAAAATGAAGTATTACAAAAAAAATTCATCTCAAAATTAGCGACCGTTATTTTTCTGACGACTCAAAATTTGTCAACCTAAAATCCGTCTCAAAAAACCTGTATTTTTAGTGAAATGAATGATATGATTTAACATTAATTTTGAAAAGGAAAAATTTAATGTCACGTAATTTTTCTAAGTTATAACACACTTAAAAAAATAAAGTATTACAAAAAAAATTCATCTCAAAATTAGTGACCACTATTTTTCTGATGACTCAAAATTTGTCTCAAACCTAAAATCCGTCTCCAAAAACTTGCATTTGTAGTGAAATGAATGATATAATTTAGCATTAATTTTGAAAAGAAAAAATTTACAATCACAAAATTATCCTAAATTATAACACACCTAAAAAAATAAAGTATTACAAAAAAAATTCATCTCAAAATTAGCAACCGCTCTTTTTATGACGACTCAAAATTTGTCTCAAACCTAAAATCTGTCTAAAAAAAAATGTATTTGCAATGAAATGAATGCTTTGAGACCTCCTTCAACTTGTGTTATGTGAATATCACTTTTATCCTGACTTGGAGTATACTTCGTTGCCCTTCTTCTCCTTGGATAAGCTTCCCCTGAATTGCTCCTCTTTGAGTGTTTCATCAAGTATCGTCCAATTAGATTCTTCGGTGTAGTGAGTGATTTGGAATCATCTTGTGTGTTAATGCGAGTACTTTGATGTCTTGTGTGTTTAACACTTTGTTGTTATTTTTATTATTCTTCATCCCTCCCCTAATTCTTTCACATTTAAAAAACTTTAATAAACATTCATTTTAATTTTACCATTAATTAGTTACATTAAACTTATTTTAAATTAGTGTTTAATTGAAACAAATTTTTATTAAATCTATTAAATTACATTGAAGTAATTAAATAAGTGTTATTTCATTTTCTCATTTAATTTTGGCTATTGAAAGGACAATTTTGTTTCAAAGAAATGAACAAATGAAAGAATAAACTAATGTTGTAAGATTATTAAAATTCTAAAAAATAAATTATAAATTAATATTCGTTAAATTACCACTTAAATTTCACTACAATTATATGAATAATTTTATTTCCATTATTAAAAGAAAATTTCATTAGATAACATTAAAGTTATTAAATTATATCAAAATAAATTAAGTAAGTGTTTAAATAATTTAAAAATAATTATTGCTATTGTTTTATGAACCTTTAAATTAGATGATCAATTTTTTTTTTTTTTTGTAGCAGATTGTTATAAATATAAACATTACAATCAATACTTACTATTATTTTAAAAATTAATTAAATTAACAATATCATAAAAATAATTTACAAATTTGCTAGTTTGATAAATAGCTCAAATTAATATTGATAATATGCATTGGTTACACAGATAGAGAATATAATTATGAAAGATTTAGAAGCAGTGGTACAACCGAAGGAGAGTGATAAGATCAAGATTTCATTCTACCACCTAAAAGTTGACATTTTTTTATATACAAGCGATTCAAACCTAGAACTCTTCGAATATTTAAACTTAGCTTCTAGATAGATAGATAGATATCATTTTAACATGCGATCACACAACACGCATTAATTAATTTAATTAGATTGTACGTAATTCGGTAAAGTGCCTGCCTCCTTACTTGCAACTAACCCTACCTCCGACTACTGCTACCATCGCCGGCCGGAGTTGCTCGCTTCTCTAACGTGGCCATTTTAGCTAGGCTCATATAATTATGGATGTGGATACCCAAGTTGAAGTTGGAAATGTATCAGTTTTTTAATTAGCCGCTGAACGGCTGAAAGGGAAGTGCAAGCTGATCGAGAAGAGCGGTAACCGGAGCGGCGAGACTTGGCTCGTACGCAAAGCCATGCAAGTCCGAGCCTTCTCCGTTGCCGCCACGAACGAAAGGGAACGGCGGAATCCAGAGCCACCGCTTCCTCTGAAAATCAAACAGCAAGGCCTTCTCCGACCGGTGAATCATTAAGAGCACAAACTCGCCGTGCCCTACGCAGTCGAACCCCCGGCCCCTTTCCGCCTCCTCGAACTGCAGATACAGCTGCTGTGGCATCCTCTCGATCTCCGCCCATGTCGTGCCGCAGGGTTGCAGTCCCCACATTCTCAGGCTCTTCGGCACGTTAAGCTTGCTCTTCTCCACTGCCGCCACCAGAATCAGCTGCCCCCTGCTTTCGACCAAGCTCGGCGATCTCAGAAACCTCCTCATCGGGGCCTGGATTTTTCCCCATTCATTCGAAGTCACGTCGAAGAAGACGACGCTGAATGGACTGTAGTTCATGGAGTAGAATCTTCCTTGATTGTAGACCATGCGGCCTGATTCGAGGCTGCAAAGCCGCGGGAGCGACGAAGTGGTTCCCCAGATGGAGTAGAACCCGGATGCATCCATGTGGAAGCTTTCGGCGGTAAGGTTTTTCACGGCGAACGGAGATATCAGGTCGTCTCCGGCGACGACGAGGTCCACCGACGTGTTGGTTACGGTTAGTCCGATTGATGGGAAGAGGCGAGGACGGAGCGTGGCGGGTAAGGGAGTTAGAGACCCGACTAGCGGGTTGCATAGGAGGAGGCTCTTGGAACCGGCCTCGTCGGAGATCCAGCAGACGAGTCCACCGGAAGATGAGGCCGGAGAGAACCCCGGCGGGATCAAAGAGAAAGAAAGTCGGTACCATGCAACTTCGTGGGGATCAAAGAGGTAACCTTCTCGATCAGTGGTGCCATTACCACCGCTGTTATATATGTAGCTTTTGAGGCTGTTCTGCTTGAAGAAGAGGAACCAATGGTGGCTGCGCGAGACCTGGAGGTAGAGTTCGAGGAAGGCGTTGGAAAACAGGAGGCCGTACCATCTCTTACAGACGGATCGGGCTCGGAAGAAGGCCGGCGGCGGGAGGAAGGCGACTACTCGATCGAGAAGCCTCTGAGGAAGCTTGCCCCAGATTCGACTGTCCATCCATGGACTACGGGAAGCGGAAGGGGAAGAGGAAGAACCAGGGTAACAAGCACCACTACTTCCGCCGGCAGCCAAAGTACTGTAGCAAAGGGATATTGGCGTTATTGAAGTAGTGCCAAATGCTTCCATATTTCAGTGAAATTAAGGTTGTCTTCTAGTTGGGTTGGGATGGAATAATGATGAAGGAAGGAAGGAAGGAATTGGGGGTTGACGAGGAGGAAGATATATGCTTGGTTGGGTAGGAGACAGAAAAAACTAGTGAAAGAGAATAAAGAAATGAAGGAATTAGAAAAGGGAGAAGTATGCTGTTGGTGTTTGTTGGGTTGGGGTGGTCATTGAGACTGGTTGTCTTGGTTGGGCAGGGAGACAAGTGTTTATATAGGAATAGCTAGGATGAATCCATGAATGAGGGGGAACTAGCTGGCGCTGCTTTTGATCTTGGTGTTTGAGTTTACGACTTGCTCTTCATTTTTTGTGTGAAAATGGCAGTCCGTCTGAGTCAGTGGCAGTATTGTTTGTGATGGATCCATCTATCGTTTCAGTGTTTTCTTGTCACATACAGCCGAGGAAGGTCGGACAATCAAGCTATGAGAAATGTACGGACGGACTCCCCGAGAGAGAGAGAGAGGAGAGTGAGAGAAGCCGTACAAGTTCTAAAATACTTTGGGACAAGTAGAAAAGCCAAAAAAAAAAATTGAAAATATTTCTTGTTATTTGGATAACATTAATGATTAATGATAAATAGTATAAGGGTGAGTTTGAATGCTTAAGAAAGTCATTAAAATTCATGTTGTCACAATATTAATTACTTCCCAAAACAGTTTCATTAAATTCCATTTTAATGAATCAAATCATCTTCTACCCTAAACCCAGTTTCGTTTCTTCCCCTACTTTAAAATGCAACGTGATTCAGAGAGACAAGAAGTAAATCTAAATCTAAATAAAATTAAACAAAAATACTTACATATATATATATTTCTAATACATTCCATATTTAAGGCGTTTACCAAATGACGAAGATCGCTTCCACCCAATCCTATCCCCTCTACTGAACACACTGTGGTATATATATATATATATATATATATGTGATTGTGTATACAAATGACCCGACCCATGAGTTAGGGGCGGTTCCATTTCCATTCATTCTACATTGATCACCCGAATCCGGCTGGTTTAGGGGGGTCGAAGGGTGTTTAAAATGGGGGGATTAGGGAGGAAAAGGAAAGAGCTTAAAGATAAAGTCGACACGTATATTGTATTGATTATGAAGCATTGCAGAAAAATGAGTTGCAGTCAGGGAAGAAGAACGCCGAGAGAGAGAGAGAGAGAGAGAGAGAGATCATTTGTCCAATCGGATCTGAGAAAGTGTCAACAGTTTGACGTGAAACCCAAAAAACGCTATGAAATCCAACCCAATCTAAGAAATCGCTCTTCTTCTTCATCTTCTTCTTCTTCTTCCTTCACTCACTCATAATCTCTCTCTCTCTCTCTGCTTTCTCTTTCCAATGAGTGATAATTAGCATATATTCTCTTTCCGTCAGAGAGAGAGAGAGCAGCGACTGAGTACTCTTGCAGTAGCAGCAGCAAGCTGCATGTGTAGTTCGCGTCAATCTTTGTTGATGGGTTTGGAGAAATTGCCTCAGAATTTACATCACTCCAAAAATGGAAAAAGAGGGCACGGTCAGATTTGGAAAATTGCCCTTTCCTTTAAGCAATCGACCCTTTTTGGTAAAAGCCTCTGAGTATCCTTTTTGGAAATCATGCACTCTTCCAAGAAACCACACAGTAACTACCCATCATCACTCTCTCTCTCTCTCTCCCTTCCTCTCTCTGCGTGTCTCTATCTCTCTTTCTCTCTCCTCTCTCCCTTCGTCTGTCTCTCCTTTCCCCCTTCTTTAATCTCCGCCCTCTCTTTGACCCCTCACTCTACGTACATTAATTAGCATGTGATTTGAGTAATTTGTAACTCGTATTTTTAAGTAAAAAATATGGAAAATCTTATGGTACATATGCAGGGCCAGCCCTGAAATTATAGGGCCCTAAACTAAATTTTTTATGGGCATTTTACGATTATATTTAAAAATAAAATTAATATAAATAAAAAAATTATTATATAAAATTTATAATATTTTATTTTAAATTTATTTTTTAGTAGCTTTAAATAAAAAATTAATAATTAAACTATTATAATTAATTTGTTCTAACATATGTTTTTCAATAGACATAATCGTCAATCCGTTAGTGTAGAGAGAGATCACAAATATTGAAATATAAACACAAAATTAATTAATAATTTAAGGGCTAATAAAAAAAAATCAAAAGACATAACTGATAAATTACACAACGGGATGATGAGGACGAAAATGGAATCACAAAAGAAAATGCATAATTATGAAATCAATTGGATTGAGGATCTACACTTGTGCAAATTGATAGCAGATGCAGTGATAATGGATGGATAAAAAATTGAGAAGGAATGGAACTGAGGAAGACGATGGAGTCGCAACCACTGCCAGATGCATGAAAATGGTTGTGATACAATCATATAAGGGGGAGATTGAGATTAATTAAAAATGCATAGAATAGTTGTGAGGGGATGGGTGCTACTACTAAACGCATAGAAATGGAATTGATTATTAATAAAGGAATGTGAGAAATTGAGATTAATTAAAAATTATATTGATACTCATGAGATTAATTATTGATAAAAGAAAGGTGAAAGATTAAGATTAATTAAAAATTTATAATG
Source organism: Diospyros lotus (assembly GCF_014633365.1). Taxonomy (NCBI): domain Eukaryota; kingdom Viridiplantae; phylum Streptophyta; class Magnoliopsida; order Ericales; family Ebenaceae; genus Diospyros; species Diospyros lotus. Next base: position 34,534,595 of record NC_068345.1, read on the forward strand.
GTTTAAAATAGGCATGGTCTCTAATGTCTCTTTTATTTTTAAATTTATTATTTTTAATTAACTTTATTTTATTAATTAATTTAAAATCTAAAAATTAAAATGGGCATGGGCCCCCTGCTGGCTAAAAATGGGCATGGGCCCTAGGCTGTTGCCTAGGCAGCCTATGCCCAGGGCCGACCCTGTACATATGGGTAATCCTATTTTTTGTGTTATAAAGTTTGTAATTTATGACACAAAAAGTATGTTATAAAAAATGTATTATACATACATGCAACTATGGTACAAAAGTCCGTTAGGTGCCTATAATAAATTTTGTAATTTATAAGTCCAAGAGTATATTATATATACATATAAGGAGTATATATTGTATAACTATTATATATAGAAGTCTTTTATATATATATATATACACGTATAATACATCACTTGTGTTGTAAATCACAATTCTTATATTATGTAAGGTATTGTTAACGTTCAGAATTAGCTAATCGTGATTCGTAGGCCCGCAATGAGGAAATAAACCCAAATGCAAAGAGGAGGAACGAAATAAAATGTATGCGGGAGATTTTTTACGTGGTTCAACCAAAACGATGCCTACTCCACAACTGTTCTCTGAGTATTCTGACAGAGTAACAATATGTTATTATGGTCATTCTCCATTTACAATGATGTTTTTTATCCCTATTTATAGTGATGGGTGTTTACAATTACAAAATTTTCAAGAGTGGAAAAGTGACATCATGGGGACAAAATGTCCTTATCAATTCTATAAAATCAGAAGTGGGCTCCACATTACCAGGAATCCAGTTTGCCTCACATAAAGTGAGTGTGTCCCTACCTCTGGTTGTTCCGCAATCCTGTTATTATATATGTGAGTTGAATAGTTTGACCGGCGAATTGAATGATTAGGCTAGCGAGCTAAAAGCATCGCTAGGAGGTCCTTGAGTATATCGCTGAGAGTTCATTGGAAGACTGGTTGGGAGCTCGCTTGGCTCCAAGATCTGGCCTCGGGTTTCAGCGACGTGTGACACTGTTTTGATGAGCTCAGTCCTATTGGGGTTCGTGCGATTGAGTCGGCCTGTTAAGTCAAGCTCAACCCATAAAAAGTAGTGCAAAAAATACCCATAATAGGTATGAATACCATTATGACCATACAACTTCCTCATTTTTTATATAACTTGATATATATGTAGTAATTGACAGTACATTAATAAATCTAAATTTTTTAACAATGTCTTAAAATAAAATTTTAGGGCTTTTAGGTATTTTTAAATATATATTGGGAGTGGTTGTGATAGAATTTAACAGTCTTTACGTGTTTTTTTTAGTATCATAGTTGGCCTAAGGAAAATTTTATTAATTAATCTATCACAACCTCCTACAACTTTTCACGATCATTATTCTCCTTTCTCTTTCTCTTTAGCTAGGGCTGCAATCGAGTCAAGTTTCGGTAAATTTGACTTGGGCTCGGCATACTAGAACTTAGGCTCGAGCTCAAGCTTGGTTAACATAAATCGAGCTCGAGCTCGTCACTATTAGGTGCGAGCGATTTGACAAGGCACACAGAGCTTTGGTGCTGGGTCTAAAGAGTGACAGGTATAAAGTGTTAGATATACACCCTTAATAAGACTAGTTCTAATGACACAAAAAGAATTAATCTTATAATTTTTTAAATTCAATTTAATGGCAAGTTTCATGTGTAGTTTAAATTGCAATATGGTTTAAATTAAACATACAAATATTCTTTAGTGTAATAAAAAGTGGATACACCGTTCTTAAATGTTAAGAATAAGCGTGACGGTTAATTCACAATGCGTTATACTATAAACATATTCCTAGTCACAGAATTATTAATTGGAATAATAACAATTAGCAAGGATCGACACATCGTCTTCCTCCTTGTTCACTATGAGATACTAAAATATAAGGTTCATGAGTCTCATGTCATTCTATATGAGATATACAAGGAAGATGAGTGGGTACTCGTTATAGGAACGAGTTCACTGAATGGGAATGTTAACATTGAATCACATGGGTTTTATTTCAAGAGTCAATGATTCAATGTTAACTACGGATTTGTAACTAATGGTTAGACTTAAGATGACATAGATATCCGTGTGTTGGTGGATTAAGATATCAACGATATTATATGATTGTTCTAATCAGGGACGACCATACATATCTATGTACTTAGTTCAGTGACACATGGGGTATGTGTGCATTAGACATGGAATCTATATGTATGAGAAGGATATCCTATGCGATCCAGTAATCACTTGACGATAAATCTTTAGCCGAGGTAATATGATGATGGAATGTATATTCCATAGATATTGTGTCATATTAGTTAAATAAGATTATTGGATTTGATCATACGACAAGATAGAAAGATTTGACTTGTTGACCATAATTTCATATCTCGTTGGGATATAGGATGATAAAGGGACCGAATTATATGGTATCATAGTATAAGATTCACATTATCTACTTCGCCTTAAATTGGATAATCATGACATATTGCTATGTCACTTATGATTTATGAGAATTAATAATTGATTAATTCTCGATACCAATTTAATTGTGAATCCAAAAAGTCTCACCTAATAAGAAATCATTTTAAAGAAAAAAGGATAATTTAGTAATTATGAAATTACTAAATAATAGTGTAATTATTTATTAGATAAATAAGAATAATTAAATAATTAATGAGTTAATTATTTAATTATCAAGTTGGATCGAACTTTGTGCTAGCACATCAAGCCCGGTTTGCACTTAGGGTTTCTAAAGTTTGCCTATAAATAGGACATTAAGCCTTTGAATCACATACACAATGTAATTAGTTGTATCCGAACCAGACAAAAATTTTAGAGAAATTTTTGCGTCATTTTCTCCTAAAGTCTCTTGGAGTCTTAGCGATTTCGGGTGGACCGTGACTTAGCATCTCACACATGGGAGATTACATGGTATGTTATCTACAATGAATTTTTGTTTTCATTTTGAGCTAACTTTTTGTTTATGTCTTTGATTTCTAAATCATATATTTTGAAAAACATGATACTTGTAAAAATCAGATTTTGTTTCCGTTGAATATGATTAGATCATAATTTTCTAAGATAAAGAAGTCGCGGCCGATGAGAAATACAGCGGCCACGTCTAAGCAGGTTGTTGTCTGGAGATCTAAAGCAAAGATGATGAACGCGAGTTCAATCACACTTTGAAGAAGAGGTTGTGATGCGACGACACTCAAAAGGGGGATGAGTGTGCAGCAGTGACAACAAGCGATAGAGATGAAGGATGCAGTGGTGGTCGATAGCGAGAGTGAGGCAACGGTGAGTGACGGGTGAGAGGAAAGGCTCGAAAGGAATAGGGCTAGAGAAGAAAAGCAACAAGCAGCCAACAAAGGGAAGAAAATAGGAGAGAGAAAGAGAAAAATGGGTTTCTTGGGGAAAAAGAGGAACAAAGAAAGGAAATAAAAGTGAGGAAATGTTGATATGTGTATATATATATATATATGTATGTTAAATAATATATTTAAAAAATATATATTTAATATATAATTTATTAAATGATATAATAATTATATGTATGTATGTTAAATAATATATTTATAAAATATATACCTAATATATTATACATATATATATTATTATATCTAATCACGAACTTCTAATCGAATTTGCTCACGAGTCTTTAATCGAGCTAGTTTGCAAGTTAATGAGCTGAGTTTTACTGAATTTAAACTCAACTCATTTACGAATCAATATTTAAAATTAAACTCAAACTCAACTCGTTTACCTTAATGAACGAACTCAAACAAACTTTTATCGAGTTGAACACCTAGCTGAGCTTGAATGACTTGGCTCATTTGCACCCTTATCTTTAACTAAAGAGAAAATTTGGCTTCATAATGCCAATTCGCAAGCAAGTAGCGCACAACATGCAATCTTGTCGGTCCTCGCTAACGAGATCACAACCCAAGTCGTACAATCCGTCCAGATTGTAAAACCTGTCGACAGTTCAAGGTCTAAACCTCAGCGTTTCATCACACGAAGGTCGCATGGAGATGAAGCATCATGGAAGTGATGGTTCAATTCAATCAGTGAAGAGGCTCGATGGATTTGTTGATCTGCATGCATGAATGATGATTGATGGCCAAGATAGACTGACTAGCTAAGTTTAGGAAGTGGTTCCGATGTGTGGGGTGGATATGATACAAGGCGAAGGGGTCCCGTCAATAGTAGCTCAGGAAGATGATGAGTTGAGGACATTGGTTTATCGAGATGGAATGGTTCTGATAATAATTAATAGGTTTGGTATTCTTGTCATGGATATTTAGAAGTTAGTCATTTGGCAACCAGAGACCGCAGATGGCGATGCTAGGGATAGTTTGCGAGATGAGCATTTTAATTCTTCGCGGTGACGCATTCTTCAATTGGGTCGATACTTATGATGTGGGCTCCATATATAGTGTTCTGGTATCTTGATAATTTCAGGCGGCCATTGAAATCTATGGAGATGGTATTTCATGAGTTTCATCAGTCTGTATACCGAGTGGAAATGGAATAGGATGATCGGTCTGTCAAATTAAATATTTAATCATAGATTTACCAGTACAAGTGGCACTAGGTCAAGAGTGGCTACTGTTAACTGGCTGTCGGACTCGAAGAGGATGAGTGAAGATGTGGCATCGACCGAGATAGATGCAATCTCCGACTAGGCTACTGGCACAACCCAGGAACCAAAGCACTGTACCACCTACATCACATGTCATAAGCATTTTTTACTCATGGTTACCTCAGACTAACTCCACTCACACTGTCGAAATTGAGTCCCACACATTAACACCACCATGTTCAAGCCCACTACCTGTGATACCATTACTCACTTCGGTCTCTAATATTGTCACAGGTTCCTCCTCAAACATGCATGGATGTCAACAGCTCAGGATTGCACATGCGCTTGATGTAGCACCACCCTTCACACACGGAACATCACAACCTGAACTTGAGATGGAGTCTCTGCAATATTCAGACGAAGAGTTACCTCATTTGGGGGTTGACATGTCTAAGCAAACCTTCAACATTTCTCATATCGACATCGAACCCAGTTAACCCAACATGCAATCCCAAACTCACCAAAATCAAACACCACAAACACAACCTTCACATTCTATGGTCACTCGATCTCAAAGAGGAATCATTAAACCCAATCCAAAATATGCCTTGACTTCAAATTTTTTTCTCAAGTGACATCCCTCGTGAATCTCATAACATATGAGTTGCTCTAACTCATCCGGGGTGGAAAGCAGCAATGGATGAAGAACTCGAAGCCTCGCATTAAAATCAAACCTGGAAGCTAGTTCCATGTACCTCGGACATGCATATTATTGGATCAAAATCGGTACTCAAATCAAAACTCAAACCCGATGGTTCCTTAGATCGCCTTAAAGCTCGTGTTGTGGCAAAAGGGTATCATCAAGTGGGTGGTCTAGACTACACCGAAACCTTCTCTCCCGTTATCAAACCTGGAACTATTTGATTGGTCATCACCATAGCTTTTGTTAAAAAATGGCCCATACGTCAACTTGATGTAAAAAATGCATTCCTTTATGGTTTTATTTCAGAAGACATATATATACATAGAACAACCTCCTGGAATGGCTGATCCCGAACATCCAAAACATGTGTACAAGCTTCAAAAGGCTCTCTATGGTCTAAAACAAGCACCTCGTGCTTGGTTTGATCGGTTTAGTGCTTTTCTTCTTAAATATGGATTTTTTTTTTAGTCTGGCCGACCCCTCTTTGTTTATTTTTCACTCGAACCTTGGAACACTAATCCTCCTTCTTTATGTAGATGATATACTCCTCACTGGTTCCTCCACAACCCTAGTATCAACCTTTATTCAACTCTTAAGCTCTGAATTCGCAATGAAGGACTTGGGCCAAATTCATCACTTCCTTGGCATCAAGATCTCTTCAACATCTGGTGGTCTTCACATGTCCCAATCTCATTATGCTCTTACCATCCTTGAGAGAGTTAACATGGTTGATTGCAAGCCTATGAACACACCTCTTGAAGCCAAAACCAAGACCTTATTAAATAATGTCTTGCTAGAAGATTTGAGTTATTTTAGAGGACTTGTTGGTGCTTTACAGTACCTAAATTTCACGCGACCAGATCTTACATACAGTGTGAATTATGCATCACAATTCATGCATGCTCCCACTATTATGCATTTAAAAATGGTTCGGAGGATCCTAAGATATGTCAAAGGCATAATTGACATGGGTTTGCATTTTACCACAAGGTGATCCACCACTGGATACTGTACGTTCTTAGAGGAAATCTCATATCCTGGTGTGCAAAAAAATAGCATACAATTTCTCGGTCGAGCACTGAAATGGAATATCGCGCCATGGCTAATACAACAGCTAAACTCACATGGCTGTCCTTTATCCTTAAAGATCTTCACATTTCATTGGCATCTACACCAACTCTCTACTGGGATAACATAAGTGCTTCACATGACAATAAATCCGATGTTTCATGCTCGTAGCAAACACATCAAGTTGGATTACCACTTTGTGCGCGGACGAGTTACTCTTGGACTCCTCGTCACTCAACATATCTCCACTATAGAGCAAGTAATAGAGCTCTTCACCAAACCTCTATCAAAGGCTGCTCTCAGTAACTTTCGAACCAAACTCTGCCTCCAACCCCAGCACAGTTTGAGGGAGGGTATTGGCACAACCCAGTAGCTCAGCGTGAATTGTGGGACTCAAATGAGTAATAAGGTTGAACATAACTATCGGAGTGATAAGGTTCAAAACTCCCACAATTCATGCTGCAATAGTGGAGAGACGTTGAAGGATGAAAGAGCGTCAATGGCAACAACTTCAATCTGAAATGGTAGTTCGGCTGGTTAAGGAAATCTCAACAAACAGATTGAGCAAATCTTGGATTCAAAACAGAGCACATTTTGAAGTATTCTCACAGAGCATATCTCGGATTATATACTTTCCGTTACGGGGTTTTATGCAACCTATTTTCAGATTTGATGTAATTTTGTTATCCTAGTTTTTATTTAAATAGAGGACGTGGTCCTCAACAAATGTGTAATTTTGTTATGTTCACGAATACAAAAAGTTAACTTATTCATTCCATCATTTCTCTTTTTCAATTTCTCTTTTCAGGCTTATATACTCACTAACAACATGAAGAGTCTTCGAGAATTGCGAGTGGCAGTGAAGGCAAGTACGAAAATTTTGGGGCAATTGTAGCCATTGAATCCGCCAATTATGGTGGATCATGATCATGCAGGCAACTCAGATCTGTCACGTGATAGAGGGAAAAGCATAATGGGGTAGGACAATTAATCAAATCCAATTAATTTGTGTAGCGGGTGATTTGAAACTACAGTGACATAACTTGACAACTATTTATAAATACCTAGATCTTGTTGAGCTGGAGATTGTTCACAAACTATTAATAAATAGTAAATTAGGTTTAAAAATAAATATATTAATATATTTATAAATAAAATTGTTTAAGAATTTAGGAATGTCTAATGTAATCTATTAGTATTCACAAGTTAAAATTTATTGAGCTTAAATTCGATTTATTTATAAATTAAACTTAAATTCAATTCATTTATATTAATGAATAAACTTTTACTAACTGAAGATCAAATCGCTCTCAAACTTTTGACCATAATAGATTCTTTCAAATTTGAGATCGAAGGAAATAAAAGTAGGGGATTTGCTGAAGGTTAAACCCTTTTCTTTGTCCAAACAACCATTTCCCTGTTTTGGTTTGACCAATCGCCCGACTTTTGCTCTACACAGTGTCTAATGATAATTTATTCTGCCATCTTGGCCTTGTCCTTATTAGTACATTAATAACTTGCAAATTGTACACACAAAAAAATTCAACGAGCCTTCAATATATCATTCGCATCAACATGACAAGATAGGTGTCGAAAAGCCTAAACTTGAATTAGTGGGGTCTGCGCCAGGCCCGGGCGACGCGCAAAGGCCCGGGTAGCTAGCTACCCTAATGGACCCTCCCCCTAGAAAAATAAATTTAATATTGTGTGGGCCGATGGCCCGCGTATCAGATATTAAATTGATAAGAACAGATACTACACTTGATCTTAGCCAAAAGGCCGAGAAAGGTATGACTTGAGAGTGGTTTTGTTGCCAGTTTTATAATAACTTGCCTACCTTGTTCCGTGGCATTTCCAATGTGGGATGTGAGATTGATATGCAATTACAATTAGACAGAGCAATCAGAAAGCAAATTCGAACGAGATGAGGGCAAAGAAAATGGGTGATTTGGGTTAGCATCAATGTCACTATCATATATCTATAATATATGTTATACCGTAAGAATTTTATTGAGATAACTTTTTACACTTCTCAATTTATGACTTTAAGAATGGATCTTGTGTGAAGGGTTATATCTTCTGTATCTTATTTTGTCTGTGTTAAGTAACAAGAGAATTATCCGATGTAAACAAAATAATAGAATCGATCCAACAATATAAAATATGTATTATGTATTTATGAGTTATATATAATAATTTTCACATTTAATAATAACACTTTAATTGACCCGTTAGAAAAGAAATTATCAATTGGATCTCTTAATTTTGCATCACTTGTTACTTTAATTTTTGATTTTTTTATTTTCAATGCACTCTTTTTTATAATTTTAATACTTTAATTTAGTGCCGAGAAAAATACTATGAAACCCTTTAGATCCGTTATATTTTTTTCTCTTTTAATATTTGATATATATTATTAATTTATCAGAATGTACTCATTAAAAATAAAAATAAAACAAAAAGCGAACGTGTTGGAGGGCAACAAGCAAACAACAGGGGGGGAGGGAAGAGAGTATTGTAGAGAGGGAGAGACGCGCCGGCCAACGTCGGAAAGGAGGAGGAAGGCAGAGCTCACCTCGGGTTTCCGGCCGCCGGCGAGTTTCTGATTTTTCTCCCTTATATGAATGCATCTTTTTTTTAGTTTTTGTTTCCTCTTCGGTGAGTTTGTTCTCCTCCGGCGAGGCCATCTTCTCGCGGACACCCCCCCCCCCCCCCCCCCCCCCCGGGTCTCTCTCTCTCGCTGTTTCTGTATAATCGCACATACAAGCTTCTTCACGCTCTTCCTCTATGCTTCTCTTCCATTTTCTACGAACCCAGATCCTATTTATTGAGCATTGCCACCAGGCCCGGATCTACAGTGAGGCCCAAGAGGTCCAAAATTCTGTTATTTTTAGGGGGCCCATAAATCTGAAATCCCTTCTTCCTCTCTCGGTCAGCCCAGCCCACGGGGGCGGATTTGGTTCAGCGCCCACCGCCTCTGGCCCTCTGCAAACCCTGCTCCGCCCCTGCCCATCTGCAAACCCTTCTCCCTCTCTCGCTCTCGCTCGCTCCGTATCAGAAGCCGCCCGCGAGAAGCAGCATCGCCGTCACCATCATGGTGCTGTGAAGCTTTTTGTGTTCGGAGACTCCTATGCTGACACTGGAAACTGTCCCAAACCATCCGCCGCCTCCTGGAAGGAACCATACGGATTCACTTTTCCCGGCACACCGGCCGGCCGCTTCTCCGACGGTCGTGTTCTCACTGATTACATTGGTAATAAAAAAATAGCTATATCAATCGGTTCTTCCTCTAATTACATAATTTCCTTTCTTTGTTCTTGATTTAATTTCGTTCTGCACTTTCGTTTTCTGTTCATTATTTTTAGTCTGAATTTTTGATGAATTAGCTTCAAATTTGCCATTCAAGGGATGATTAAAATAAATCTTTTCCTTGTATTCGAGTTTTAATTATTTCATTCATGTTTATTTATTTTGGAGTTATTTTGCAGCCTCATTCCTTGGTATACGGTATAATTTAGAAAAAAATTGATTTTATTCGTATGAATATTTATTTATTTTTTTGATGTTTTATTATGAAAAGATAAAATTTGAATGTACACTACCATTAGGGAGGCCATTTTTACATTTGGATTCAAGGCTCCAAAATCTCAGGTACAGCACTGATTGCCACGGCCCAAACCTGGCATCAACAGAGCCCAAGCCATCTTATCACTGCCCTCCCCGTGCTTATCCATTATAGTTGCAATGGCTTCTTTTGGCCGCCGGCAATCTCTTGAATTGCGGAGACATGCGGCGTGTAGGGCTAGGGCCTTCTGCAACCCCTAGTAGAAGCCCTAATTGGCTTGGCCATCATGCCGGGTCCTTGGGCTGGACAATCATGGTCGGCCTCTCTGTTTGTTGAGTCAAGTCCTGTAGTTGCTATTAGGGCAAGTTTAGTTGGTTAGTTGAAGAAGAGAGAAAAATATGTTTCTTAGCTTGCATGCTGGTAGTTACCCGGCTGGTTTTAGTTATGACTTAGAAGGGGATGATTCAATTTCAGGGGCATAAGCAATGATTTTTTACTTTTATTTTTAGATATTCTGATTGTTTTCTTGGTGTTTCAAACTGATGGGTTAATGGGAATGCTTTTCTTCCCAGGTCCTTGATTCATGCCGCCTGAACGTTGAGGCAGCTTATTAAAAACAAAAAAAAAATACCTTTGAGTTTTTTTAATTACAAACTGAAAATTATTAGTTTTCTTAGTTCAAAGGAAAATATATCAGGTGACAGCTACAGGTACGACTCCATTCCCATTCAAATCCCTGCAGTAAAAAACTGAACCAAGTTAATCAATCCTGTTCCTCTAAAGTTCTTCGATCTCTTATACAGAATGAAATAATTCATTTGGTACCATGTTATGTTGTACCTAGTAGTGCTTTGAGTTTGAGTATTTGGGTGCTCTAGACCACCATTTTATGTGGGTACCATCATTTCATTTAGAAGTTGACTTCAACTTTTAGAATCACACTGGGCATGCCCTTTTTACTCCCTTCTTCATCTCTTTTTAGATATTTGTCTTTCTAAATTAAAGTCATAATTCTCAATTATGTTTCAAGCACTTGTCACTAAAAACAACATATCGAGTCTTAATCTCACTATGTGGGAAAGCACTTTGCCAGTAAATCTAATCTAAAAAATTATCTTAAGTATGTTGACAGAGTCTCAGACAGATGTTTACTAGACGAGTGAAAAGCGTTATACAGAGATCTATTGCAAAGATTGATAATAAAGAAAAATTGAAGCCCCCCTATGCCTTTTACTCATCTGTGTCAAGCTATACCGAGCTGCCAAGGAAACTTAAGAACTCTGAGAGGAAGCCATGGGTAACAAGTATTACCGAACTCAAGCGTAAAGCTAGGTTGGAAAAGAAAGAGAGGAAGGTGGTTCGAGAAGTTTCTTTAAATCCTCCTGAAAATGGTTTATTGGTCAAAGAACTAGTCCCAGTTGCACATGAGGTTATTTCTGCAAGAGCTGCGCTATTTGATTGCATTACAGGGGTTTCCAGAAATATTCAAATCTATGCATGCAGGTAATGGCATTTTTTACATACTCTAGTAGTATCTAATGCATATTATATAGTAAGACATTCCCTCCATAGAGCCTGGCCTCTGGCAAAACTGCCAGTGTAGTTGATCAAGCATGGTTCATGTGTGCATGTCTTAATGGAAAAGAAACATAGCTCTATCTAATAAAGCTTGCTAAAATCATCTTGCAAAAACGTATAAAAGTGGATATCTTCCATTGACTTTGTTTTATTAGCGCAAATGAACATAAGCAGCACATATTCTTAAAAGCATGCATTTCTGTATGGAACCCTGGTTGATACAAGGACACATTTGAAAATGTGGCAGTGACCTGTTTTGCCTTTGTGATAGACCTTTTTTTCAGTCTTCCAGGATGTGCATACCAAAACTACCATGCTCAAGGGAACTTGTATGCAAAAGTAAATATTTAGCATTCAAGATAATGGTGTGGAATCCTTAATGCTACTTTATTATTATGTATTTATTGGAAATTAATTATCTTGTCCCACATAACGTTGAACTCTTGTGCAGCTTGTGTGGAGAAGTTCATGTTGGTCATCCTCCACATAAGATAAAAACATGCAATGTCTCTGGTAGCCCTAGAAGCAAAGAACACAATTGGGAAAGAGGAGGTGTGGAACATGTTATGCCTCTTGTGGAGTCTTTTCATCTGTATGACAGATTGGGGAGAGCAGTTTCACATAATGAGAGGCTTCAAGTTGATCGAACACCTGCCATTGTAGAATTGTGTATTCAAGCAGGTGTGGACATTCCTGATTCCCCAACAAGGAGAAGAAAGTTCCCTGTATATCATGTTGCTGGGAGGGTCCTGGATTTTGAGCGAAGGTTTCCCAAGGATGATTCTTCCGGTAATGATATCAATGCATATGGGTTTTGGGGGAAAAGGAAGAAGTTCAGTGAAGATGAGAAGTCCTTAAATTTTCCATGCGATGATATAAAAGGTCTGTTTTATCAGAATTAACCCATTTTGTAAGAAAGTTTCCCATTCACATTGAGACTTCTTGACAGTTTGCATTCTAGGATTTAAGACTTGACTATGGATTTGGGGTATAGGATCACCTCACTTGTTTTCACTTTACAAATTTTGGGGGGTTTATTATTGGCATTAAGTAAGTGGTCTCAGGATAGAAAGAAAGTACACGATAATATTTTATGCATATATTATTAGATTTATGTAGGTATCTTGTTCTAGCATGTGTTTCAAAGAATCCAGTGTTTTACCATGTGCATCCTAATGCGTTACCCTATGTTTAGGCCTCGCTGTACAAGGCATACAAGCATGGGAGAAAATGAGGTCAGGAGCCATGAAACTTATGCTGAAGTATCCTGTCCAAACTTGTGGTTATTGCTCTGAGGTCCAAGTGGGGCCTATGGGTCATAGAGTGAGGCACTGTCAAGCATACAAGCATCAGATGAGGGATGGACAACATGCCTGGCAGGAGGCAACAATTGATGATCTTGTTCCTCCAGTGTATGTGTGGCATGTGCGAAATCCGGGGGATGATGGCCTACTTGTGGATGGCTTAAAGAGATACTATGGAAAGCTGCCTGCAGTGGTGGAGCTGTTTGCTCGGGCTGGAGCATGTGTGGGAGAAAACTACATTGGTTTGATGAGGGAAGATGTTGCAGTGCCAGGGTTGGATGTAGAAAAATGGGTTGTATGAAACTCCTTTCATGAGCTGTGTCATTGAGATGCTGGGGCAAACTTTTGAAGATTCCAGAATTTGTGGCTTCAGAAATCAAGATTCTTTCAAGGTGTGTTTTTTATGATGGGTGCGAGCATGCTGCAATTAAAAAAAAAAAAAGACAGACATGAGACTCTGCAGTTCATTAGGGTTGATGCAAGAAAGCTGAAGTTACACACAGCCAAAAAATAAAAAGAAAAAGAAGAAGAGAAAGGAAACCAGACTTCAACATGCTACCTGTATACTGGTAATCCTTTGATAAATTTTAGTGGAGAAGCAAATAGGCAACTGAAATGCTAGCTAGATCTGTAAATTTGTTTTTTGGTGAGCTTTCATTCTTAGAATTTTGACTTCAGAAATTGGTTTTCTCCAATGTACTGGTAATCACCGGAGGATGAGCAAGTGGGGAAAAATTGTACAAAACCTGCATGAAGAGATTTGGAATGATCATACTTGTGATTTTGTTTGTTGGGTTTTGTTATTCTTCAAGAATCTACTTGCATCCCCTTCTTTAATTTGAAAAGCTGTGAGTTCTCTGTCACAAATTCAATCCAGTTCAAAAAAAGCTTTGCCTCCAGAAAATCACGGTGGCAAGATTGTAATTGGTGGAAATTTCATGTTTGTAGCATGGTCTTTAAGGTTTTTATGCCGATAACTATTATGTGTTTTTTATAACTTAGCCATTTTTAGTTGTTTGCTATTATCATGGTTTCAAGGTTTTTATATTATGGAGAGCTTCTAAACAGAAGAATTTATTACTGTGGCATGAGTTGGATTCTAGATCCTGTAGAGGTGCAAGGGAAGAAAGACATTGTATCATCCATTCAAAGACATGCAAGTGTGTGTATAAGCTGGGGCTTCTCCAGCAGTTTCAGTAGCTTGTGATGATTATGACTTTGAAATGCTCGACATGGATCAGGTAATGCTAGAAATAGTGTAGGCAGATGATTTTTCCAGCTGCAAAGCTTTTTGTTGAATATTAACAGTACAACTCTTCTCTCATCTCTCTCTTTGGAACAAGGTTGGTGGTTGCAAGTTTTGAATTCAGATCAATGTTAGTGTCATTTACTGAAGAAAGAGAAGCATAGTTGACATGTTTGCTGTTTTCCAATTTATGAACACAAGTGAAACATTTGTGTAACATTTGAAGTAGAGGAAATATCTTTATTCTGCTTTCAAAAGCATTACATCTCAACAACAGATTAAGGTAACTTCAATGATTGCTACTTCTTTAATATCTGTACTTATTGCCTGTTCTTCTCCGCATGTATGTGATTCTTTTGGTAGTACTATTGGAATTTCAATTTGGCAATATCATCATTTTACATACATCCTGCTCACAATTGAATGTTTAACTCCAGGGGCTTTTAGATGGTAATTTGTGGACTTGACACCCTGGTAAACACATCTAAAATGGTTATGATTTCTTCTTTTGTTTGTTGCTCGGCAAATGGTTATCATTTCATATGCAAGTGTGTCGATCAGTGTACTGTTCATGTGCTTCTTATCATCTTCATCGATCGACCTGTTGATCTATTTACTAAGCTGCATTTGTCTGCAACATTTCAAGTTTTAGTTTTCAAACTCAAGTTGGTTTCCGGCTTCCACTTCACTTTCTTCAGGGTGTGTTCCAGACCTTTATTTCTGGTTGGCTGGTGTAGATTGTTGAGAGACTGATTGGCATTATTAGTCTAAGAAATAATTAATCTTGTGTATATATACTCAAGTATATATGATCATGAATTCTGTAGAACATACAAGATCCCTCTCATTAACCTTCTTTGTTTTTATCCTTATTTTCTTTTTCTTTACAAAATGTAGGGTTTCATCTTGACTTTAGTAGACTTGAGCTTGTTCAGGTGGATAAACTTGAAAGCTGAGGTTGACACTTGACAGACACAGAGAAGATGAATTAAGGCCATTTCCAAGTCCTAGTCCTTCCACAAGGGTTGGAACCACCAAACCTAGTAAACCAGCCATTTCTTTTTATTTTGGATAGCTACACATAAAGACACAAACTGACCCATCACCCTGCACGCACGCGCATAAATACATATATATAGACATAGACACCAAAATGAAAGGAAAACCACTAGCCTCCAGTAATATCTGAAAATGTTAAAAGCTTTTTTGAATTGCATAACATAAGCAGTGATGTTAGAAATTTATATATTTATTTGATGGAATTTACTTTTTATCTTATCAATATTACAAACTATCATATAATTTAAATTATATCTAATTTGTTTTATTACATATATAGCTAGGTAATTGTGTCCATATTATTTACGTAGTTTAAAAAAATATTTGTTATGATCACCTTCATATTTCATGTAATTAATGCTTACATGTTAATAATTTATGTAGCATTTGAAAATATTAAATAATTTATCCCATGGAATAATAATTTTCATTACTAAATTTAAATATTATATTACAAATATATATATTTTTCATATTATATCTATGTTATAATATAATAATTATATTATCTGTTGGGGGTGAATATATAATCTTCATACCAAATTTCTTCTCACTTGTGCATCTATTGACTGTTTTATTATCATGCGTTGTTACATATAATTTGGTTTGGAATTTAAATTTAATCATTTGGGAGAGAAAAAATATATAAAAAAGAAGTAAGCCAAAAGTAAATCATATGAAATTTCTTTAAAAATGATCTAAACCAAAAGTGCAAGTCCTAGAGGTTTGTTTGGTTTTTGGGAAAGTATATCATATAGTTAGGAACACAGTCATTTTCTTTTTTGGTTTTGTGTGATTCTTCATTAACTCTAAACCTTAAACCTAAACTCCATACGCATGCCTCTCTAATTTCAATTCTATTTAATGCAAAGGAAGCTTTGCCTCCTGATAATCATGGTGGTGGCTGGTGGCAAGAGAATTGTGTTGCAAAAGATGGTAAGGGTGGACTGTAAATGTAAAGCTTGAGGCGTGACAATAATGTTACTAGGTTTAAGGATAATTTTCACTATTCACAAACAGTGCAAAGGTTAAGGTGGTTATCTCTCACGATACAATGAGCTTGTTTGTTGCATCTTAAAAGTTGTAACTTTTAGCTTCTAGTTTCAAAAAAGTGAGTATGTAGTGTTTGTTTTAACTTTTAGAATTCTAGCTTATATCTTCTACTAGCTTTTAGAAGGGGTAGAAGCTGACTTTTTCAAAGTTGGGGTACATCAGTTTCTACAATTTTTGATTAAATAGTTACATTTTTTTGACAATTTTGTCCCTGTTTTTAACAAAGAATTACTCTTATGTCCATGCAATTAAAGGTCTCTCTTTTTCACCGTCATCTCTATTTTCAAATCTCTTCTTCTCTCTCGCCATCTTCCTTTCTCTCTATACACTAATTAATTTTTTTATAACACTTAAATTTATACATATACACTAATTAATTTTTTTATAACACTTAAATTTATACATATACACTAATTAATTTTTTTATAACACTTAAATTTATACATATACACTAATTAATTTTTAAATTATCATTCTATAACTATTAAGGGTATTATGGATAATTATACAAAAATAAGTTATTTTACAGCTTATGGTATCAAACACTATAACGGTTTAATTACAATTTTTGAGAAGTTGTAACAAATAAGTTCATAACTTATTTTAAGTTTTAGAAGCTATAATCTAAGAAGTTAGAAGTTATAATTTCTTTAATTAAGCTGCAAGAAACGGGGCCAATAAGCTTTTCTAAAACTTGTGTGCACTCTCGGTTTTGGGGGTGAGAGGAGCAACAAGAGACAGTGGATGAACCAAGCAAAATAATGGCAGAACAATAGCAACAGGAATGAACAGAGAGGCCAGTGGGTTTTGCCTGTCACAAGTGCAGCAAGAGGCTGCTTTTATAGGCGAGGAATGCTAACGTTGAGAGGAAATCGACAAGTGAGAAAACTGGTTCAAATAGATAGAAGAAGATAAGATAAAGGGAAAGGAAAAGATAAGAGCAGAATTGGTCAAGTGAAAACCTATTCTTTCTCCAAGGATGAAGACTAGTTTGGTTCAATCCTCATCTTTTTTTGGGTAAGACTAGTTTAAGATAAAAATTATAGAGGATGAAAAAAGAAAACTAACAAAAAGTTGCAATGTGCAAGGGGAGGGCAAATCTTCGATTTTGTCACGCAAGGCCCAATTTTCTCATAGTTTTAATAAATTCATATAAACTCTATATATATTAAAAGAAGAACAAATGTTCTTATCCAACTAATGTGGGATAAAAGATACTATAGATCATTTAAAATCACTTAATTTACTTGATTTATAACAATTTGTAAGAATTATGTTGCTACTTTATATTAACGAGTTTATTTTATGGAGTTAATTTAATATACACTTACTGAATTTTAAAAATGTAATTATTTACTGAATTAAACTTTGTATTGTTACTATTTGTTTATTAAATTTTGCTTAAAGTTAACTATCTATCATCCGTTATATCTTACAAATGAAAAATGTTCATGTGGCTAATAGAATTTGAGGAAATTTAACAAACATTTATTGAACTTTAAAAATGTAATTATTTATTGAATTTTGGATTATTATTAGTTGCTTATTGAACTTTGTTCAACGTTAATCATCCATCACCTATTACATCATTGTCTGATCTTGTAAACAAAAAATGTCTACATGACTAACGAAAATTGAAGTGGCCCAATTAATTTTTTATTTTCGATTAACTCAGTAGCACCATATTTCTCTCTTTCTCTCGCACTTCTTTATCCCCTTCCCTTGCTCTAATAGCAGTGGTTGGCACGTGAGAGGCAAGGCAGTGAGGCACCAGGCAGCAAGGTGGCGAGGCGAGGCGGTGAGGCACCAGGTAGCGAGGCGAGGCGTTGGCAGTGAGAGGATCGGCGACAACCACTATTGTTGGAGCTAAGTTGGTCGAAAATAAGGATTTGATTGGGGCCACTTTGAATTTTGTTAGTCACGTGGATATTTTTTGATTGCAAAATCAGACGGTGATATAACGGGTGATAGATGGTTGACGTTGAGTAAAGTTTAGTGAATATGTAGTAATAATCAAAAGTTTGGTGAGTGAGTAATTACATTTTTAAATTTCAGTTGGTGTTTGTTAATTTTTTTCAAATTTCATTAGTCACGTGAACATTTTTCGTTTGCAAGAGGTAACAAGTGATAGATGGTTGACATTGATTAAAGTTCAATGAGCAGGTAATAAGAATCTAAAGTTCAAGTTAATAGGTAGTTATATTTTTTAAATTCAGTGAATATATATTAAATTTATCTCTATTCTATCATGTTGTTTATTACGATTCTATTACGCATGCATGAAGACACTTATATAAAAATTCAGATAAAAATGATATAGAAATTGAATGTGCATTAGACTTGTATACGGTCGCTATGATTTGGATGAGATTTGAATCACCCGCGTTGATCAGCTGTGCTTGACTTGCCCATGTAGACAATTATAGCGTGAGGATTGCGAGCGAAAAATACTACAATGCTTAAGTGACACGTTTTGACAACTGTAAGCACTACCATGAATTATTGTAAGCACTAAGCACTACTGTTTGGCATCTATTCTACTGATTTTGACCTTTGGCTCAACGTGGTGAAACCTTTTTTAAGATGAGCAGTAAGTTGACTAGTGAACATGGCTCGGCTAACTTGGCCTACGCTGCCACGTGTACGTGTCTTATTTTTTTGGACGTCATTGGATTCTATAATAATAATAATAATAATAAAATTTAAATCCTCGTGACACAATTTTTGCAATAGCATGTATAAAATTGTAAATTCTTTTAGCCTTCATAAATCTAAAGTAAATGGTCACTCACTCTGGGCATACTCCAACAGAGGGGTTATATCCTCTCCTCTCTTAAAAATAATTAAGCGTGTGTATGATAGCATTTTAGTGGAAAGAAAATTATTTTTTAACTTACATAGAAAATAAAAATCATCTCCCCCTTAGATAGAATTTGTCATAAAAAAGAGACAAAAATATGCTTTAATGATTGTACCATAGAATTTTATTCCATGAAAAATATAATGTCAAACACTAAAGATGGAATTCAATTCCTTGAATGTGACATTTTTTATATATTTTTCATGTTATTAAACACACCCTAAATATGATTACTTATGGAAGGTCTATTTTATAAAAAAAATTAGTTCTGTACACCTAAATTAGTTTTTTTAACCTAATAATCCCATTAATTTGAATTAGCTCAAGACACTCTCCGCACTAATGTAAGATAGTGTTTATTTATTGTCTCTAAGGCTCAGGTGGTTGGATCACAATAAATTAAGATTTGCACCAGTAAATCGTGGGCTCAATTCTTTATCATGTGCAATGAGGCAAAATTTTCATTTGTGATTTACTTCTTTTGTCGAAATCGAGGACACGAGCGGTAGGGGACCGCACAAGAGCGATAATTCCAAGATAGTGTTTATTAATTAAGATATAAATTAGAAAATGTAAGATATTAAAAACATTCTACATTCTTATCATTTTTAATATTTTTATTAAACTTATATAACGACTCTCGAAAAAGAAATCACGTCACTTCTTATTTGATGTTTTTCAGATATACTTAACTCCTCTTCCTTTCAGATAAATATATTTTAAATTTTATATATATAAAAAATAATATATGTCTTTTAATATATTCTAAAAAAATTAATAAATAGTTTGATAAAAATTTTAAAATATTTTATAATTTTATCTTAATCATTTTATATCTTAATCTAAAAAGTATATTAATATTAATTTAATACAAATTTATCTTACTCATTTTAATAAACTACAAAAATATATATATATATATATATAATAGAGTTCTCGAGTAATTCCATTTTAATATTAAGAGACATCTCTTGTAGTCTCTTTCCTCCGTCCAACTCAGTTGCAACTCTTCTCTTTTGTTGGTAGTATGTATCGATAATGAATTTCAGTTCATTTTTCAGGAACGAATGAAAATGGACGGCAAATTGAACAAAATGTCTCCAACTAATTAATAATTAGGGTACTGCGAAAGAAAACAAAAACAACTTTTAATTAAGATCTATACATATATATATATATATGTATACATACATGTTTTTAAGTATGAATGCTTGGTTAATAATTAATTAAGCCCAGTGAGCCAAGAGGGCCATGCACCCAGCCCCAAGAAGCAGCGAGAGATTGGAAGCAAGATGGAGCTTCAGATTGTTTTGGACTCTGGGATTCATGAAATCGGCGGCCAGCAGGTCCACCAGCGCCATGTATATTAGGATTCCGGCCGACGCCGCGTTGAAAATGCCTTCCAGGATCAGAGCATTGGAGCTGTCCTCTTTGTATTTGCTCGAGATTGCCATCCCTATGCCAATCCCGATTGGCGTGGTCAGGGAGAAGAAAACCGCCATTAACGTCACTGCCCGTCTCTTGAACTTGGCCTGCATTTACAGATTAAACCGTACCCCAAATCTCAGTAATTTTGATTGAGATATAACCCATTTCTCGTCGTCACCACCACCACCACCAAAGTCCAATAATGATTTTTGGTTGGTCCAAATGGATAAAATACTCCATGTAAATTCTTCTTATATTGTGCCAGAAGATTTAGGCCAGAGGCCATAAAAAAGTAACAAGAAGAGGGGCAGACTCGCACGGAGCCAACATAGAAATATGAAAAAACAGAAGGGTTTTTTTTTTTTTTGTCTCCTAATGATATGAGAATTAATAGCTTGGGTGAAATCGGCATTCATAAAAATCTTGTGGGGAACGAAGAAATTTCCTAGATGCACCCACAATAGTTAGCTAGCTAGGCTGGGACCATTTCGGTGGAGGATAATGTTTCCGTGCTGAGAATCTAACCTTATAGAAGAAAGGGCTGTGACAGATCCATGCATGTGGGAGTGGGCTGCTTTTCAATTCAATTCACTATTATCGTACTGTTTTGACATTGACCATTAATGGGCTATCTTCTTTGTGTGGCTAGCCAGTTGGGCCCACAGCACGGCGCCTATGCGTCGGCTTTATTATGTTATTGGCATCCACCTTCATCTCGACTCATGAACAGTAAGATCAAATTAACATGTAAATTGAAGAGATTAAGGGTGTCCTCCTTTTTTGTTTGGTTTTAATTTAATTATTACCTGGGAAATGCAGCCTCCGAGACCCATGCCTTCAAAGAACTGGTGGAAAGTCAGCGCTGCAACGAGAGGCTTGATCGTTTTTGGAGACTCTGAAGCTCCCAGTGATATCCCTATTATCACAGAGTGAACCACAATCCCCAATTCCAGCACCTAATTAACAAGCAATTGATCAAACAAATAGTTTAAAAAAGATGCCAAAGAATGAACTGTATTGCTATTGCTACTGGTAGTGAAATTATTGATTAGTTAGGACCTGTGATATAACACGGTGGCGGAGAAGATCGGAAGAAGCAGAGCCTTCTTGCAAGCCGAAAGCGGGGCCATGTGCATGGCCATGGGTGGGATGGGTGTGAACGTGGACGTGCCCTTGATGCTCGCCCTCCTCCTCTATAGGCCCCACAAAGTGAGATTTGTTGTAATAACTGGTCGCAAAAGAGTCGATCATCAAGGTGCCAATGGCAGAGAGCATGGCGACGAAGCCCGTAAAGGGAAACTCCCATGCCTTGCCCTTGAGGCAGGCGTCCGTCAACTTCTCGAAGGCGTCCGGAAGCACGTGCATGAAGCCGGTGGAGAGAATGACCCCCGCCGCAAAGGCCTTGACGATGATGAAGATGTCATTCTCCGGCCGAAGAGCGGGGATGACGTTGCCCAAGATGGGCAAACACACGCCAATCGTGCTGGCGATCAAGATCGAAGCAATTGCCACCAGTTTGTATTTGAGTGCCTTGCTCTTGTTCCCATCCTCGTTTTCCGACTTTGCACAGGTGCAGTCACTGCCGCCGCGTACTGATAATGGAAGAAGAGCAAAGACCACAACAACAAACACCATCAAGCCGGCGCTCTTCATGGCTCCTAGCTTTGATGTGATCAATAAATTAAACCGTGAAAAAAAAATCCTTCTGACAGCTTAATTTAGGCCTTGGATAGAAGACATATATATATATATATATATAGAGAGAGAGAGAGGGGGAACTTGAAGGAGATGATGGAATGGAAAGGGTGCTGCCATGGAAACCAGCGGTAGAGATTAACGCACAGTTCACTGTCCTATTGGGAAGTGGGAACACATTGACTTGACATGCATAGAATGCATAGCTACATGGCTTTCGTCTTTGGGGATAAGTTCCGTCTAATTAATCTCTACCAAACGTACAGAATGGTTATAAACAATTACTGTCAATGGATATACATAGCTAGCTAGGGTTTACCGAGAGAGGGAAAAGTAGCAATAGAGCAGAGAAAAATGGCGACATGCAAAGCCATGCAATGGCGTTGGAGCTGATATGATATGATGGCTTGCCATGTAAACTGCATTTCATTGGTTTAATGACGACATTATGAGTAATTGTGGGTTAAGTAATGTTATGAATCATAACTGTTATCAGCAGTGTTCTAAAAATCGGTTTAAACAATTGTCTAAGCTCCAGCAAAGTGCTAAGCGTCTGCTGACTGCTGCGAATTTGGCCTAGTTGGCCCCCTAGGCGTTGGCCCGATTGATCAATCGCCATCAACGCATAGGCGGACCAGGCGATGCCTAGCCGCCTGGGACACTTAAGTTTTTACCTACCTCTCAATTGTGTCGCTTGGGACGCTAATTTTTTACTTACCTCTTAGTTGTCTCCCTTTTCTTTAGCCCAAGGCCACCGTCGCCTCAATGCTACTAGTACCTTATCGCTACCTCCAGCTCCATCGTGACCTTTTCACTGTCTCTATGTTATCATCGTCGTCAAGCTCTATCCTTGCTGACGCATCTTCACTGACTCAAGTTCTATCTCCGCTACTCTTTTTCCGCCCTAGCCATCCTCACCTGCTGGCAGCTTGTGAGCTCAAGCAGGAGGGCCACCAAGTGGGTGGTCTTCGAGCGCTACAATCGGATCTGTAGCATCTAGGTCTATGACCCCTAAGTTGCCCTAGCCAACTTATATATATATATATATATAAGTTTTTATATAAAATTTATATATTTATCTATTTATATATATAAATAATATATTTATAAATCTGTTTATATAAATATATATATATATTTCTGATTTATATATATAAGTTTTATTTATCTTTTTAACTTTGATTTATTTAAAAATAATATAAAATTATATTAAAAATAAAAAAAATAGCAGTCTACCTAGACGTCCTAGGCGCTAGGCCCTAGTCTGGCGCCCGACTAACATCTTTTAGAACACTGATTACCAATCATGTATCGTATCTTCGTTAGAAGAGGTACTAAGTAGAGGAGATAATAACACGTGATTTTCTTATTCTCTTATAATGAAGAGGCGTCACATAACACAATTATCAGTCATAATTTCTAACATTATTCTTGTGGGTTGATTTGTTTGTGTGTGAATTGGTATGATATATCGATTAGATTTTGGAAATTGAAATTAGTGTTATAAATTAAGATAATAATTAAGTGTTAATTATACCCTTATTTACTGATCTTAATCTCCTTCTCTAACACCAAATTTTCTTTTGCTCTTCATCGTTTTAAATCAGCAAAGAAATACATAAAAAGCATAATTTATTACTTTTCCAACCATTTCTTATGTTTGAGGAGCAGAGAAAGAGCAAAGGGAATATTGTTTATAATATAAATTGTTAAAAGGTGATTGTGTTTAATACAAACATAATTTAGTGTGTTAAACATCAACATCAAACCCCCCCATGTATATTATTATTTATGTTAAAATTGTCTTCAATTCAATTTTTTATTTAATCAAATACCAGCAATTTCTTTTGACAGACAGGAAGATAATGAAGACATTGACTCAACACCACACCAACCATCACACACATTGGCACATCTATTTGGAGTAGGCTTCTAGTGGGGCACATGAAGACTAGTAATAGTTATATATCATTCCAATTAGATGGGTATACATAGTGGTTCACTCCATCCACTTTACCTGTCAAAAGTTGTGTGTTTTAACAATTACGTTTGCTAGAGATTCTGCAAGGACACAGGAACAAGAACTAAGAACTACTTGTAGCAGTGAATCTATCTCCTAATAATTCAAAAGATCGTAGTTTACAAGATCTCTAAGCTATTAGCTATATGTAATCTGCCACACCAACATGAACAAAGGGCTTTTAATATATATATATACATATATTTCATCTGCTAAAACATAAAGTTCCTTTGACTAAATTACCTGTTCTTTCTACTACCGACAAAGTCGGTCTTATTCCCAATAATTAATCTGTTGGTACGGAAATATGGTGTCTCTTCTTGGTTCAAACCGTTCTAAAGACCTCGCATTTAAATTTGTATGTATTTAACTAATAAAAGTGGTTTGTGGATTATTATAGGTGTCTTATGAGTGTTACGGAGAACATATCCAGAAGGTAGTGTGTGGATATATATATATATATGTGGAGGTAAGACGACTACTATTTGGAGGTAAGAAGACTACTGACCGCCAAAGGCACAAGGCCAAACCAAACCCACAAAAAGAAATGCACTAAGACAAGCTTAAGCCAATGCTCCTAAGAACTAATACATAACTAAATCAAATGCATAAACCGAAAGAACAAAACAAACTACAAAAGGGGGACAACCTAAAACTGCACAAAAGCACTACAAACACCAAGGGCCAAACAATAAAAGCAACAAGAAGAAACAAACAGCTGAAACAACATCTAAAACTCGGCAGCTACTCGATGATGATGATGATGATATAGCAAAGTGGGGTCAATGGAAGGGGAGGAGAAAGGTTAATGAGGGAAGGGTCAGGGGAGAGAACATAGCAAGGGGAATAGGGGGAAGGGAAAGGATAGTAGAATCTATTGAAAGTAAGTAATATAAAAAGATAAAATTAACTTTTTTATCTATCAACTGAAGTTTTTAGATGAGATGATGAATTAACATTTTAAAGAATCCACACCAGAAGAGAGCCGACCTGTGTTGCCAACAGAGGGGAGTCTCAACCGGCAGGCAACCCTAGAGTGAGAAGTTCAAAAGTCCATTATCCTTGAAAACTTAAATCATAACTACGTTAGCAAAGAAACTATCTTCTCTCATAACACTGCCTGTTAAGTCATCTCCATCCGTGGCTCTCTCTCTTGTAAGGCATTAGTATATACTGCAATTTAGTATATTTCATTTTCTTAATTATGAGCAAAAACAAGAACTTCCTCAGTTTCCTGCATGTTCTCATTGCCTTTAGTTACAAAACCATATTTGCAGAAGTTGCATCAAATACAGCACTTGTGACCTCCAAAAGTACCTATGGTCTGCCTCCTACTTCAGTTAAGTCCTATATGCAATCATAGTGTACCAATTTATAAGTCATACATCATACATGTTTCATTGTGATGGGGTAAAAAAACTAAGATGCACCTGTCTCGCTAGCTGAAAAACTAGCCAAATGAAATAATTAGTGACTGCCTAACCTTAGGGTGGATAGCAAGTTGGGTAAGATTGGGCAGCACCAGATAATATCCCTTGAACATCCAACCTTATCCTAACCGAGCACCCAAAAAAAAAAAAAAACTGTGTTGAAGAAGAATAGAGCTCAGGGATATTTCTGGTAGCTAAAACACTAACCAAATTAAATAAATGCATGACTCATTGCAGATAACTCCTCAAATTCTAACCAGATAAAAACAAACTCTTCCAATAAACCAGTTCCACAGTGTATAAGAATGGAATTAAGATAATACTTATAAATAGATCCCCAACAGAGATTTTAGTTGTGCCACAATTTAGCAAGCAGTATCATCAAAAAGAGAGTAACCAATATAGATTTGTGTGCTTATACCCTAAACTATGGGAGCTACCTCTTTCTTCTGCATCACAGCTTCCCTTCTGGACTCTTATATTGAATCTCCCAGTAACAAGATTTTTAAGCTACCACGCCAACATGAACACGGAATAATCAGAATGGCTTCAAACTTTTGATGTTACATCAGCTTATGAAGTTCCAAAACTAATTACCAGTAAAACCAGGTCCTAATTCCTTTCTGCCACAAACAAGTCCATTATCTCAAAACTAAATCAGACTACATTAGCAAAGAAACTCCAGCACTACAGCCTTACTGGGAATAAAACAAACCTTGCACCCAGAAAAAGGCAAATGCTTCTTCCATAAACAGGGAAGCCCTGGAGTTCATAATCAACTGAAGATTACTTTTTAAGGCTGGGACAACTGCTGCAGCTGATGAACAATGTGTGACATTCTTGGGCGCATGGTCGGAACATGTTGGGTGCAAGCATAGACAAGGTCTACTACCTTTTGAATAATTACAGCTTCGGGAATTTGAGAAGAAGAAGAGGATATAAGAGGATCCAAGAGCTCTGGATATCGGTGAGCCTGCACTAGAGGTGTCGCCCACTCGAATATACTTTGCCAACCTACTGAGTCCACAGCCTGAGCTGGTCTGCGCCCTGTAACAATTTCAAGTAGCAGCACTCCAAAGCTGTAAACATCACTCTTTGTTGTGAGCTCATTTCTGTACACAAACTCTGGAGCAAGATATCCATATGTGCCACCAGCCTTCACTGTCCTCTCATGCATAACTTCCCACGGAACAAACTTTGAAAGACCAACTCCCATTAAATGGGCTCCAAACTCTTCATCAAGCAACACATTACTTGCCCGAATATCCCGATGTACAACCTGCGGTTTGACCTTATCATGCAGGAACCTGTTTTGATGTGTGGAACAAGTGTTAAGCCAATAAAGGATTGTTCGAATCGGCAGTAAATGAGTCAGCATATAAAAAACGATTGAATAGAAAAACACTATCCCTACATGTTTCCCAGAGACTAACAAATGTAGTCATAAGACACTTCTTCAGATCAAGTTCTTCCAAGGATGTTCTTAAGACAAATTACTTCTTTGCTGCATGTGTTCAGAAGATAAAAAGTTTTGAAGAGGAACAGGTATTACATGTTGCATGCCTTTTAAAAGCCAGAAATGCAAAGTGTACTAAGTCCAACAATTATTTAGCTGGGCAATGTGATAATGTTTTTGATATATGCTTTAGCATTAGTATAAAAAGCAAATCCACAGCCCACATATTAGGAAGGCTCTATGGTTTATGCTACAGAAGATAACATGTTAGCCCAGGGCAGCTGATAAACATGATACTCATATGTGACATCCCAGTTTAAGAATACCTATGAGACACAAATTAGATATGTGGCATACACACCTCAGTAACATGTCACTATTATTACATATTTAAACTTATATAATGCCCATATATTTTTATCCCTCTTTTTCTTTTCTCTTAAAATTATCCAACTCAATTATATGAATCATATTGCAGGATCTCAGATACTGATAATCATTAGATTGAAGTTTTCCTATCTCTACAAAGCATAGTTTCCTCTCCCTCCAGTGGCAATCCAGACTCAGAATCTGTTCTTATTTCTGGTATACTGTTGCTCAATCACTCATCAAAAGTTCAGTGAGGATTTAGTATATTTTCTATTTTCTTAATTATGAGCAACAAACAAGCTGTAAATCCATTTACTGCAAGTTCTCATTGCCTTACATATTTAAAAATCAATCTCTACTCAGATTAGCAGTAGTCCATTAAGTACAGAGGGGGTGACTGAGCAAAAAAGATAAATTACAGGAACCTCCAAAGGCATTTCCAAACCACATGGGGTCTTCGTGCAAATGGCGCAAACCATAGAGGGTCTGGGTGCAATTTACCCAAAATCTTTTATTCAGGTAATTTCCAAAAAGAAAGCAATAGATTTGAAGCAAGCATGATCGTGAAAACAACAATAACAAACTTTAAATTCCACCAGGTAGGGATGGACGCTTGCTCTTCGATCATCTTTAGCCATGGCATATTTTCTACAAGGTTAATATATCCCTTGCCTTACCTAAAAGTTTCTAGCTTATCCCTTGGTCTTCTTGTACCTCTTTTGCTATGTTCAAGACTGTAAACAATGTATCAACCCTTAATGCCACTATGTGGGGTAGACTACATGAATTCTAGCTCACTAATAATTTATATCTATAGTCTCATCTTTATAAAGCATGATTGTAAACAAGGTGATAAAAATTAAATAAGTAAATAAATTAAAATGCAGAATCCACATACGCAATTCCTTGAGCAAGAGTTGTGGCAACTTTCATTCTCATGGCCCAATCCAAGCTCCTACCACCCCTGGGTATATGATGTAGCCATCTATCTAATGGCCCATTTGCTATGAACTCATAAACAATGTAGCGATTACCATGATCATAGCAGCATCCTTTTACAGCCACCAAATTTGGATGATGAAGCCTGGCAATCCTTCCAATCTCAGAATAGAATTCTTTTTTCCTCTGGAAACTAGACCTCTTCAACCTTTTAATTGCAGTCCTTGATCCATCAGGGAGTAGCCCACTATATGTGCCACCCGTTTTAGCATCTCCAAGAAGACGGTTTCCTTCACTGAAATTCTTTGTAATTGACCTTAGTTCCTCACTGGTGAAAACTCTCCATGATGGGGGAACAAGTACGGATGCTGCAGGATTAGATAGTTTGCGAGATTTTCTGCGCCTCTTGCTCCTTTTATACACAAGGAGCCAAATTACAACAGCTAATGTACTGGACAGAATCAGACCGCTTACGACAGCAAGGATAATAAGATATTCCCTGTGGCAGTGCATATGGTAACACTTCTTCTCTGAAAGAACATGATAAAAACAAGTTTTCAATGTACAGGAAAATTCATCAGCTACCTATCATTTAGAAGAACAGAAAAAGAAAATGGCATATCAACGTGAGAGGAATACTTCATAAACAAAATATAGACAAATCAAGTGCAGCATTCTGGAAAACTAAATTGAGTGTAAATCAAACACTACATCCATGATATAAAAAGTCCTTGCGTACCTATATCAAGCATGCATACAAAAGAATGCATCTGGTTGCATCTCTCAGCTATAAGTGAGCTAGTTCCATTAGTCAACAGTGTACATAACTCAACTGTGGTATTGATATGGCATGATAAATTGGTACAGCCAGAATGTAAAGGTGTCCCGATAAGGATAGAATTGTTCCACCGTGATTCATTATCAGACCATTTCCAGCCAAAACCAGCTCTAGAGTTGATATTTCTCCCTCCAAGCCAGCATCCATTAACAAGTTCATTGCACAACTTTTGAACAAAGCTCAGCTCATGAAACGATGTTGCTGCTGCCAGATGTCCATGATAACCATTGCAGTAAGTCTCTGATTGGTCCCATGACTGGGAGCTTGCTATATAACCATAGCACTTTCTCTTACTTGGGCTGACAACCCAACCAGGAGGGCACGGTGCTGCAGAAAAGGAAAATGAAATATTTCAACTTATTAAACCTGTCACTAAGTAATTCATAATTTGAGAGAGAGAAAGTGGGAGAGGGAACCAAGCAAAGTTAAGTTTCCATATATTTCATAAAATTCAAGTTATCTGATATCCTATTCAAATATGTTGTTTACATCTAAATGGATGCTTAAGTACTTAATTGAACTCCTTTTCTAAGAGCAATAAGAATGTTTAAATCATTAAAAAAGTAGGAGATGGTATAGGAACTTACTGTAGGATGAAGCAAAAGATTGCAGTTCAGTAGGACCTAGGGCTAACTGTTGACTAGGTGGAGTACGCTCAACAGTATGCCTTAGCGAGAATCTCTTAATAGATCATCTATCAAGTCTATAGGGAGTAAAGAAATGCCTTCCCCCACATTCCACATCAACAGCATCTTGGTGGTTAAAATCTTTCCACACCTACTCCCCTCTTACTAACAGCATCCTACCCTCAAATAGAAGTTTAAAGGAAAAAAACTCTGAAGTCAGCTCATCATCACGACTAGGGCTCTCTCCATAATGAGGTAATTGAGACAAATAACTTTATCTTCTCCAACGATACTACTATTCATGCGGCCAAACACCTTCCTTGTAGGTGGGTCATAACACCTGCATCCCATCTGAGTGGTAGAATATCTAATACACGCATTCAAATGCTGATGGGTCCAGCTTACCAATATTTTCTTGTGATCACGAACAAAACAAACACATTCAAATAATTTCGGAAGAACCTGTAAGATGATTGACCTTATAAGAGTTCCAAGGAGTATTGACATCAAGAGCTTTCATTGGCATCCAATTAGTGAGGTATGTCGCCAAAAGATCTGCACCCACTAGTCTGCCCTAGGATCCTCCATGGTAAGGAGCAAAGACTAAGCAACCTCCATAAGGTGTCTATTTTTACATTCAGCAACACTATTCTGAGCAGACACCTTGGACATTTGTTCATCGACAATTATCATTGTCATTTCTGTTTGTTAGCTGAGATTGAAAAACTATTTCACTTGTCTTTTATCTTTTGTTCACAAAACAGATTCACCTTCAATTGATCAATAAGCTTTTCTGTTTTGTGCCACATCTATGACTTTTTTGATGTGGGTGTTTTAGTACATAATTGCAGATGCATACTTCTCATTTTGGAAAGATTGTACAAACATCAAACATTTTCAGTTAACAACAGAATGAGCTTACACACACACTTGTAGACAGGTATTTTATTTGTTAACAATTATTTTCAAATAAATGGGGCACCTTTTCATTTGGCAAAGTATCTCAAAGAAGAGTTCAAAACGACAGATAGGAACAAACTCCTGATTGTAATGTGAAAAGTTGACACAAACAGGATATATAAGAGGATGTGCTAATCTGGAACCAAAATAGTCTTAGATATTGAAATTACTAACTAACATATTTCTATTTTTTTTATGGCTAATCAAAGGAAAAATAAATAATTGTTGTTAACAAAAATCCAGGCAATTTTATTCTCATTTCATAACACAGCCAGAGGGCATGATGAAATAAATTTAGTTCTTTTTAAAATCCATCATCTTTTCATGTATTTTGCACTTTTACTTTCTTTTCTCCCACCCAAAAACCCATAATCTGAGATAAGATAACAGAAAACAGAGAACTACCTAATTTCTATAATTGGTGTTACAATTGGGAGCACTGGCAGTCTATTAATTCACCCAAGAAGCCAACAAATATAACACTCTTTACACTCTCACTCACCGGCACAATCACACAATGTAAATAAAGAGTAAAGAATTGTAAAGAATAGAGTTAGAACAATCAAACCACATGAAAAACACTGAGAATTTATCATGGTTCGAACTGATAGAATTAGTTCTACATCTAGTAGTACTGAGAGCAATCCAATATGAATGAAATCAGATACAAGAATTCCCACACTTCCTCTCACACACAAGTACACTGTTCTCTCTTGAGATTACAAAAGAACTTTTCTTGACACAAAGCCTTTTCTCTCAACACACAGCACTCTACTTGTTTACAACAGAGAGCTTTCTGAAAAAATGAGTGATATCCTAAGCGCTAACTTGAGCCCCCTATAAATAGGCAATAAGAAGGCTACATCAAAGGAATTAAAAATATGACAATACCTAAAATACCCTCAACTAATAGTCACCGTTAAAAGCACTAAACGGTCACTAATGGCCTACCACAAGGGATCCAACCATGATCTCTCTATTTCTTCCTTCCAGATCCTTAATACTCAATGCAAAACATCACAATTCTCCACCATTATGCATGAGTATCATCCAAAAGCTGATTTCATCAACTGCTCTTCATTTAACCTGCAAACCAGAAACTGATAATTCATTTACAACAAGTAACCTGCAATAGTCTTAGATAGTGGTGTAATTTAGCCATAGGTATTGCCTTAGTGAATATATCGTCTACATTATCCTCACCAGCCACCTTAATTAGATCCACTTCCTCCACTTCCTTTCTTTCAAGGATTTCTCTAAAAACGTGGTACCTCACATCAATATGCTTAGTTCTCTCACAGTGAGCTTGATTCTTAACTAAAGTGTATATCACTTTGACTAAGTGTATATCACACATTAGAGTAGCCTTAACATCTTTCCCTAGGAGTTCACCTACTATACCCTTCAATCATAAGGCCTATTTTATAGCTTCAATGGCAAATATATACTCAGCCTCAATGGTGGAGAGAGCCACTACAGATTGTAAATTGGTTTTCCAGCTAATGGTTGACTTTCATAGCTTAAACACATATCTTGTAGAGGATCTCCTCTTATCTATATCCGTTGCATAGTCAGTATCACTGAACCCTAGAATGTTAGGCTTTTCATTTGAACTAGCTCCGCCATAAACTAATGTCATATTGATTGTTCTTTTTAGGTATCTAAATAATCACTTAACGACTGTCCAATCTTTTCTTGGATTAGCCATGAACCTACTTGTAACACTCATGGCATGGGTTGAATCCGGGCTTGTACACACCATACAATACATAAGACTACCTACAAGGGAATCTTCTTCATTTCTCTCATGCTCTCTTCATCACTCGGTGATTGCATGTGAGACAACTTAAAATGTTGAGCAAAAGGAACATTGACTTCCTTTCCCTCAAGCATATGGAACTTCCTAATGTGCTTCTCAAGATAGGACTTTTGTGATAGCTGGACCTTTCTTAGCTACCTATTTCTAGAGATTTTAATTCATAAAATCTTCCCAGCCTCTCCTAACTCCTTCATTTCAAAGGTTGATTTCAACTTTAGCTTTGAACTTTGGACTTCCCCGTGTGATTAGCTTGCAATCAACATGTCATCTACATAAAGGAGGAGATATATGGAGATCTTAGATGAAATATGCCTATAATAAATGCAGCTATCGAAATCACTCCTCTTGAACCATTGGCTTAACATGAATGTGTCGAATTTCTTGTACCACTGCCTAGGGAACTACTTAAGCCCATATAAGGATTTTTTCAGCAAGCATGTTTGCTCCTCCTTACCCCTAATCTCAAATCCTCTATGCTGCTCCATTAGAATAACCTCTTCTAATTCACCATAGAGGAAAGAAGTGTTCACATCGATTTGCCCTAGACTTAGGTCTAAGTGGGCAGACATAGCAAGTAAAATCCTAATCGAAGTGTGTCTCACAACTGGTGAGAACACTTCATTAAAATCCACCCCTTCCACTTGGGTGAAGCCTCTTGCTACTAACCTAGCTTTATACCTAGGTTTTGATTCACTCCTTGCCCCTTCCTTGATCTTATACAACCATTTACCACCTACCACCCTTTTTCCTAAGGGTCAATCAACCAGGGTCCAAGTTTTATTCTTAGGGATTCCATTTAGGATTTCATGGCTGCAAGCCATCTATTATAATCTTTTGATCTTACAGCCTCTTCGTAAGAGAGAGGCTCCTCTCCAGCTACTTCTAATGCATTGGACAGTGCATATGCCACTAAATCAGAGTATCCATACCTCAATGGAGGTCTAACTACTCTCCTTTGCCTATCTCTAGCTACATTATACCTATCAATACTAGGGATACCACCTGAACTTGATGAACCAGCACTATCAGAGTGCTGATTTCCATCAAAACTAGAAGAATCATCATCTTCTGATGGCTGGAAGTTATCAGGACTAGAGGATCTTGAGCCAGCACTATGCTGGCCTGCTGCTAAGTCCACTGGACTGTCATAAGCATCATCATCCAAGTCATGGCTGCCACTAGCAGCATCATGACTACTGCTGGCAGCATCCTGGCTGTCATTTGTTGCATCCAACCCAACCTTTGCAGCATCATGAACAAGCTGTTTCTGAATAGCTTCTCTTGATTTTCCCTTTTCATCCCCTATCTTATTACTTTCCAAGAAAGAGTTTTCCTTAAAGACCACATCCTTACTAACTATAGTCCTTGGCATATCCTCCTCTAAACACCAGAGCTTATAACCCTTAACCCCTGTTGGATAGCCTATAAATAAGCAACGTTTGGCCCTAGGCTCTAACTTGCCTTGCTTCACATGAGCATAGGCAATACAACCAAATACCTT
The DNA here is from genome assembly GCF_014633365.1 of Diospyros lotus. NCBI lineage: Eukaryota > Viridiplantae > Streptophyta > Magnoliopsida > Ericales > Ebenaceae > Diospyros > Diospyros lotus. Next base: position 34,568,726 of record NC_068345.1, read on the forward strand.
CATATGTTCAAGGCTTGGTTTATGGCCTTTCCACATCTCATAGGGTGTTTTAAACCCTATAGTTGCCGATGGGGATCTATTAATTACATATGCAGCTATTGTTACAGCCTCTCCCCAAAATGCCTAGGCAGCCGAGCATGTATTAACATGCACCTCACCCTCTCTAAGAGGGTCCTATTCATCCTCTCAGCCAAGCCATTTTGCCTAGGGTTTCCAGGGGTTGTGTCGCAATAGAGGGCAATATTGTAATAAAGATATAATACTTGTTAGGATTATAGTTGTATTGCACATGGGTGGGTGCAATGGCTGTGAGACTATAAATAAGCCACTGCTATAGGAGAAGAATCATCTTTGAATTGATAATTGAAATCTCTCATTTCCCTTTCTTGAATTCTCTCAATTTCTCTCTAATCACTCTCGTTCTTTCCCTCTCTTTCTGTTCTTCCCTAACTTCCCCCATATCTCCTCCAATCTAACTTCCCCCATTCCTCCCCAATTACCCTTAAACTTGTTATGAACCCTAGATTCATGACAATTGGTATCAGAACAGTTGTTCTTCGGTTGTGGTTCATAGGCGATTCCAATGATGTTTCCAGCAACTTCAGAAATGAATTCAGGCACAATCGCTTAAATTCTGAAGTAGCTCGAAGTAATACAAGAGACGATTGATTTTCGGAAAGGATTCCGATGCATGGAGGTGATTTACGGCTATCGTAGCACTTAGGTTTGGAGTTCGAAAGGCGGAATTCGACAACAGTCTAGCCAAGCGAATTTTGATCAGTTATAGGCTATTGCTTTCTGACGTTGTTAATTGCCAACGTCGAACTCTCAGTTGGAATTGTAGAGGAAAAGTACAAGGTTTGATTGGTGAAGGCGGAGCAACAGGTTGATTCGCTGCTATTCTCCGAGCTGTATAGTCCATCAAGGAAGGTGAAGCAGAGCTGGTAGGTTGAACTATGATAGGTGGTGGGGTTCTTCTACAGAGGCAGAGAGGGTGACAAAAAGGCTTACAGAATGGGGGCAAAATGACAAAATTGCCCCCGCCCACTTTGCAAAGTGGGACACTACCCTGCTCTCTTGTCTCCCTTCCCATGGCCTTCGCCTCGCTGCCATGCCGTCGCCGTCACCGCCGCCGTCGTCGGCTCCTCGTCAACGGTCGCTACATCGACGGTCAGCGAGGGGAGGCGAGGCGATGGTAGCAAGGCGACAGAGGCGAGGCGAAGGCAGCAACGAGGCGCAGCGGCGAGGCGACGGCCATGGGAGGGGAGACGAGAGAGCAGGGCAGTGGCCCACTTTGCAAATTTGCAAAGTGGGCGGGGGCAATTTCGTCTTTCTGCCCCCATTTGGTAACCGTATCAATAAGCCTGTCTGGCTCTCAAGACTTTTTCATAGGTGATGTATAGAAGCGGTTTCAATGTCAAAGTTTGGGTGACTTTGGAAGCTGTGAGTAAGGCGATCGCAAGTGGAATTGAGAGCGAGCCAAGTGATTGTCAGTGATCTAGACAGCGAGTGCGATTTAGCAAGACGATTTTTGTAACTTTCGATGCGAACTTGGAAGCGAAGTGGGAGGTTGACTCTAGGCTGCAAATCTCGGTAATTCTTGCTCGTAATTGACTTGCAAAGCAAGTCAAGCAATTTCCAGCTTGAATTTGACAAATTGTATCGACTGCATTAGAGTCGATTAGCAAAGAAGACGGATTCCGTTGGGCGATTCTAAATTGGAAGGCAACTTGAAGGACTAAGGGAATCGAGGAAATTGTTGCAACAAGTTTGGCTTGAAGAGGAACAACACTTGCAATTCGCCACTCCTAGAATCAGAGTTAGAGGCGAGTTAGGTTGTTGCAGGCCATTTTTAAGAACCGAGGGAATCACAAGAAGTTGATTCTTGGTGGATCGATTGTCGACGGTTGCTACAATGGCGATCCAGATAGAGTCGCTTGAATTCCAAAGCCGAGCCAGGGTCCTTCGGCCATTGGACGGTGATTGGGTGTGGGTCGCGGCCGTCGTAAGTCTTGATTGGTGGCAGCGATTGCAACAAATCTCAGGCTGTTGATTCTTTCTTCCATCACTACATAATAGTTTCGGCTCGAAGCTGTAGGCGAATTCTGTTCGAAGAGACGGATTCCTCCGACTTCGTTGCTGTGAATTCCGACACCCGAGGCTGCTAATTTCCAAGTCGGAAGGCGTTTGAGACAAGAATAGGAAGCTTTGGCAGCAAGCAAGCCAGGAGGTGGTGCAAGCTGCAGGTGGAGGAAACTAAATTCAAGCACGAATTCCAACGGAAGTGGCTTCTCAGCTATCAATCCTCGAGGCGATCGATTATCCACCAGCTATCTAAACTCTGATGGCAAATAATATCGAGATGAAGCACAAGGAATCTCAATGGCAGGAAGTGCCCGCAAAGATGACAAAGAGGCAAAACAGTATTGGATCTGTAGAATCGGCATTGGAAAAGAAGTTGAACAATGTTGCCGATCTATTGCAAGAGGAAATTAATCACAGGCGTGAAATTATTGATGAATTCAGAAATTGGATGAGGGACCAGTGCATGATAATGTTCACCAAACGGAATCAGGTTAGATTACTTACTTGTTTGCTTTTTAGAGAATATTCCGATCCGATTATTATAGAGATGCTACCAGATTCTACAACTACTCCTTATTGTCCTCGAAGAACTAGAGCAAAACCTAATTCAGTGGGGAATCCTTACCTCACTCATCCCTGGAATCGGAACCCCGTGGACAAATCTCAGTGTCCAAGGCAGCAGGGGGGCAAAAATGTTGTTCCAAAATCGGATGTTAAAATGTCTAAGGCAAACAAAGATGATAAGGAGGGCGTGGTAAAGGAAGCATCATTGCTTCAAGAGTTTCCTAAAATGCAGCAGCCTAAGGAGGGTTCAAAACAATGGGAAAATGATTCATGGCATACCTTTGACTGTGGGCAAAAGAAGTATTCTAGTTTAAGCGGAATTAACAAGGAGGAAAGCTGTAACAATCAGGTTGCTAGTGCAGCCTCTCCAAAGGAACCAATGGAACTTTCTGAAAAAGAAGTTCATGTAGAGGGATGTTCCGACAAACACAAAGAAAAAGGAGTTGCTGAATTATTTGCATGGAATCAAGAGATTCGGGCTGAAACTGCAATCAATATTAAGGAAGCTAGTGCTGTAACTGAAAGGAACCTATCACTGATAACTTAGGATGCGGGAGAGGAAAGGAGGGTGGATAAGGAGATTGGTGTGAACCACGTTTTTCAAGGGCACAAGGCTGATGACTCGGTTGAAAAACAGCCTATAAATCAGATTGGGAAAGGGAACTACTACGAAGATGGCTTCCTTGCAATTGATATTCCAGCCAGGGTTATTGTCTCATTAGATAACCCGATTATAAATCATGTTTGGGATGAAGGTTGTGATGGAGGCCTGGTCTCAGCTATTGAGGAACCTATGGGACTTTCTTGTCACTTTCTATGGAACCAGTATGTCCGGACAGCAGGGGCAAGGAAATTTGAGTCCCTTACTATTGCTGGAAATGGCATGTTTAGAGGTATGTCCTTAGCTGGGATATCTTCTAATGTTGTGAAGGTGTGTGGATTTGATAAGGAAGTATGGGGACAGCTTGTAATTGAAGGACAGCTACCGAAAAGAATTGATTCAAGCTATAGAGTCGGAAATGAGGTTTTGCATAAGTTGGACAATGCCAATTCTCAAGGAGGGTTATATAGTGTTTTGCACTGATAAAGCAAAATATTGTTTTGGAAATGGAAGAGAGCATGGCTTTAGCAAATAAATTCCTAACAAGATTCAGCTAAGGAAAAGGGCTAAGGAAGCCAAGAGTTTTGTGGTGGAGAACAAAGCTCTTGTTGCTTTGTTCATTCTTGCTACAACTAGAATTGCTGCAGCAACTCCTAGATATGACACTTCTACATTGCTGCATGTAAAGGCGTTGGCGGATATCGTTGCGAAGGGTGATGAAATATTCAAGAGCATGAGAACCACTGCAAATTTGTTATGCATACAGAGGTTTTTCAAAACTTCTTCATCCAAGCTGTGGAAAAGAAGGAAAAAGCATACTAGAAGCTGTGGAGGTTTGGCATTTCTTGGGGATAAAAAATGTTTAAGGTGGGGGAAATTGTCATGTTCCTAGGGCAATATTGTAATAAATATATAATACTTGTTAGGATTACAGTTGTATTGCACATGGGTAGGAGTATTGCACATGGGTGCAATGGTTGTGAGGCTATAAATAAGCCATTGCTATAAGAGAAGAATCATCTTTGAATTGATAATTGAAATCTCTCATTTCTCTCTCTTGAATTCTCTCAATCTCTCTCCAATTTCTCTCTAATCACTCTCGTTCTTTCCCTCTCTTTATGTTCTTCCCTAACTTTCCCCATATCTCCTCCGATCTAACTTCCCTAACTCCTCCCCAATTACCCTTAAACCTGTTATGAAACCTAGGTTAGGTTCATGACAGGCTGTTAGGTTCCTTAGAATACCATTATCACTACACATTTGGGAGAAGTCTTTATTACAAAACTCTAGACCATTATCGGTTCTAATGATCTTTATTTTCCTACCCATTCGATTCTCTATCATGATTTTTCAGGTTTTGAAAGCCTCAAAAGTTTGATCTTTTGATTTTAGAACATACACCCAAATCATCCTAGAGAAATCATCTATTATGGATAAGAAATATCTTGCCCCTCCATGGGTTAAGGATTGACTAGGGCCCCATAGGTCTTAATGGATATAATCCAATGGGGCTTTCGATGAGTGGGTAGCTTTCCTAGAGAATTTAACCTTGATAGACTTTCCTAGGATACAGGAATCACATTTATCTAATGATGTAAATTTTTCAGCACCTAAAATTCCTTGATTAGATAGCTCCTTAAGGCCTTGGTTACTTATATGGGCCATCCTATAGTGCCATAGACTGGATTGTTCATAACCCTTGGCTTCTCCTAAGGCTGCATCACCACACAATGTGGCTGCCTGCAACACATAAATGCCATTCTTAAGAACAGCCTTCATGCAAACTAGAGACCCCCTTGACACCTTAAGAACTCCACCATCCCCCTTATAGGAATAGCCATTCTTATCTAACTCTCCAAGGGATATTAGGTTCCTTTTTAAATTAGGAACATACCTTACAGCAGTTAAGGTTTTAACTATACCATCATGCATCCTAAGTCTTACATCCCCAATTCCCATTATGCAACACTCATGGTTGTTTTCTAAAAGGACTCTACCTCCACCAATATCCTTATAGTTTTGAAACCATTCTCTATGGGGAGTCATGTGAAATGAGTATCCCGAATCAAGCACCCACACATCCTTCTCATCCTTACTTGATACCACTAGGGCATCGGCACTATCATAATCAAACTCACAAATGGGGTTTGAGAATTCGGGGCTAGACTTATCTTGGGAAACTTTCTTCCTATTCGAGCAATGCTTCTTTATATGCCTTTCTTCATGGCAATGGAAACACTTAACAATTTTCTTGCCACTTCTAGACTTTGACCGAGACCTACTTTTATATCTAGGGTCTCTCTTTTCTGTTTAAATCTCACTGCTAACACATCTCCAGCAATCTTCTTAGCTTCAAGTTTATGTTGTAATTCTTGAGTTCAAAACCCCTATTACATCATCTAGAGTCAACGTATCTCTACCATACTTCAAGATGTTTACAAAAGTCTCTCATGATTTTGGAAGTTAGTGCAATAAGACTAAAGCCTTATCCTCATCATCATATTTAATATCAATGTTCTCAAGATCTAAACACAGTCTATTAAAACCCTCATCTTCATCTTCTATAGGCCAAAATCGTTTTGGCCATCAAATTTCTCCACATCATACTGTGTAGCAGAGGCTATAGAAGCCATTCTTGCGAGTATGTGTTGATTCTAATTGGTTCTTGACGAAGGACCCGACTATGATACCAATTTGTTACAATTGAGAGCACTGGTCGTCTATTAATTCACCTAAGAAGCCAACAAATATAACACTCTTTACACTCTCACCGGCACAATCACACAATGTAAACAAAAAGTAAAGAATTGTAAAGAATAGAGTTAAAAAAATCAAACCACATGAAGAACACTAAGAATTTATCATGGTTCAAACTAATAGAATCAGTCCTACATCCAGCAGTATTGAGAGCAATCCAATATGAATGAAATCAGATACAAGAGTTCCCACACTTCCTCTCACACACGAGTACATTGTTCTCTCTTGAGAGAACAAATAACTTTTCTTAACACAGAGCATTTTCTCTCAACACACAGCACTCTACTCGTTTACAATAGAGAGCTTTCTGAAAAAATGAATGATACCCTAAGCACTAACTCGAGCCCCCTGTATATAGGCAATAGGCGGTTACATCAAGGGAATTAAAAATATAACAATACTTAAAATAACCTCAATTAACAGTCACCATTAAAAGCACTAAACGGTCACTAACGGCCTACTGCAAGGGATCCAACCGGGATCTCTTTATCTCTTCCTTCTAGATCCTTAATACTCAATGAAAAACATCACAATTGGTAAAAATAAAATGAAAAACAGATCGCTGAACTGCAACAAACTAAGAGAAATTAAGCTCAGAAAAATAAACTAGCAGAAAGCGACACTGGTTTCGCACCTTCACTGCGGTTTTGATTATCAGAAGAGGCAACCAAATGCAGATCAAGTGAAGCATTGAGAACCTAAAACAATCAACCACAAACCTCAAATCATCAGATTGGGTATACATAAAGCTCATACGCAGACATACAGATATACACCGAGTCAGACAGGCGAAAGTTCAAAAATATGAACGAGCTAAGTCGACTCACAGAGTTGGAAGCCCCACGGCAAACCGAAAGGCAAGCGATTAACAGCAGAAAGACCAGCTTGCCTTCCATCAAAACCGACAATTTCGCCGACCCTAGCTTCAAACAAATACGATGATTATCAGCAGAGATCTTGCGAATGAAAATTCAAAAAAAAAAAAAGACAAAACCCTACAGAAATCAACACCGTAGAGAAAGGGAGAAGTAGAACTACTAACAGTCAAAGTGTTCATTCGGCTGAGAGAGAGAGAGGGGGGGGGGGGGACAGAATCAGGTATCGTTTGTGCAGTAAATTTCAAGGGGGGGTTTGGTAATGGTATTTGGTACAGTGGTGAGTGGTGAGCGTTCCCCGACACGAAGAGGAAGCTGTAATAGCTAATAACAATTGGACCACATTATTAATATCTCTTGAGCTACCTGATATATTATAAATAATAAAAATATTTTTTATATCTCATCACTCCCTTACCACCTCATCATCTCAAGTGAAGATTATTTTAATAACTCGTCTCACCTCATTATTGATATTTTAGACATTTTAACTATATTATATAAGTTATAATGAGTCAATAATATTTTTCATAACAATTATTTTTTTCTAAAAGTCCTTACGTTTGCGAATTGCCATACCCATTCTCTTTACCCTTAACTGCGAGATATTGTTTATTAATTAAGATATACATAAAAAGCCCAACAAACATAGTGCAGCAATAAAGTACTTGAAGTTTTATATGAAGTATCGAAGTTTAAATCGATGCAGTAACTTAAAAGACAAAATTATTGTTGGAATATAATATTTAACTGGAAGGTAACAATAAGATTAAAAGACAAGTCAAGCATGGACTATACTGAATGTTTAACTCTCAATATGTATAGACTGTGTCTATATTTAGATTTACCAGGAGATGCATAAAGGGAAGATCACCCGCCACTGAAAATTAATCACACATAACTCTGATACTCAAAGTGAATCAAATATATATATATGAGAAAATATAAGATATAAAAAATATTTAAATATTTTTATTATTTTTAATATATTTATTAAATTTATCTAACAAATCACGTAATTTTTTAGTTAACAATAATATATATATCCTTCAATGCATTTAAAAAAAAAATAATAAACAATTTAATAAGAATTTTAAAATATTTTTCACCCTTATCTTTATTATTTTATATTTTAATTTTATCTGATTACAAACTTATCTTATTAATGCTACCTAAAACAACATCATAACATTGTGTTCACTAATTAACCATATTCAACCTTTGTTATATCCTTAATTTTCACAAATATGGCATATTTTAAGGGGAGAAAGGTAAACACGAGTCAACTTAGCCTGGCATTCCTCGTCAGTCGTGACTTACGACTTGGGCCTAGACATGAATATAAGGCCCGTTCACCATTACAGCGAAGCACGAGGGCTTTTGATTTTAAGTGGATATAATTTTATAATTCTTGTTAAAATGGCCAAAGCCTGGGCCTCAACTTAAGGGGTTAATTATATTTTATTAACATGTCTTTGTATTAGTTTTAGTGATAGAAAAATTATAACGATGGATTTTGTGTTTTGTAAATACAATAAATATATTGCATATTTTAAATTTTGTTAATATAGTCACTAAAGCTTAGTTTTTGTTAAAATTTAGTTATTTTTGGTCAAATTTTATTAACGAAAACTGCCATGACAAGCATTCGTATAAGCTCTAAGATTACCTAATATTGGGATTTAAGTTAATTTTAACATCAATTGACTTTGAGATTGAGAATTAGATTGAGATCCAACCCAATTTAACATGGAAATGAGTCTACTCTCGTCTTGATGGGTCTGGGCGGGCTCTAGCTATGGGCTAGACCTAGCCCATTAACAAGCCTTCTAGAAGCATGTGTTTTCTATCATGGATTAAAGGTGTTTTCTATCATTTGTTTTCTAGCCCATTGTGCATAATCATCGCCCATTTTAAGACTAAAGGCATATCCAATCCCTTATCTTTTACTATTTAATTATTAGGATTTACTAGTTTTTTCAATTTTTAATTTTGAACATATCTCAACTATTAATTTTGTAATAATTACATACCTTAATGCAACAAGTATTGTGTGTGAGTTACACGTGCAGTTTAACGTGTGCCCCATATTAACCAAGCCAATGGAAATGTGCCACATGTCTCGATCTACAAAAAGAGGAAGAGGGTCGATGACGGATAGCCATTTGAAACGACAAAGGAGAAAGACATCGGCCAATGACAATAGAGGAAGACAATCGCTAGCGTTGCTGCCCACCCAGCCTAATTGAAGCCATCGTCGACCCCTCTAATCCCAATCAACGCCATCGTCAACCCTTCCCAATGCTATCGCCAGCCACCGGCCCGATGAAGGCAAACGAGCGAGTTATCGCTTGCCTCCCACGCTACCGACCTATATTTGCTCGCCCCATTCCCAATTATTGTTATCGATAACCCCCCAACCCTGGTCGGTGCCTCCCATGCCACTGGCGACCACCAACAAAGAAAAAGCAAGAGAGAGGCAGCGAGCGAAAGGTTGCCAACGACAATAAATGCTGGGAATGAAGAATAATTAAAAAGATGATGATGGTACTGCACACACCTCAATCACATGTGTAACACGCACGTTGACCCCAGGTATCCATCATGTTCAAAATTAGAAGTTGAGGAGTCTAATAAGTCCTTATTTAAGTTTAAGGGGTAAAATGGTGAAAGGTGAAGAGCTGGGCATGCTTTTAGCCTCCATTTTAATTCCCTTAAGTCTAATCAATTAGATAGGTTTGGCTATCTAATTATTTTCACTCATAGTTATATCCTTTGCTTGTGTGATGTCATTTTTAAAAGTATATTTTTAGCGTAGCTCATCTCTTTTATTATAAACTTCTTATATTTGATTGAGCTAGCAACCTTAGAATATGTATTCATTAGAGTTTGTTTGAAAACATTGTTATCTTGAAAGTTTTCATTCCATTTCAAACTTTTGGAACCAAAACAATTATAAAATAAAATGAAGAATATATAATGGATTCATGCTTTTTATTTCTTATCTTTTCATCTTTCATTACCATTATCTCCCTTCCTTGGTAGCTAAATAGCTAAATGTATTTTATCACCATCAGCTACCAACGATGGACGATGTCAATCTAGTGACTGCTTTCTCGCGTCCTCATTATCCATCATCAGATCAATGAGATTTTAATAAAAATAGCTAGATTTACCCTATTTCTAATAAAATTCATAAAATTTAATTAAAAAATTCAAACTTCTCCCTTTCGAGTTTTAATAAACTTCATAAAGTCTAATAATTTGAGGGGCGATCACTAAAATGAGTTTAGCATAAAAAAGGAGTCTCACTCTATCATCATTTGTGTTTAGAGAGAAATTTAGGCAAAGAATTTAATGATTCACACCCAAAATAAGCACACATTAAGACCAAGTTTAAATGGTAAATTAAAAATTTAATAATTTATTAACATTGGGTGTTATTCGGTACAATTGCAAGATAGAGTTACCAATGGATCTGAGTAGTTGAGGGTCAACATATTTGGGCTTTTTTATTTTTATTTTTTTGAGTCAACCAATTTATCTAATTAATAAATAAGTCTAATAGGTATAAATCTCATGAGTTTAATTTGTATATATTATAATTGGATCTAAATCTAATAAATTATGGGTCGGACCCGATTCATAGACAGGTGTGGGTACGCATTAATGCTGTTTCATTTGGAAGTAAAACCGCTCAACCTCCTCTGAATTAAAGTCATCGGCTGGACTGGAGCCATGCCACGAAGGCAGCCCCTCGGATTAATAAATGAAATATTGAACTGGCGTTTGGCCGCCGATTTCTGGATTCATCGCAACAACAGCAGACCGTATTCTCGAATCTCAACTCCTCGACCCTCTCCCGATCTTGCATTTCCTTCTCCATCCCTGTAAGTCACGCTACTGCCTCTCTCTATCTCTCTCGCTCCACTATTGTACTTCCCTCGCTGTTTCCATTACAACTCTGATGGTAACCGAACCATCTGACTGTTTCTTCAAGTGTTTTACTAGGGCTTTTTAGTCTGTTAAAATTGCAGAGGCAAATTAGCATGTCATGCATCCATTTGTGGTTGTTTACCTCTATTAAACAGTGTACACTTGTTCGTATAAACTGTGTCGTCGTCTTGTATCTGTCAAGTCATCCTCTTTTCACGTTTCTTGTTACTTTTTGTTTATTTTTTAGGGTATATTTCAGCATGGTGTGGGTTTTATATTTCTGTTTTTGGAGGGGGTGGGTGTATGAGTAAATTCTGATATTACAATGCTGGGAAAATTTTGACTGAAGTTTTGTTTTGGCAAGTCTGCGGTAGTCGCAAATTGACTCTTGTGGGAGAAAAGTCGTTCTTTTAGTGCTGCATGAAGTAAATTTGGAGTTATCGTGCTCTTTTGATGCCAATGCTGGGTACTGATATTTGCTAAAAAGAAGAGCATTCAGACTCTAACCGAAGAGGTTATTTTTTATTTATTCATATTTTATAATTACTATAATTATTGTCTAGCTGATGCAAAAGTACAATTTTTTACAATTTGTGGATCTTGTTTTATGTTAGAATCGGTAAATTGATTTGAAAACAAAGTATTATATTTTTGGGGACCTAGTTTTCTTAGAAATACTTGTTCCCTGTTTTTGTACATGCACAAAACTGTATAGAGAGTTGGTTACGCTTTCTTTGGAGGAAATTCAGATCATGTTTGCTGCAATGTGTGCTAGAATAAAGAGTAGACTTGAAAACTTTGCATATTTCTATTGATTATTAAACGTATTTATTATTTATTATTTTTATTGTTGAGTTATGGATCATAGTTTTACATTGAAGTTTATGCAAGAAATCTTTATTTCCTCGGAAGATACCTCGCATACTTGACGGATATATGCTCCTGTAGTGCCTTAGATTCCTTAAACTGATTGCTCTTTCTTGATAAACTTTGTTGATAATGTTATCCGTTACTAAATCTTCTAGAATATTATGTGTTCTTGAGATCTTGTTTCTGTTTTCACATAATGCCTCAAATTTTGATGTTTACCTGTGGAAAATAAATCTATTTCGGAACTCATGCAGTTGTCGGTTATATATAGGGAATGGCTGGAAAGTCCAATAAGGCCCAGGATGTACCTGCTACTGAAAGCAACAATACTGGTGCCATTCTAAAGAAGAAGAAAAGAGGAGTAATATCTCGAATATGGAATGGTCTCTTTAGACTACGTGGTGATGATTTTGAAAGGAAGCTGGGTCATATTTCAAAGGAAGAAGCTGCTGTTCTTGCCAGAATGAAGAAGAGATCTCAGAGTTCGAGGGGCATTATTAGGCATCTGATTGCACTCTCTGTGATTTTTGAGGTTATCTAAACAGGGATTGAGAACTTGTTCATGTTTGGTTACAGTGTTAGTAAACCCATGGAAAATACTTTACCTGGTTATCATTAATTCTTTTTTTGACATATCTTTACCTTGGATTTGTCTATGCCAAAACAAACAATGAATGATCATCAATAGTCTAATTCCACTTCATTTGATGAAATATTACTAGGACTTACTTGGTTGGGTGCATGATATGTTTTTACTATTTGGCTGGTATTCAAATTTAGAACTCATTGGAACAAGGTTGCATGGAATGTTACATAGAACATGAATCATTTGGATACATGGAACATGAATAAAATGTGGTATGTTATACCTTCTTAAAAGGTTATATGACATGAGTTCATTTGTATGACCATGAAGAAAAGACCCAACCCAGCGTTTGTGGTACATTTATAGCTGGTTTCTTTGGTAAGCCACATGCAGAAAAAAACCATTGGGAAGCAATATAAAGTAGAAATCCTTTTTTGAATCCAATGGTTGCAATCCACTGTTTGTCATTTCCTGCTGACTTATTTACAGTACTGAGCAGCTTTTGTCATTATTTACAGCTTTCTTCTAAAGTTTAAAGAAAGTGCTGTTGTGGAGGTTAACCTCAGCCAAATCTAATGGTAGTGGAACTATTCAAGCATTAACCCAGATGCATAGTCGTGTGCATTTCTGTTCCACATATATTATATTGTGGCAATGTAATTATGTAAATGCACATATACATATTTAATAATAAGCAGTTGAACTGGTTGAATCATCAGTTGAAACAATGAACTCTGGACTAGCCCCCTTCCAATTCAATTCTGATAACTATGCTGAGTATTCCTTATCAATTCTAATCTTTTAATCTTATTCTGTATGATAGAGTGCTTGGTTCCATGCACATAGAAGAAAGAGACGTGGCTGATTCTTTAGTTACATTTTTATTGCATTCTTGATGGTGATGGAATTTTTTACTTTTTGCAGTTTCTTCTCTAGGTCCTCTTAAGGCATAATTTTAAGATGGTTTTCACTGCCAGGTTGTTGCAGTGGGATATGCTATCATGACTACAAGGTCCTTAGAACTGAAATGGAAAATGAGGGCATTCAGGGTCTTGCCTATGTTTATTATGCCTGGGTTATCTTATATTATTTATTCAGCACTTGTAAGGTTCACAAGGATGTGTAAGTATTTTAAAACTGAGAATTTTGTATTATCTGAAAGCCCTTTTTATGATGAGATCAATAGTAACTTTATTTTTTGTATTGTAGGAGAAGAGGAAAAATTTGTAGTATTCTTCCTTTTAGAGTTTAGTGGGCTAATAATGTGGATTTCCTTGTCATTTCTTTCCTAGTTGAATTAGAGGTGTTCTCTCTCTCTCTCTCTGGGGGGGGGGGGGGGGGATTTGTACGGAGGATTGCTGTTTTGATTGTGTTAAAGAGAATATTGTATTATTGTATATTGTGTAGAAGGTTTACAATGGGTATATATAGGGTATTTGATCAACCTAAAAAGGTAATAAACAACTATGAAAAGATTACAAAGAATATATAAAAAATCTATAAAATATTCCAGTATTCCAGTAATATTCTCAAGGTATTCAGATTGCATGAAGAATACATAGATGACTTATTAGATTATTTCTCTTTTTATTCTCTTTTTCTTTCATGTTTTCTCCCTTTTCCATTTTTTTTTCTTCATCTATTTTCCTCTTTATGGTTTTACAGCAATTTGGTATTAGAGCCTGATCTTGATCTACAACAATGGATTAACTCCATGGTCCCTCTACAAGTCATTGGTTTATTGCACTTGCAAACATCAAACAACACTATCCATTTGCCCATTGCCATTTCTACTTCAAGTTCTTAGATTAGTCATTATGCGAAACATTGCAAAACCATAGCAATAGTTTGCATGTGATCGTATTTGCAAAATTGTGCCTGAATCAATTTGAGTTGATCTGGGGTCCTACTATTAAGAAAGTTCGGTTGCATCCAGACTCATAGAGCTACTTGTGTTTCTTGTCATTGTCAAGGCCATTCAGTTATTGGTTTTTTTCACGATCAATTTGAATAAAATCAGCTTCCCATTGGAAGCCTTGCATTTTTGCAATTCTTGCCGGTAGTCCACTTCTGCAACCCATTGTGTTGGAGTCCTAACTCTATGAATCTCTAAAGACATCAAAGGACCTCATTAACACCAAGGAAAAAAAAAAAAAAACTAGGGCAGTTGATTGGAAGAAGACGACTATATTTTACCTGTGACCTGATGCGGCCATTGTGTCCGTATATCTCAGCATGATGCATCCTTAACTATCTCGAGCTATACTTGATCCATTAAACATGCTATTTATCATTCATTAAGCCAATGACATTATTAGTTATCTTGAGCTCAACTTGTACCATTAGATAGGCCTCTGGCAAAGGTGTAACTGCAAGTGAGCTAACCAACCTTCTCACCATCATTACGCCTTTTCCCCCTTTGTTCTCGCTTCAATTTCAACATGCCAGATTTGGTTCCAAATGGAATTGGATGACACTAACGAGCAAACCCAGTATTGTTGAGTTTCCATGGAAATGCAGTGATTGATGGGTTGGTGAATGGAGAGGGGGGCAGGGAGGGCCTTGGGGGCCGGCCGAACTCTTTGACGCGAGAAGTGGTGCCGAGGGAGTCAGGGAAAATCAAGCCAAAATGGTCAATTTACATGAGTTGTTACCAGCAGGGGAGGTCTATGTAATTACCCCAAAAGATTATATTATATGGTATATAATATGTTAGGCCTTGTAGGTACATTAAATATTCCTGTGTAACAAAAATGAGATTGTTGATCCTAGTCAAAGGTGAACAAATGGACAAGATGACAGTGAAGAAAGATATGGGCATATAGATGGTGCAGAACAAAACGATTCCCTTGGAGTTAAGCTACAAATGGGTCTTGAAGTCTGGACAAACTGCTCCAAAATGACCAAGTATCTGGGGACTATGGCTTGTCAAACTTTGCAAACTATTGCATGGCCTTTTCTTTTCTCCACTTCCTTTCTCCCTGAAAGCCCTATTCGTTTGTTTTTTAATTCAAGTAAATTGCTGGACTTTGTGCTATTTGGATGCCATTGAGTTTGCAGGCAGCCGTATTTGTAGCCTCTTTGCCAGGATCCTGCATTTCATATGTTGGTTAATTCTTTAGACCTTTGAGGTAAACAGCTTCTGGTTGACCTCGTGATAGCACTAGTTGTATCTTGAAAGAGGGAGGGGTCTTTTGTGCTGTTATTGCAGGAGGATCTTGCTTATGCAAACATCTTTCTCTGTTAATAGGGTTTTGTGGTTGACCTCATTATAACTCAACCTGCATCTAGAAAGAGGAAGGTTCTTATGTGATGTTACTGTTTGAAAATCCTTCTCATCCAAACTTCTTGCTTGCTGCCAAATGACAGTTATCTAGTGTTTTCTCCCTGCATTTTGCTTCAAATTTCTGGAGACAAGATAAAACTGGTTCCTGTCATCCTCAAACTGAGTTTATGGCATACACCATATGTTCTTTATGGAACATTCTTGATTCAAGTTTTATTGGTTTCCTTTGCTTCTTAATATGTGAAAAGGAGCTTACCTCGGCATGTGCATGTTGATTGTTTGGTGCGTTTGCTTTGTTGCACATGCTTAGAATATGGCGGAATGTTATTCACAGGTGATGAAGTAGAAGTAGGCCTATTTATTTTTTTAGTTTTTTATGCATTCTTCTTATAGGTGACCGCAAGGATCAGAAAGCTCTGGATAAGCTCCGTGCTGAAAGGCAAGCAATAATTGATGAGCTTAAAGAGAAGACAAATTACTACACTACACAGCAGCTGATTCAGGTGATAAGACCAAGGATCAAGTAGTCTATTGATAGATCTCTGTATCAACTATTCTTGTACCATTTATATCCCAGACAGTGAATGCATCGGTTAATGCCTGCATAAATAATGAAATGAAACAACATGTCACCTTAATTGAATATCATGGAGGAGACAGAAATTTTAGCTTGGTTTCCATTCTAAAGTTACCAAATTTGGATAGGATTCAATTACCACCTCTAAATTTAACAAATTATAGGCATAAAATGATGTTACAGGTTTAGGTTGAAAATAGTTTTTGAAAATTTAGCTTTGATAAATTCATTCAGAAAAAAGAAATTGGGATGGTTTAAGATTATAATGGAGCCTATTTGAGTTTCATTTTTATGGTTATTAATACATTGATGTCTTCTGGGCCAAATGTCTATACTTGTATGGTAAGCTGATTTTCACATTTATCTTCAAAGTTTTGTCTTTGAGCACGGGCTTTATTGGCATCTAATGACCATACCCCCGCAAAACAGGCTATTACCAAAAATGTTTGCATGCTTACTCTGGAATTGTAAATGCAGAGGTATGACCCTGACCCGGCAGCAAAGGCAGCTGCTGCAACTGTCCTTGCTTCCAAGTTGGGTGCAGAATCTGGCTTGAAAGTGTATGTGGGAGATGAATCGAAGCTTTCTGTGCCCACTGGAAAGAGCAATGATGTTGAACTGGTCCAATCTAATGGACTCCGAAATCGGAAAGAGTTGCAAACAAGATATGTTAACACAGTGAGTGATGTGTTACAACACTCTGATAAAGACCTCAAAAGTACAGGGAATCCAGTTCCTGATATTTCTGAGCATAACCAGCTGGTTTTCGAACACGATCATCCAGGATCAACAACACATGATGGAGGATGGGTTGCCCGGATTGCAGCATTGCTAGTGGGTGAGGATCCATCACAATCTTATGCACTTATATGTGGCCACTGCCGGATGCACAATGGTGAGCGGACTCTGGTGCCCATTCTTTAACCTAAGCAAGGGGAAAAAAAAAAAGAGAAGAGATTTTGAGATTGGCAGTGATGTCAATTTGGTTTTTAAAATTGTTTGGTGAATTGGCTATCCTTTTTGTGCAGGGCTTGCAAGGAAGGAGGATTTTGCATTCATAACATACTATTGCCCACACTGCAATGCCTTGAATAGGTCAAAACAAGGCATTTCCAGTCCTAATTATCCGAAAGTGAGCTCCTCGACATCATCAGGTAACCCTAAACCCATCAACAGTGGTAGTAGTACAAAAAGTGACCGGACGGCTTCTTCTGTCGAAACCACAGAAAAGAGTGATAGCGTAGTGCCGGGGGAGTCAGGTCCTGCTAATTGAATGACGATTTCTGGTGCATTATGAAACGGCATTTGGAGTTCCAGGACCTTGATGTTGCTGAGATTTTCTTTGAGGAGCTTGTTGTATTGGGTGGCTCATACAGAACAGGTCATATGGCATGGTTGCAACACTCATCTGTTTGGCTGGCTCCTCCATCCCATTTCTGTAACTGGTCAGCAAAGTTTTTGTGTTTCTACTAGATTCTACTATAGTTATGTTATTTTCATGGTAATCTTTCTTCTTTTCTTTCAATTCTTCTATTCTTGAGCCCTTTTCTGGGCAGAAGAAATTAAGAAGATTTTTGATTTCATTGAAAGCCTAGAAAACACCCTCGTACCGTTAGAATATAGAGATGGAAGATTTGTAATATCAATTGAATGGCTTTCGTTTCTCTTTGAGCCGGTGGATGCTTATTTCTTCTCCAACTACTGTTTCGAGCCTTTGAAGTTCACCAAGAATTATGAACTAGACTAGACTAGAGCAACCACCATTCAACAATAACAAGCCTTCATCCGTGTACGTGCGGACGAGTTTTACATTACATTAGTTGGTAGTTATGTAACAATTCGTCTTTATTTGTGTTGGGATTTATTTAAAATAGGAGGGACGATTACAATGCTGGCTTAGAAATTGTAATTGTAGTTTTTTTTTTTATTTAATATAACATTATTAGTTAGTTAGTTATTATTTGTTTGCTTGAACATCAATGAAAGTAGCTGAAACAAACCCAACAAATTATTTCCCAACGACTTTTTCCCTTTCTGGTATAGTGCATCTTCTACTGTCAGCTTTTTAGAAGTTGTTCGGAATGGTAACCTATCAAGCCTTGCCCCACGCCCCGCTCAGCTGCACCGTTACGTGGAGAAAATATAAAGGCTAACCTAGTTGAGCCCAAATGGTCAAAAACAAAAAGCCCCCCTTTGGGTGACAGATGAACAACAGAACAGCTGATTGGGTGAGTTGAGTGGGAGAGGGAGGCAGTTGGCAGTTGGCTGTTGGCAGTTGGTGAACTCATTAGTCTCAGTGGTGGATGGATGGTCGATGGACGATGGACAATCGGTTCGTTACTTACCGCATTCCGATACGATGTTTTCTGTTTCGAATCTTTTGCGTAAAATATCATAATACTAATTAATGTTTGTTAGGCTGTCTTAATTATCCGGCGAGATCGTCATCTGGCGTGCTTGCGTCCGTTATCTCTCATCTTCTTATATTTTCGGGACGTCTTCCCTACGTTTTGTGCTTTCCTTTTCTTGGCATTTTCTTGTATCCATGACAATGAATGAATGATAATTACAGACAAAGCAACTGATCCTAATAAACAATGGGTAAAATGAAAATTATATTCATGCTTCTTAACAATAGGAATGATTATATATATATATATTCATTCATGTAATTATTAATTAAACCGGTGCCTCCTAGGCATCGCAGATTTCATGGCAAGGCAAAGGTAGATTGAGTGCAAGAGCAGCACCACGCAAGGATCGAACATGCACAACGGACGCATGGACATGGTGGCGCCTGCAAAATTGATGAATGCGTTTGGTTACTCTGTCCTGTCGTGTCGTGTCGTGTGGGGGTCACAAGCCCCACAGCCTTTTCAGTTGCGGACACACCACGGATTCTACTGCTCCCTTCTTCACGTGAACCAGTATGTATAATGAAGGAGTTTTAGGGATCTTAATAATGGATTGTTTGAATATTTATTATTTAATAAATATTTTTATGTTTAAATATAAACTTTTTAATTTATTTTATTTTCGATAAATAAATAAAATCTATTTTCTGATCCATTCTTGCCTTTGTTAAACTTTTCAAATAAAATATTATCCAAATTCATTGGTGAAATTTTAATAATAAATAATCGGCATTAGATTTTGATATTTTTCGGATTTATGTGGTCACATAAGTCATACCACATTAGACCAATTTGTGTGTTTTTCCTAACAATTATTATTTATACTTTTCAACTCTTTTTAAATTTATTTTTGAACTTGAATTTAGGAAATAAAATATTATTTTTAATTTTAATCTTAATTTTTTTGACAATTCATATTAATCATAAAATACTATTTTAATCATAAATTTGGTAATAGGGATATTTTGGTAAAAAAACTCTTATCTTGGTGCTTATCATATGTATTAACAAACACGTGGAAATAAAAAATACAGTTACCAATGGATTCTAAAAAATTTAACAAACAGTCTGATAGAAATCTTGGAATGCTTCCCGGCCTTATCTTGATCATTCCATATCTTGGTCCAGAAAGTATCTCAATCTTATCTTGATATCACCTTATCTTGCTCATTTTAACAAATGCCCTCTAAGACGAAAAAAAAAAGTAAAATGAGATGAAACAACACTTTAGGTGAGAACTGATTTATTAAATTAAAAATATTGTTAGCAATTATCTTTTTTTATTTCCATACTCTCTTACTTTCTTCGATAAATATATTATAATTATTTGAATATGAACAGACAAGGAAGTATCGACTAAATTGATTAAAAAATATAGGTCTAATAATAAATTAAAATAATAAAAAATTTAAATGATCACATAAAAAATATAAAATTACAAAAATATAAATATAAATTTCACCATTTAAACTTATGTTTATTATTGGAAAGTAATGTTAATTATTATTTTTAAGATAACAAATGAAGGTGTAATGAATTTTAAATAATTTTATTAATTAATAATAAATATATCGTACTTAAAATATTTAATCAATAAAATTTAATTTGAAAAATAGGTTCCAAATTACTCTTTTAAGTGCAAGGGAGGCACAAAGCATGTCTCGCCCTTTATATGGAATGGAATAGACAAAAAGCTACTAAAGCATGTCTCCGACTGTCCGCCCGTGCCCGTGCCCGTGCCCGTGACCCATTCCGCGCCCTCTTCGGTCTTCACTTTTACCATTTCACCCTGCGTAAACGTGTATGCTTACGTATACAAATCTATTTGATATGTACAGTATCTAAATAGTATTTATTAATTAAATTATAGATAAAAAAATTAATATATAAAAATATTTTAGACTTTTATCTTTTTTCATTTATTTGTTAAATTTATCTGACGATCATTAAAAAAAAAGTCACGTCACTTCTTATTTAATATTTTTTTAGATATATTTATCTCTCATTTTCTCCAGATAAGTATATTTTAAACCTTACAAATAAAAAAAAAAGATACATATATTTTTCATTATATTATAAAAAAATTAACAAATAATTTGATAAAAAATTTAAAATATTTTTCATCTTTATCTTAACCACATTCTATATTTTTGTCTAAAAAACATTCCAACCTTATTTTGATATAATTTTATCTTACTTATTTTAACAAACGAGATTACAGGTATGAAGTGAATATTTTAAAAAAAATACTCTATTCCCCCTAACTTTATAATATTTAGTGTGGACAATAAATAATAATATTATTCTTAATCTTTTTTGGACAATTAGAACTATCAAAAGCAGAAGTCATCAAGATTAAAGATTCAAATAATAAAGTGAGTGAATCAACAATCGATTGACCTTTCAGATCACAATCATCCTACGACTATCAAGAAAGGATTTATGTTCAACTTTGTCAATAAAAAACCCTTTAAAATTCAAATAATTCACAAAATATCCTAAATCAATTCCACAAAATAATAAAGTGTAGAGGTTAGAATTCTTATTAAATAATATAATACTTGCCATCATATTAAATAAAATTTTAGGTGCACATCCAACCTACCTAAATCCTAAACCTAATACCCATATAGGTGGAATAAAGATTATTATTTCTAAGACAGCGTATGGCTTATGGCTTATTTTTTTAATTTCTAAACTCTTTGCCGACTCTTAATAGAAGTCTTCCCCATAACTTTAACTTCAAATTCCATGTCACATATTCATAAATGTGATCTATATATGTAGCCTCTAATCTAAATCTGCAAGCATGGTAGAGCGCGAGGCAGAGGACCGGTGCTTGGCTTTGAGAGTCAAAATACCTTTTACGCAGTGTCAAACTTGGTAGGATCCTTAAAGTAAGAAGTTGGTCACTCACTGCTAATTACTTTTCCTTGTGTTCCACATCAACAAGAAGCAATATTCAAAAACCTTACCCAACTCGATATCTATATATATGTCATATCAACGATCCATGAGGCTTCCTTCCTGTTTACACTGCCGTGCCATTTGTATGATCCAATAGATTTTGCATCAAATCCCTTTTCTTTACAAATCTCACCTCTTCCCCTTTCTTTCCATGTCCTAATATTCGTATATATGTGTGTGTGTGTGTGAACGTGTGTGGATATATATATATATATATATAAATACAAGTCATCTGAAAGGTGTGGAAGAGAGGGAGGGAAATGGGATTATGGACAATGCCCAGAAGAGTTCTGGCGCTTTGGTCTGCAATAATGGGTTTGGCCAGTTTGATCCCATTTCATGTCTCCGGCGACCTGCCTAATTATCCCTACCAAATGCGAAAAATGCAGTCTTCTTCCATGGCGTCTTTTATCCGCCACGACTCTGTCTCTCTCCCGCCGGCTTCGTCTCCCGGCTTCGCTCCGTTGCCGCCGGTGAGCTCTTCTTCGTTTCTAATTACTTTTTCCTTGATTGGTCGATCAATTTCCAAATTGAGCAGCTTTAAATATATATACATAGATTTGATATCAAGACTTTGGTGGTTGGGATTACAGGTGAGTCCGAGTCCACGCGTGTATCACGTGACGTCGTACGGGGCCGACGCGACGGGGAAGACGGACAGCACGGCGGCGCTGGAGGAAGCAATCGCCCACGCTTTCGAATCGGGGAAGGATGATGGGTTCTTGATGAAAGGGATTCTGAGTCTTGGGGGTGCACAGATTCATCTGGAGGGCGGCACGTACACCATCAGCCGGCCCCTCCGGCTGCCGGCGGCCGGCCGAGGTAACTTCATGGTATACCCACGTTCGTTCTCGATGCCCTTGCCTGCTGGTTTGAGAAAATCTTTAATTATTTGTCAATGTGCAAATCAATTATATATATATATGGACACTGCCATAGACTGCCAGTAGTATATATAGCGAATGTAGCTTAGGCCAGGAGGGGTGACTTTTAGCTTGCCATCCTTTTTTGGGAATTGGTATATTCAGAGGATGAATTCGCAGTCTGATGACAATGGAGTGGTAGCTCCGCAGATATACTTCCTTAGAGATTTTTTTAACTTTAAATACCCTATTAAAAGAGAGTATTTAGTCCTTTTCGAATGTCTTTTTAAGTGGTAAACTTTAGCAATATTGTAAGTGGCATGAAAGGGCAGTGGGGAAACCTTCCAAACCTCTACCAAAATGGGCGTTTTAAGTTGTTTTTCATTAAAATATAATTATTGGACAAATTTGGCTCCTTTTTTGGGTATCATCATTTAATTTATATATGTAAACTAATTATATATAAATATATATATATATATCTTATGGGACAGATAGTATGTATGCCTTTGGTTTAATTATTAAAGCATGCTAAAATCTTCTTCTTGATTGGGCTGCAGATACATGGAGGAACATTGAAAGCATCAGAAGATTTTCCGGGGGATGGGTATCTGATCGACCTATCGGCTCCGTCTTCTTCTTCCAACGAGGCGGCGTATAACTTCGAGTACATAACACTCAGAGATCTAATGCTAGATTCCAACTTCAGAGGCGGCGGAATCCAAGTCATCAACTCACTTAGAACCTCCATTGACAACTGCTACATCTCCCATTTCACCACCAACGGGATCCTCGTCCAGTCCGGTCACGAGACCTACATCCGCTACTCCTTCCTAGGCCAACACATCACCGCCGGCGGAGACCCCGGAGAGCGCGACTTCTCCGCCACCGCCATCAACCTCATGGGCAACGACAACGCCGTCACCGACGTCGTCATCTTCTCCGCCGCCGTCGGAATCATGGTCTCCGGCCAGGCCAACATCATCTCCGGAGTCCATTGTTACAACAAAGCCACCGGCTTCGGCGGCACCGGGATCTACCTCAAGCTGCCGGGCTTGACCCAAACCCGGATCGTGAATTCCTATTTCGACTACACCGGCATCGTCGCCGAAGACCCCGTCCAGCTCCACATCTCCGGCAGCTTCTTCCTCGGCGACGCCTTCGTGCTCTTCAAGTCCGTCAACGGCGTCATCAATGGCGTTAACGTCGTAGACAACATGTTCAGCGGCTCCGGCAAGGGGACGGCGATTGTTCAGTTGGATCAGAGTAATGGAGCATTCAAAGACGTCGATCAGCTGGTTATTGATCGGAACAATGTAAAGGGGATGAACCTTAAGGCGACGGCGGCGAGAGGGTCGGTTCAGGGGAACGGGAGCTCGTGGGAAGTCGACTTCAACCAGGTTTTGCTATTTCCAAACCTCATAAAAAACGTCCAATACAGCTTGAGAACAACCGGCGACGGCTTCCCTAACCATGCGCTGCGAAATGTGTCTGCAAATCGCGTGGTGATCGAGTCCGATTTGACCGTTCCTGCTACCGTTTTCGTCACGGTGGATCAATGACCAGCTTCTGACTGGCGACTGGCTGTGGCTAGTTAATATATATGTTCTTTCTTTCTTAATTTCTTAGTTAATTTTCTCTGAGAAAATCATTGAAACCAGAGAATTCAGCATACAAGTCGCCATGAACGTGACAACCCACAATATATAAATTAAAGCAACTGTAAAAACGTGTTCTAACTTCAATTGCAACATATACTAATTGTCCATGAAAACGATTGTTTCTTAGGAAATTAATGGAGCCTTGGAGACCATATATATTATGTTAAACTAGATTCCAGATGTCCATGAAACAGTATTCCAGTTTGATCATTCCAACTTGGTTCCAAATGTCTTCTGATGAGTGCCAAAATATCAACGTCTAATCAGTAGATTTCCTTGGAGGCAGGAGTATGCATTTGCACCAAAGGTCTTCCACGACGACAGCGATTTTTCTTTTTCTTTTCTATTGGTTGGGAAATTAAACTATGGCTGCTGGCTGCTGGCTGCTGGCTGCTGGCTGCTGTAGAAGGTGGGCCAATTACAGTGGAAGTCCGGTCTGGCCGGTCAGCTGTTACCTAGCAAAGCTACAATTTTCTGGCAACCAAGTAGGAACAGATGGTGCAATTGCTTTACATTTTATACAAAAAGCGACTGAGCCAAAGTAGTCATTTTCTGTCCCTAATCCATTCACTCTTCTTCTTCATGGTCATGGTAACGTGACCCACCTTCTCTCCCAAGTCAAACAAAACATATTATATTATTGGCTGGGAAAACAAAAAGAGTTGGCCACTGGGTTGGATCTGAAGAAAGAAACAAGACAAGGTTTCCAGCGGGCCTGGGCCCGTTCAGTGAAAGCCCAGTTATCTGTTGATGCTCAACTTTTTTTTTTAAATATAAAAAGAAACGTAAAAGATGGGGAGAGAGAGAGAGAGAGTTGAAAAAATCACATGCTAATTAGTAAACATCTATTAGTGGATTAATGATTTTTTTAATGCTAAAACAGTAAACTGTTAAAGCAATTTAACCTCTTTAATTTAATATATTAATTTGGCACATTAAAGCAATGTTTAATTTAAGGTTAAAAGAATAATGGCAAAGTGTAATAATTTAATTTGCATAAATAATACATTTTAAGAGATCATCTAAAGATTTGGTTGTAACTTCAAACTTGTGTGCTTCCAAACAGTTGGATTCAACAGTCAAAAGCATTAAGCATCTTTGGAAGTTTGGAACTGGAACATTTTCAACAGTCAAAAGCATTAAGCATCCTTGAACCGAAACCGAAACCGAAACCTAGTAATTACTTTCACAAGTTCCAGATTTTTTATGTTTTCTGCTCTGTCCCTTTTGCCAATTCCTAGGTGACAGCCTCTTCCCCCTTCTCTATCCATTTATTTATACACCCCAAGCCAAGCCAACAATAAATATTAAATATTTTCCAAACACACATAAATATATATATATATAGGTTTTTGTTATTGTGTGTGATATAACAAAAGATAAAATATAATAAATATATTTTATTCCAATAATGTATAGTTGTAATACAATTATTACATGCTCTCTCTCTCTCTCTCTCTCTCTCTCTCTCTGTCTATTGCAAGGTTTTCCAACTTAAAAAGAGGGGGACGGGCAGGCTTTTGAAATAGCAAAGTCCGAGAATAATAAGAAAGAATACAGACTCAAAACGAACAAAACAATGAAGCCCTTTTTAGCATTGGCGTCGCTCCTTCTTTTTCTTCTTCTTCTCATCCTGTTAATGGCGCTGGAAGCCACATGCTCCCTCCAAACGCAGAAGCTCTACGAGTTCCAAAGGCGGCTTCGAGAGAAGACGCTCTCCGCCGTGGCCGCAAAGCCACTGCCCTCTCCGGCGGCCGTAAAAAATGTCGGGCATATTTAAGTTGTTTTCTTTATCTTTGCTCTCAGAACGTACGTACGCACGTGCGTTTCTGCTTTACTTTGTTAATTTTCTTAATTTCTGCATTTGTTCGTAGGCCACGGCGAGAGTTTTCTATCCAATTGGGTACGGGGCGGACCCTACGGGGGCGCAAGATAGCAGCGACGCCATATTGAGCGCTTTGGCCGACGCTTCACAGGTCGAAATAGGGTTTCAGCTGTTGCCGGGAATCAAAGATCTGGGCGGCGCCGTCGTGGACTTGCAGGGCGGCGACTACAAGATCGGCAAACCCATAAGGTTCCCTCCCGGCGTCGGCAATGTCGTCGTAAGTGTACTCTCTCTCGCTTTAAATTCCCTCGGTTCAATTCAGTTCAGTTGCAGACTTGCAGTTACTGATCTGAGAACAGTAGTGGTGAAGTTACCAAGAAAATTGACGTTTTTTTGCCCTTTTTAACTTCAACAAACGTGGTGGGTGTTCTTTATTAATTAATTAAGTCTCTTTTGGAGGGTTGGCGCCACGTGTCCGTGCTCTGCCCCGTCGTGCTTGGGCGGGCATGCATGAACCCCAACGCTTTCGCCTTTATTCTCTCAACCTAAATATTTATTTCTCTCCTCTTCCCTACGGATCCAAAAATGTGCCATTAGGATCCCACGCGTTAGGGTCTGTTTGGACGCGGAACTGAGTAATAATCTACACTTGTTTGGGGGATGGAAGATTCTATAATATCCACATAAATAATGTGATATAAAATATATTATCAAAGGATATAAAAATTAAGACTTCTAAAACAAAAACGTTTAGTCTAATAGCATGAGAAAAAAGAAAAAAAAAAAAAAAAAGGCAACTCTTTTATTCATTGAATCGTGTACATTTTATGAGTTAAAAATTGAGAAATATCAACTATCCACTTCACTAAATCGACCACATCTTCTCTTAAAAGTGGACCAGAATCTTCTCCTAATAAGTCTTTAACAGCCTGGACTTTTACCAAGTTCAAAAACAACTACTCAAAACGAAAACAAATAATTAATGAAAAAGCAATGAATGAGTCTACACCGACAAATTAAGAAAATAAAACAAAATTAAAACAACATGCACTAAATTTTGACACTCCCCTCTTAGTGCATGCTTCTAGTTTATTAAACCAAGAGCTTCAGGAAAGAGCTCCAACTTTAGGTTTGTGAGTGCTTTGGGGAGATGTCAGCAACTTGATCACTTATTCCAATATTCTTCAACTCAAACTCCTATTCAAGAACATTCTCTCGAATGAAATGGTGTTGAACTTCAATGTACTTTGTTTGAGTATGAAATATTGGATTTGATGCTACCTTGAGGGCGCTTTGATTGTCACACCTCAAACTGATGGGATACTCCATTTTCTTGTAGATGTCATGAGTAATCAACTGTTTTCTCCAAACTCCTCCTTGTGTGGTGCAGCACTCTACTTCGGTGCCAGAAATTGCATTGATCCCATATCAAAACAGTAGCCCATTGTTGATCTTCTATCTTCGATATTTCTTGCCCAATTAGAATCCACAAAGTTAATAGAAAGTTTCCGTTCTTCTTATATATCAGTCCAAACTCAAGAGTGTTCTTCACACAAATGAAGGACCTAAGGACATTCCATGAACTGAGAGGCAACACTTCTCTATCTAATTCTCCACAGACAAATGCGTTTTTGACATCAAGTTGCCACAAATTCCACTCCTTATGGGCAACCAAGAAAATGAGAGTTCTGATTGGTATCATTTTGACAACCAGGTTAATAGTCTCTTCATAATCTAGTCCATAGCGTTGTGAAAAACCTCGAGCGACCAACTGTGTTTTGTATCTATCCATTGATTTATCCATCTTCTTCAACTTGTAAAACCCATTTACAAGTTACTGGTTTGGTGTCCTTTGGCTTTGGCACAAGCTCCCAAGTATTGTTCTTCATGAGTGCTAAAATTTGTTCCTATAATTATATCACTTCCCATCTTAGGTGCCCTCTAGCTTCTTTAAAGCATAAAGGTTCTCCAGAGTCAATTGGACCTGTAGTGCACTCATTTGCTTGGACTTCATAGCCTTTTTGCCAAGCTAGTTATCTTCTTTCTTAACTTGATCGTCTTGGTGATGGGAGAATTTGGTTATTATTTTTGGGCCTATTGTTGGTTTCTTGGTTTATTGTTGTTGCCGCTTTCCTCTCGTTGCTCCCCCTTTTTCTACACTCCTTGATTTCTTCATGATTGAGAAAATTATATAGGCTAAGTTGTGGTTTCGCAACATCATCATCTTTAATGTTTAACTCAATCTTTTCTTAAGCTTTGTAGTTGAGTGAGATTTCATCAAAGACCACATCTTCAGAGGTGGTGAACTTCTTGGTTTTTGGATCCATGCACCTTCAACCTTCCCGATATGCTGACCATAACCAACAAAAATACACTTCTCTGCTTTGGATCTAGTTTTGTTCTATCACTTTTTGCAACGTGAACTTGACAAACTGAAAAAAACTCGCAAATAACCACATTTGACTTCTTATCGTATAAAAACTCATAGGGAGATTTGTTACCTTGTCATGGTGGTAAGCGATTTACCATATGACATGAGCACTTCATAACTTTGGCCCACAATTGTCGAGGAAGATTATTGTCATGTATTCATGACAAACTTGTCTCTGAGAGATGCACAAGCTTCATTTTAGCAATTCCATTATGCTGGGGAGTCTTTTGACGTGTCATTTGTCTCTGAGTCTCATTATCTTCATAGAACTTGAGAAATTTTGTTTCCATGTACTCGAGCCCATTATTTGTTCTTAGGCACTTGATCTTGACATCAAGTTCCTTCTCAATCGACTTGCTTCTTGAACTCAATAAATTTAGCAAAGGCCTCGTTCTTCTGCTTTAGAGGGCGTTTGTTAAAATGAGCAAAATAAGGTGGTATTAAGATAAGATTGGGATACTTTCCGAATCAAGATATGGAATGATTAAGATAAGGCCGAGAAGCATTCCAAGATTTCTATCAGACTGTTTGTTAAATTTTTTAGAATCCACTGATAATTGTATTTTTTCTTTTCATGTGTTTGTTAATACATATGATAAGCACCAAGATAAGGGTTTTTTTTACCAAAATATCCCTATTATCAAATTTATGATTAAAATATATTTTATGATTAATATGAATTGTCAAAAAAAATAAGATTAAAATTAAAAATAATATTTTATTTTTCAAATTCATGTCCAAAAATAAATTTAAAAAGATTTGAAAAGAGTTAAATAAAATATATATAGAGAGAGAAATTTAAATTTTAAAACTCAATGAAATGAATAATGTCATTTAAATTTTAAAAATTGTCAAAACATATAATAATTTAAAAATATATTAAAAAATATTAATTATAAGAGTTGAATAAATAAGATTTTTTAATAAATTTAAATCTTTAAAATGCACTAAATGACATTAATTATCTTACAAAGGGCAGATAAGTAATTCAGCTTTATCTTGAAAGAGCAAGATAAATTTATCCGATGGGGGAGGTCGGATAAATTTATCTTGAAAGGGGGAGATAAAAGGTCATGTGAGGCCTTTTCCGGAAATGGTCAGATAAGGTTAACAAACACATTGGAAATACCAAACATCCGGAATGCTTCCCATATCTAACATTTTCTCTCTCTTATCTTGGTTAATAAACACCCCCTTAAAAAATACACCTAAGCAAACATAGAAAATCATCAACAAAAATCATGTAATGATAGTTGTTTTAACTTTGTATTCTAGTTCTGGACCTATAACTCTCTCAACCGTCTACTTAGAAGTGATTTCTTTTGCCCCCACGGGCGTAGCACGGATGGCAATCAGGTAGCAGATTGCAGACAAGGATGCAGGTTCGAGTCATGGCAGCCGCAGTGTAGGAGTTTCATCCTCATGTAGGGGTGGTTCCTTGTGGGCACTATGCACTGTGCCTCCTACCTGGTACGCCGCCATGTACCGTGATTAACCCCTCCCATGTGCGCGGGGCAGTGTGGGGGGTCCTTAAGGTGAGGGACTTCACCTTTGCAGATAAGAAGTGATTTCTTTTGACTGTTGATATCCAACGTGGCCAAATCTTGTATGTCAGATAGCTGCATTGTTGTTTCAGCTTGTGTTTTCTGCATAAGCATCGAATGCAAATAATACGAACAAGTTAGGGAGTTGTTCTCTTCGTGTTTCAGTTTTTAATTTAAATTTTGAATTCATTTTCAGTTTTGTGTTTTGAGTGTCAGTTTTTAAATTGTTGAAAATGTGTTCATTTTTTTTTTTTGTAGCGTTTTCTGCGTTTTGAAAATTTTGAATGTATTTGTGATAAAAACAACCAAAATGACTTTTTGTTGTTTTGAGTTTTCTTCATAAAATTTTTCCTTATTTTTGAAAATGTATTTTTAAAAATATGAAATAAATATATTTTCACTATTTTAAAACACTGAAAACGACCTGAAAATAATAAATAAAACATGATAAACTATTTGTTGGGCCGAAAGATAACATGCTTTCTTGAATCAATTATTTGTGAGACTGAAACTATATTTTTCTTAACCCCAAGAACATGATAAACACTCTTTAGGACAGTATTACTATTGTCTTCAGTGTCGGTTACCTTTAGATCTGCACTCAAGGGCGGAGCCAAGTGAGGCCCGAGCAGTTGTCCTGACTAGGCTAGATCTTAATATTATCATTATTATTTATTTTTAAAGTTATATTTTTTATATTTAAGTTCGTCCCACTGAACCAAAATCCTACCCTCCCTGCATTAATCAACCAAATTATTTGTTATGACAATTACTTTCGTCCCATCATGACGATAAGCATTTCAAAGCAATGAATCATCCTCGATGAGATGGTGAGTGCAGCCTAAGTCAAGGATCCAATCATTGTGATAGTCGATGGATGCATTTGCATTAGCATTTCTTTCAACCACCTCATTCAAAAAGCATGTCGGATCTCGCATTTTGTTGTTGATGGATCTTGTTTTTTTGTCCTTTT
Organism: Diospyros lotus; assembly: GCF_014633365.1. Classification (NCBI taxonomy): domain Eukaryota; kingdom Viridiplantae; phylum Streptophyta; class Magnoliopsida; order Ericales; family Ebenaceae; genus Diospyros; species Diospyros lotus. The sequence goes on from NC_068345.1 coordinate 34,599,541, forward strand.
GAATTCTCATGTTCCCACTTCTTTCTTGCTCCGACATTTCTAGAGTATCATTTGAAATTGAAATTTCATCCACCGTAGACGTTAAATCCCACAAAGTCCTCCCCTTGAAGAAAAGCTTCCATACACATGGGCTAGCACTTGTAATTAGTACCTACAAGTTTCTCCATGTCATTCTATGTAAGGCTAATTCCACTCATTTTCATTTTACCAATTAAAGATTTGTTCTAAGAAGAATTTTTCTTCTACATGTGAATTCCTCTCTCATGTAACACGTGTTTGTTAATCAAGATATAGAATGAAAAATATAAGATGTGAGAAGCATTTTGGACCTTTTAGCTTTCCAACGTGTTTATTAAAATTATTTGACAATTTTTAAAAAAACCTTCATGTGACTTCTTATCTGACATTTTACAGATAAATGTAAATTACTCATATGCCCCTTTTAAGATAATTAATGTCATTTAATACATTTTAAAATTTAAATTTATTAAGTCTTATTTTTACAATAAAGTTGGTTTTAAAAGAACTTATTTATTTAAGTCTTGTAATTAATGTCATTTAATACATGTTTAAATTGCCATATGTTTTGACAATTTTTAAAAATTAAATGACATTATTTATTTATTAAAATATAAATTTCTCTCTCTTTATATATATATTTTATTATCTAATACAAATTCCTTTCATTGTTTTTTTAAATTATTTTATTCAATTTTATATTTTATTATCTAATATGAAAATATATTTTGACAATTTTTAATTATCTAAGTGGAATTATTGTAATTGTACCAATAAGTTTTTTTAGAATATATTTTTGAACATAAATTTAGAAAATAAAATATTATTTTTATTTTTTGACAATTCACATTAATCATAAAACACTGTTTTAATTATAAATTTGTTATTGATCTTAAGATACAGTTTTGAATGAATTTGGTAATACATATATTTTGGTAAAAAAAACTCATATCTTGATGTTTATCATATGCACTTAACAAATATATGAAAAGAAAAAAATATAATTTTTAATAAATTACAAAAAAATTAACGAATAGTCTGATATAAATTTTGAAATACTTCTCAGCCTTATTTTGGTTATTCCATATCTTGATTTAAAAAATATTTCAATTTTATCTTGATATTCCCTTATCTTGTTCATTTTAGCAAACATTACTTTAATAGACAAGGAAATAAAAATTATTAGACAGCCAAGTCAAACCTACTTTTGATACCATGGAACAAAAACGTTTAGTCTGAAAACATGAGAAAAAGATAAATGTTTTAGTCATTAAACCGTGTACAATTTATAAGCTGAAAGATAAAAAAATATCAGTTATCTACTTTGACAAATGGACCATGATCTTCTGTTAAAAGTGAACCACAATATCCTCCTAAAAAAGCTCTAACAGCACTCAAATGGAAACAAATAACTAATAAAAAAGCAATGAATGAGTCAACATGATGGACTCAACCGACAAAGAAAATAAACATTGCATCAAAATAAATTATAGTAGTAATTTATCTAAGTTTTATCCCAGTTTTGAAGAGCCCTTAATAGTAGTAATTTGGATGCCATATTTCATTCTTACATAACAATGTTTGGCCTGGTTTTGTAGATCCAAAGTGGGACTCTTCGCGCATCAGACACATTTCCTAATGACAGACATCTAATTGAATTATGGGCACCAACTTCTCAAAAACTCAAGCTAACGGCATCCGTGAACAATTTGGATCAAAAAGACACCAACTCTGCAATCTCCTACGAGGACATAACGTTCCGGGACATCCTCTTTGACTCAAGCTATGGCGGCGGCGGCCTTCTGGTGATCGATTCTGCCAGAATCCGCATAGACAGTTGCTTCTTTCTCCACTTCACCTCCCAAGGAATCCTCGTCCAAAGAGGCCATGAAACCTTCATATCAAGCTCCTTCCTCGGACAACACTCAACGGTTGGCGGCGATGAGGGTGAGCGAGACTTTACCGGCACCGCCATCGACATTGCCAGCAATGACAATGGCGTGACAGACGTCGCCATCTTCTCGGCGGGCACCGGGATTGTTGTGAGGGGCGAGGCCAACTTGATCACTGGGGTGCATTGCTACAACAAGGCAACTTTCTTTGGTGGCGTTGGCATTCTGGTTAAAGCTGCACAAACAAGAATAGTGAATTGTTACTTGGATTTCAATGCTATAGTGATTGAAGACCCGTTTCAAGTTCATGTTTCTAATGGGTTTTTCCTCGGAGATGGCAACGTTGTGCTCAAGTCGATCAAAGGCCGGATCTCAGGCTTGAACATAGTCAATAATATGTTCTCCGGGGAGCCCAAGAACATGGTGCCTATTGTTAAGCTAGACGGACAGTTCAGAGAAGTCGATCAAGTAGTGATTGATCAGAACATGGTGAATGGGATGAGGTTGAGATCTACGGTTGGGAAATTGGCCGTGCCAGGAAATGGGACCAAGTGGGTGGTTGATTTTTCGTCCGTTTTGGTGTTCCCTGACCTAATTAATCATGTTCACTACTCATTCTATGCCCCGACCCCAGGGATTAGGGGATTTCCGGTACATGCAGTGACTAATGTTTCCGGTAATGTGGTGGTGGTGGAGAGCGACAAGGCAGTCAATGCAGTGGTGTCTGTGGTGGTTGATCAGAATAACCAGGCAGGAGAAAGGAACTTTCTCAAGTGAGGCAAGGAAGCAAGCTGTACCACTGGATCAATTTTAGCGTCACGACACAGCACGATATCAGTTACCACTTTCAAGATTTAACACGATAAAACTTCGTCCTTCATGAAGCCAAGACGCTATCTCCTAAGGATATTTGTGATTGCCGGACTGATTTTGTGGGATGGTAATATCATATGGATAAAAGGTGGTACTAAACATGATTATGAACATTGTATTTATTAGCATAGAATAATCAATCAGATAATACAAGAGTTGTTTGAACTTATTACTTGTACCAAGTTGGGTTCACGTTGGGTACTTATTTACTTGTAACCCGGATTTGGATCTATGATGTTTAACCCAATGACAAATGAATCTAGATGGGATCATTGACTCATTGACCCAGACCACTAACAGCCCTATTAGTGCATTTTACGCGGTGGCTGTCTACTGCTAGCATGAAAGAAAATGAAAGAACAAGATGTGAGCTTAGATAATACATACCCAGCGAAATGCCATGCCTTTCCCAGAACAATTAACCACCATCCCATCAACAACATTCTTGTAATTGCATTTCTGTACACAGCTGGAAGATCACTGCCATCAGAAAATCACTTATCAGCAAGACAAGCTATTCATCAAAGCTACCAGATTTGGTACCGAAATGCATTACATACCATGTATGCAGTGGAAGCTTTAAAAACACAAATTCCTGCTGCCCCCAGACTTGCCGAGTTACCAGATAGCACCCGCATAATCGTCAGGGTTGTTATACCCTCATGCAAAACTGCTTCAATTTACTTGTTCCATACACTGAAACACTTACAGTCGTTTAATGCACTACCATTTCCTAAAGACCATGGAAGTCAAACCGTCTCCACTTTTGAAATTATTTGACGACCGTTAAACGCACCATTAGCAAGTAAAACTAGTAGCATGTGCTTTACAGTGGCAACAGTGTCATTGCTCAACTGAGCGACCTGCCAAGCATGCTATGTAACTACTATGGTAAGAAGACTGCTACACATCCAAGAACAAACTGAAAAGAAAGGCTGATCAAAGCTGGAGGACCTTCCAAACCATAACAAAAGATTGGAATCAAAGAGTGCACTTATGAAGTTTCACAACTAAAGTAGAAAACTTAAGTGTTCCATATATAAGAAAGCTATGTATGTTTAACAATCAGGTACACTTCCCCAGCTTAATCCTCATCCATCTATGCATGGATTAGATTAAACATGCTTCTCAGTGTATGCTGTGATTACTCACATGCTCAACTTCTATTTCTCACACCAGAACTAGCAAGAAACTAAGAAAGTAACAGACATGCTTATTCTGGATCAAAAGTTGTGACTCGGACAGAAACTGTCTTGCAGACTTGCAGACCTGAATGTCTACTGGAAAGCATATTTTAAGCAAACACCCAAACGATGAATGCAGTAAAATACTTCATTTCTTTTTGTCTTCATCATCATAAGTCTCTTCCTCAGTGCTGTCATCGTAATAGTACTCATCACCTCCATCATCATAATCATGTTCTCCATCACATACAAGTCCTCTTATATTAGCCTTCATCAATAATCGCTCTTGTATTCTGTCTCTGATTACAGTGCCCTGGAGAAAGAACCCAAACCATATGATGGATTGAAGTCGTATTCATCCGAACTAGATATCTATATATTCGTCTATGCATGGAAATTCATAACAAAATGCATTTTGTTGGTAATCTAGGAAAGCTCACCATTTTATGGCAACCTTCTTCAAACATTTCAAGAAAGCCAGCAACCAAGCGATCAGCATTCTCCACCCATAGGTTACGATGCTTCTTTACTGTCTGTATCTGCGGTTTTGCAGGCCAAAAACACATTTCTTCAATTGTTACCAGCAACAGCTTTCTGCTGTCTATTATGTAGATCAGAAACTCTCTGAATGGCATTAAAGATTCCCCAACAAATTTATGGGCAAGACATGAACACCTAAAAGAGGAAAGAAGAAGAAAAGACCAAAAGAAAAAAAAATAAAAATAGCAATTTTCACGCTTACAAAGGTAAAAGCAGATACATGGAACAGATCCATAGTCAGAAATTCCAACCTTTGAGAGCCACTAAATTTGACAGTCAAAGCTAACTTGCAAACATTTCCCCCGCTTTACCCACATAAAAAAGCAATGGAAAGGGTCCACACAATGGAATTGCCGTTTGGTGCAAAAATAAGCAGCTCGGATGGAAGCTAAAGTGTAACAAGTACATATGCAAATCCACCAAGAAACTTTAGCAGCACATGAACAAGAAGCATGGATTTGATAATAAGGGTATAGACACGAGGTTAAAGCATCAATCACAAAGAAATAACATAAAGTAACAAAATAGACAAAGAAAACAACAAGGAAAGTTCAGGGCTTTTCTCATATTATGTCATACCTTCCAAACGAGAGGAAGAAAGAGGGTGCAAAATGCACTGCTACAGGAAAGAGGAAGCATGCAAAAGAAATCATAAAATTTACTCATCTCAAGGGTGGGCATCATTTCTTATTGTTTTAAAACCACAACCAGGGACTTATGCACAAGTACTAGCACATACAGTCATAACTGATATGGAATTATACACACGTAGAAGCTCTTGCAACTTATGAAGCATGACAGCATAATACCTTTTCTTCCACTTTCTCCTGCTGTTTCTTCACTTTCTCATGCAACTTTTTGAGCCCCCTGTTCACTCTCAGCCTCTTCTCCTGATAGAAAGAGAAGGAACAAAAGAGCTGGTCTCAGCTGAAAAAAGAGAGCAATTAAAGAGTTTCCTTAAGAATAAAGCACAAAAAATTTTATATTTGCAATCCTTTTGGAGATTTGCTACTAATCAAAATGAAACTTCGCAATCTTTTGGAGATTTGCTAGTAAAATAAGACATGCCTTCACATAGCTAACACCAAGTTCCTTTCTTGTGTATCCCCGGTCCAAGTTGCGCAACACATACTGGTTATAATCTTTGACAATCCTCATTATTATGTCTGAGGTAGAGATCCCTTCAGTTCTCTTCGTCTCCTTAAATTTTCCAATGGCCTTGACCTGAAACCAAACATAATGGCATCATGGTGCGAGAACAAAATATAAATCCAAAAGATGTATGAGAAGGAAAGAAAATAGAAGGCCAAATGCAAAAGGAACAACAAGAGAATCTAAACCATAACCTTTGACTGTGTCAAGGATGGATAAAGAGTAAAAGGACCACTTCAATAGAAAAGAAAAAATTAAAGCCTCTAAAAGGACGTAAGAGAGGCAATGTTAGTAAAAATAATAAGAAGTAGATAATTTTAACTTACAAACTCATAGACATCCTTCCCAGCCCCGCTTGCATCAGCATAGCTGAAATTTTAGAAAGAGAAAGCAGTTAACACATTCAAGTAAAATTCCCTTTGTAACAGCACAGCTACATAAAAGAACAAACTCCACTATAAAGAACATTGTGCATCTTGGAAGTATAATCATAGAGAAAATTATCCAATTTCTGCATTAGGCACTCAAGATACAGACAGAAGGAAAATAAGAAATGAGACAACAATAGAAGCCAAAAATAAATAAGTGAACACCTTACAATTGCTAATAATAGGGAGGAAAAGGATGCTCCCACGACCCGCTTCCCAAGGGATCGCGGGAGGGCCGTATTTGTACTCGACCTTCTCCTTACTTTTTTGCAAAGTGGCTATTTCCACAACATGAATGTGTGACCTTCCAGTCAGAAAGGAGCAAAAACATAAGGTATCATATGTTTTAAGTGACCCCTCAGTAAGGAGGAGGCCTAAGAGAACTTAGATATCACACATTCTATCAAAAACATTTTCGAAAAGAACTTTTCTCAAGGGAGGGATAAATTCACAAGTTTTCTAGATGTTATTACTACTGAATAGACAATAACTACGCCCCAACGTCTCCAACTATTGAAATATGGTGAAGCTTCATCTTCATAAAACAATGTCGTTCGGATAAGGGAGGATGGCCACCTGGCAACTGCTCAATGGTTGCTCCAAAACGATGGTGTTTTGGAGCCCTTGAGTTCAGAGGGCCAAACGGCAACCCCCTCGTCGTTTCACGGCTCGTTGATTTCTCCCGTACTATCTTGTCGCTTAGCCTGCTGCTCTATAGGCCGTCAATCTCATTTCCAAATCAAATCTCCACTACTTCTGCCTATTTATTCCCTCCGATTCCTCGAGATTTGTGCAAGGAAAGAAAAAGGAAGCAAGAGGTTTAGTTGGGTCATTTTGTCTTCTAGGGTTTTCTCCCATTTGTACATGTTCTTCATTCTCGTTTTTGGTTTCATATGCTGCCTTCTGAATTTGTATGTAATTTTTGGGCAAGTTTTGTTAGGAAACCAGTGAGTGTATAGTGAGGATTATTACTTGTACAGTGAAGGTGTAATCTATTTTTCCGACTAGTGCAGTGAGCTCTTCTCGTCGAAGCTCAACGTGGACGTAACCATAATTTAAAGGGTGAACCACGGTAAATCTTGCTATGTTCGTTTTCTTTCATTTCCGCTACTGCTTTATATTTATGTTTATCTGTGCTTCCTTTTTTGAATAGTCATTTCAGATTCTGTTTTTGGTTCTAAGTGTAGAGGTGGCCAAGCCTTTGCTAGCCCCAACACCAACCTTCAATAGGTAAGGTCACAACAAATTAAATACATTACTTCCCGCTTTCAAAAATTGTTTTAAATGTTTCCAACATGTGTAGATGTCTCTTTTGTTGGTTTACCGAAACTTAACATAGAGGCTGTTTGGTTACCGTTTTTAATTATAGCTTTTAAGTTAAATAGCGGTTAGCATAAAAGTTGTGTAGTGTTTAAGTTGATAATATGTTTGGATAAATGTACTTTTAAGCTGTTAATTAATAATTATGTGTTTGGTTTGTAAAAGCTGATAAGTTGTCAAAACTGACAAAAAGACTAAAATAGACATAATGTTAAATAATTCAAATAAAATTTATAAAAATACTATTTTTTATAAAAAAATTATAAATTAATTTCTAAATATTAGATAAATTATACATACTTATTAAAAAAAATATTAATATAATATAAATACATCTTTTATTATTTTTTAAATATTACTATTAATATATATATACAATATATATACTTACAGCTGTAATATATATATATTGTATATATTCTGCTACGGACGCCATCGGCGATGGAGGAGGAGGCCGCGATCGAGGCTAGAGGCGGCACCTGATGGTGACGGCGGTAATGGAGGAAGGTCGATGGTGCTCGGCGACGGCTACGGCAGATCTGGAACCTAGTTGCAGCGATGGCGCGACCTACTGCTTGCAGCGATAGCGCGACCTGGTGTTGCAGCAATGGCGCAACCCAGCTGGACTACACGACCACGTCGACGGCGGTATGGAGGAGGGGCAACGGCTGTGGCGTCGGTAATGGTAGAGCAAAACTTGGGAGAAGATGATGGAACCTGGTTGAGATTTGGGAGAAGGTGAGGGCATTTTGGTATTTTAATTGGTCAACCAAGCAGCATTTTTGGGCAAAGCTGGGGGTACCAGCTTTTGAAAAACGCTGGTATAATAGCTTTTACGCGGGGCAGCTTTTACGCTGAAAATTTTTGCCAAACACTTTACCTTCAAAAGCTATATAGCTTATCAGCTTTCAAATAGCTTATCCGCGGTCAAACCGGTAAGCCAAACAGCCTCATAGTGTTAAAATATATGTCGAAGTGAATTCATCTCAAAAGAAAAGATACAAGATGTGCCATATAGTTCCCCAGATATTTTTCCTTTTCACTTCTTTTTGCTGAGTTCCCCAGGTATTTTTCACTCCAATAAAACTAGGTACCAGTATTCTTCGCATAAAGAAAACAAATCAAACCAATCCTTAGTCCTTACTCAGAAAACAGCCTCATGGAACCATTCTATGGACTATGCTCACTGAAATCAATATCCCCTTATGGCAGAAAAATTCAGTTGAGGAATAAAAATAAACGTAGTTTTGGGTTGGTTAACCTTACGGAAGAGAGTCATGCGCCACAAAGTCAATTTGATGCTTGTTAAGGAACTCTTGCGTGATCACCCATGGTGCATCAGGAATGACTTCATCAACCCACCTAAATCAAATGACATCTATAAGTTCTACCTAATCAATGAAAAAAGTAAGAAACAGCATGCAGAGCTGACATTGTATTTAAAAGAAGAAGCTTACTTGATGATATGGCTCAAGACTCGAGTAATAAAATAACAGCCAGTCAACATGACTTTCGATAATGACTTCTCCCAATAGTCAATATAGGCTTTCAGTAGCAATTATCTTATAGGAATGGTTTCATTCCCAAAGAAGTAAACTTCTAATATAGGACAAGGAATATTTAATAACCACATATTGAAAATTTTAGGCAATAACATGAAGCCAACCTGCAGTGGCGGAGAGATTCATAGCGCTCCTGGTCAGTCATGACAGTTTTACCCTTGTAAGCATGAGTCACTTCATCATTGCAGCACCCAACAAGCAGATAAGTATTTGGAAACCTATATAACATTCAATGACAAGAATCCAATTCATATAATGCACTAATTTCACACAAAGGTTTCTGGAAGCATTCACTAACATTAAAACATTAAAAGCACGAAGCAACTACCCTTTAGCAACTTCACTTCTCCTAAAATTCAGCTTGAGTATGGAGCGCTTTGGGTCCACGTAACACCATTTGCTCCATTTAAGCCCAAAATTTTCATACATCAAACCATAAGTAAAATACTCCGAAAAATCTCCAACGTTCTTACCAAACTTCAGCCTGCCACCAAGGCCGCAAATACATAACATTCATCGACATATCTAAAATCTACCACAAACCAAGAAATTATAGCCCCTATTTCAAACAAAATATACATGTATTATCCACATTAACCCAACAAAACAAAATAGTCTGGCATGTCTTCTTTAGGTAGATGTACACCCACTCGTGGGTGAACCTTTATGTCTCCCTGACTTGATCTCGACCTTAATATCATCTATGGATTGTAAATGATACAATGATGAGCTACAAGTAAGATCACAAGTGCACACAAACCATGAAATGCATCGAAACCATTTTCCAACAAACCCAAGTACGCAAAAATCACCCCACAAGACGCCAGCCCTAACAAGGTAAAGTCTAGCCTTGGATTCAACCACACAACGCCCACAAGGTGATATCTCATCATGTCCCAACCTTTGGAACCACATGCCACAATAAATTGATGCACATTACAACGCCAAGCATCATGATGCAAACTACATGCCCATGCTACGCACATGCCATGAATGAAAGTGATACGTACTAAGCAATGCAAAAATAAAGCCAGAACCTCCAAGTGAAAGCTCCGAATACTGGCACCCCCAGGTCACCAGAAGGCTGTGCAATGATAGCCTCTAATGCCTCAAAACTGCAGCCATGAACAACACACACTAGCCCACAATACACCCTAACACGCTCTTGATCGTTTAAACAATCACAATCCAAGGACACAAGCATTCAAGCTCAAGTGCTCAAAAACATACAACAGACAGCTCCATCATCAAAGCACGCAACCCACACGCACACAACTCAAAACCTCCACCTCTCACACACCCAACGGGATCCCAAGTCTCTCCCAAGTCATCCTTATATGGGCACCAAAGAAGATTTTACAAATGTATTGTTATGCCTCTTACATAAGCAGCTTTATAGGGTTATTTTAGTCATTTAAGTTGTAGACACATGTAACAGATTTGCCCCTCCTTTTTCTCCCGCAAATCATTCACTTTTTCAGTTCATTTCTGCACCATCAGGTTTTGCTCCTTGTGCAGCAGCATATCAGCCCATATTTTCAGTATTCAGCCCCTTAGTCAGCGCCTGTCTCCCCATTAAGCATGCCGCACTCACTCACACACCTACCAGTCTAGCACACTCATTTAGCCACTACTCTTCACGCATCTCCTCAGCTTAGTTATCTCTAAGTTAGGTGTCTGTCATAGGTGTCATACATATCATCCTTTTTCATCCCTATATTTACCCACTTGCATTTGCATATTTGCACACATGGCCATACTTCTAGCTAACCACGCCTGGCAGTCTCTTACTAGTACCTTTTCTCTCTTTTGAACCAAACAATACAGTGGTAATAAGACCATTTTCTACATCCTGCACAAACACACATATATAGGTACTCTCACGCAGCCACGTATACACATATATCCCTTTAGGAGAGCCAATGATATTTTATGCACCATTCGTACTTCATTCTCATGTAATCACATCACTCCCTCGCCTTTATTTCAGGTGTAAAGGCCAAAAGCTGGTTGCCTCAACTTTTCTGAAAAAGCAACTTCACCTTTTTGGATTTTCCCCTTCTTTTCTGTTTATCAGCATATGTTTCTATTAACCATACAAGAAGGCCATGAATTTAACACCAAGTGAGGTGTATTTTGGCCACATTTTGCACCATACCAATGGCCATTAGGTCCCTTAATACCTAGCATATTCTCACTTATCACAAAATACACGGTTTAACAAATCGTCTTATAATTTAATCAATCCAAACTCCACTAATATCTATGATAATAATAGGTTTAGACCCTCCAAGATAAGCCTAATGCCATATGGAAAACATAGATTCAATATCAGTTAAAAAGGCCTGGAAATGGGTTTTAATCTCAACTTTACTTTTGGTTCACTTTCTACCCACTCTGTGGTATGGACTACAAAAAATCATGTTTGGAAATGAAAGCTAGATATTGATATGAACAATTACCTCCATTGGATGTATGATGTTGTGAGTAAATGGAAGTATGTTATGCTCATGAATTTACACCTAGATGTTGTGATGCTATGCTTGTATTTGGATTTTATGAAATTATGTAAGCTTAATAAGCTAGAGATTTGATATGGGGTAGTCACAAAATTGGAAGACCTGCACATGGTATGCGTGAACAAGAAAAGGATAAAGGGTGAACTAAAACAAGGATAAAGTCAACTGGAAGTTCAGTTGCGGGAAGGAAATGATCCGTAGTCAACAGCTGTTGTTGGCTGTTATGTTGCCTGTGGGGCACCGACAGGCTTGGAAGGTCAGCTGAGGAAAGCAACAATCGACTATGAGTGGACAGAGTGTTTGACGGATCTGCTATAGAGAAGGGCAGTCGACTGCTAGATCAACTGTCCATGCCAACGAACGAAGGAGCTCGACTGAGAAGGGAAACAGCCTCTTGTCACCGCCGATCAACAGTTAGAGAAAACAGTGACTGTCTATCAACTGTCCATAGCAGAACACAAGCATGTTCACAAAATCAAGGGGAAAGTCAACTTTTAAAGTCAGTTATGGGGTCCAATGAGCAGAAATCAAGGATACGCTGAAGATGTATGGTTGAATCCAGGATGGGCACGGTCGCACCTTGGAAGACGGAGTCCAAAATTTACTTGAAGAAATCTCAAATTCCCAACCTAAGTGTCAAGATCCTAGGAGCAATAGAGGGGTAATATTATAATAGGATTACAATGGTTTATTATGAGATATTTTGTAATCTGTTAGGAGCACATGAGTGCTGTTATGAATTCAGTTAGCAACTAGATATGCCTAAAAAAGGACTACTTGTAAGAGGATGGAATGTTATGTGAAATGAGATTAAAATCCTTCCCTTCTAATTCTCTCTATCCCTCTCTCGATTCTCTCTGATTTCTCCCTCCCTTTCTGCTAATTTCTCTCCCTCCTCCTTTCAATTCTTTTGTTCTGATTTCTCCCCTAATTCCAGTCTCAGCCCTAGGTAACCCTAACATATGACCTGCTAAGTTCAAACATGAGTCCCGAGGACAGCAACTCAGACCTCATGTCACAGGTTGATCTCATTGACGTGGGTGGCCGCACCTGCGCTGCATTATCCTGGGGACAGGGTATGCCTAAGGTCAAGAGTCAAGGCACTACATGTCTACTTCTACCAATAAACCAACTTGTAATGGGCTTGAGTAAATCGCACTAATTGTTTTCTCTCCAAGGATCTTTCAACAGAAGAAGAACAATCAGATATATAATCTTATTTTTCATCATTGTAACAGCTGTTAATTTCTTCCACTTTGTATATGTTTATCTGTCCAACTACAAGTCACCTAATTAGCCAAATGGCATTCAAATCTCTTAGAAGTATTTGTTTTTCCACATAGAATTAGGTGACAAATTTCTATCAAATAGAGGGCTGAATACAAAACCACAAAATTAGGGAAAAGAAACAATGATTAAATGTTTCTGAAATCATACCACAGACAGACAACATTGTCAGAATAAAGAACCAGTTTACAAGGTTCTTGGCAGATCACCATCAAAGTTTACTTTCTCCTAATCTCAACTGCAGGCATAATTAGCAGAAGCAAAATCTACAGCAGAGATTAATCAAATTTGAAAAAACCACTTATCAAAATCCAAGTGAACTGCAGGACTTAAGTTAACATTCCAGAGATTATGCTGAGACACACCCAAGAAAATATAGATGATTGACTTTTCGCATTTTCTCACAATTATTCAAAAGAAATATTATTTCAAAGAATCAACATAAGCAGAGAAACTTAACAAGATACCAATTTCATTACACCTTTGACATGCCAAGCAGATGCACTTACAAATGGACAAACATGTTTCCAAGAACAAAAATAAAAATAAAAATAAAAAGCATGTTAGGACATATAAACCAATAAAACGAATGTCTTTTGCAAATGCGAGTCCTGAGCACGTGTAGGCAAAGTGCGGAATATGGAGTAAAAAAAAAAAAGAAAAGCTCAAAAAATTGTACACGTCAAAAGGCCAAAATGGAAAGAATTGGAAAATGGTCAATCAAGGTCTTTCAAGTGCAGGATTATTTTTCAGGCTCTTTCAGGTGCAAGCATGCAAGCTAAAATGCAAGGCATCATTTCAAATCAGATAAATCCAATCACAAAGGCCTCGTGTGCAATGTGAAAACAGGACCTATCTACCTATAGCATTCGACCTTTCCACCCTTCTACTAATTCTCCTTCCCAAATTTTTATTTTATAGTGTTAATAATTAGATTGATTTGTTAGTATATATCATACTGTTTTGTATATGATATTTTGATTATTTTATAATGGCTATTTGAATTGTTTCATCCTGATTGCAAGTTGTAGGAGGTGAAGTTCATTATTAACTTTTTTATGCTTTCTACATGTTATCTGATCAATAATGTTCTTTTTATTACCTAAAAAGTACATGATGCTCTAGAGCGTTTAAGTTTGGCTTTTTTTCCCTCAAATTATAATTAAGCCTTTGATGACTAATAGACTGCCAAATTTGGCTGCTCCCAAGAAAACATGTAACCAGTCACTTTCTTGAAGCAAATACCAAATAATGTGGCCCCAATACGCAGAAGCAGTGGCGGATGAGCTGTCCTGGGCTGAAAAAATTAATTTTTAATGTAACAAAATAATTTTTAATATACAAAATTAATTTTTTAATGTAAAAAGAATTTTTTAATAATAACCCAGTAAAACAAAAATTACAACCCACCCCAAAATCTGTATTATATAATTCTACACCTCAAAAAAAAAATCAGCCTCCCCCTACATATACATAAATTTCTGGATCCACAGAAGTCCAGCCCTCGCAGTAACCAATTAGAAAAATCAAGTAGGGTCATACTCCGACTATTCATGGGCCACAGACAAAGTCAAATATAGGACTTGCATACTATACAATATGATTACTTTCTCCATTGAGTAAACTTTTATTTATATTAGAATTTGAAGCTTGTTAGAGACATAATATAAACTGGAAAACTTGCGAAAAATTAAGTGAAAATTAAACACACACACACACACACACAGTTCATGACGGCATTAGAACTGACAATTAACCACTGCTCTACTACCAATTAAACGAACAAAAAATCAAAAGAAACAAACAAAATAACAGAAAAGGCAAATCTAATTGTTACCGAATACAAAAACAACTGATCCCAAAGCGCAAGGGAAAACGATGTAGAAAGCCACACGCAAATTCGAGAAACGAATCAGAGAGAAATAAAGCGCATACAGTAGAATATAGAAGTAGGGAGAGAGGAAGGGCGACGAATACAAACAGTTTCTTGGCTTGCTCGAGAGAGCGAGCATGGCCGAAGTGGAACAAGTCGTAAATTCCATCGGCGTAGACCCGAACCGGTCGGTCTGAGGGCGGTTCTTCCGGCGCCGGCGAGTTGCCGCAATTGCTCTGTTGCTTCTGCTTCTCTTGTTGAGGATCTTCCATTCAATCGCCCGTCCCCTCTGCTTCCGTGTTCTGGAACAGAGACACGTGACACGTCCTCTCTCTCTCTCTCTCTCTCTCCCTCCTTTTTGGTGTCCTCCGTTCCCGCAATTTACTTTCAACTTCGACCGTACTCCCGGACGTACACGTAGAATATTCCTAAAATTAATTATACGGCAGATAATATGTTTCAAATTTTAATTAATTGATGACCTTGATATAATATAATTTTTTAATTAAATTTGTAACTTTTTATAAAAATATATTTCATTTTTTTTAACTTGATAAAAAATTACATAATCTAAATTTTTATTAAAAAATTCATAAAAATAATTAATGTAAATATGTTAATAAAAGTATCGATGATAAAATTATGAGTCCAAAAAAATTATCTAAATCGGTTTAAGGATTAAAAAAATAATTATAAATGATGGTTTTAGATATTTAGAAGCTTTAATTGAAATTTCTTAAACTTGTAATTTTGCAAGCTGTCTTATCTACTTTTAAAAAGTGTATTGGCTATTTTTTATTAATTTTTTCTATATAAAAATTTAAATCTTATGTATATTTTTATTAATTTAAAATAATTTAAACATGAGACATTAATATAAAAAGTTAATTAAAAAATATGTTATAGCAAATTTAGGCAAGTTTATGTAATTATCTATTATAAGGTATCGTTTGTTAAAATAAGTAAAATAAATTTGTATCAAGATAAAGTTATAATACTTTTCAGACCAATATATGAAATTGTCAAGATAAAACTATGAAGTATTTTAAAAATTTTATGAAATTATTTGTTAATTTTTTTAAAATACACTATATGACGTATGTGTTATTTTTTTTATTTATAAAGTTCAATATATACTTATTTAAACGATGAAGAGATATAAATATATTTATAAGAAGTCATATCACTTATATTTTAATGGTGATCAGATAAGTTTAACAAATATATTAAAATTAATAAAATTTTAAATTTTATTTTTTTATTTATATCTTAATTAATAAATATTAATTAAATAAAAAATTAATTATTTCCGGTGGCACACCATTCATGGTAATAGAATTATTTATTTGAGACTAGAAGTTTACATTTCCTTATTGTTTAGATACGATATCTTTATTGTTTATATTTCCTTATTGGTTCACAGTTGACACCATAAATCTTTTGTAGATAATGGAATATATTTGTCAGCTAATACACTGCTCCATGACTCTTTGTTTGTACCTCTCTTCTTCACTGTTGCATACTGCCCTACATAGAAGTTGGGGGCAGTAATTGAGTCATGATAATTTAAAATTCGTATTAATAAGTTGTAGGTTCAATTCTTTATCTTACGTAGTGAAACAAAATATTTACTTATAATTTTTTTTTCTATCAAAATCAAAAGCACTAGCGATGAAAAATCGTACAAAAACAGTAATTCCAAAAAACTGATTTGCAATAAGGCGACTATGACTATGAGGATGCAACATATGGTTCAAACTTGTTAGGTAGTAATTGTTAATTAAGATATAAATTAAAAAAAAAGTGAAATATAAAAATTATTTCATATAAAATTATTTTTTATTATATTTATTAAATTTGTCTGATAACTCTTAAAAAAAAATCACGTGACTTCTTATTTAGAATTATTTAGATAAATTTATCCATCTTCTCCCTTTAAATAAATTTATTTTAAACTTTATCGATAAGAAAAAATTGACGCATATGTCTTCCAATATATTTTAAAAAATTTAACAAATAGTCAAATAAATTTCTCAACCTTATCTTAATCATTTTATATTTTAGTCCGGAAAAAATAGTCAAATAAGTTTCACAGTTTTATCTCAACTATTCTATATTTTAGTTCGAAAAGTATTCAAAACTTATCTTGATATAATTTGATCTTACTCATTTTAACAAACGTTACATTAGGTAGGGTTTGTTAATCAAAATATATAACGAAAAAAGTGGAATATGAAAAATATTTAAGACAAAAGTATTTTCTATTGTATTTGTTAAATTTATTTGCCAACTCTTAAAAAATAAGTCACGTAACTTTTTATTTTAATTTTTTATATAAATTTATCTTTCTCTCTTTTTAAGTAAATTTATCTTGATCCTTATAAATAAGAAAAAATGACACACGTGTTCTTTAGTATAATTCAAAAAATTTAACAAATAATAGTATAAAAATATTAGAATAATTTATAACCTTAATTGAACTACTTCATATTTTACTTCAAAATATATTTCAATCTTATTTTTTTATTTGTTTTGATGACCCAAGTGTTTGGGCTTTGCCCACTTAATTCTAGAAAAAATCGGCCTTCTCCTGATTCGACCTTAGAGCAAATTAGATGTTGTAAAAATGTTATACACTTCCAAATAGATACGTGATCAGTTCTTATTAAATAGAATATTTCTGTCTCCATCAAGAGTTGATCCCTCGTCATTTAAAAATAAAAAAAATTATCACTTATGTCATGTCTTAAAATTTTAATTTATTTTAATATAATTTTATCTTTTAAAAAGGACTCTACTGCCGAATCCCTCGTTTTTTTCAATTGGTTTCCTTTTATGGAGACTGGACTTGCAGTCTAAGTAAGGTGGGGGATTCTTTTTGTGGTGCCTCACACGATTGTTCTTTGCTTCATTAAAGACGTTCGAGAATATTGATACTTTTCTCTTTAATCATCGTGGTTTGTCTGTTAGCAGGGTCTCCCCCGATGGTCCAAAGCAGTCTTGGTCAAGGATTAAAAAAAAGTTGATATTGAGATTTAATAATCTTTAAGGGTGTTCATCGGACGGACTGGATTTGATTGAATATAATTCGGTTCCATCTTTTATCGGTACTTTTAAAATTATTGCTTATGATCTGATTTAGTTGAGTTATGATTTTGATTTTGGATCGAAGACAACAAATATAATAATTTAATTTCTTCATAATACAACTTTACAATCACAATCGGGGTGTCAACAATTCGGATTGATCCGATTCTATTAGAATCCAATTACCGAATCATTTTTAACAGTTATGAAAAAAATAAGAACCGTAACCGAACCATTACATATATAAAACTAAACCATAACCAATCTGTCGCATTGGACTGGGTTCGGTTCTATCCAATTAACATTTAACTTCTAAATATTTTCGTAAAATATGAAATTATAAATAAATTTGTTAATTAAAATAAACTCATAACTTCATTAATACTTCAAATTTTAAAGTAAAAGTAGAACAAAATAATTCTACCTCATCAAATAAGATTATTTCTACTATTTAGTATAACAATAGTGCATAGAAGTCTAGAAATAAAAGAGTTTATGAATAACAATAGTCAATAATAAAAAAGAAATAAATAAAAATTAGTAGATTAAAATTATAAATAATAATATATTTATGCGTATGTATATATATATACTTAAAAAATTATAATATATATATATAAGTATAATATCGGTTCCGGTTCGGTTCGAATCATGATTTGAAAAGGAAAACTAATAACCAAACTAAATATATCGGTTCTTAATTTTTTAGAATCAGAACCTAACCGTTGAACTATATAACTAATTCAAAATGCACGATTCAGTTCGATTTGATCCAATTCATCAATTTTTAGATATTTTTTGACACCCTAAAGGGTAGAGTAAATTAATGTATGAAGTTGTAAATTATTAGTGCTTTAGTGGCTGTGGCCCACAATTAACAGTAACAGTGTTTAGACTAACAGCGCGTTAGTGGTTGTGGTTTACTATGTGTGTGCATTTCTATATATATTTAATTAGCGTTTATTAAAATAAGTAACATAAAATTATATTTAGATAAAATTAAAATAATTTTTAAATCAAGATATAAAATATCAAAACAAGATTAAAAAATATTTAAATTTTTTTTATCAAATTATTTGTTACATTTTTTAAAATACATTAAAAGATATATGTATTATTTTTTTTATTTATAAGGATTAATATGAATTTATTTGAAAAAATTCAGATAAAAAATCAGTGATTTGTTTTTCAATGATGGTTGAATAAATTTAACAAATGTAATGAAAAATACTTTTATTTGTAATATTTTTATATTTTATATTTTTAATTTATATATTAATTAACAAACATTACCTTAATGCGTGAAGTTGTAAGAATATTTTAGATATTTTAAAAATTTTAACAATGGTTAACTAACACAAATGGGCAAAACATTACAAATTTTCAAAAAATTAAGTGAGATGTCTGTTATTTTCTAAAACACAAATACATTATGGGTGTGTTCGATAGCATGCAAAATATATGAAAAATGTTCAATCCAAGAAATTAAATTCTATCTTTAGTGTTTGATACACTATATTTTTCATAGAATTCAATTATATGGTACAATCATTAAAATATATTTTTGGCTCTTTTCCGTGAAAAATTTCATCTAAGGGGGAGATGATTTTTGTTTTCTATGTAAGTTGGAAAATACTTTCACTTTTAACTAAATGTGCGTTTGATTGCATTACCTATAATTTAATTATCGATAATATTACCTAGAAAACAAAAATCACCCCATCCCTTTGAAAAATGAATTCCATGGAAAGAAGATTTAAATGTTTGTACCATATATATTTTTTCATAGAAAAATTAAAAGTGTTTGATTATTTTTCATAAGAAATGTATAATAATTACATATTTTTTATAAAAAATATGTATAATTAAACACACTCTAAATGCTATCAAACACACCCTATATTTAACTAATATAATAGGGTGCTACTATAATTTATCATAGATTTTTATTATACTAAAAACTTGTATTTTCTATTTGAAAGTAAATGATGCACAAATCTACTGTCAACACCTCTACGTGTGATATGAGAAGTTTAGTTTTAAAGATAATAGAAGGTGTATTTTTTATCTTTTATTTTTTAAAATTATTGAATTTTTATTTCTCAAAAGAATTACTATATTCTTGATCCCTATTATTTGTTTTAAAAAGATAATAATATAAGTAAAATATAACATCTTTGCTTATATTATATTCTAACTAATTACCAAATTAATTGATTCAAATTAAAATGAATCGTTATGATTTCGAGATTAACACAGATCTTTTTGTAAATAGGTTCTTATAATCCATTATTATAATTCTTAACCCGGGATTCATAGAAAGTTGTACAACATCAATATTTACTTTGCTAATTTGTTCATTTTTTTGAATATAAATATTCTCCATATTTGTTTTATTTGCTTTGTAATTTTTTTTACTATTTAACTTTATTTGCATCGTTATTGTAAAAAAAAAAATTATGAATGAATTATGAAAAATGCTGTGATGGTTATTACGGATCTATTATATACGTACTTTTTTAATTACTTATTTTTTTATTTATAGTAATAAAATATAATATATTTATTTATTTTTAATAGTAAATTATTGTAAAAAAATAAAAAAAAAATCTGGCCAGTGGGGGCAACTCACGTGGCTCCGCCCCCAAGTCACACGTAACAAATACCTTTCCTAAATAAAACATCAAAACATTTTCTTTTGACAATATTCTTAATAGTTAAGAATTAAATATTTATTAATTGAACGCCACGTTCAATTTTTAGTTTTTCTCCGAAAATATAAAAATAAAATCATTCGAGACGAGACGCTCATTTCTCACAGGGTTTCCGGGGGACAGAGAGAAGAGAGAATGAAGCGAAGCATCCCGGCGCTGCGAAACCTAATTATTCGCAGTGATTACAAGAGAAGGGTTCACTTGCCTTCCGTTGACGAAGCCGTAATTTGTGCTGCGAGTGCCACTGCTGCATACTCCAGTTATGTCTCTTCTTCAAGATATTTCTTCAATTCCAGCGTCAACATCGCCAACTTCGAGTTGCCGCAGCCTTTCAACCTCCGTCGAAACCTTTCTTCTTCATCATCAGGTATCTCTCTCTATCTCTATATATTGTCGCAATAAGCTAATTATTGTTCTTTGTTGTTGTGGTGATTTGAGGCCTTACTGACATCTGATTAATCAATCGGAGTGGCGACTCAATATATATCTGTTTTATTAGTTTTTAATTGTTAGTTTGCTGGTGTGTCTTTTTAAATTCAAATGTCGTGATTTGGCTTCACTTTTGTGTTAGTTTTATTGTTAGAAATTTTCCTGGATAAAAACAAGAAAAACTGTACGAGAAAGGGGGATAAAGAATAACGACGTGATTTGTGTATTTTGATCTTTTTGCTAATCTCTATCATAGGTTCTGTTGTTGAATTTAGGTTCAGTGCTTAAAATATGTTAAAGTTCTAAATAAGTATAGGAAAAAAAAAAGGGTAAAGACGACAAGGAATGCAAATCCCATATGGAGTCAACAGAACCTATTCTTGAAATCAACTATGTTCTGCTTGGCAGTAAGAAGAGGCTTCATGATTTTTGTGCTATAATAGTTGGCGATTTTTGGAAAATATTGAGGGTATGGAAGTGGTGTGTCTTGGCAGCAGAAGACTATATATTCTTGCAATATTGTGAGAGATTTATAAGAATGGTAAGGGTAACAAACTCTGCAAGGTTAATCCTAATACAAAATTTATAAGAATGTTTCTTACTCATATAAGCAAATTTTGATTGACCTAAATTCTTTTCCTCATAGATGGAACTGTCTAGCTTGGATTGTCAATAGGGAAAATAGCAAATTGCATGTTTTAAGGCATCTAAGTTTTGAATTATCAAATATTGTTCTCTTGAGTTTAAGAATTTGTTTTTGTATGTTATTAAGGATTATCAATAACAATCCATTTACTATTAGTAACTCATATTCTTGCATTTATTTACTGTAGGTTTTATTCACATCAAATTTTGTCATTTGATAATTGATATTCTGTACTGATAAACTGGTGCTGTCTTCGAGTGTTTACCATTGATTCGAGACATGATTTTTTCTTTTGTGTATTTTGTTATGCATCTATTAAGCTTCGGGCAGTTGTGATTCTTGATGCCAATTACTAATTTCAGGTCCATCCAATGTTGTGACGATTGATTCTGAAGAAAAATTCAATAGTTCTTTCCAGAAGGTTCAAGGTAGACTCCTTGTCTTGAGCTTTGTTTAAATTTTGTACTTTGTAGCAGAACTAATTATTTACTTTCTTGTTTGCTGAAATCTCTCTTAACAGATGAAGCTTTGCCAGCAATTTTCTACTTCACTGCAGTATGGTGTGGCCCATGTAAGATTCCTATTTTCTTAAAAAATTGTGTTGACTCGTCATATGTTCACTTAAGCTTTTATAACACTAGCAACCTTTTTCTTTTATGCGATTATTTAGATTTTTTTTTTAGATTGTTTTGTTGTATATTCATCTCCTTACAGGTAGGTTATTATCTCCCATCATTGGACAATTAAGTGCGCAGTACCCTCATGTCACCACTTATAAGATTGATATTGATCAGGTGAGAAGGATTTCTGAATCATAAATATAAGCGAGCTTTAATGATGCATTATGGACGATTGCTTTAGAAGAGTTTTTAAAAATACTTAATGCTTCATTATTTCACAGTTGTCTATCTGCTATTACCTTTTAAGCCAAGGATTGTCATGTTTGTTCCTTCACATCTTTCTACCTAAAATTTTGAGTTTTATGCTTTATCCAAACCACATGAATAGTTGTTCTTACATTTAGAAAACCAAAGTGATCACTAATGTTTCTTTTATCATAGGAATCATTACAAGGAACTATAACCTATCTGTATAATTGTGCCTGGTTTTAATTTGGCTAAGACAATCCTAGGCATGATCCTAAAAACCCTATTCCACCAACTATCCAGAAATAAGCTAGCTAGATTCATGCCTTTGTGAAGACCACTCCAAGCAAGTAGTAAATGTAACAAAGAAACATGGAAATGATAGTTTATCTTGAAAAGACGCAGACAAAAATGACCTTTGTAGCCTGATCAGTGCTAGTGAGCATTTCTAGTAAGATGGTTCCTGAACCAACCCCAATCTTTCTGGTGGAACTCTTCTTATTAAGAACAAATTACACATACCACATGTTCTTCCTTGTACGGCTCCCACAGCTGGATTAGCTGCCTTCATTTTCTCCCCTCCAGTGTAGGTGACTGTTATAGTCTTTCTTTATGATGTCCAAGAGAAAATCTAGGGAATTCTTTCCCAGGAGCATTCTAAGTCACCATGCATACTAGAGCTGGATCTTTGCCCCTTATACACAGGTAGTTGACTGACTTATTCCAAAGGTTAAAGGACCTATTATGCAGTTTCTTAAAGCCCTTGGAAATCCCAAGGCTGACCTTAGCCTCCTTGTTAGAGAGTTTTTCCAAGTCTCATAGATAAGATGCACACATGGCATTCTAATTTAGCTTGCAAGATAATTGTCTTCCTTTGATTAAATAGTTTAGAATTTTTATGCTGTTAGTTCCTTTGTGTGGATGAGAACTTGGCTAATTTTAATCTCATTTGAGAAAGTCAGAGAAATGGTGTAGATCCCTCGACTCATCCCAAGCATCTTTGTGAGAATGCCATTTACATGCAAGATCCCTTTTTAAAAGAATAGCTAGTCAAAATTTGTGTGAGGAAATGCAACTATGGTATTAAATCATTTTTCAAAATGTCTCAGTCTAACTAGAAAGCGTCGTGTGTTCTGATTATGGCACTTTACGAATTTATAGGAGTCCATAGAACATATTAAACAATGTTATTTCAAAGATCATCAAGATATTTATGATTATTTCTTGCATATGAATCTCTTCCATAAGGAGTTTAGGGCTCAGCATGGATGAGAATGATAAACCTTGTGAGAGGAACTAGCTCAGTGTGTTCTTTGGAATAGTTATGTTATGCTTGTGGTCTGATTTTTGTAGAATGCTCAGGAATTTAGAATAAGGCCAAGTCTGCAGGATATTTTGGGAGACCAAGAGGAATATTTTACACAATGGAATGTTTTCTCATTGAGGCAGCAACTATCAATTGAAGTGGAGGATATGGATTGCAACTTAGGTGGATAATGGATTCTTGGAATGGAATACATCTAACTGAGCTTTATACTGTAGATTTGCCTCTGCAACTGTGTTGCTTTATTCTATGGGCTAGTTGGCACCTCATGAAGCTTCCAATTCAGTCTGTTAATGAACCAAGGATATATGCTTACTTGTGTATTTCTTTTAATTTATTAATCTTCAGGAGGCTCTCTCTCTTTTTTAAATTGGTTTGTGTAGAAAACATAAAAAAAAGGAAATTATCTTCCAAATCCTGATAAAGTTGGTGCTATAATGCAAAGTTCCTGCTTATTAAAAATAAAGAAATAAATGGAGAAAAAATAAAAAACTAATCCAACTTGAGTAGTTTGATTGAAGAATGTTCCTTTTCTTCCTTACAACAATTGATATTTCTCTTGGTAATCTGTTGCAGGAAGGGCTTGGAAGTACTTTAAGCAAATTAGATATTCATTCTGTGGTAAATGAACTTTCCCCCCCTCTTTTTTGCCTCCTGTTTGTTCTCGTATCCAGTTTGAGATTCACTCTTACTATCATGCAACATTATATGATTATGACCATACTAACTCATTCAGTTTGCATGTTTTGATCTTTTTGTTTCAAGTGCCCACATTATGCTAATTGGGCTCATTAAGGATGGTTGTGATTAGGAGATTGTTGGAATGATTCACACTTTTCTTAAGCACCTGCAGAGATCATTAATTGCTGTATCTTCATGCCTAATGAAAGATGCTACAGTGAAAGGAAAAAGTTGTCATTATTTGTTGTTGAGTTTGAAGAATGAAAAGCTGTTAGTAACCATAACACCAGCTTTGACTGTTGCAGTCAGAGAACATGTCAAAATGAAAGGTAGTTTTTTTTCCTGATGTCATGAAGGAAGAAGCCCTCTGTTTGGCTCTTTTGAAACTCATACAAGAAATTTTGAACAGCTTCTTATTTAAAGGTCTGACATAGGGGATTTTACTCATGCAAGGAAGACCAACTGCCTTGGTGAAAACCCTGCTGTAACCTTTATCATGCTAGCTTGTTCTGGCTGTGAGAGAATCCAAATCTGGAGACAATCAACATAGAGACCATGGATGCTTTTGCCAGATAAAATATGGATGAGTTGTGGTATTAGAGAGAGAAGTGCAGAGTATGGGAGAGAGTGATGTCAGGACTAAAGAAGAAAGAAGAGCTGAGATATAGTGGTTGTTGGAGAAGGTTCTTTCCCCTTAGATCTAGTTGTTCGCTAATGGGTATTGTAGGAAATGAGGACAAATGATCCACAATTTATGGGTTTGGTTTTTTATCTTTTAGTTTGAATAATAATGGGAGGATTAGTGAGTTATTTTGTATATAAAATGTTGTAGGTTGATTAGGTTTTGGTGAAGATATCATTTTGTTTCAATTGTCTGATCATATGGTATTAGAACCACCTGTAGCCGCCATTGATTTGCCACTGTTCCAGTAGACGAATTCGCCGTTGCCGTTAAGCGCTAAGAGCGGAGAAGACAAAGGGTCTCCTGTTTGTCATTCTAGCATTCGTCGTTTCCAGAAGCTGTGTGCATCTCCAGCTTCCGTCGTCCGTAGCCCATCATCCCAGTCGGCGTCCCAGATCTTGTTGCCACCATTGAAGTCTCAGATCTAGCCTGTGCCAACAAGTTCGTTTGTCTTACGCAACCACTTTGTCTTTCACCAGAACTTGTCCATCTTAGCAGCATTTAATCTAGATAGTGCGAAGACTGCCCAACTTTAAAGCACCTAAGTCGAAGCCTTCTCCATCGCCTTGCTCGCGCCACCACCACTGTTAGCCTCAGATCGGGCACCCCCTCAGAGCCCAGTCATCGTTGCCGCTACCACACACTCTTTGGTGCTTCAATCGCAACGCCATTACCACCGCTGGACTCATCTCATTCAACCCATATAAATCTCGGTGGTTTTGTCGCTATCTGTTGTCGATTGCCGTCACCAGCTGTCGCTCGTCGCCTGCTCCAGCGAACTTCTACCATTGCTCTTTGCTCTTTATGTCCCAGTCTTCTTCATTTTTTCGTGGTAGCCTATCAGACCTTGGCCTCAGAGGCCTCAAATTTGATTTTTAGTCTTAGATCTGGTTTGCAACAATCCTTTGATTTCAGACCAACAAATCATTGTCGCTAATGTGAATACCAACGACCACCATTACCAATAAAAGGACCAACTCCAGTACATCCACAACAAAATCGATTAGTATCCTGATTGTCTCCAACCCCTCGAGGACGTATACTTGGCACAAAGCCTCCTAACCTGAAAGAAGTGTTTGCTGAAGTTCGGCAAGAAGAAACAAGAGGAAAGTGATGTTTTCTCCAGTACAAAGCTCATCCACCGAAATAGTAGTCTAGGGATTTGGTTTAGCAACAAAACGAAATGAATGATACAATCCAAAAGGAACACTTGGAAAGGACAAACGGATGTGGTGTGAGCATTGTAAGAAGCCCAACAATACCAAAGACATGTGTTGGGATATTCATGGCAAGCCCCCAAATTGGAAGCCACAAAGCCAGAGGAGAAAGAATGCTCATGTGGTTGAGATAACAATTGGTGTGGCCTCTCAACCATTCACAATAGAGCAGATGGAAATTTTTCGAAAACTGATGACTTCCTCATCAGTTACGAATGCCTCCAAAATTGTTCCATCAACTTCTACTAGCTTTGCAGCGCTTACATCACATAAATATATTGTTTCCTTATTGTCATGTAAAGACTCACATAATACTTGGATAGTAGATACAGGTGCTTCTGACCATATGACAAGCTCCAATACATGATTTAGTAATCAACCATGTAAGGAAAATGTTAGTATTATTGTAGCAGATGGGTTTATGTGCACAACAACAGGGAAAGGAGATATGGAACTCAATGGGTTGAAGTTGAATTCAGTTCATCATGTTCCAAATCTGAAGTGCAATTTACTTTTAGTGAGTAACTAACCAAGGATTTGAACTGTTTAGTAACGTTTTTCCCTTCTTGATGTAAATTTTAGGATTTGTTATCAGAGAGAACGATTGGGAATGCTGAGGAGTGAAATGGTCTCTATTACTTGTTAGGTGTTGGTTCTCCTTTAAGACCAAAGTTACCTACGCTTTTTTCTTTGTTCTCTAATTCCAATGTTCTGTTGTGGTATCATAAATTAGGTCACCCTAGTTTCTCTTATCTAAACTGTCTGTACCCTCATTTGTTCGTTAATAAAGATCCTTCATCATTTCAGTGTGATCATTGTACTCTTGCTAAACAAGCCCATGCATTTTATCCACCTCACACATACAAGCTTTCTACTCCATTCCATTTAATTCAGAGTGATGTGTGGGGACTATCACGAGTGTTAAATTTAATCGGGGAATGATAGTTTGTTATCTTTATTGATGACCATAACTGGATATGTTGGGTTTACTTGATGAGAGAAAAATTCAAAGCGATTATAATTTTTAAACAATTCCACAAGCTTGTCACAAATGTTTTCCATCCATCTATCCATATTCTTCAAACGAATAATGGTAGAGAGTATTTCTCCCACGAATTGAATGAATATCTCTAAGAATATGGGATACTTTATCAAAGTTCATGTGCGTATATTCCTCAACAAAATGGAGTTGCTAAGAGAAAAAAATTGTTACCTACTGGAAGTTACTCGATCCATCATGTTTGTTAGTCATGTTTCACACTCTTTTTGGGGTGAGGCCATTCTTACATCAGCATTTCTTATCAATCCCCAATCTAATTCTGAGTCCAAAAACGGTGGTGATGTAGGTCAAGGGGGTAGAATATAACACTATAGACCTAAAATCAATTATGGTTTACTCTAGGAGATCACAAACTCCAATTCAAACTCAATAGTATGAACCGATGGCAGATCCCATTACTAAGGATAACCAAGAAGAGGATGAAAAAAATGAGTCATGTTGTGAGGAAGAAGAACCTATCAATAACATTGATCTTCCGATTGCCATAAGGAAGGGGCTAAGGTCTTGTATGAGAAATTCCAAATATTCTATATCAGATTATGTTGTATATACTAAGTTCTCAGGAACTTTCAAAGCCTTTGTTGCAAAGATTGATGAGATTTAGATTCCTAGAAATGTTCATAAGGCACTTCAAGATCCAAATTAGAAGAAAGCTGTGCTAGAAGAGATGAAGGCGCTGAATGATAATAAAACTTGGGAGATGGTGAAGTTACCAGAAGGGAAGAAAACAATTGGTAGTAAATGGATCTTCTCAGTGAAGTATAAACTAGATGGAACTATTAAACGGTATAAGACAAGACTAGTAGTACAAGGTTTTACTCAAACCTATGGAATAGATTATGAAGAAACCTTTGCACCAGTCACCAAGCTTAACTCAGTCAGAATTCTATTGACTATTGCTGCTAATTTAGATTGGAGACTACACTAGCTAGACATTAAGAATGCTTTTCTCAATGGCACATTAGAGGAAGAGGTATATATGAGAGTTTCTCGTGGATTTGAAGCAAAGGGAGATCCAAACAAGGTATGTAAGCTAAAAAAGGCTCTTTATGGTTTGAAACAATCACCTCGAGATTGGTTTACATAGTTCAATATTGTTATGAAGGATCTTGGATACAACCAAGGGTAAGCTAATCACACCTTATTTGTGAAGAACAAGCAATACTCATTGTATATGTTGATGATATGGTGATCACTGGTGATGATGAAATGGAAATTGGAAATTTAAAAAAGAGACTTCAAGTTGAATTTATGGTAATAAAAGATCTTGGGGAACTTAGATGCGTTCTTGGAATGGAGGTTGCAAAAAGTCATGAAGGGATTTTCATTTTACAAAGAAAGTACACACTTGACTTATTTAAGGAGATGGGAAAACTTGGATGTGAACCTTCTAGGGCACTCTTGGAACATAACTGGAAGTACAAGGTGTTAGATAGTGATCCTCCAGTAAATAAAGAGAGTTATCAACATTTGGTAGGAAAACTCATCTACCTATCACTCACTAGACCAGATATTGCCTTTAGTGTGAGCGTGGTATGTCAGTTCATGTATGCTCCCACAAAAAGACATATGGAGGCAGCAAATCAGATTCTGAGGTATTTGAAGGGAAGTCATGGCATAGGGTTATTGTTTAAAAAGACTGGAGTCAGAGATGATGTTAGTTTTTTAGATGCAGACTAGGCATGAGCTGTTGATGATAGCAAGTTAACAACCGGGTATTGCACAAAAGTTTGGGGTAATCTAGTGACACGAAGAAACAACAAATAGTATGTGGTTGCTCGAAATAGTACATAAGTAGAGTATAGAGCCATAATTCAAGAAACATGTGAACTCATTTAAATACAGAGGTTGATGACAAATTTAAACATACCAGTAATAGGTCTTATGAAGTTGTTTAATGACAACAAATCAACTATTAGTGTAGTCCATAATTCAGTTTAATATGATCAGATGAAACATGTGAGGATTGACAGAGACTTCATCAAGACCAAGATTAAGAATGGGACTATCGCGTTGTCTTACATTACTACCAAGTCCCAGGAAGCTGATATTCTAACTAAAGTAATTTAGAAATCAAGTTTTGATATTTGTATTTGCAAGTTGGGAATGACTGACATCTATTCTCCAATTTGAGAGGGAGAATAGGAAATGAGGACAAATGATCCACAATTATAGGATCCCACAAAGTAAGGAATCACATGTCCATAATTTCTGGGTTTTGGTTTTTTATCTTTTAGTTTGAATAGTGGGAGGATTAGTGAGTTATTTAGTATATAAAATGTTGTAGGTTGATTAGGTTTAGGTGAAGATATCATTTTGTTTCAATTGTCTGATCATAGGTATATACTCCTATTATATGGCAGATAAAGATGAATTACTGTAATTGCCAGTTTCATCTATGCTAAAGCCTAATCACACCATCTCCTCCATCCAGCGGGATCTGTCCAACACCAGTTATAATCTGCCTCTTCAATGCTTACAGAAGTTCCTGCATTTATAAAAAGTTGAGTCAATTTAAGGATCTTTTATTATTGTTCTTGGAATATCAGACTTATGGACCAATAATCTTTCCTTTTTGACAAGTTCTCACAGAAGAGAAGCTGTCTTACAGGGCCATGCCCTGTATGAAAGAGAATTAAGTCTACTTTTAAGATACATGTAATGCATCAAAAAAGGAAAGAAAGAAGAAGAAGAAGAAGAAGAAGAAGAAGAAGAAGAAAGCAAGGGAAAAGAATGAGAAGGTTCCTTCCAGACAGGTATAGACTGCCCTATGCCGTTTAAAACCCTCTTTTCATTTATCCACAAGGCCCACCAAACGCACAAAGCAACAAGAAGCCTAACCCCATATAGCCTACAATCTGCTTACCCGTTTCCATGAATGCAAGAGGTGCAATACTGGAGTTGACATCATTGTTTGAATCCTGAATAAAGGATAAGATAAGGCTCCATACAACTTGGGCCTCAGAGATAAAGATGATGAGGTGACTCACCCATCCTTTTACACATAAAGCACCTGACCAAAATGATCTATCTACTCTTCCTCAAATTATTTGAGGTGACAATTGACCCATGGATTGCTTTCAGACGACTACTGAAAGTAGCCCCAAATCTTCAAATGGCTTTCAAATGGAATCTAGACCACCTTCCCTGAAGATAGGGAGGACCATAGAGCAGACAGACACTAGCCTAGAGGTTGTCGCACTATGTGTGTCGGAGATGGATGGTCCCTGGCCCTAATGTCCCAACACCCACCTCGTATGCCTTGTACCCCAGCGGGGTGAAAATTTTAAATCCCAGCCCGGCCCCCAACGGGACTGGGGCAATTTTGAACAGGTATGGTGGATCAAAACATTTTGATATCATCCAAACTTGACACAGAATAGTGGAACTAGACTGCCAATCAGAATTAGCTTTTTTTTTATTGAGAAACATAATATGTATTTATGACAATGTAATTAGTGCCCATTAAATCGCTGAGGTATGTTCTCTGGTTTGTTGATGGACTTGGTCATCCTTGTAACCTTGGATGGCATTATATATCTAACTTAGATGATAATGATAGAGTATCACGAAGCAGATTGAAACCGCAAAGCATGGTGATGGAATGTTGAATTTTGCTCGCTCATATGACACCATGGTCCATGTTATATTGGTAATTTACGGCTGTGTCAAGGTTAATGGCGGCAATTTGAACTTCCAACATGTACTGTATTTGCTAATTCCTATCTCATCCATCATGAGTTTGTTGTAGTCTGATGCCTATAATCATAGGCGGTTTTTGTGCAACTGTATCATCCATCTTTAACGTGCTGATGCTGGGGGATTGTTTTGCTGCAGCCAACCCTCCACTTCTTCAAAGACGGGAAAAAGGCCTCTGAAGTGATAGGTGCTGATCCTCAACTCTTGAAAGCTACCATGGAAGATCTCTACAAATAATTTCCGCATATACATTCACCTACTGTTAAGGTTGTCGTCGGAGTGGAGTTCCGGTTCTTTTATAGGATTAAAATCATGCCATTCTGCTTATGAGTAGATCGTTAAATTTGCTGCTAAGTAATGCCTGTTTTGTTGGATTTCATATTCTACCATTTCCTTGTTCACATTGCTTAATTGTTATCCCACTAGTTCATTTATGGGCATCCTGATCTACGGACGAGGGAGGGGCCTTCTTGCCCCTTCCTTCCTCTGGCAACATTCTCCAACGACGCACTTTGGGATTGCAGTAGCTGGTCTGTGTTCTTTTGGTCTTCCTAGTACTACAAGAATAAGAAAAGAATAATATTTGAAATCATGATTAATGGTAGTATTACGTGACGTCTTCTTACTAAAGGAAACTAAAGAGATAACGTATTATTGTCTCATTTGTCTAGCATTTTTTCTAATAAATATGTGATACATAATTAATAACACTGTAAACTGTAATTAGTTATGACTCATAATATTATTCATAAAAAAAATATATGAACTTAAAAAAATTTATTAGAGATTATCATTGTAGTTTTCTCTCACAATCTCTTGGTTGGTTTGGTAATAATTAAGATGCAAGTGGGCACAAATCTCCTCAAAGACGAGTTAACACAGAAATATGTATTGAATTAATGTACTTATATTATTTTTTTAAAAGGGATAGGTTATTGATATAATAAATTTAAAAAAAAAAAACTCTCAACAAGGGGGGTCCCATACATGGTAGAAAAATTAACACTGCAATGGCCAGGATTTCATTTGTCAAAGAAAGGGAAAACAAAAATTGAAGCAACAGAAAATATGATCTTAACGTACTTATATTTTGTCAAGTCCTTTGATTTTAACACAAAATACTCAAGTCAAGTCAAATACTCTAAGTCAAGTCACTTGTCAAGTAGATAAAATATTTAAAATAGTTAGGTTGCGTTTTTTTTTATTATTTTTAAGTTTTTTTTAATTTTTTAAAATAATAAAAACGTATTCTCTTTCTTATTTTTTAAAATATATTTTTAAAAATAAAAAAATTTATAAAAAAAACTCAAAATAACAAAAAATTATTTTAAATGTTTTCATTTAACAATAACTCAAAATATATTTATTTATTCATATTTTATTATTATAATAAAAAAATATTACAAAATTCATTAACTTTACAATGTATATATTTTTTAATAATATATTAACATTAAATATTTATAATTTACTTAATAACTAAATTTATTGAATAAAATATTATTAAAAAATATTTTCAAAATTTTAGTGTTTTCTAATTTTTTGTTTTGAAAAATAATTTTTTCAAAATAACAAAATAACTCGTTTTTAATTTTTTAAAAATAGACTATCAAAATAAAAAATAAAAAATAAAAAATAAATTCAAAACTTAAAATAAAAAATTGAAAAGCAAATAAAACCAGCCTTAATATTTTGATTTTAACAGTTTATATGAATATTCTAGATAGTTTATTCACTGTTAGTGAATTAATCATTACGAATATATTATTACTCAATTCCAAATGCGAAAATGGGAAAAAACAAAAAACAAATCAGTCGTAACAATGCAAAGAAGACAAGTGCAGGGAGCCATTGTCTCTTCTTTGCTATGGTTCTGATCAGAAGAAGGCTCATAAATGGTTTATCCAAACAAGCCACTGGGACTACTCTGCGTCTACAGACCTACCTTCGTTCCCCCCATGAACATGGCTTCAGAAGCTTGGCCTCTTCGGTTTCTTTCTCTTGCTTTTCTGCTTCCGCGACCGTATATACTTTTACGGGCTTCGCCATCGCAAGTGGAGACGACCAGTGGCTTCGGTTCTCGAGCTTGGTTGAATCAAGATTGCTAAAGATGGTAATGTGTGCCTATCTTGCAAATTGCGTTTTCGTGAGGCGGTTCGGTTTAATTCTTCTATACTGTGTTGTCGAGTTTCTGGGTATATGGTGGTGCTATGTGAATTGTTGTGTTTGCTTTGAAGCTTGGACCTGTTGGTTGGCCTAAATTTGCAAAACTTTTGTTTTTTTTTTGTTTTTTCCCGATTGTGGGTTTTAATGAATTACTAGCAGTTGACCCTTGCAAGGTACAAAAATAATTTATCAATGCATTTTTTATAGAATATCCTTTTGTATTCATGAATTATTATGTTTCCTATTAATTAACTGAAATTGTGATTTGATATTTTAATTTATGATTCATATTTACAATAGTTATATCGTACAAATTTTAAATATCACCTTTAAAATTTCATGCACGTTCAGGCTCCCTCTATAAATTTATGGTTGTTATACTTGCTATTATATATACACACACATGTATTCCTCTTTATGTATTCAACTTTTTATGCTATACCAAGCAAGGGGTGCTATATATACAAAAATCAAGTTAACATTTTAGGTTGGGAGGTGTTACTGGGTGATATTTACTATATCAAAATTTTCAATCGTATAATTGATTAATAGGGAAGCTAATGAGCCACTCTTATGTAATTTTTGGAAGAGGTTGGTTGAGAAAAGGTTAAGAAGAGAAAATGATGTCTGAAAATCAATTTGGTTTTATGCCTGGTAGATTAATAATGGAAGCTACATACGTGTTGAGATACTTGATAGAAATGTCAAGTGCTAAGTGAAAAGATTTTTATATGGTGTTTATAGATTTAGTAAAAGCTCATGGCAAGTCTCTAGAGAAGGCTTATGAATTTTTGAGAAGAATGAAGTCCAAGTTGCTTATATACAAGTTATTAAAAGTATTTATTATGGGGTGAAAACGTGTATTTGGACTTTTTAATTGGATTATAATTGGTTATGCATCGAGCCCTTATCTCTTTACTTTACAATCTTAACAAACTAAAGCAATCATCTCTTTATGATTTTCTTGTTTTCTTTTTGAATATCCAAAAAAGTAAAAAAATAGAAAGAGAGTCAATTGGGTTTCTGTAATAGCCCTAGGGGGCTTTATAGGGTTGCCATTTGTCTCTGTGTCCACTTATCTTGGTAGGAGAAGCCCTCAATCTTATGTTGATTAAGGTTGAGAGGGAGCCTAGTGCAGGGTTTTACTATTAGCAAAAGGGTCAGATATTCATGTTCATTTGTCTTATCTTGTTTTATCCATTCATAGTCATGTCTTTTGTGGGCTTCTGATAATGAATTGGTATTTTGGGGACTTACTCTTGTAGCTTTTAGTGATTGTTTGTCAAGTTTTTGAGAGAGATTGTTTTTCTGGGCCAGGTGAGAATGCTTTTGGTCATGGGCAATCTGTATGGGCTGTAGGGTTGGTTCATTGCTGACTTCTTACGTTGGGCTTCATCTCATTTCTTCTTCTGAAGTAACAGCCATTTGGGAAGGAGGATGAAGATTTATGGAAATAGGCATCTTGATAGAGGCAGTACTTGTCTAAAAGTGACTGGCTTACCTATATTCTGAGCATTTTTTTGAGTCTTCCTACATATGTGTATGAGCGCATCTAATTTTTGCTATTATCTTGTTTGTGCCTAATAGGTTAGAAGAGCCTCACTAGAACTTTCTTTGGGGAGATAACTAAATTTTGTTTTGTGGTGAGCCTTCTTTAAGCTTGCGAGGAAACTTTTTATCTTTTCCTATACTCATGGATGACTTTACGGATATCCAGCTGCTTGGGTTGCATTCCTTGACTAAAGAGATAAAAGTATAAATCTATTAGAGTTACCTAAAAGTAACTCAGATGAGATGAGCTTAGGGCCATCAGTTGTTGGCCATGCTAATTAGAAAAATGATGCCATTAACTTGCCCTATCAAAAAACTACACCACCAAGCTTTAATCCCACTAGATTGGGCCTACCATATGGATTCTAACTTGCAAGTCATATCCATCCATCTACCCTTCTCACAAATGCGGTTTTCTTCTAAAGTATCTAAATTAATTTAATGATGTCCCTCATGTCTTATCTTCAATAAGCACCACTCCAAGCTTGTTCTTACTTAAACTCAAGTATACTCGTCAAACTTTTGACTCTTAGTTGTTCTGCTAAATATGATGATAATAATAAAAACAGAGTATGTTGAATATTGTTTTTCCAGCTGGCAGAGATCTGAATTGTATTTTATTTTTATC
The DNA here is from genome assembly GCF_014633365.1 of Diospyros lotus. Classification (NCBI taxonomy): domain Eukaryota; kingdom Viridiplantae; phylum Streptophyta; class Magnoliopsida; order Ericales; family Ebenaceae; genus Diospyros; species Diospyros lotus. The sequence goes on from NC_068345.1 coordinate 34,634,939, forward strand.
TCTAAAGGCCATATCTAGAAATCCTTGTGTACTTACATTCTATTAATGCCTTGCTGAATGAATAGAAGGACATAGCATTCACACATTTTTCAATAAATTGAAAGAACAAAAAGAAGGGAGAATAAAAGAAGAAGAAAAATGTGTTGTTTGAGCTTGACTAAAACAGTTGAATTCCTCTTCTGCTACCAGGTGCAACTCATTGACTATTTTATCAGGACGAAAACAGTGAAAAGTCATTGTTACAGGAAAATATATCAGTCCTTGGAACATTCACTTACAGATGAAGAAGTTCATGAGTTACAGGTATTTTCCTCTAAAGGACTTTCCGTCTTGTTAGTTTCATAATGTAAGAGAGCAGGTGAAGAAGTTGAATGTTGCTCTGAGATGAGATGTGTTGAAGTAGGGGACCCATATGGTTGCTTTGAGATTTCTTTGCTGATTTATCAAATTGTGGGTTTTCATTCCTTCCTGCACTCCAATTTACATCAACGCAATCCAATTTCTTGAAATATGATTCTAGGATTTGAATGAAGCTTCAGAGAAAGGTGTAAGAACCTCTTCACATAAACCTGGGAAAAATTTCAATACCTTATAGAAAACTACATCCCGGCAGAAACCTTTGAAGCATGTGTTTAAGAAATTTTCTATTAGCTTTTTATATGTCTTGCATTCTCTCATCATCCGTATGTGTGTAATAGTGGCTGCTGCAAATCTAGTTGGACAAACTCAGCTGATATCTCACTTAGCCATTGGGTTGAAGAGGTTTGATGATATTATCTGGTAATGTTAGTTCTGGTTTTGTTAGCATTCAGAGTGAAGCTTTTTGAATTATTTCCCCCTGAAATTATTTTCGTTTCATCCCATATCCTGATATAGGTTCCACATGTCACATTGAATTGTAGCTAATATAGATGGCAAGCACAATTCTTTGTGCATGGATTGCAATCGTAACCATGGGATTTCTCTTATTCAGTTCTTCTGTTTTTGTCAAATTTAAAATAATGCTGATTTGAGCCACATTCCAGTTTTTGGTATATTCTTTTTTTCCTTTGTGATTGAGAAGTTATGGTTTCATGTTGCGGAAATAGCCTCTTTGCGGGAAAAAAAAAAGCCAGAGAAGGCTGCATATGAAAAAAACCCTCCCCCAACCCTCACGAAGCTAGGAGCCTTGTGCACTAGGGACACCTTTATCTTTAGTCTTTCTTTCTTCATGTCTTGCAGGTCTCTTTGAGCTTCTCATATCACACTCCAAGTAAGCCTGTTTCCCCTAATGTCTTCTCCAGCATGCATGTTGAAGACAATACAAATCTAGCTTCTTGTCACAGATCTGGGAGTGGATTGGCACAGTGGCCTGAAAAAGCAAGTTGGGTTGGGCTTTTCGACCCTCCAAAAGTAAGTTGGCTTGAACTCTGCTTTCATATGGATTGTAGGAATTCAACCGCACTTACCTAACCTGTCCTTAAAAGAAATACTTTACTTACACGGGTTCATGAATTTTGTTGGCCTTGTACCATCACAATTCAAATATGTTCCACAAATTAGTTATTTCCAGTAGAAAATGAATAATTAAATAAAATCAGGATAACAAGTTGGTTGTTCTTTTTGAAAATAAATTGAAGCTGGGAGTTGAAACTTTATGAATTATTTTTGACAAAGTTAAATACAAAAAAAGTTACGTTTGTGTGCATAATATATGTGTACATATATATTATGAAAATCTCGTGAATCAATCTGGGGGCAAACTTGAACTTGTGATTTCAAACCTTCGATCAGCAATATAATTGAGGCTAACCTTTTGCTCGAAATTGGAGACATCTCCAGCCCTTGCATATTCTCAAATATGTAATATAATTTTTACTTTAGTGGACATGTGGAATTATTTTTGTTATCCATGAACATTATAGTTTACATGGAATTGCAGAAATAATTTGCTTCTGTTTCTCTCTTTGGTATGTGAGATATTTGTTCATATTTATTTTCATTGCACCCAAGTGATTGGTGCCTAAAAAACCCCAACAACTGGTACCAAAGTCATTTGGCTAGATTTAATTGGTTAAACTGGTCTGGACAATACAACATATCAAGCCTTAAATCCCTAGTTAGTGGGGTTTGGTAAATTAATTCTAGCTTATCAATCATTTTATCTATGGTCATGTCTTCTGTGAGGCCTTGACGACTTGTATCATATTTAAGAGTTCACCATTTCTTTTTGGTCTTTCTTCGCCTTTTTGCTAAAGATTTGTTTCATTCAATCCACTTTCTTACAATAGCCTCTATTGGTCTTTTTCTCACATCAGCAAATCATCTTAATTGTATCTCACCCATCTTTATCTTCAATAGAAGCCATACCAATCTTATTTAGAATAATCTAATTTCTAATTTTATTTGTACTTGTATGATCGCTCATCTATCATAGCACCCTTATCTCTATTATGCTCATATTTTGCACATGTTGGGGTTTTGCTACCTAACATTCTATGCCATACAACAAAGCTTATCATAATTTATCACAATTCATGATGTTTGGCCTAATGAGTTTTACACTAGTTGTCAACTACTTAACACAGACTTCCTTAGTCAGCCTTGGAACTGGCTGTAAATAGAACTTCAGATGCAGAGTTAGTCTGGACAGTACATGCACAACAAGACAAAAGAAAACTGTCAAGTTTGTAGGTTAAATTAGGCAGTAGAATTGTGTTTTGTATATCAGTTGTAGCAGATTATTTCTGCAAAGGATCAGTTACAGGTTGTATCTGATTTGTAACTGTTGATTGGTTAGCTATATATAAAGCTAACCAACCTGTTTGGAGAATCAATCAAGAATTGAATTCAGTGTCTCATTTCTTTCTCAATTTTCTCTCTGTTTTCTCCCTACTTTCTCCCTGTTATCTCTCCGTTTCTTTCTTCCATTCTTCTCTCCCATTTCTATCCTGAATACCCTAGGTTCAAGACTAGGTCTAGACAAAAAGAAAAAAGAAAAAAAGAAATAAAAGGTTGGTGAAGAAATGTAGACAAAAATTAAAAAAGAAAGTAGTGTAGTTTGATGCTGAACACTAAAGCACACATTACTTTATCATCCTTTTTTTAGCCAAATCAACACTTTTAAAAGAGAAAGAAGAGGTAGAGAAAGAGAGAGAATGAATGGAGGGAAAAACTCAGATCTCTCAACTGTATTCAGTTAGGTTCATGTATATATATACCTGCTAGGTACAAGTATGCTACAACATACAAGCTAACTAGTTCTATTATGTACAATACTGAGTTGCTAACTGCATTCTCAACAGAAGCATATCAAGACAGCTATTTATCAGATTTTCATTTGTTGTGGATTCATTGATGGATGTTGATTTCCAAAGTTTACATGGATTAATTGTATTGGATAGATTAGTGGAGATCATACTTAAGTGCAATCAAGTTAGATTAACAGGAATTGAAAAACACAATCAGCAGATAATAGTTATTATAGAAGAATCCTCTAATTAGGAAATATTTATGTTTATAGTTTAGGAGGAATTAGATTGTGCATGTTTTCTTATGCTCGAGTTGTTGCGTGCATTATATATTGCATCTGATGTTGTCAAGATAGGAAATAATAGAGAAAGTTGCGTGCATTATATAATACATGTGGGGAACATGTATTGTTGCTTGCTTGGTCGTATGATTTTAACTTTGACCCAAGCAATGCACATGCTAAGTCTGGAAAGGAATTTAATTTTCTTGGAAATATTAGCTTTAAGGTGTATGTTTTCATATCTGACTTAGAAGTAGTTGAGATTTTTATGAATTACCAAGTTGCATTTGTAGGGGCAGATAACAGACTTGTAAAGAGTGTTTTCACAAGTGGAATTATTGTCAAACATGGGACAAGTAATGCAATTAGGCATATGCAAACAAAACTTATGCTTAGATGAAGTGAATGTTAGTCACAACAACACACTTGTAATGGTCACAAAGGGTAGGCAAAAATGGCCTACATGTGTGATAATAAGCAAGGGGAATTGTGCATAGGATTTTGGAGAGGAAATAGATGCGCGAATTACTATATCCTCTCAACAAACACTCAGAAAAAAAAAAAAAAAAAAAAAAAAAACAAAGATGATAAGACATGCATCAACAATAAGGCAAATCTCTTTTCCAGCAATTTTTGTTAGTGGCAGAGACCTCTCCATTTATGCTCAAGGATGAAGGGAAGATACATGGCTACAACAATCAACAAAACAGTAAGTTTTGTTACACACCCAGGGCAAAGCGTCAAAGTATGCTAGGATCTTGGCTTGGAAATGTAGGGCAAACAGACACTCGGCTAATGGAGTGTGAACGTGCTGAATGAGGAGAGGGAGGCATCTCAGTTTGGAGGTGTACAAACCCCAACCCAAATACCCCATATCTCACCGTGTGCCTTGATGAGGAATAAATCTTAAATTCCATCCCCATCTCCAATGAGGATGAACCCACTCCATGCCCCCAACTTGACCTTAATAATAGACAAACATTATTTAAATGAATAATGCATGATCATCATTAATTATATTTCATTGCACCTAACTTAACTGCCTAGAGGATCATGATATTTGATTATGATCTTTATATTAAGTAACTATATACGTTTAGATGGTTTGTATGTATTTTTTTTATATCCTTAGAATGTATTACATTAGAATAGGATGCATATATACAAGTCATATGATACGCCTCTTTTATGAAATATACTTTTACATTATTTTATTTTACATGGTATCAGAGCCAAAATCCTATACCCTAGCTTCTTAAAAATAGTTACTGTAGTCAACTTCAGTTGTCGTCATTGCTGTCTCTGTCACCTTTAGTCATTGTTGTTGTTGCATCTTTCTTGCTGCCCTTCTCACGACTCTAGTTCAAGCGAGGACTCTAGTGTGACGCAATGCAAAGCGAGGCAACCCAGATCATGTTGTCTCATCATTAAACCTGTGCTTATTGTCCTCTCATTGTCATCTCAACACTCATTTCCAGCGCTAATTAGTCATATTCGGCGCTGACAACCCTAGATCTACCAGATCTGAAGATAACTTTATTAGATCTAACCTTCCCTTTGCGCATCTCAATCTGATTGCGTGACTCCATTGCAATTTTGTCTTCTTGTGCACCCTAGTCTATGCCATAGTCCTTAACAACAATGCATTGCGTTCACATCCTTCTAAAAACTCAAATCCAACATTGTCCTTTGTTGGTCGCATTGAATTGTGGTTGTTCTAGTTGTGTGGTATTGTTGTTTTGGTTTAGGGTTTCAAGAACACTAGTGTCTTTGTTGGAAAGTTAGACCTATGTGTCACTAAGCAAGAGCTTGAAGATGAATTCCGCATGTTTGGGTTGCAAAAAGGTCACCAAGTTATGCTACTTTGATGACCATGGGGATGTACATGATGCAGTTTATACACTAGATATATGGTAAGAATAGCTGGTGAGTTGAGTTGTCTCACAACTCTAGAGGTAGTGATGGTCACTATGGCAATGGATGTGGTCATCCTTAAGCAACTAATACAACCCCTAGTAAATCTTCTTCAGTGACTATCTCCAAGGAAGAGTATGTTTAGTTCCGAGCAACATAGCATGACTCGTCATCTATGGCATCTTTTGCTCACACTGGTAACCCCACTACTTGTTCTACATAGTCCTTTTCTCTTGGTTCATGGATTTTCGAATCAGGTGCTACTAACCATGTGTCTTGTAGCAATTCTCTATTGTCTAATATCCAAAGTTTGGGGTCTTTACCTCCCATTACATTAGTTAATGGCTCTCAAGCATTAGTTAAGGGCATTGGGTGTATTAAACCTCTTTCTACTTTGCCCTTGTTGTCTAATCTACATTCGCTGTAGTGCCCCTTTAATTTACTTTTTGCCAGTTAACTTGTGATCTTAATTGTGCCATAGCCTTTTTGTTTGATTTTGTCTTTATTCAAGATCAGAGAACTAGACAAACGATTAGTATGGGACATGAGTCTTGGGGATTATGCTCCCTTTCTTCATCTGCTTACCCCTACATGTACATTGTCGGTTAGGGCATCGATCTTTGTCTAGTATAAAAAAATGGTTCCCAATTTGTCCAATCTTCCTACCTTAGAATGTGAGTCATGTCAACTTGGGAACATAGTCATAATTCATTCCTGAGCAGAGTCAATAAGCATCTAATTCTCCCTTTTCAGTTTATTCTAATGTGTGGGGTCCTAGTCATGTTCCTTTAAAACAAGGTGTTGTTTAGGATACAACAATTAGAATTTATATTTCCAGGAAAGCTCAACAAAAAGTCGACAGAACCCGATGGGAGGGCAAGGCCTGTTCGGGGAAAGTCAACACAGCTATAAAGAGGCTCAATCCGTTGTTTGGGAGAGCTGGAGGTTGTTCGATGGAAAGTTGTCTAGGAGAGTCTCTGTTGTCTGAGAGAGTTGATGTGTTCCCGGAAGAGCTTCTACAAGACATAAAGTAGTTAGAAGGCTCACGGGGATTTCTCCCACGTGGGCTCTCTGATGCTTAAGTTAGTAGATGCGATAGTGAGGCAAAGATGCAGGTGAAATGCAAGTGAGGTGTGTGGTGAATGTTGTTCGGGAGAAAAGGTTTCTTTGTGAGAACTATGGTTGTGCGGGTGCTGGAAGTCCAAGGGCCGGAAAGAAGATTCAGAAGTCGAATAATCGAAGGATATTTAGACCCTTTGGTTCGTGGTAGGGATGTGTGGCACACATCCACAAGGACCTGGTGTTGTCTCGGGGTTAAACTCGAAAAGGGCCTTTGTGAGAAACACCCCCCCCCCCCCCCTCGAGGAATGGTCCCCCATAGGAAGGAGAGCTTGTTGCAGGTTGGCCACGTTATCCCGAACAATGTGGGGCAAATAGTTGTCCGGGAGAAAGTTCTCTCGTGTTCTTTCTTGGGAGATTGGCTTGACAAGGTGATTTGTGGTGTATGTGTTGTTTCTTTGGGAGAACTCCTCCATGAGGTCCTCCTCTCCTGGGAGAATTCCTCTGAGAGAATTTTCTTTCCTGGGGAATGGTGCCTTCTTTGGGAGAACTTCCCCCCGAAGGACAAGCTACAACACAAGGGTTTTAACTGTTTTATTACATTTATTGATGATTTTTCGTGTACTACCTAGGTATATCTATTGAAAAAATTGTACAAAATCGTTTTCCATCTTTACCACCTTTTGTGCTACCATTCACACTCAATTCGATGTGCCTTTTCATGTTCTTTGAAGTGATAATGCACTCGAATACTTGTAGGCAGCTTTTAAATCTTACATGACGTCTAAAGGGATTCTTCACCAAACTTCTTGTGCTAGTACCCCACAACAAAATGGGGTCGTTGAAAGGAAGAATCATCATTTTAATTAAAATTTCACGCACACTACTTCTTCATATGCATGCTCATTTCCAATGTTCAGATGATGTTGTTTTAACAATGTGTTATTTGATTAATTAGATGCCTTCATATGTCCTTAACAACTAGGTCCCTCCTATTCTTTTTCCTCGAGTTGACATACATATACTCTCTTCCTCCTTGTATATTTGGATGCACATACTTTGTTCTTCTGCTTGCTCCTTGGCATGATAAGTTGATTGCTCGAGCTCTCAAATGTTTTTTTTGTGGTTATTCTTGTCTTCAAAAAGGGGTATCGATGCTATCCTCTCAAGTTAGCTCAATATTTTGTCTCTACTGATGTTACATTTTTTGACCCATCCCCTTATTTTTCCCCATCGTTTGAGTTATTTGAGTCGATGTTGGCTAGTTTACCTTTGCTCGTCCGCTTTCTTGATCTTCCATCTTCTTCTCCTCCATCTCTATCTTCCTTTCACCTTAATTGCCCTAATCTTCAAATTTATCAGCATTGTCATCAGCATTTTAACCCACCAGTTGAGCCAGTAAACATGGAATAACCAGCTGGTTCATTCTCTTTGTTGGTTGAGCTTCCTCCCTCTGGTTCATCTCCTTCACGTCCTAATCTTGATTTGACTATATCTCTTCGTAAAGATACTCGTCAATGTACTACTAAGCATCCCACTTCAATCTTTGTTAGTTATTGTTCTTTATCTCATGGATATACTATTGTTGTCTCTTTTTCATCTTCTGTGTCTATTCCTAATGTCCTTTCTCATTCGGGGTGGCAAACTACTATGCTTGAGGAAATGTTTGCATTACATTCCAGTGGGACTTGGGACCTTGTATCTCTCTCTTTAGTAATTCTAATGTTGGATGTTGTTGGGTGTATACAATTAAGGTTGGTCCATATGGTCAAGTTGATCGACTTTAGACTTGCCTTGTTGCTAAAAGGTAGACTCATACTTTTTGCCTCAACTATGGGTACACTTTTTTCTCCTATTGCAAAGATATCCTCGATTCAATTATTATTGTCTTTAGCTGCCATGTGCCATTAGCCTCTCCATCAACTCAATATCAAGAATGTTCGTCTTCGTGGTGACTTACAGAAGGAGATTTATATAGAGCAACCTCCTAGTTTTGTTGCTCAGGAGAAGTTTGGGATGGTGTGTCACCTTCGGAAATCCTCATATCGCCTAAATAGTCTCCTCGAGCTTGTTTTGGTAGATTCAATTAAGTTGTCTTAGAGTTTGGATTAACTTAGAATCGGGTTAATCATTTAGTCTTTTATCGCTCTAAGTTAGGTTGTCACATTCTCATGGTGGTATATGTTGATGAAATAGTTATTATGGGAGATGATCATATTGGTATCACTAAATTGAAGACACAATTCCATCAACATTTTTAGTCCAAGGATTTGAGTCAATTGAAATATTTTATGGGTATTGAGGTTTGGATATCTTAGAGGAGATAGGGATGCATGGATGCAAGCGAATAGATATTCTTATGGATCAAAATATCAAATTATTATTAGGATAAGGGAGCCTATTTCTAACCCTAGGCCCTATCAACAATTAGTTAGTAAATTTAACTACCTTAGTCACTTGCCTAGATATTTCATTCGTTGCGAGTGTTGTAAGTCAATTTCTAGATTTACTTTGTGATAATCATTAGGGCGCAATGATTCCCATCCTTCGGTACATAAGATTGTCCATGGTTGAGGTGTGTTATATCATATGATTATGACCATAATGACCATAATTAGATTGTGGGACAAAAAGATGTTGATTGGGTAGGATCTCTTAGCGATAGGCAGTCCACATCTGAATATTGTCTTTGTTGGTGGCAACTTAATATCTTGGAAAAGTAAGGAAGAAAGTGTTGTTGCTTAGTTTAGTGCAGAAGTTGAATATAGGGCAATGTCCCTGACAACATGTGAGTTGATATGATTAAAACAATTGGTTGAGGAGTTAGGAGTCATTTAGATCAAGTTTATGAAATTGTCACAAACTACAATGCATATTGCTTCTAATCTTGTGTTCCACGAGAGAACTAAACATATCGAGATTGACTGTCATTTTGTTAAGGATAAGTTCTTTGGAGACATTGTCACACCATTTGTGGGTTCTAATGATTAGTTAGCTGACTTGTTCACTAAGTTACTTAGATATCCTTGTGTGAGCTATATATGTACTAAGCTTTACATAATCAACATTTATTCTCTAGCCTAAGAGGGAGTGTTAAGAGGATCATGATATTTGATTATGATCTTTATATTAAGTAACTATATATGTTTAGATGTGTATGTATTTTGTGTATATCCTTAAAATATATTGTTTCTTACATTAGAGTGGGATGCATGTATATAACTTATTGTACACCTCTTTTATGAAATACACTTTCACGTTATTTTAGTTTACACTTAACAATAAACAATAAGTTTTAAAAATTCTTAAAATAATAATCAAATTAAGTTCAATAATCATTCAAATTAATTAAAAAAATCAAAATCATTTAAAATTTACAATATCTATATAATACCAACAAATATATGAACCTAAATGAAGTATACAATTAACTCCATAATGACGATAAACCATAGTATGAACATAATTGAAATCTACAATAATTTTATAACAATAATGCCAGGGGGCTTGACATTGATTTGGGAATTCGAAATGGATGAATGTGATTTGAGATTTAGTGCTTTAGCATTTTATATATACACAGATACACACTAGGGACATGTATCTAATGAGGTGGGGTATTCAAGTACTCAACTTTCCGTGACCTCCATAAAACTATTTTGCAGAAATCACTGATTCCCATTTTGAACCTGGTTAGCAACCATTAACCCGACCCAATCATGGTGGGGTTGGTTTGACCCGAAGGGGAATGGATAATGGAGCATAGGCAATCTGGATGCAAGATATAATAGTGTTGGATATGATAGACATATGCGCTTGGGTAAATATGATTACCCTAGCAAAGAGATGTGGGTCGCGGATATGATGATTGAGCACTACATAATTCTACTGACATGGAGTTTGGGGGTTGATTATTAAGTGTCCGCCTGTGTGGGGTGGTCCTAAGACATTAGATGGGAGGCATGAAATTTTTCCACACCTCTCTAAAATTAAATCATTATAGAATCCTATTTGCATAAATTGAGTCTAAAGTGTAGAGAAGTGTGTGGGGAGACGGAGAGAAAAGTAGTGGAGAAAAGGAAGGGAGATGGGTTGGGGGGAAGAATATTGTAAACACGAGTAGGGCTCTAGTATTGGTTGTAGAGGTTGTTAGTTTATCGTCTTCTTCACTATAATGGAATTTTTTCACATTGGTGGGGGGTACAAATAGGTTGAATCGCCTAAAATTTATATATATATATATATATATATATTTCTCTTTGGTGTGTGCATGTTTTCCAATTTTTTGTATGGATTTTCACCATGCTATGGGACCCACCGCAGAGAATTACTGCAACTCAAGAAAATTGTGGGAAAGGAACTTGAACTTAGCCTGCAAAATGATTCCTGAGATTCAATGTGTAGGTGTGAATTAAGCTAGTAGGATCCCCAAGTTGAAGTTGAGCAGCTTGTGTTAGTTAAGTTTCATATTGAAACTGCTTACTCCATCATCCTGTGCTGGATATAAGATGATTGGCTTTCTGCATACGAGACAAGAAATTCTCGTGACCATACGGACAAAAATATCCCCAAATGGATAGTATACATACACTCTTTCCCAGAAGATGAAGGAAGGAAGGTTTGAATGGTAGGAATCTGGTAGCCCTATTGGTTTACAGGACCACTATTTATTTGCTACTTTAAACCCTTCAAGTTTATGAAATTTCCATAACGTTTCATGACACAAGGCCGGATGTCATTTTTTGCCTTCTCCTTTTTCTCCTTTCTGTGGGGAAAAGAAAAAAAGAGCAGTCTTGCCCTGACGTAAAATGGAAAACTAAAATAGGAGTGAGGAAAAATTGCTTTGGGACAGGAGAGAACTGGCAACATGAACCAAAAAAAGCCATAAGATCAAGCAAGTCTGGGAGCTAATGAAAAGTAGTTGTCGTGTCCATAGCTTTGGGGTGGGGGTAGGGGTAGGGGCACAGTTGTAGGGTAGGGCTGTAGGGTGAAAGGGAGATGGGCCAAATGCCAATGGTAATGGTCAAAGGATTAGGACGATATATGCTGCAGTATCTGATGATGGGTGGGTTGGCTGGCTGGCTGGCTCTTTCTTTGTTTGATCATTAGTTGTATGTTTGGAGAAGGGGGGGCATGACAAGGCTGTCCATCCATGATCCATCTCCATTCTCCACCACACACCCACATTAATAAAATAATCCCCGAGTCAACAGCAACCCTGCTTTATTCTCATTCACCTCCATGGCAACAAAAAGGTGGGAGGCATTTTAGCTTAGGAAACGCTACAGAAATTCAGTGACTGTAAAAGGATTCAGAAGAGCAAAATAAAGGGTGTGCAACCTTTTAGTTTGAAGGATGAAGAAACTGTAATCTTTGCTTTCAAGCCTGGAAGAAAAATAAAAAAGGTAAGAGGAAGACTCACCTTTATGTCAATTTGAAAAGGCCGTTGGGCCAATAGCCAGGGCTCCATCCCTCCATTCTCATGTATGTTATGCATATATACAAGGAGATAGATACAGACTGATGTGCATTGGAAGCTGCAAGTTGCAGAAGGCTGACAGGTATTAGGAGTTAAAGACGGATAGAGATGGATGCATGTTGAGAAGTAATGGCTAATATTCAGTGTAGTAGTAAGACCTCTCTCTCTCTCTCTCTGAATTCAAATGTGTGTGTGTAAAATATTATCTATCTTGACGAGTGGAAGAGTATGTGGATACTTGAGGTTGAGGGGAGGGATGTCTCCCAGAAGCCAACTGGTCCCCCAGCCAATGAGATTTGTCCGTGCGGGACAGGGCCGAGGCTTACCTTAATGGCTGTGTTTTTAGTGCTTTTGCAAGCATTTCAATCATTGGCAGCCTCTATTGCCAAGCTCACATGCCGTAAGTTGAGTTTTATTAGACCCCCTTAGCTGTGCCCACTGCCCAACTAGATTGGATGAAAATCCGAGACAAGAGATGGATGCTATACGGAAGAAAAATGAAAAAATAATAATTTTTAAAAAGTAGAAAATGAAAACACATAAATAAATAAAAAATATAAGGGATTTTTTAAAAATATAATTTTTAATATAAAAATACTTATTTAATCTAAAAATAAACATAAATTATAAAATGTATTAAAATAAATTTTGAAAAAATTTAAAATGCGTAGTTGATATTTTTTTTAATATTATAAAATGATCTTAAAATATTTTTAAAATTATAAAAATTGTTTAAAAATATTTTTTTGTTATTACTTGATGTTTCAGAAATTTTTTAAAAATGTTGAAACGATACTCGCAAATAGTTTCAGCTCAACATTCAATCAATGTCTCTTAATGGCTCGTTTTATGTGGAAATTGCAATTCCACCCTGTCTTTGATGTTTTGGAATACTAAGGATGACGTGTTCAGTCATTTTTAGATACTCTTGTTGTTATGGTGGTTCTCGTGCTTGCGTGATTATCGAACTGAATATTAGTCTGATTTCAGCTAATTATTGTTTTTATAAAATTGTCTTTACAACTCTTTAGTCACGAAACATAAATTTCTTCCACACTGTACTAAATGGGAAAGATGATTGATAAATATTAAATTTCAAGAACTATTAAATTAATACCTCCCGTTTCAATTGTTCTTGTGTGATTTTTGGTATTTGTTGTGTGATTTTTGGTATTTGTATCATCAATTATATCAAGAAAAGTAAATTGTAGGTGTGAGGTTTTGTCTTATTACGTGAGGTGAGGATTGAACTCACAATCTATCGGATTGACACCAACATATCGTCATTTAATCTATGTCTTATGTCTTGGGGGTCTTTTATTTCAATTTTAGTAATTATATATACTTGTCACACGCATAATAAAAGTCAGTATACACACATTTCTACACAAGTAGAGGAAGCCCCTGAGAGCACAGTTAGATGGCAAATGAAGGGGCTGTAAAGTTATGCTGGAGGCTATCAGTGGGATTGATTCTCGGAAAAGGTAAATCTCCATTCTTTTGGGAATAGTCTTTGATAAGTTTCAATGAACGCAACTTCAAATCTTAGTCACCTAGGCATATCCTTGATTTACCTCTCTCGTAATAATTTCGGGACAGATTTGGCAGAAGTGCGAATGATAACGTGTAATTTAAAAAAAAAACAAATAAGTAGAGGAAGATCCAAGAGATATATGCATATGTATATATATATCAATATATATATATATAGAGAGAGAGAGAGAGAGAGTTGTTCAGAATTGGTGGGGGAGTTTGAACAGAACAGCGATCTTGAAGAGGGAAATGAGTGAGTTGCACAGTTTGGGCCCCAAATCAATAATTTCTGGCATGTGTTGATTCCTTTGGAGGTACAATGTTAGGCCCCATTCATCCCAGGCATGTTTGACTCTCCCAGTTTGATTCTGATCATCGTCGCTGAATTGATCGGAGACCGACAAACTAGGCCATGTGTTTCCCAGAGTTTAATCAGTTCTTTCATTATGGATCCGTCCATCCGTTTCCCCGTGGGCCTTCTCCCTGAAGCTCGCTTGCCTCCAGCATCAGCACTGCATTTGTCTCTCGATCAATGCCACTGCTGGCCTGCTGCTTCCCTCCCTGCTTCAATTTCGCAAATGGACAAAAACGAGAGAGACAAGGCCGGAAAGTTTAATTTACCTGGCCGGCCGCGCATCGTATATTTGCTCCGGACGGGAAGAGTCTCTCGTTAGGGCTTTGGCGGCAACCCAACGCAGGCCAAAAGCAAAGCAGCATGATTGATTACGTTGACTTGACTCTCCTCTGCATCACGACTGACGGACCTCCCCGCGATTAGACGACGAAATCATAACCAACCACTTCCACTTCCACTTCCACTTGTATATAATAAGAGCATCTAAACCTAAGCGTAATTAAAGTTAAATTTTGGAGTGAGATTTTATGTAATTTATTATTTTTCAACAGCTCAGCTCCATGGGTTTATTTTTAATTTTTTAGTAAAAATAATCCAATATAAAAAATAAAATAATAATGCAATGATATATATTTTTGATAAAAAAGACTTTTTACTTTTTGGAAAGTATTATATATGTAATAATAATAATAATGTTTTGGACCTTGGAAATCGAAATGATATTTACAAGACGTGTGGTGTGGTGTGGTGTGGGGGATGGCATGGCTCGACTGGCAGGGTGGGTCGCATGTAGCCCAATGGGCAGTCTCTCACCCTCACTGTATACACTATCGGGCACTCCCTTTTCCAAAAGACAATTATGCCCTTTATTTTAATAATAATAATAATAATACCACCATTAAAGAATGATGATTAGGATGTGTGTTGTATTCTGGCTGGCTGGCTGGCTGGCTTCATTCATTCCATTCAATTTTTTAATGCCCTTTATAACTACTACTACTACTACTACTTTTACGTCCATAATAATTAATTAATTAATTAATTAATTATATTCTATGGTACTTTAGTTATGAAGCATTTACAATTTAGGAATAATTATTATATTTTGAGTTTTGTATTGGTTGTGAAGTATTTTGATTTTATAAGACTGGTAATATATATATATATATATATAAATTAGAATTTGCAGTTGTCCGTCGACCATGACGCGGGGGGGGGCAGACATGTCATGTCGGCTCATCAAAAATTGAGAATTGAATAAGAAGATTAAAAATGTGATAAGATAAACCCTCCATTGTTGGGGCGAGAGATCTGAAAATTGATTGAGAATCTTGTCACTACCTCAAATTATATTATTATATTAATATAATATTATTTGTTCACATATGCATAATTATTTATTAGTAACGGTGGTACGTCAACCTCATTTTTTTAATAATATTTTATACAAATATTAAGTTCTTCTATTATTATATATTTAGCTTCACTAAATCATACATTTTAAATACACAAATTGATTTAATAAAATAAATAATACAACAGTAACAGTTATTACTATTATTATTATTTTTTATTTATTTTTTAGGGGGGGGGGGGGGGGAGAGTGGGGGCGGCGTGAAAGTATGCCAAGTGTCATCACCCCACCCCAGTAGGAACATACAATTATTAGTCGTGGGTGAAGGCAAGGCAATTGGGCGAATGCATGGACGTTGACAGGACGACGACCGTGTCGTGATCACATGTTTTGAGCCATATATTTGTTAACATGTGGCTTCTTCTTCAACTCCAACGCTCTCTGCAACACTGCAACAACTGCTTCTCTCAGACCTCTCATATAAATCCACTTACTTGTCAATCAAACTATTACAATTTACACACACACACGCACATGCACATGCACCTGCTTAGGAGGAGGAGGAGGAGGAGGATCTTGAAAGGGAAAGGTCGGGTCGGGTCGGGTCGGGCTGCCAGTCAGTTAAATAAAAAAAAAAAAAATGTCTGATTTGGGGAGATGAGATAATAATTGCATAACAACAGATATGGGCAAATCTCAATGGATTTGACGTCTCTTTGATGGTCAACAGATTTTATCCACACAAATTCATTCATATTATTTTGAATTCGTTAATGAATAAATCTTCCTTCTAACTTCAATTTTAATTTCAAATCAATTCAGCTTAATCTGAATATATATATATATATATTTTATTTCATATATTTTTTATTTTGATATTTATACTTTTTATTATTTTAAAAATATTTTTAAATTTATAATTTTAAATCAATTACACCTTTAAATTTTTTTATTATTTTAATTACAATCTTAAATTTATTATTTTTAATAAATTTATCTATGAAAGTAATTGATTTAAAATGGTATAAAAATTATTTAAAGTATTTTTAAAATAATAAAATATATATTTGGTGAAGCAGGGGATGGTGCACTCATAGGAACCAAATCATTGGTATTATTGTCCTGTCAAATGATTGGAGAGAAATGATTTAGAATAAAATATAAATATATAAAAATTATAATAAAATATTAAATAAGTCACTATACATTAATTTCGAGACTAAATATATAATTTTATGTAATGTATGATCAAATAAGTCTTAATACTTTTAAAAATTGAGATTGACTTAGATATTATAATTTAAATTTTATACATAATAAATAAATTTTAATTTTTTTACCAAAAATTTTGGATTATGTATTTTAATATAAAAAGTAGAATTACTTGATATTAAAATTAATCTAAACTCAATAATTAAGTAATTTTAATTTTATAATAATTACACATGTCCCGTTCACTCTTCTCAATAAAATTTGAAAAAAAAAATGACAAATTTTAAATTAAAATATAATAATTAAGATAATGATTAAGATGTGATAAATATATCTTTTTTTAGATAAAATAATTTATTATATATTATTTTTAACATCTAAATAATCAAATTGATTGACTAAATATTTCAAAACACATTAAATTTATTATCAACTAATTAAATAATTTAAATATTAAAAATAATATATAATAAATATAATTTATTCAAAAATAAAATACATTTATTACTTTCATATAAATTATTTCCACGTTATTCTTATTTTAAAATATAAAATTAAAAAAAATAATAGTATTAAGTTATTATTATTACCTGTAATTCATGGAGATGTGTGTCCGGGCGAGGGGCCACCTGGTCCCACCCCGGCTTCTGATGGCACTCGAGGGGTTAATGGGCGCATAATAGCCAGGTGACCGTACAAAGGGGCGCAGCCAGCTCCACCAATCCCACGAGTTGTACCACCCTCCGCTAGCATGCGCCCCGTGCTGAACGCGCACCCCCCAAGCCCCGAATAGAGTTTGGAACGGGTGGCAGTAGTCAATAAAAGCAAACAAAAATTTGGGCTGTGGTCAAATTGCCAAACACGGCACTACCAACCACCAAAACACCCCAATTTACTTTCTCGTGACCTTTCCCTCCCCCAACAAACTCAAGCCTCTAGCTTAAGCACATTCATTAATCCATACATTATTGGGTCAATCCCAATCCCAATATATTCAACATTTTGATGTATAAAAAGAATAGAGAATGAAAGTTTTGATGTGTTTTTTTTTTTTAATAAAATTTTTAATATTAGTTATATTTAAGACGTTATTCAAAAATATTACATCGAATGGAACTTAATAATATTATTATTATCGTATTTATTCTATAAAACTCAAATAACTTGACATAAAAAGACAAAATAATCCCAAATAGATGCATCTATATGGAGTTCAAAAGTCTTGTATTGAAACATCTAATCTAAACTCACTTGCATTTTTAACTTACCACTAAATGAACATCATAATAATTTCTTTTAGAGAAAATGCTATATGTACAAATTGCTTGACAAATAAATTGACAAACATAGATTGAAATGACAAAAATACCCCACCCAATTATAAATTCACCACCCTGCCCTTAGCCACCCTCTCATCTCTTCTCTCTCTCCTTTTTATGGCTGTCTCTAGTAATTGACGTCTTGCTTCTCTTTATCGTTGCCTTAGGGCTCACCTTGCCTCTCGCTGATATATCCTTATCGTTGCTACCTCCCCTCAATCAGGCTTTGTTCGTTATGAAGTTTGATTGAGCTTTATCTATTTTGAACAAATAAAGAGAAAGAGAGAGAGAGCACAAAGAAGAGATAACAAATAGATAGAATTTTTTTATTATTTTACGTGTATAAGACTAGGTATAAACCTTACATTCTTAACACGATCCTACATTCTACAACATTCAATATTTTCCTCTTGAATTCAATTAATAGGAGAAACCACCTAGAGGGATATTAATGAGAAAATTTTTGAGAGTCACATAAGTTTACAAACAGATTTATAGAATGAGGATTAAAAAATTAAAATATCATTGCAATGTAATATAGACGAGCACATTCAAGCCTTTTAATTCTTATTATGTAAATTTATCTGTCAATCTATCTGCCCCTCTAAAAGAAGACAAGCATCCCGAGACACCATATATGGTACAATTGAATAAAACTAGATTCATTAGTTTGAAAGCTGAAACGTACGTGACATAAATATATATATATAAATATATCATATATATATATGTGTGTGTGCGCGCGCAAAGCCCACCCCGCCGCCACAACAAAACTGGTGGCCGCTTGGAGCCTCAACTCTGCAATTACGGCCTCCGGCAGCCACCTACGGCCGGCAATGGGGCTGCGCCGATCGAATTCCCGTCACCGGGGAGAATGCAGAAACCCATAATAATAAAATCAAACCACCGCGAGAAAAAACCAACATCACCCACGCCATCACATACACATATTACATGAGAGCATACATAAACATAAAGCATGAGCAATCTTAGCAACAGCACCACTACAGCTACGGCTACTGGAATTGTATTATGAAAGAGGAGACCGGTGGGGCGCTCCCTTTCTCCGGCTGCTCAGCGAGAGGACGATCCCCGCGGGCAGGAAACCGCTCCCTTTCTTCTTCTTCTTCCTCTCGGAATCGCCTCGCGGAATTCCAGAGCTGCCCATGGCGTCGTCGGAGCACGACGTCATGGCTCTGAACTGCAACGGGTCTTCCAGAATTGAGCTCGGAGTACTGATCTGGCCGTCGTCGTCGACAAGCTCCGGGCCGTCCATGCGCAGCCCCTCGAACTGAGACAGGGAGAAGTCCGATTCGCTGAACCGGTGCAGGATTCCAGATAAATCTTGCCCTTGATACACCATGTAATCGACCTGCGCATAGACACAATAACAACGTATCAAACCTTTATATATCCAGGCTGGATACATTTTGAAATACATAAATTTTAGCTCGTAACAGTGACGGGGACAAGGTCAAAGACACCGGACCTTGCAGGAAAGAGAGCAGAAGTGGAATGGCTCCTGGAGGATCCGGTCACAAGTGAAGCAGATGTTGGCTGAGCCCTTGCAGGATCTGGACTGTGCCCTCTGGTTCAAGAATATCACCTTCGCACTGTTTATGGTGTAGGGCTGCTCATACAAGTAAAACAATAGAACACCGTCACAGAATTCTCTAGAGAATTGTGGACACTTGTCTTGTCTTTCCAGTGATATATATATATATATACTATACTAGAGCGAAACGAAAATCATTATTCTAAAGAATTTGTGATCGTTAACCTTCTGATCTGACGTACAGTTTTTATTATTTTTTTTTAACTTGCAATTACTGTCTTCCCAGTAAAATCCCCATCTTTCTTTCAGAATGGGTGGCCATGGTCGTTTCTTCTAATAATGTATCCTAGCTAGCTAGCTAGCTGAAAGTCACTGGTTTTAAACGTAATGATGGTGATTTAATGTCACTGTCTTCCGGGTGTACAATTGATATAATATGCTGGCTTTTAACGTACGTATGCTGGGTGAACCTGAATTGAATTGAATAACATACAAACCTGGATGTAGGAACAGTCAATGAGCTTCTCGAGGTCGTCCAATCGAACAACATCGTGGTAGACATATCTTCTAACCTGTCACATGCCTTGAGAACCTGAATTCCTTCTTCTACTAACCCAAATTACTTAGTTGTATAATATCCGAAGCATCGTAGTTCATCAATTACTGACTGATTATTGAAATAGGGAATCAATTAATAATAATACCAAACCAAATTAATGCAGGGTGGGGAATTATTATTCACTCAATTAATAATTGTGATTTTGGATTTTCATTCAGTTTAGTTTGAAGCATGTTGTTGTTGAGTTGAGATGGTCTTAATTTGACAGTACTGAGAGTCAAAGTTTACAGCTATATATGAGTCAGAGTTTACAGCTATATCACAACATCATGTAGGGATGAAAAGTCGGGCAAACTTTCCATCGGAATTATTTTCCTGAGAAAATCCATGGAGGAGAGAGAAAATATAAGATGGCTTGTTGCTATTTGCAATTTGGGGGTATTTCCTTTTCTCTTTTTGGGGGGGTGAAGAGAAGTAGACACAAAGGGAGGGGCAGAAACGAAGCGGTGCAGTGCAGTGCAGAATTGGGTCAAACTTTCACTTTCACGAAAGCAACAGCTGAGGAAGCTTTGCAGAGAAAATAGAGAGAAAAAGGAAGTCTTCTAAATACGGGAAACAAAACAAAACCCAAAAGTGGATCAAAGCTCCCAACACAACACACAACACAAAAGCAACGAATGGCCCAATCTTAAATTCAACACCCCCAAGGGAAAAATCAATCCTATTCCTAGCCATTCAATCCATCCCCAAAAACCATGCCAAAAAAAAAAAAAAAGAAACCCAGAAATCCTCCATGAAATTAAGTTGCAGAAACAAAGAATACGAGAGGGAAGAATTGAAGTAGGTTTAGGTTTAATAAAAAAAAATGAATGAATAAATTATTACCTGAAGGAGGGGATGAGAGTGGTGAGAAGAGAGGCAGTGAGGGCAAAAGCTTTGGCAGCAATCCAAGCAGTAGATGTTCTTCTCATTCTTTCTCCGATTTTCATGGACCCCACAGGCAGCAAAGAATGTCTCAGCCATTAGGCCTTGTAGCCATGCAGGCTTCGTTACCATATCTCCACCAGCTCTCAAGTCTACTGATGATGATGATGATGATTCTCTCACCATTAAAATCCCCCCCCCTCTCTCTAGAAGCCTCTGGGCAGCGCCCTGGGCTGCCTATTTATATACACCCTAGTCTCAAATTCATGTTTGTGTATGTGTGTGTATATATAAATTGTACGGAGAAGAGGGTGGGAGGGGGGCGGCGAGGGTGCTTCGTAGAGCTAGCAGCTAGCTAGCTTTAGCTTCGGAGAGTTGAGTAAATTATGTTACCGCAAAGATCCTCCCCTATTTATAGCGGAGGTTCCAGAAATAGAACCCTTTTCACCAAATATATCTCTAAAAGAAAGTGGGTAATATGTGTATGTGTATGTGTATCTATCTATAGGAAGAGAGAGAGAGAGAGAGTGAGTGAGAGTGAGAGACAGGGTGAGACTGTGTGAGGAGGGCGGAGTGGTGGGTAGTGGGGGCGTGGGGTGGGGGGGCGGGGTGTCAATGGCGGGAAGACAACCCACCAATCTGTACTTTCCCTCTGCTGCCGCTGCTACTGCTGCTCCTCCTCTATGCAACGCAAAAGCCCCTTTCTTCTCCCTTGATTCGGGCGCCCCCAATTATGACCGGGCACTCCCCCTTTTCCCCGTTTTACCCCCCTTCCTCTTCCACCCCTCCCTTCTGTATATATCATCGGATAGATGCAAAAGTTATAAATTTATGTAGACGCAGTAATAATTATGTACAAATTTATACATTCACTCCTCATCACAAATACATTGCGACGCACAATAATTTTTAATCTCAAAATAAAATTAAAAAAAAAAATGGGTAAATGAGATGAAAAATCCCATCTCATTTTACCCTTATTCATATGGTTCGTTTGTTTTACCCATTAAGAAAAAAATAAAAATTATATTATAATTTATCTAAAGGTGTGAGTTAAGGTGAGGTCCACCTTTTTTAAAGATTAGTCAACAGATCCTAAAATGCCTCAAGTTAATAAAAAATAAAATAAAATTTTGACCCCATTTACCAGATTTAAGGGCAAATTACATTTTAACACCCTAATAATCTCTGGACCAAATTTAAAATTACTACACAAATTTTCTTATACAATATATATAGTTTAGGGAAGCCTAAAAGGATGGTAATGTAATTTACCTTTATTAATTAATAACAAATAAGAATTTAAAAATAACACACAAAAGTGATTCGAGAATTCCGGAATTTCAAATGGGCGATAAAGTTTAGATTAATAATGATGGAATATATAAATATATATAATATAATTATATATATATATATATATCTGGAGCCTGGAGGAAGGGCAGGGGTTGTCTTCTTTCAGGTGCAGTAAGTAGCCCTACCTCGTAATACAAGCTAGGTGATATGACAAAATTGTCCTTTTATTCCTCTTGTTGCTGTTTTTCTTTTCTTTTATTTATTTATTTTTTAAATTTCCACTCATCGAGTCACTAAAAAGAATTGTATTAGGTTGTATTGAATGACTCAAAGCCACCTAATGTAGTCTTGTTGTCTGGTAATTTTTGGGACCCGTGTCCCTCCCTCCCTTAGCCCACCCATGCCCATTGCTCTCACCCACCCACCCACCAAACTCAATAATATTAATTTATATCAAAATTACACCTTTTAAATGGTTAATTCAAATACATATATAACACACTACTTAACTTAATTTAAGAAATAATAATCATATAGGTTGGCCAATTGACGATTTGTTGTCGCTTGGGGTTGATGATTGATTTTGGGTTATTAAATTAGATCAACCAAATAATGAATGGCATAATTCTTAAAATGTGATGTAAATTTGTAATTAGAGTTGAAGAACTGGTGCCATTGTGGTTGTATAAGCCAGTGCCACCACAGGCTCATGGCCTTGAAAATAGCACCAATGGAATCTAAAGCTGTGACATTGTGGGCCATTTAATCAATTTTTAATTTTCAAGCTCATATCAACAATCATCCTACATTTATATAAATACTTGTGTGTGTGTGTGTGTGTTGCAAATCATTTGGAATTAATATCTTAATAGAGAGTACTTTTTTTCTATTTTAGGAAGAAAAAATATTGAAAAAACACAAGATGGGTTAGTATATGAGAAAAAAAACATAGAATGTTTTTATTGTTGTTAGCTCAATTATAAGGGATGGTTACATTAAATTACATTAGAGGTAACATATTATAATATCATGAATTAATAAAATATATAAAAAAAATAAACAATTTTATGATGACTTGAACTCGTGGTCACGAACGATACAATCTTTAACTAAACTATAATTTTGATGAATTTTTCTTCTTCCATCTCTCCCCCTTTCCCTCTTTTTTGTTTTTTTATTTATTTTATGCCAAGAATTTGTCTGTTGTTGGAGCCTAGGCCGGACATAATCCCATGTTTATGATTTTTCTTTTGGGCTTGAGGCCATATTTAAGACCCTTAACTCTAAGTTCGTGGTGTCCCAAAACAGCCAACAAGGTCATGAACTTTAACCCAATTTAGGTCACGAATGCTTTTTCTTTGGGCTTGAAAGGGCCCAACTACTTGAGGTTTTTCTGGGGCATGCCATTCTACTTGACACCACTATCGTGGGCTTACATAATTTGTATCTGACCTTGACAATATTTATTATCAAATTTTCAGATCATGAATATGTTACAATTGAAAATCGTCTCAAACTTCAAAAATGTTCAACATTTCCATACCATTGGATTGAGTGTAACTGAGCACAAAATGCAGGATATCAGTTTACAGTTGACATCGCTTCGCTTTGCTAGAAGCAACACGAGGAAGAGATAGATCAGAATGCTTGCAACAAAGTTACATACTAAAACAATTTCTACAGGCGAATCTTCTGAAGAATGCATTAGTATTCCACCTTGTGTCACTCACTAACATTGGTTAAGAGTTTGATGCTTGAACTGATTAGATGAGTCTTGCCTGCAAAATGAAGATAGTTTTAGCTGGTAAGATGTGTTCATTATCAATGACCAAAGAGGGAATTCACTCATATCCAACTAATAAATAATACAAATATGCCATGATGAGTATTATTGCATGCTTGCTGACATTAATCATCTATTAGACAACTTCTTACTGTTAGTTAGAACTTGATCCTTAAAATTGTATTATGTTACTCCTAAAATTAAAAAAAAAGTGAAGTATCCTAGTGTGTGAGGCTCCTCACAACCCTGTGACCTTCCCGTCCCAAAAAAAAGTATCCTATTGCAACCCAAGGCATGTCCTCTAATCCTAAAAATTGTACTATATTCAAGATGAATGTATTATGTTGCGCCTAGCAAATCTAAAAGGCCCTATACAGTGCACTTGCCTCCATGATTTTGGCAAGCTCGAGAGGAGTATGAATATGCCCTTCGGAGTATAAATTGCTAAAGAGGGATGCTAAGGATATTATGAATTTCAAAAATAGTAGTTTGGTAGGAGGTGTGTATAAGAACCTTGGTCAGGTTTTCTCTTTGACTTAGGTGACAGTTAGTACTGGGCAATACCATGTCCAAGTGAAGTGCTTTTGTTGTGGGAGGAAGATGTTGGATACAGTTTTGGTTTAGCAAAAGCACTTTTGGAGTGGGAGGTAGATTTCAGAACATGATCTTAGGCTTTCGCAACACCCATGGAGTGTCAAACCTTTTTCTTTGGTGAAATTCTCAGAGTTAGTTTAGGCCCCTTGGGCCCTTTTAAGCTCTAAGGACTTGAGTCACAGAATTCCATAGCCTTCTCTCTCTTTTTGTTGGACATGGGATTATGGGAGTTATGATCAAAGGAATTACTCAATGAATGTGAAGATACAAACAATACATTGGGACATCTCGATCACTCCAAAAAAGATAGAAATTGCATGTTCTATAAAACCAAAAGCCAAAGGTATAAATATGGGGGCAACCAAGGAGAGATTAGAGGAGTATTTCTCAAAACTATCTAATGAATATGGAGAAATAGACATTACGTTTTAGACACTTTGATAACTCCAAAAAAGGTAAAAATTACATGCTCTGTAAATGTATTTGTCTTAACAAAGTGAAGCAAACTAAGAATAAAATGAATAATAGTAAAGCAGCTACCAAAAAAAAAAAAAGGAGTAATAGTAAAGCAGCTAGACTGGATAAAATCTTGACAATATCATAGAAATATATAGGAGAATATGATATTTTATGGTTAAAATAATTATTTCCCGTGATTCTCAAATCAAAGAGGATCCTGACAAATAGAGAAAGAAGACTCTAGCCCCATTTGGATGATTAAAAAGGTGTTAAAAGTTGTGAAACTTATAGAAGGGTTAAGCTAGTAAGTCATCTTATGAAACTTTGTGTGTGTGGGTGCCGGGGGGGGGGGGGGGGGGGTGGTTGTAATTAGTTAGATAAGGGTTAAGGAGAGAAACTAGGGTCTCTAAAAACCAATTTGGTTTTATGCTTTGCAGGTTAAGGAAACGAAAGCTGTCTACTTACTAATGAAAAGGTCCAGAATAATCAGAAAGAGTTGCACATAGTGTTTACAGATTTTAGGAAAAAAAAAATCTATGGAGATGGTCTTCAAAGAAATCCTCTGTAAGACCATCATTGTTGTATAGCTCATGATGTTAGGCAATTGCTTACCGACATGTGTAAAATATGAGCATAATTAGATGAGAATATTATGGTGGATGTAAGACCATACAAGAAAAGACAAAATTAGAAATGAGATTATTTATATGGAGGTTACAATTGCACTTATTGAAGATAAAATTAATTAGATGTGTTTAAGATGGTTTATACAAGTGAGACAAAAACCAACAAATGCACATGTGAAACAAGTGAATGGACTGAAAGAAGTTTGTGAAAAAGGTAGAGGAAGACAAAATAAAGCACAGTTGGGAACTTGTAGACATGATGTGTGATATACTGGGCTTACAAAAGTTGGGACAATGGATAAAAAATGATTGGAGAAGAACTAGAATTCAAGTAGCCCACCCATCTTAGGGGGTGTTTGGCTTTGAGTTCACAAGCAAGTTGAGTTGAGTTGGGATTTGAACACTCTTAAGAGTTTGGTAAACCAAAAAAATGGCCAAAGTGGGTTGAGTTAGGCGAGTTGTGTTGGCTTAAACTCAACCTCACCAAATCCCTGTGGTTGAGTTTAAGGCTTTTGAACACGGAGCCAAAAAAATTTCAAAGCCCAATTTTGTCCTTATAAAATAGGCTATACAAATTTTATTTCCTTTCATATCCTTTATCCTTTATTATATATATATATTTATATACAATATTCATGAATAACTTTATGTCCTTGTTGTCATTTTGCTGTCTCAACTCACCTCAACTTGGCTAATTTACCAAACACCCTTTTATAATCAAACTCATCTCACCTCACCTCAACACACTAAACTCAACTCACCTCATGCCCAAATGGGCCCTTGATGGGATTAAGGCCTTGTGATTGTCATGACTTGAAATGAGGGGCCCATAACAGGCGCCTAACCCTTGGTAATATATGCCTTTCTATACAAATTTGGGTGCATACAGTGATGTGTGTTATATTATTATTATTTGTATCTATAATGTACAAGGTTAGCTTGCAATTAATCCACAGCTGTAAATTCAATGCTCAACAATACTACAAAATCGTAGTACCACACCTTAGAGAAGGAGAAGAAAGCTTTTTGAAGTAGGGAAGCGTGTGCAAGTGTATCAATGCTAAAAGGCATTGATAGATACAAAAGAAAAGGCTGTTTGCACTTGCCAAAAATATGGATTGACTAAAACAATAATGAGCAACAACTACACTTACCACAATTTTAAGGGCTTAAGCCATCACAAAAGCATAACGTTTTTATGGTCAACAATATGGCGAAGCCCCAAGCAGAGACTCCAAGCTAACAAATTGATGCTGTAGGAACCTGTAAACTGATTCAGTTGTCATAGCTGCTATTCGTACTACAACACCTACCCCCTGCATACATAGAATCAGCACCTAGTATGTAACTCAACTTAATTGAATGGAAAAGCTAAAAAATTAATATGGTGACAGTTACTCACCAGATTACTTACAGAAAGAAAAATTAAGATGAATCTCTGTTAATAATCCACATAAAAGTTTAATCACAAATATAATAGTGATAATAACAACAACGATAATCCTTCAGGGGAAAGGGGCCGTCCATCTGCAACTTGCATTAAGATTCACAAAAAATGATCATTTACCCTTAGCATTGTCACTTTAAACAAACAAGCTCCCTTTTCCTTAACATTCAGTTATGTCAAAAATGAGTAACTATCTTTTGTAAATTTTATTGCTCTGTGAAGGGGCTAAAACACCTGATACTTCAAACAGATGATAATAGAAATCTAAAATATCCTGAGCAAAAATTTGTCAATTTTTTAGGTTCTTTGGCTCAATAATATGGCAATCGTTAATATGGAATGTGTGCATGTGCTGGAACTTGCAGCCAGAGTGGGTGTTATTGCTTCATTTTATCATACTGTACTTTATAAGCATCACATCAGAGGATGGCCATGTTCCGACATCTGTGGAAGAGGTCAAAATGATCACACTTGTAGCCACATCGTGCAAGTCACAACTGTGAAGTCGAATGAATGTAATTACCTAGATAGGTAGCCATTGGCACTATCATTGAGTAAAAGGTCCAAAGAATGGTGAGATATTCAGATGGAATCATTGAAAGACCAAAGGTGCACATGAGACTGATCTGGAGCATTTACACATTTAACCACCAAGGTGGCATCAATAATCTGACAGGCATTTTGGGACCAGGGAACCAATGCCTTAAATCACTTTCTTAAAGCCCAACAGACAGAGCTTTATAAACATTTCTAACCAAGGTAACAGGTCTGAATTCATTTAGTTCCAGCCCCTCTTTCATGGGAATAAGGGGGTTGAAGAAGGCATTCGATTTTTCCTATAACACCTAGTCACAAAAAACAAAAACTGCTGCCATCTCACCCTCATCCCACTCAAATTCTTCAAAAGAGCAAGAACATCTTCCTTTTTTATTTTCAAAGATGGACTTAGACTCCAAACCGAGCACATGGTGGTTCCGCAGCAGTAGTGGCAACAGCTGGCCTGCTCTACTTTTCCTTTTTTTAAGTGTATATATATATATATTAATAAATATGTGCATAGATACACATAAAATAAGCATATAACACTAAATGTTTTTAGTGCCAAAAAAATGCAATAAATTTTTTATTATTAAAAATAATGTATAGTCATAAAAATTAAAAAATATATATATTGAAAGCATTTTTATATCCAAACTGTATTAACTATAAATGGACTTTTGTCAATATCACTTTTTGTAATTTGAATGCTAAAAGCACTTTTTTCATTGGTTGGCCAAACACATATAACAACATTAAAAGCGTTTTCAAATGATCTAGTCAAATGCTAAACTACTTTTTATAAAAAGTGATTCTTACGACAACAAAAATTTCACAGCAATACCAAATAGACCCTTAGACTTAGCATTAGCCATGAGGTGATTATGCTAGGGCCAGTCACAGCACACTTAGAAAGGCCAACACCATGACAATGTGCTATAAATTGTATCACATGATGATTGCATGTAGATTTTGATGGACCAATAACTACCTTATAGTAGATCGATTTGGTATAAATACCTTAGGGCCAAAGACACTACACGAAGCGATAAAGTCTGGTTTGGTCAAGCAATGATCAGTATCTGAGTTCCCATCGCGTCCAAAGGAAGAGGAAGGTATATGCAACTGCTTTGACATTATCTTCCTCACATGTTCTTGAACTTGGTTTTGAACTTGCTGTAATTTTGGCCTAAAACAAAAGAAACCATAATAGTTTTAGCTCATTAATCTTTGATTCATACATTCAAAATTGAAAAGCAAGAATAGGATACAAAGTAGCCTGACGAACATGAGCCTTAACAGTTTACTGTCCACCTACCCCAAGAGTATGACCATAGCAAGAACTTGATAGCCTTGCATGCGTTCATCAAGAGCAGTGCTACTTCCTTTTTCCAGTAATATCTATGTCAACAAACAAATTTTAGATGATAAACTATGACATCCAGATGCATGAAGCCTAAAATTGGTTTCCCAAACTTTACTTCATACTTTAATAAAAAAATAGGCAAAACAGTTGGTGCATATGATTAATAATTTCACATGCATGCATAAAACATTTATCGTTTCAACAACATTAAATGAACTTGTCTCCAGCATTCTTCTTTTATCAAAATCTTCTGTACAAATATACTTTCTTCCATTTTTTTACTATATAAACTCAATAAGTTCTCTGCATTTATTACCATATTAACCAAAACACCAATAGAAGTCTCTTGTCCCCAAATTTTGGACCCAATCACAAGACCCAGATTCTTTCATCAAGCGTACACAAAATTTATGTAAAAGGGGCTACTGGTCTTACACAGTTTTCAGAAAACAACAACTCTTAAAAGGCACAATAACTGTGTTAGTTCTCTGATTGTTGGAGAGCTTTTAAGGATTATAATTAGACTTCCGGATAAATTTATGTCAAAGAGGCTACTGGTCTTACACAGTTTTCAGAAAACGAACAGCTTTTAAAAGCACAATAACTGTGTATTCTCTGGTTGTTGGAGAGCTTTTAAGGATTATAATTATAATATACACACCATATCCCACACCCCAAGAACGCAACAAATGAATAAAAAATTTGTAGGTCTAAAAATATTAGGATTGATGCACTTACACCACCTATTACAAAACTCTAAAACATATAATCAAACAATATATCTGGCAGCTTGGGATCAAAAGTGGAAATGAAAAATAGGAAGGATAACAAACTTATTTCAAAGTACATAAACAATTAGAGAATAAGATAATCTTCAGCTAAGTTCTGATGCTACAGGCAAAGAATAACTTATAACTTTCTTTTTATATATAAGTAAACTAGTAAGAATTCACAAGAAAGGTGAATATAATTTTGGTGCAAAATAAAAAAAGAATAATACTGCAGCATATGATTAGTTAAAAATGAGTGAATGCAAAACTTAGAAGAGACGACTACAGAAAATGGAATGTTGTCAAATCACATTGGACTGGATGCATGAAATTACAAAAATAAAATACTGAAAGACAATGTTTAGCTGCCCCACATTATTGAAATAATATTACTACAGTAATAAAACCAGTAATTTGTGTCCCTGACCCCATGGTGGCAATAATATGGTCAGCATTAAGAGAGTTCTTATCAATAGTCATCACCAGAGAATGTCATAGTGATGTTCTTATCAATAATATCAATAAATTAAAATTTAAGCAGAAATAGCAATAAAAAAAGGCCAAAGCAAGAAGAAAAGGAGGGAGCGAACAATTAGACAAATTAACAGTAAATATTCAGATAATACATTTGTCAGATAGCTTAGTTGATGAAACTCCTTTCCAGTTTTTTTAATAAAGAATTGGATATATAATGACCTCGTCTGTAGTCTCTATAAGCTTGCAGAAACTGTTCCATTTCAGGACTAAAGCCAACACAATTATGCAGTATTTTTATAAGAACATCATCAATTGAACAGCAAGAAAATCAATAAATAATTGAATCATTTGCAAACTTGTCTTATGACAATGATCTCCTCAAAATGTTGCTGTTAATTAGCAGTGGCATAATTAGTAGACAACTACCTTAAATCAGCAAAAAGAGGCTATTACCGAGTCAAGAAACAAAGGCTGATTGCCTTCTAAGAAGATGTGATTGGTGCTTTTATATAGTTCAAAGTCCCATCTTTCTCCACTTTCATGACGCCCACTAGTAATCCAATCAACAATAAGCAAGCTTGAATCAGAAGCCACAGTGAAAACTTGTTTTTGGAAGTACTTTGCAGTGGAGAAACATGTCACTGGATCTGGAATCACAGCCAATAGAGCGTTTCTTCCTACTCTTGCCTACTGGATGGCAAAAATTAGCAACTTCTAACAAGCACTTGTTTCACATGAAACAAATGACATATATGACACATTATGGGCATGTGGTATTGAGATGGCAATTGGGAAAGAAAAATGAGGATCCAACAGTAAACACATTAGATGTTCCTACATTATATTTTGCTATGTCAAAATAAAAGAGATCATTTTCACATTTTATATATCACAGCAAAGAGGAACAAGAAGTCCCTAATGTCTTACAGAAATCTGTTAATACAAATTTTGAAAGACTTGGAGAACTTTGTTCAGATATATTGGATCAATCATCCAAAAAGATGGAAAGACTAATTGTGAATGTTACCCATGGAGCTAAGGAATGATGGTTAAAATGGGAAAGTGGTGTTTGGCATTTCATGTAATAGTAAGATTATATTAAAACTAAAAGAAAATTTTATAAGATGGTTATAAGACCAACTTTTTTGTATGGTACAGGATGTTGGCCATAAAACACCAACATGTAGAAATATGAGCATAACAGAGATGAGTATATTACAATAGATGTACAACTATATGAGAAAAGATAGAATTAGATACAAGACTATTCATAATAACGTTAGAGTAGCTCATATTGAAGTTAACATGATAGAGACACAATTAAGATGGTTTTATCATGTGAGAAGAAGACCAATAGAGACTCCTATAAAGAGAGTGGATAAAATGGAATAAGTTTTTAGCAAATGAAGTAGAGGAATTTGGTGGAAAACTCCAAGACATGATAAGAGTTATAAGAGTCTTACAGAAAATATGGCCATAGGTAGAAATGTACAGTGAGCTAGAACGAATGTAGTCAACCCTACTTAGCAGGTTAAGGCTTAGTATGTTGTTTTGGGAATTAGACCTTTACAAAATTTAATAGACTAGAAGAGGAGGATTAATAGGCATCAATTCATTTTTTCACTTGTATTTAGTTCCAAAGAAATTTTCTTCAAACTTGATGGGATTTATAACTTCATCCTAAAAGATGTTCCATGTGTGTTCTGATCCAAAGTTATTTTTCTTCAAACTTGAGATATGTTCAATGTGTGTCCAAGTGATAAAAATTAGCAGCATTCCTAAAATTCTAAAGAAACTGCAGAAAGAAATTTAGAAAATTGTAAGGATGCACATCTAACAAGAGACAATGAGTGTTAGAGAACCCCCTTATTGATGGTGTTCATGCTTCTTAGGACTTTCCACATTCAACATCTAGTTTTTCAAAACAAAACCACTAAATAATCAATTCTTAGCAAGTGAAGTTATATCCACAAGTGGATTCACAGCCATGTATGTCCTTGGTGATTTGAGGACTAACAAGACACCTACAAGTACCACAATAAAATAACTGATTGTCGCACCACAACTAAAAAAAGTGAACTGCTAGAAAAATAACATGCAAGTGATCACATATTAGACATGAAAACTATAATTAATTTTTCATTTAAGTTCTGAAACACTGAGAATAGAATATTTAAAAGTAAAAATAAAAGAAACTGCAGTTCCCTTTCTTCTCTCCGTATCAATCACAGGTGCAAAAGGAAAATAACTAGCAGACTTCAATAAATAAAATATTTGATGATATGATCCTGACTATGAAGGGAACAAAAAATGGCACAAACTGAAGAAACTATGCATTTTTTTCCATTTTAGGAAATAGCATACCTACCTCCAAGAATTGCTCAGAGCACTTCAATCCAATGGACTTGTAAACCTATATTCAAATTTCAAAAGTAACACCATACAAGAAACCAAGACATAAACATAGATGATATGGTATTGTATAAGATATAGAATACACCATATCCATTGTATCCTTTAAATGGCAACGCTTAAAAGAAATATGAGAATCAGATGAAATGAGTGGAGGTGCAACAGAATTGACCTTTGTGGAGGCCTGGGTAGTCAAAACAGTGGTGCAACTATCTCCAATTGTCAAATGACATGAAATAGAATCTCCCTGTCGGTAACATCAATTTATCAGTAGAATCGGGATAAATTTATACAGTGGGTTTATTGTCTACACAAAATAGTTTTAAACAGAAATATCATATTGAGGACGAGGAGGAAATACGGAGACAATGCCGCCGCCATAAGTGAGAGAGTATATCCAAACAGCATCAGTTCGGGAACTAATGCCCACCTGAGAAATCAAAATAATATCTAAACACAAACATATGACAGTAAAAGGAGAAATAGGCGAATGATATTGAAGCCGAGGGAAACGACCTTATTGGGGATGATGAATTTGAGGGGGTACTTAGAGAAGCACCGGGTCACCGTTGATTTCCCTCGGATTCTCTCCACTACCACCTTTCCTGTTTCCATCTCTCTCTCTCTCTCTCTCTCTCCCCCGCGCTCAGAGGTTGCGGCGATCGTTTTGGGAATTTGCAGAAGACGACTGGAAGAAAGATACGGCACCCCCCCCCCCCAAGTAAAAAATGACAAGTAGTTCTTTGTTGAATTAATTGACTATTTATCATTTTTTTTATTGTGAATAAATACTTGTTTATTTTTTACAGCGAGGAGAAAGACATGTACCTTAACTGTCGAAAGAAATTAAAACCTTTTAGAGTTGATACCTTTTCAGCTGTGGTCTCTCTCTCTCTCTCTCTCCCTCGCCATTCCTTTAAGACATCGCCGCCACCCATTCACATCAAGACCTTTAATCATCAACAAATGGACCCCCAAAAATCCCCAACGGCGACGTACTTATAAAGAACCCCATCGTTGGAGCGAGAGGGGGCCATTGGGAAAGATCGATTGACGTCGCCGCCGCCGAAATAAGGCGAACCGATTGTCACGCGAAACGGAAAGGGATGGGAGGGAATGAAAGGAGGGGTTAAATTGCTGTAAAGCTGAAAATGAACTAAAACCCTAAATTTTATTTATTCACAACTGAACCGTGCCTCTGTGTACTGTAATGGCATCCATGAGTTTGGAATTTCAACGGGCTACTTCACTGCGATATCCTCGCTGAATGGTAGCCATCATGTCAAAAATGTTGTAGATGTGATCTTTTGCGAACATGGAAGGGCCGCGAGCAAGAAGGATTTGGCGTCAGAGACAGAGACGGAATGGAACTCTACTGCCTTTGCACATTAGGCGCCTCTCCAGCACTGTTTCCTGTTGGTATGGCTTCTTCTTCTTCTTCTTCTTCTTCTTTACTTCCCCCCGTCCCTCCCTTTCATGGAAGCCATAGAATATAATTGTTGTAATCAAAGGAGAAAAGAATTATGAAAACTGTGCAGGTTCTGTGATTTCAAGACCTCTGTCTTCAATGAGCCGCTATTCCTTGTGGGGCGAAGAAATGCTAGGTTGGTTCCTGTTTCTGTGAATAATTTAATTGCGTAGATTTACTGGTGGAAGTGGTTCATTGGCCAAGTACTAAATCCTGTTCTCCAATATAATAACAGGTTTTTGCGAGTTTGGTTTTCGGTTGGGGTCGGTTTTGGTCTAACTGCAATACTCGGAGTGTGTATGGTCAGACCCAAAAGTCATGTCTTCGTGCTGTATCTCCAAGTTCCATATTTCTCATTATTTCCTTGTTCTTATATCCTTTGTATGGCCAACCAGATTCTTCTTTGGGAGGCAGCGGAAATGCTGAATTTGTATCAGGGGAATGCCTGGCTTGCGAAACTCTTCAGTGACTCCTTATTTGGGATTTCCCCTCCGGTTAGTGCACCGTTATACGCTTCATTTCTTGATTACATATTGATGGCTTTCTGTAGTGGCCATCTGGGTTTCTTGGACTTATAGAAGTTACTCTATTCTGTCTAAAAATGTTAAGAGTTTGATCCTTTTGCTTTTTGTTTGGAATCCTATCCATACTCATCCATGCAATATTGATGCCATTGAAATAATAGATGAATGTGGAACATAGAGGTTTGGATCGATTAACTCATCGTTTCCATTGTTTGTGTGCATTGGAATATTTGAGAGATAGGGAGATGCTTCTAAAAGAGATATTGGACCAGCTTTGGAACACTTCATATGTGCATCCTAGTTTCCAATGCCATACGTGTATGTTTTTGAAGTATTGATCGGCATATTTACATATAGTCATTGAGGCTTCTGATCTTCCTGCTAACCATTTTATGCCATCCGAATGACTTGCATTGGATAGTAATGTATGTTAACTTGCAACAAATAAAATGAGTACTCACACTAACTGTACTTCTAAAAGAACATGTGTTTGTGTTGGGAGGTTCTTATCAAGTTTTTCAACTATTTACTATCAACACTTATATTTCTTCTTCATCCGTTTCTATACTACAAGAAAGGTACGAAGATGGTACCACCCATTTTGAAAGAACGGTATAGAGATGGTGCCATCCATCTTTAAAAACACAATGGAAATGGTTATGCTGTGTAATCCCCTCTTCCACTGCATCTGTTTGTTTATTGTGAAAACCTCAAGTTTAGTTGTCAAATTGATTGAATAAGTTTTGATAACATATATTTGGTGTTTAGGCACGAGTAAAGTTGCTTAAACTGTAAGCCCAATGCAGCTGCTTAATGTTCGGGCTTATGGAAATTCAAATATTTTGGTTTCAGTGATTTTACCTTTTCATCTTCTTGCTATAAAGCCACTAAGGCTATGCAATGCTGTCTATTTTCAGGTTTTTGGATTGAATATATCATTCGCTGATGTTGGATGCATTTGTATATCTACAGTTATATCTGTAACTGCACATGAATTTGGGCATGCTCTAGCTGCTGCCAGGTTAAGTTTTTTCCATTCATGTTGTCTTTATTCTGTGGTTATACTTGCTTTTCTTACATATCATTTATTTATTAAATGAGGTAAATTCTATATGTGAACTTAACATTCATGAAAGATTAATATATCATGTGACCTCTATAAGCTGGCTGTTTGATCACAGATATCCATATGCATAAAACTTTATGTACGTGGGCAACTAAAAGTGAGAAAAGAGAATAAATGCAGATGACCATTAGTGCTCTTAAAGTGGGACAAGTCCCTACTCCAATCACATCTAGGCCTAAAGGTGCACACGCCCTGGGCTGAGTTGAAAGGCATGTGCCTTATGCACTTGGATCATATTTTGTTCTTTTTTTTTTAATGATTTTTGAGTGGTTTTAGCATGATTTGTTACTTAAGAATCTGTTGTTTGGCCAATATGAAAACATATTCGCATAGATTGGTGAGAGACAAGCAAAAAGAAGGTAGTCGAAGGTTCCCTGGAGAGCCCAAGTGCCAGCAGCCTTACTGGCGAGTGAGCTCATGCACCCAGCTAGTTTCTGGCATGCAGACCTGTTGATTTTAGACAAAAAAAACTCCTCACTTTATCATTTGAGCTGGACAAATTTATACACAAATGGTAACTGCTCATATGATGGCAGTTACACAGAAAAAACTGCTACTTAGAAAAGAAATAAATGTATAATGAATGAAAAATTATCCATATAATTTGTCTAACTACCTAACTGTCTCTATTTCTTGTACATGGTTTTCTACATGACCCCTCAAGCTAAGCTGTAAATATTAAGGAAGCCCTACTTGGATCCTTACATCTTCAAACTGAGTCTTTGGTAGATAGTCTTCGATAGATCCTTGGTATGTAGGAAATCCACCTTCAATTTTTCTTTTTATGAAATGCCTATCTATTTAGGTCACTTTGAACATGTCAAATTGCTGTCAATATTTTAGTTAGATGACTAAAATATTGGGTGTTTGAGAGGTTTGCTTGACAACGCCTCTGCTGTGTTTTTAGTATTGGAATACTTCTTCTTTGCGACCTCCCATATTTCTTGTGTTGTCTCGTAGAGGGTGAAATTTACTTCGATTTGATGTGTCTTTAGGGTTGGAATACTTCTCCTTTGTGACATTTTCTTGTGCCATCTTGTGGAGGATGAAATTTACTCTGACTTCATTAGCCATGGAATTGACAAGCCATGACATTACCATATTGTTTTTTCGCATTCCATGTCTTTTTACTTCAAATTTGTTGAATTCAATTTAGGGGCTTCACCATTAAGATAATCATCTTTTCCTCTGTCGCTTTTGAATGTCATAACCGAATGTCCATTAGAACTAGGAACAATGGGTACTTGAGAGGAAAAAGAGGAGACTGCTGTGGTGAAGGACGCCATTGGGACGATGGAGGAATTTTTCAATCAGAAATGCTCTGATACTATGTTGATTTTAGATAGGAAAACTCCTCACTTTATGATTTGGACTGGACAAATTTATATTCAAATGGAAACTACTCATGTGGTGACAATTACACAGAAAAAACTGCCACTTAGAAAATAAATAAATGTATAATGAATGAAAAACTATATCTATAATTTGCCTAACTACTTAATTGTCTCTATTTCTTGTACACGGTTTTCTACAAGACCTATCTCTAGTGACCCCGTTTTTCATTGGCAGTGTTGCCAGAGGCAAGTGAACTACCTCCGGCCTATTCTTTCATTTTCTGTTGTTTGTGTTTTATTGATTTTTTTTTTTTTTTTGGATTTGTTCTCTGTTTTCACGCCTTTTTTTCTTTATTTGTTATTATTTTTTATTTCTATTCTGCCTAGTATATTATTGATGGAACTTACTACTTTTTTTTTTTTTTCTTTGACGACAAGTTTGTGTGTGAACACTTCAAACTCCAAGACACAAGAGCCACTTTCAGGTTTTAGCAAGTTCCATCAATATAAGTATTTTTATTAGAAAATTTGAATCCCTTATGATTATATTCTTCCTGCAAGTTCAAGCAATATAAGTATTTTTACACAAATATTTTTATATTTGTTATTTTTCTTTATTTTTAGATTTTTTCACTCTTCACACTTCACTGATTTTCTTTGTTTTTTTGCTGAAATTTGTTTTTTAATTGAATTTCAATGAATTGTTTATGTTGTTTTTTTGTAACAATAAAACAATTTATGTTTTTCTTCTAATTTTTTATTTATTTTGGTGTTTTAAACTTCTAGGTACTTCTCGAAATACTATAAGTTGTTATTTAACTTATTATGGTGGTTGAAATAATATTAGTTGTTATTATAGTAATATAGTCTTGGTTATTTGTTATTTCTGATTTTATGAGTTTGCGTTTACCTCTCTATTGGTGTATATCAAAAAGAATGATGCGTACTAAGTATTTTTATACAAATTTTGAATGTTTGCCCACATCCAAAAAAGCCTGCACCTTGGCTTGTGCCCTGTGCCTCAGGCTCCAACTACCTTGGCATCTCAGTGCACTTGCGCCTTTGGCAATATATGTGTTCCAAATGTTGAAGCATTATGTTCTTTTTCATTTTTATACATAAAAGAATAGATCTTCTGACTGGTAATGTAGGAATATCTTCTCTGGGATGCAGTGAAGGAATCCAAATAGAGTATGTTGCTGTATTTGTAGCAGTTCTAATTCCTGGAGCTCTGGTGGCTTTCAATGATGAGTTGCTGCAGGCATTACCAACCTTTGCTGTCCTTCGAATATTCTGTGCTGGCATTTGGCATAATGCAGCAGTGAGTGCCAATAGTAATTCATGTTCACATATATGGGCTTGGAATATAGGCGGGCAGTACTTTGTGCTATTTTACGTTTTTCTCAATTTTATATTGTTCACCTTCAACTTTCCCTGCAGTGTTGTGCAGTTTGTGGAATAGCATTGTTCCTTCTGCCTTTGATACTCCATCCATTTTACATACATGCTGAAAACCCTATGGTACATAGCACTGGATGTGCTTTATTTTGAGCTTATTGATTAGTTCACAGCTATATATACCATCCCATTTGACATTTTAATTTAATAGGTATTGGATGTGTCTTCTACTTCCCCATTGTCTGGTTTTTTGTCTCCTGGTGATGTAATCACATCTATAGATGGAATAAGCATTCATGATGCACAAGAATGGAAAGAGATTGCTGCTCGTGCACATGAGCAAACGCTTAAAATATCAAACCTTTTGGATTTTCACTTTACAATGACCAATGGCACCAAGGGGTACTGTGTTCCCCATTCATTGATGGAAGTGAGCGAGCGTGTTCAGTTAAGGGATGGCCTATCTACTTGTGCCAATGAGTTTATGCCATTTGCTACTCTTTCATCCTTTAATTCAGGTATGCTTGATGATGGTAGTATTGAGAATAATCATCAAAGCAACAGAGAGAGCATTCGTTGCTTGGTTGCTAAGGATATTGTTAAGCTTAACAAGTGTGGTAATGGATGGGTGAAATCTGCAAGCAACAAAAGTAGCTGCCTATGTTCTGAGGTACAAATTCTACCCTTCATGCCTGTCAAAACAAAAAGAACAATAGTAACAATGAACAAAAAGAATAAGAGAGGGTAGTCCAGTGTAAGAGGCTCCCAACACTACTTTTTTCTTTTAGGACGATGCAATACTCAATCTTATACTATACTGGAGAGATTATTTATTTTCTTTTTTTTAGCATGTCAACTATTTTTCCCAGGTCCTATGCCCACTATCTGTAAAAAGGAATAAATAAATATAATGAAATCTCTTCCATACAATACAAATGTCTCTGTATGAAGCATGACAATGAACAGATCTCTAATGCAATGTGTGACTGGTAATGGTTGTCACAGGATGAATCCTGCTTAACTCCAGTCCAGACACCAGGTTTAACATGGCTTGAGATCACATATTCAAGGCCTTATTCCTTGGAATGCAGGCAACTTGGAAGAAAATTATCAGCAGGTGTTAAGAGTCCATACTCTGAAGAAATGAATTGCAGTGGAGCCTTTGTTTTTGTTGGAGACGTAATCTTCATGGCTCATTCAATTTGGTTGACTGCATATCGTCCTCGGGGATCATTTTCTTTTGGTGCATTTCTCCCAAGTATCCTGGAAAAGATCTTTCTGTGTACATTTCACGTGTCTTTGGTATTAGCTTTTCTTAACAGCCTGCCGGTGAGTTTTCATGCTCTTGTTTG
This sequence comes from Diospyros lotus, assembly GCF_014633365.1. NCBI lineage: Eukaryota > Viridiplantae > Streptophyta > Magnoliopsida > Ericales > Ebenaceae > Diospyros > Diospyros lotus. The sequence continues at coordinate 34,674,682 of NC_068345.1, forward strand.
TTGGTTGGTTAATATATACATGTCCATCAGCATGCAAGTGACTCATGCTTGTAATATGACATAGATGGTCTGCTTGTTTGTTTGTTGGTTAATATATACATGTCCATCAGCATGCAAGTGACTCATGCTTGTAATATGACATAGATTGTCTGCTCAGACAAGTGCAAACAGAGATCAGTTTGACACCATATTCTAGATTTATTTGTTGAATTTTGCATTAGGAATTGTCTTCTAGGTCCATATTCCAAGTGCAAAGAGAGATTAGTTTGGCACCATATTTCTAGATTTATTTGTTGAATTCTGTGTTAGGAATTGTCTTGTTGGCCCATATCCCAAAAAGATGTTTGTAGCAAAATAAGTAGATAAAGATAAAAAAATGAACTCTTAAGCTTGATATGCAGTGTGATGGCCTTATAGAAGTTCTGCCAACAGATAGAGATCGTTGACAAGCTAAAATCCATGTAATCAACCCCACATAGTAGGATTAAGGCTTGATATGTATTTTTTACTTCTCAAGTGTTATTGTGAAGTTATAGAAAAATGTGTTGTATCAGATGATTATATGAATTATTGACTCATGAAGAGAATTTGTGTTTGAATATTGGTAATAGATCACAAGAGAATAGGTATTCAAGGTTCTTCCCACCCCGCTTTGTTTTTACAATGGATTTGGCCAGTCATGATTAAATGGTTGCTAGCTAGTTGTGTCATTCTAATTACACATCGCATGGAAAATCTATTATATTAACAATTCTTTATTTAAGTAAAGTAAGTATTGTGTTTTCATAATTCATACAGTCAACAGTCGATAGTTTTCTCTAATTATGGTCATAATTATAGGTGTACTTTCTTGATGGTGCCTCCATTCTGGAGGCTACCCTTTGTTACTTGAGGTTGACGGGCCCAAGGATGAAAGTTCTTCGGTTATGTCTTTTAGCAGGGACCCTTCTTTCTGTCCTCGCCTTCCTAAGGATCTTTCTTGTCGCTATATTATAAGCTTGAGGTTGGTATGCTTTCCCTATATTTTTATTTTTTCTACATTATTTCCAGTTTTATCCTTGACCGTTATGTCAAAATTCACTTCATAAATTGCAAGTTTTTGTTCTTGAACTCAATAGAATGAAGCTCTAGTGGAATTGAGCCTCAGTGGTCGTTGTTGTTGCTGCATTGAGTGAATCCTTGATTGAAAATAACTAAACTTGAGCAACTCTCTCTCTCTCTCTCTCTCTCTGAGGTATGACTTGACCGCTTTGTTCAAAGGTTTATGGAATGGGATGGATCTGGAGCCTTCTTTATCCGACGCACATGTCCACATGAGGGTTCTGATAGAAAAACTAAACCATGTGCTGCACATTTACTGGACACCTCTGCAGGGAGAAGCTGTAATCCATATTGTTAACTTAAATAGCACCGAGTGAGAGTCAGTTTCAACTTTCAGTGGCTTGATATCTTTCCTCATCATGGCCTTGCAAGCTTTTTAGCTCTTCTAGTCACATCATCACCTCAGACCCTTTTTAAGTTTTAGGTTGTTTAGTTGCATGAATTTTTTATTTGTGCTCATATTTTTATAAAAACATTACATCTTATGTCTTTCTTTAGACGCTGTTTGGCTTACCTTTTTTTTTATTAAGCTTATAAGCCTTTTTATTGTGTAAAGCTTTGAAAAGTTGGGTAGTGTTTAAATTGATAAAGTGTTTAGATAAATGTACTTTAAGGTGTCATATAGTTATGTGTTTGGTTTGAAAAAATTGATAAACAATCAAAACTTAATAAAAAGACTAAAATGGACATGTTGTTGAATAATATGAATAAAATTTATAAAAATATTATTTTTTAATAAAAATAAATTATAAATTGATGTATAACTAATAAAATTGTTACAAGTATTAAAAAATGTATTAATACGATATTTTATGTTTAAATTTAGGTTTAATTCATAAAAATGTTAAATATATTAATATAATAGGCATTAAAATATATATTAAATATATATATATACTCAAAGATGGAGGAGGTGCGTCGACAGACGATGGAAGAGGTAGTGATGGAGGCTAAAGGTGATGGTTGATAGGGATGGGGCTTAAGGCAACGGCTACCATGGAAGAAATGGAGGCGGTGGTGACAGCAAAGGAGCTAGAGAGAGGCAGCGACAGAGAAAAAGCAAAGGGATGAAGGAGGTGGGTAGAGATTGGAAATATGATAGTTATTTAAGAGTAAAATGGTAAAATACTTTGTCAACAAAATAAGCTCTCAATAGCTTATTTGGAAAAGTTATGGGGGATATTTTTTCCAAAACTTTGTTAAGCGTTTAAGCTTTTAGATTTTTAACAAATGTGTAACTAAATAAGATATATAGCTTATAATATGAAGAAAAAGCTTATAAGCGATCAAACCACTAGGCTAAACACCCCCTTAATCAAATATTTCCTTAAAAATAGTTTTATCAACAAACATTTGTCCATTATATGTACGAAATTGGAGCATATGATAGGAGAGATGTGAGGTAAATCACACCAAAGGTCACCAAACTTAGTGTGACCCTTTTCTAAATTCACTAAACTTCAATTCTTTGCAATTTGATCGCATTTAAAAAAATTTGGCAGTAGCCTTGCTGGAGTTGATGACGTGGCACTGAGATGGCAATCAATAATCTTAATCACAAGCCTAGAGGTGGCCCACATGTTGGTTATGCAATGAAAACGAATAAAAGGTTGTCATATGACAGTATAACCATTTTTTCCATGTCACCCATCTCTCTCTCTCTCTTTCTCTCCTCTTTTATCCCTCTTTTCCACCAAGACTACCTCTGCCACCACCATAGCAATAGCCATCATCCTCGTCATCAACACCTCCACCTTCTTTGCTCCTTCGTCGTTCGCCTCTAGTCACTGTGCCTTTTTCTTCACCTATTTGCCTCCAGTCACTACTGCTTTGCAAAACGAATGGCCTTTGCATACACACACACACATACAAATCAGAGGTGAAGAACCCTATTATATTTATTTGCAGGGCAAAGAATAGGGGAGGTGGTGACCGAAGCAAAGGTAATTGGAGGCGATAGGTAAAGCAATGGTTGTTAGCAGTGACATGTGAGGTAGCAGTGATCAAAGGCAAATAGTCGAAGAAACAAGGGCAATGATTAGAGGCGAATGGTTAGAAAGACGAAGGAGTGGAGAAGATGGAGGTGTTGATGCGGCAACGATGGTAATGGCGGTCTTGGTGGAAGAGGGATAAAAGAGAAGGAGAGGAAATGAAGTTGAAGGCAAAAGAGGAGGGGGGGGAGAGAGAGAGATGGGTGACATGGAAAAAGTGGTCCCCCACTGTCACATGACGATGTTTTATTAGTTTTCATTGCATAATTAGTATGCGGGCCATATCTAGGCTTGTGATTAGCATTAGTGATTGCCATCTCAACGCCACATCATCTACTCTAGCGATACTGTTGTTGTAAAATTTTAATGTAATCACATTGCAAAAAATTAAACTTTAGTGGCCAACTTAGAAAATAGTCAAAAGTTTAATGACTTTTGTTGTGATTTACTCGAGAAATGTAGTTAAAGTAGTTTTTGACAAGTGAAAATAAAGTTGATTGATGTCTTTATTAGGTAAGTGGACGAAATAAAAGTTTATAACAAATGAGGGAAGTAGAGATAAATACAAATTTGATGGAAAATTTTAACATTATATAGGATAACATATGTTAAAAGAATATTATAATCATAAATAAAAAAAAAAAAATTGTACCAAAAACTTCCTGTGATTTGAAAATGCTTCTATTGTTCTTGTAGGTTAGTTTTTTTTTTTTTTTTTTGCTTCAATACCCTCACCAGTACTAACTTCATTAATTAATGGTTAAGTTAATTTAAAACAAAATTTAATCAAAATAGAAACAAAATATTTATAAAAAAAAGAACCAAAAAAATGTAGTCAAGAACTTGCGAGTTCTCGGTGTGCTGTAGTCACTTGCACTAAGGAGAGTATAGTTGTGATATTCCCCCTCACCCAAACTTGCGATGCCCTTGTTGTGGATGACACTCGACCTACTCTTGTCCCCTAGCTAAGCTCCCTATTGAATATGTGTTGAGCGACCTTTGCTTACTTGCTACAATTTGGACTGCTTGATACAAAGTGCTTCCCACATGCTCTTACATGTCCATAGGTGATGCTTGAAAGTGGTTTGTCCACACACAGGCCCAAGATCACCTTATGCACACCCCTATGTTGCAACAAATTAAGTACCGCTTTGATACCATTTATCATAGTCTTGGCATTTTGCCCCCTTGCGATGCCTCACCCTCTAGAGACGAAGAGGTAAAGCCAGTCTTACCCCTTGAGAGACAACCAATATCCATCACAAGCAAGCAAGCATTTTGGTAGCAATAAACTTGCATCCACAATCAATATATATTAGCAACCCGTAAGAATCTAGGGACCACCCCTAATGTACGTTTGCCTCTTGCATTGGGGAGAGACGAGAGTTGTGTTGTTATGTCATGCTGCTGCTTCCTTCTCATCATCGTCGATGACGATGGTCACCGATTCTTCTACTTCGCTTTTGTCTTGTTCCTTGATTCTTCTGCCTCTTCTTGTTCGTTGATTTACTACACCTCCCCCTTCCCAAAACCTAGACCCAGATGCAGATATCGTCCAAATCTGGGCTTTGGAAATCCATGGCCAATGGGTTCTGGGAACCCAGCCATCGGCAGCCAACGAGAACCCACCACCATTAACTACATGATGGCTGAGTAAAATGAATTAATGTGTTTATATTAATATAAGTGTGTCACAAATAAGTGCATGAAAATGCAATTTTCTTTTGCTAAGCATTTTTATATGAATTTAATTTAATGTGTATCGAGATAGAAGAACAGGAGGAAAAGGACAAGGCACAACAATGTAATCTATTTATAATTTACTTGTAGATAATCGAAAGGCACGCGCCTGTTGGCTAACAAGTGTGCCAGAATTTACATCTTTTCATACAACTAAGCACTAAAAAACCAAGCTAAATTGATGGGTGGTCATGACTCAATGAGTCAAAAACCCATCAACTTAGCTTTCGTGCAGGTCAGCTCAATGTCCTATTTCAGTATTTCTATCACATCTACTCCAAACATTAATTGTAAATTCTTTCTCCTTATAAACAAAAGTGTAATTTGTAACTTAAATATCAATTTTTATGCGTTTATACGTATAATTTTATGAGATTTGTGTAAATATTACTTGTCCATATTGTGATTATTGGAAGGTTTTATTTGTCACATAGTGAAATTTTATTTAACTCATATGAATAAAATAATTTATATGAGTTTATGAAGATTAATTAAATTAAAGTTTTAAATATCTTAAAAGAAATAGGGATGATGGGGATATGTGGGGGAGGGCAGGCAGTAGGCACAGGACAAAAAGCAATTAGGTGGCTAATGAAATGACATTAATTAGTAATTAAGGAAAAATGTAGTGGTGGTGGTGGTGGTGGAGGAATGAGTAAGATACGCATAGGGTGCGGCGGCCGTCACGTGACGTGCATGGCACTGGCTGTGGCTCAGAGGAAACATCAAAAGTAGGGGACAAGTTGGATTCGTGAATCTCCACGTCAGGATTCCCTCCGCCCACCATGTGACTGTTGAGTTCTCATCGTCTCCCACTTGATGTTTCCAGATTTATTTATTTTTAATATTTTTAGTAGTTTTTTTTTTTAGAAAATAATTTTTAGTAATTGTATATTTAATTTGAGAGGTATCCAATTTGGCATTTGCTTGCAACTACGAACGCTAGTTGTTTTTTTTTCTCTCTTTCGGGTTAAATTCAATTGCTTGTTCAATTTGATGATTAGAACATCTAAATTGGGAAGTCTTGCAATTTCATTGTAAAATGTCTGTAATGGCCCTATAAACTACAAATAATTATAAAATTAATGAGAAATTACAATTATTTAGAGTAACTTTTTCATAAAATATGGATATGCACAAATTTTAATATCATAGCTTTGTTAGGTTGTGATATTTAATTTTTAAGACGACTCGAATTTATTAAGCTTTAAGGTTTATAATTTAAGATATTTATTTTTATTTAAATGATTAAGTTTATATGTTGAAAAATGAAAATAATCACAATATTTCAATTGATTTTGAATAGTTATGAATAATTTTATTAATATGAAATAATTAAAAATAAAAAATAACAAACGTACTCCTTTTAAGTAGAGAAAAATATGAAAAAAAGATTGAAGATATGCTCCAACAAAAAAATAGTTACGTGATGGAAGATTTCTCCTCGTATGAACAAAGGCTCAGAAATAAGGCATTGAAATTAGTACCACCGATAATGGTTATCGACTGATCGCTGTGCTTTAGCAGCGGTATATGGTGTGAGAAAATTTTTTAGAGCCAGGTTGATAGAGAAGTTTACAGAATGAGAGTTAAAAACTAAAATGCCCATATGATATGATGCGATGGAAAATGGGCATGGAGGAGGGAAAGGTCCGCCGTGGCGGCCATGGTCATGTGGGCCCCACAGCCACCCGGACAACATCAGCAGCCGCAGAAGCCCACGAGCCAGAGACCCGTGAACACGCTTTGGAGAGGCAAATGAGACGAGAGAACGTGGGAGGCTAGAGGGTTCAAGAAGCCCCCGGCCCACTCAAGAGGAGGAGGTGGTGGTGGTTGAAGAGAGAGCGGGCGGTGGCTTGCATTGCTTCGTTCGCTTCTCTGCAAGCTCTCGCAGCCATGGCCTCATCTCCTGACCAAACCCATTTCATCACAACCACCCACCGTTCATCACTACTTTTCTCTCTCTTCTTGGCGCCTTATCTTCTATCAATCGTCGCTTCGGCGTCCCACCTCTACTCCGGTTCGCTCCTGCCTCTCGTTCTTGTTATTTTCTTTTCTCTCTCTTTGACTTCTGGGCTTTATCGAGAGAAATCATATTAGATTTTTGTCTTATAAGTCCGAGGTCTGTTTATTCGTTCTTCTTGCACCTTTTTTTGTTAAAGCTGTTTTTGGAGGAAATGTTCATCGTAAAGGTATCGTCTTTCGATAAAATGGAATATCAATGGAACTGAAATTTGTCACCTGGGTTGAGTACATGGATTCTGGGTCGTTAATCATCTCTATCCACGGCGATATCGTACAGTATTAGATTTATTTTAATAATTCAAAATATCAAACAGAATAACTGAATACCCTAAATATCCTGCCATCACGGTGATCTTTCAGTTGTTGTGGTCATGGATAATGTGTTCTTCTATTGTGAAATTTTTTTGTTGATATTCCTCAACTTTCTGGTCTTGATACAAACAAGCAACAGCCGTTTGAATCTGAATAAGTATTTCTTGATACCAGCACATAGGCAGTCCAGAAAAGTAACTTTTAAATTTCACTATTCTCACTTGTTAAGAATTTTTATTATTCGGCAATTAGTTTCAGTGGGTGATAATCTACTTCTCGCAAATTGCATGTCTCAAATCTGTGTCAAATGGTGGGACCTGATCAATGCTCAGTTGTTCTTGATGTGAAAGTAGAAGGAAAACAAAATTGCCATTTGAGATGAGCCGATGGCATCTGTTCTTAATGTTTAATTGTGCTAATCAGATTAATTAAAGAACTGTTACTTCATTGTCGTTAATTAATATTGTCATATTGCAGAATGCAGATGTTACTTGAGCTTTATTTTCTTGTTTACATTGTTGAGGCACTTGAATTTTATTTTTGCTACATGTTCTGATAAACTCTTTGGATTGGAAAGGTGTTGAAGATGAGAAAGGCGTTAGAACTAATTTGTTTCCAGAAGTACTAAGAGACGAGGCTGTGGCTAGACTCGTTGAGCTCGGAAAGGTACAAACCAAACTTTTCATTATTTTACATTTTCAACATCTAGGTTTACTGTTTTTGTCTCACATTTATTTAGCAGCCTCAGGAAATTTCCAGGACTCTTTGCTTGAAGGCCATTTGTAGTCTCAGAGTTGCAATATTAAATGTATATGCGTATATATGTATGTGGGGTACATTCCACTCTATCATGAAATTGACCCAAAAAATAAGAAGAGAGGAGAGAGAATGTTTGTTCTTGAAAGCTACAAGTGCAAGGAGCTCAGAATTGCATGTGTTGGCTTATGAACAAAGAAATGTACTGGTTAATTGCATATTATAGCCAGAATATCTGATTTCACAGATTGAATGATGCTGATTCACATATCTGGACTCTTCTAATTGATGCCATAGCACTAAATATTTTCTAATCTGACAGGTAAGTGATGTGGACGGCTATCTTGAGAGGACATTTTTCAGCCCAGCTTCAATCAGAGCAGGAAACCTTATTCGTGGCTGGATGGAGGAAGCTGGTTTGCAGACGTAAGTTTTCTAACTACCATCATGGTCAGAGTACACTCCAAAATTTTTGTTAATGTTATTGCTGATATCCAGGTGGGTGGACCAAATGGGCAATGTTCATGGCCGAGCAAAAGGGAAAAATGAGAGTGAAAAAGCTCTGTTGATTGGTTCTCACTTGGTACAGCTACTTACTCTCTAAGTTATTTTATTCTTCCATGCAATTTATGACTAGAATACCATCATCAGTGCTGTCCTTTGTTGTATTTGATTGTACCAGGATACTGTGATTGATGCCGGAATATTTGATGGTGCCCTTGGTATAATTTCTGCAATATCTGCACTGAAGGTTTTGCATATTAGCAGGGAGTTGGAGAAACTAAAGCGGCCAATAGAGGTAGTCAAACACAAGTTCTAGGTTTATCATGGTATTGCCTGTAGGAAAGTTCCTTGACCAGAGTTTCACATCAGTGCCTACCACCGCGGTTATGGCACTTTTGAAATTTCTTTAATTTTAAGAATGAATATCCACCTTATTTACCAATATAATTTACTTCGTTTCCAGAAACAATTTTATGAATTCTTGGAGCCATCTGATAACCATATGTAATAGTTTTTAATTATATTTCAGGATACAATACTGGTAGTTATTTGATCGTAATGATCACAAGAATGTTGTTAATCCATATTACAAGTGAAGATATTTAGATCCTGTTCACAAGCTAGAAATTACTTCCCAGAGGGAACCATAAATGGAAGTAAAACATAGTTGAAAGGGTCTTTGATAAATATCCCCTACATGGAACTTCACATAATTTCTGCTGATATTTTACAGAGTCGTGTTACTTACTGATTATGGACTCTCAAAATTATGTGTGCTCAAAAGTTATTTAGTGTTCACGTTTACTGAGTCACGTTCTTTCAAAAACCAAAAACTATGAAAGAATTAGTTGAAGATTTTGTGGCTTTTACTTGTGATCCTATTTCCACATTTTCCCAGCTCCCAACCGTGGAGGAAATTTCCTTTAGTGATAAGGAGGGAGTGAGATTTTAGTTTCTGTGGGACCTAAAATTTCAAAAAACCATTAGCCATGGGATGTTGTGTGTTTAAGTTGGATCTATACGTTGTTTAGATTTGTTTTTCCTTTCTGTAAATTCTTCTTTATGCCTGAAGTAAAAAGTAAATAAATGACCATGCGCTCCAAACTTGCAGGTGATTGCATTTAGTGATGAGGAGGGAGTGAGATTTCAATCCACCTTCTTAGGAAGTGCTGCTATTTCTGGTGTGTTACCAGTGTCGGCATTGCAGATGCCGGATAAAAGGTGGTCACAAAGAACTCCTTGCTCATAACTGTGTCATGTTGCTCATTTTCAGCAAACTTATGATTAGACCTTGTCCAGTGGTGTAACAGTGCAAAATGTTCTGAAGGATAATTCTATTGAAATATCTGGGGAAGGCTTATTTGCTCTCAAGTACGATCCAGAGTCCATTTGGGGTTATGTTGAGGTATTGAATTTTAACTGAGGGAATGTCGTTGTACAACCAAGAATGTGACAATGTGATTTTTGAGACTGGCATACTGATATTTGTTCATTTATTGCTGCAGGCTCATATTGAACAGGGACCGGTGCTAGAATCAGCTGGCCTTCCTCTTGGCATTGTGAAAGGAATTGCAGGGCAGACAAGGTTAAAGGTATGCAACATGACTACAGCATACAGATAAAAACACGCTTCTTTGCAATACTCGATTTGAACAAATCTATTCGATCATATATTTTCTCTTCATTACCCAACTGTTATTTTCCAATTCAATCTAGGAATGATTGGAGTATGCTGTTCATTTTTTGTGTGCCAAAGCATATATTAGCTTATGTTGGAATTGCATGAGTTCATCATCCATTAGACTAAAGATAATAGATTCATGAACTAGTTCATAAATTCTAGGTCCATAGATGTTTGAATGCCAGGAAGTGTTTACTTTAATCTTTTCTCAAACTCAGTTTATGAAACCCCCCCCCCCCCCCCCCCCTTTCTTCCACTGGGCGTATGGACCAGGTAACAATTTATTAGATTCTCGTAAGTTGTCATTTCAATTTTCAATCTTGAATTTGCCCTTTAGCCAGCTGAAAGATCTATAGTGACACAGCTTGTCTGATGTGAATTTTGCCAAACTAAAAAAATGTTAAACATTATAGATAGGCAAAGTGCAAAAACAAACATGTGACTTATATCCCCTACATGTGCCTTAGGTCACACCTCCATGCCTCGATGATCTACAAAAGCACTCTCCCATTACATCTCCTGTTACAAGTACCATTTTCCCATTGCATTTGCCATTTCTTCACTACTGATGTGTGGTTCTCTACTAATAGAGTTTCATGGCACAACCCAACGGTAAGTCCCTTGGATGGCAGCTCTGTGACCTGGTCCTTCCAACATTAATATGGAGTTCAGATTTGTGTTGATAAATGAAAGAGAAAGAACTAATTTCTTACCATTTGGGGTGAAACAATGACATCATGTCTCTTTGTCTCATCGGTTTGATTTGTTTAATTATGCTTGGGTATTTGAAGATTATGTCAACTATTAGTATTAAAATCCAATGCGTTTAATTAAGAGATAACAGGATTTCCTGCACTATTTTTCTGGCAATTTAAGCCGTTGTTGTGATGTAACTTGTTTAATTTTTTGTTTGATTAATCTCTAATCTCTGTAGTTAATGTTAGTTTAGTCTGCTGAATACTAGAGAAGTTTAATGTTGGACCATGAAGATGCCAAGTGTGTATGGAATCTTTGAATTTGTCTTCCTTCCCCATGGAAGACTAACACATGGTTTTCTTTGTATATTGTGACATTTGTTTTCTTGAGTTGTATGCTTCCAACCTAAAATAATGTGAGGAAGTAAACCCCAAAAGGAACCCAACGTTCCTTGATATTATTTTGTTTACTTTATACGAGTTTTGCACATATTCTTGAAATGGATTGGCTCCCAATATGCTTTTTCTGCATTCGTGGTCATTTATATGGAATTTATTTATGAAAAATCCACCAAGAGAAAAACATAACCATACAAAATCTCTAACACCAACTTAGTAGGCAGGCATTTTTTGCTTTTCTTTTTCTTCTTTTTTCTTTGTGATCTGGATGATTTGACATTGGAATTATTCTGTTACTGAGGAATGAATGCTTCAAGATATTGTTACAATTACTATTCTAATGTATCTATATATGCACATTTCTATATCTAAATTAACCCGTATGCACTATTATGCACACAATACATACATACATACTCATTAGTTTAAACATACATATATATATATATATATATGATGCACTTGTCTTCACCAGGGCTGGTTGCCTTTGTTGCCTTTTGGTACAGAAATGAGTGTAATATCTTTTGTCTCAGTAGCTTGGTACTGAACAGGAGGTACCTAATGGAAGTTTTGATAGATAGTTCTTTTTGTTTAGCAGGTGGTTAAATCATTTTCTACTTCTTAACAAGTAGTTTCAGCATTTGTTTTGCTATTTATGGTAAATGTTTTTTCTTAGAGGAATAGTGATGTGAGAGGCTCATTTTGCAGGTGACCGTGAGAGGCTCACAGGGACATGCCGGAACAGTACCTATGTCTATGCGTCAGGATTCCATGGCTGCTGCCGCAGAACTAATAGTTCTGTTGGAGAGTCTTTGCAAACACCCGGACAATTTTCTCTCCTTGGATGGCCAATGCGAAAGGTCCATGATGGAATCTCTCACCGGATCTCTTGTCTGTACTGTTGGAGAAATATCATGCTGGCCAAGCGCCAGTAATGTCATTCCTGGCGAGGTAATTACTCTAATCTAATCTCTCTTGCAAATGCTAATCATGACAACCCGCCATGAGGCAAGGCGAGAGGAGGCGATGAAAGATTCGTTTCCATTTTCATGAGAATAATACAAGGAAACAACAATCTCTTGCAGACAACTTTTACTATAGACATACGAGCAATGGATGACCTGGGAAGGCAGGCAATAATATACGAACTATCTAATCGGATGCATCAAATATGTGATCGGCGTTCTGTTTCGTGTGTTATAGAGCGCAAGGTATGTGACTTTGTCCATCTGTACATTAGCATTAATGGCAACACCATTTACAACTTAATTGACTATGATGTGGTGTCGCTTCAGCACGAGGCAAATGCAGTGGGTTGTGATAATGGATTAAGTTCACAGCTGAAATCTGCAGCCTTATCCGCAATGAAGAGGATATCTGGTGAGGTTGTGGAAGATGCGCCTGTGCTGATGAGTGGCGCAGGACATGATGCAATGGCCATGTCTCATCTTACAAAGGTTGGTTCCGCTCCGCTTTACACTGTCATCTCCCTCTCTGTTGCTTCTTATTCATGACTATTTTTTGTACTTTGAGCAGGTTGGCATGATATTTGTACGTTGCCGTGGAGGCGTTAGTCACTCCCCGGCCGAGCATGTATCCAATGATGATGTTTGGGCAGCTGGTTTAGCAATCCTTTCGTTCCTAGAATCACAACTGTAGAACTGAAGATTTTTTGTTTTTGTATTGAACAATCTGCTTTGTATATTCTCAAAGACACGAGTCAACGTCCATCCCAAAAATATAATAGTAATAACAATAGATTCAACTCCGATGATTGGTCCATTGTACAGCGTTCCCAGTAGACATACCATTGAGTCAAGACTCAAAGAGTCACTTCAACTTTACAAAATTCAATTATTATTTCCAAAAGAACAAAAAACTATGGCCAAGTAAACCAGTAGCTATCATCCTCAAGGTTTTGACAGCAAGCAACATTTACAATTGAGCTTCTTCTGAGGGTTTTTTTTTTTTTTTTTTTTTTTTTTGGGGGGGGGGGGGGGGGGGGGGCGTTGGGGCTGGGGGCTTTACAATCACCATATGTTCTCCCTACTAACTTCATAATAACAAGAAATTAAATAAGAACTTAAGATGCAGTTAGGGTAGAATTGTAATGTATTAAGAGTAAAAATGGTCAAATTACTGGGCGCAATTCACGTATATACGTGCAGTCAGTCTCCTCCACCCCTGCAATGCAATAGATAAAAGCAAGGGTAAAACCATTTGATTTAATGAGAATTCATAAACCACTTAAGTTAAAAATAAAGATAAAATTAGCGATAAACAAAAGGCTGATATTCCCCTTGGAAGCTGTTTCTCAGCATATAACCAAAGTTCAGGAATTGTCATTAGCTCAACAATCATGAAAAACCTTTCAGGCAAAAATAACAGGAAAATGAGAAAAATGTTGATGATACAGGAGAAAGGAATTTGGGTTGATCATCCATCCTAAGGGAACACTTCAAGCAATAAAGAAACTTTTTTGTCAAATTTTCACCCGAAAAGGATTTCCAAAGTGTGGCCTAACAAAATATAGGTTTTTTTTGCTTGGGAGTGTCACAGGGTAGTTCAATGTTCATCAAATATTGGCCTAGTTCAACGGGGAAGAGACTAACCTAAAAGGCTAAAACCATCAGATCGAGCTATCCATGAAAATAACAATGATCTGCAGTTCTTGATGTAAACGTCTTTGAAGATATGACCACCCTCATAAGCTACTTACTTGGATTAGCAGCTACCTCTGCTTTGGGTGCACAGCCTTTGTTCCCATGACATGCAATTGCATGGGTCCCACATTAGACTGCCCCTAAAACAAAATTGAAAACCAGTTACATTGACTTCCATGAAACCGAAGGTAAAAAAGAATAGGTATTGCGTGCTACCATGTCCTGTATGTTGTCTTGAATATTGAAACAAGTTTGAACACTTTGCGGCCTAAAATGTAATTGCCCCTGCAAGCATATAATTTATTCCATCATTTAGTTGTCTCATTACATGTCACCAGAAGAGGAAACCAAAATTGTTCATTCACTCAAGACAAAAATCACCCATCATAGTTCAGTTAGGTAGGTCAATTATTTTTAACACAAACGCTTTGTAATTAATCATGTTATTACAAGCACATCCTACAAGAAATGATGTCAATGTCATTCAGTCTAAAACAATGACAGTTAGCAAACATATAAAATGACATACCAGTCCAAGCAACCTCTGCTGATTAAGGTAAGGGCCATCATATATTGGAGCTATTGAATGCAATTGTCCCTGTAACAAGATAGAAACAGATTGAAGTCTTATTATAGCTAGAAACAAAATCAAAGATTGCAGAAACATATGTAACGGCTACAAAATGCATCACCAGCCCCTGCATGCTCTGTTGACTACTGAAGTAATCATCACGGCTTGGAGCTGCTGCACTTAACTGCCCATACAATATAAGTCCAGAAAGCAAATTCAGGTTGGAAAACAGATAACAAAAATCTCAACCTTAACTTCTTGGTCAACATGTTAGAATACAATCATATCCCATACCATCCCTTGAATAATTTGCTGAGTGCCAAAATAGCCATCATGTGTTGGAACTCTTGCAGTCAGATGCTCCTGTAACAAGTATAACAGTCCAGGCATAAGAACACATCATACTTCTGTCCATGATACAATAATCTAAGTAGCAATACATTGAGGTCCACATTGAAAATAGAACATACCATCCCTTGTATGCTCTGTTGCAGCTCATAAGAACAACCAAGGGTCGGTGCTTGTAAATTTGAGTGTCCCTACAACAAGTGTGGAACCCACATTAAAAAAATAGCAACATAAATCAGTCTACATCTAATAGAAATCCAGCAAACAAACCATTTGTTGCCAGCTGTCCTGCACTCCCAAGGTGGTTAACTCTGGTTCTGTCTGTTCCTAAAATATTAATATGAAGACCTACTTAGTAAATAACAATCTCTAATATCCGCCACCAAAAAAACTTGAAAAATATGGATGACATGCACAAAAGGTCAAATTACCTGTCGTTTTTTGGTGATGCTGCTTTTATTTGTTTTGCTTGTAACATTACCTCCAATACCTTCTTCAAAGTCATGGAGAGCATGAATCAAAGGTGAGCCTGGCTCTTGGACATTTTGAATTGAGTTGTTCGCTTTCCCACACTTCTTCAAAGCTTCTTCCAGTGCATTGAATGCAATGTTGTAACTACCCTGGGATAAAGACCCTTCATCACCCAATTTAAAGACCAGTTGACATATATCATTATAGCGCTGGGCCCTACTCTCAACACCCTCAGAACCCTGTGTCCTAATTTGTCTACTCTTAGCATCCTTTGTCCAGCGTTTCAAAATATATTGAGGTGGAATATTGTGCACACCATACATTTGAAGAACTATCATCACATGTCTACAAAGGAAACCATTGTATTCAAACAAATGACAAGAACAAGAAATATAAGATGTTTTCTCATTCCACACCACAACAAAACCATGATTATCTTCAAAATCTTGAACCTTGAATGTTGTGGTTCCACTGTCTTCAGTTTCTTTTTTGGGATGGCATGCCACCACTCCCAAAACCTCCACTTGGAATTTCTTGAATACAGCATGTGTGTAAATGGTTGCCATTTGTTTCCCAAAAGGTGAGGGAGATTTTAATGTTGGTTCTTTATGCCATGTTTCAAAATCCACCTTTGCTTCTTCTTCAAATTTATCCTGTAAAATTGTTTTATATTGGTCTAAGAACTCTTTAAGTGTCGTTCTCCTTTGCATGTACTTATCAAGGAGGGTGCTTGCACTTTCTGATCTTTGGGTTGTTGACATTCCTGCCAAAAAAATCTCTCTCATATATGTCGGAGTCCACTGCTCACGATCTTCATACAATGATTGAAACCATATGTCATTTCTTAAATTGAATCGATTGACCATTTTCCACCACCTTTTTTTGAACTCGCCATCTGTAAAAGATTTAAAAATGCATTTGTTAAATTTGGGCATGAAACTTTCATGTTGCCTCAACACAGAACCAAGCTTTTCTGGAATCTTGTTCAATATATGCCACAAACAAAAACAATGGCGAGCATCTGGAAAAATCTCAGCAACAGATTCCTTCAAGGATTTGTCTTGGTCAGTCAATATAACTTTTGGAGAATGTTTACCCATTGCTCTTAGCCATGACTGCATCACCCAAGAATATGTAGATCTAGACTCATCTGCTAGTAATGCACATCCAAGCAAAATGAATTGGCAATGATGGTTCACCCCAGTGAAGGTAGCAAACGGCAATTTATATTCATTCTTGATATATGTAGTGTCAAAAAATACTACATCATCAAAATTTCTATAATCAAGCCGTCCTTTGGCATCAACCCAGAAAACATTTCTCAATAGTTGCTCTTCATTCAAATCTAGTGCATAGAAGAAGTTGGGATTCTCATCTTGCATGTACAAAAAATGTTCAAGCATAGCTTGTGCATCCCCATCTTCCAAAGGCAAATGCGGTTGACTACTATTTGAGATGCCACTCTTTTGAGTAGAGACTTTCTTAATTCCACCAGATTGTCTGGACATTGTCGTGTACATCTTTTTTGTTCTAGCCCGGATAGCATGCAAAGCATCAACATTGTTATTACCTAGATCTATGTTCCTATGACCTCGGAAGTAATAGTCCTGATCTGGAAATATTTCATGGTTATGTTCCTTTATAAAAGTATGAACAACCCACCTTCCATCCTGTGTTCTCTTGACATGCATGCAAGCCTTGCAATCTGTTTTTGACCAAGATCTATTTATTCTACCTCTCTTCTTCTTGATAGGTATGCCTGGCATGCTGTCTACATGTGGAACAGGTTCTGGAATTTTAGATGCAGCAGATTCTTGCTTACTTCCATATCTAGTACACACAAATTTAGCATCAATAAACTTTCCAGATATTCTAGATCGCCGACTGGCCTTTATAATGGTAGCAAACCCAACAGACTTGGCATATTCTTTATAAAACAAAAAGGCCGCCTCCTTGGATTCGAACTCCATGCTATCATGAGGCTCTATGCTTGTATGGCAATTCATATCCATATCATCAGTGGTTGACACTTTATGTTGAGCAACTGATGTGCCTCCACTCACATTTTCTCCTGCTTTTGCTTTATCATGTTCAGCATTACTCACTGTAACTCCATCTCTATTGCATACTTCACCTCCACAGTCCTCTGCATCTACATTCACTTGAGTCCCACCATCTTCTTTTTGATGTTCTCCTGATGTCCGTTCAAGATCTATTCCTATCATGACGGATCTTTTATTCCTGTGTTAGATTTTACAACATAGCTGAAGAAGTAGAACAACCAGATGAAATCATTAGTAGTGCAAAATAAAAGATTAAAAAAAAAAAAAAAAAGATACCCGGGTTATGTCATCTACTAGGTTTCCACATGAATCTACATTAAGAACTTTTCAGAATCACAAATGACCCACATTTATGCATTCACAATATTTAACACAGCAAGGATTTTAATATAAAAATCATACCCTCCGGAAAGGTATTCAAAATGATGGTTTTGAGTTTGCTAAGAACAATAGAAACACGACAACTCTACTACCACATTCATGAAAATAAACAAAAATGAACTACTGCATTGTAATCAAATATAGAATAGAAATTTAATCAACTATACACATTCAAGATCCCCCAGATGAAGGAGAAATAGTTATGAGACTAACATAGCATGGTAAATATGCAGACCTTTTTGGCACCATAAATGTCTTCAGCAACTTGAGGTTAGGAGCTTGTGCAGTTAGCTAATCTATTCCTGGTATAATTAATTATTTGTGCTATATAATGTTGCCATTGCCCATGCACAAGGAAAAACAGGACAAGAAAAAAAGTACGTTGCTGAAAAAACAGAAAAGAAAATAGGTAAGAGGTCGAGGAGAGGTAAGCAGGACAAAGGAATCAGCCAGGTCAATGGTTCAACACATAAATCATGAGCTCCATCATAAGAAATGTAATCATGATGTTAGAAAAAAAACATATTCCAAATGCATCAACTGGACCAGATAAAACAGAACCACCAAAAACTAACATTATCAGCTTCCAGATTAGTAAAGACATGAAGTCAATATTATTTAATGGATAATAAACAAGGAGGAACCCAGGTTATGTCATCTACTTGGGATACACATTAAGCATAAAGCAAGAAATTTACACAATCACAAATTGTTCACACTTGTGCATCTTCAGTATTCAACACAACAAGGCTTCTAAAGTTCTAAAACAAAATTATACTCCATCGCTGTCACAAGCCTTAATCAGCTATTCATATTCAAAATCCTATCATAGAATTTAATTCTGAAATCAGAAATAAGCAATGGCAAAAGGATCAAAAGAAAACTAGCTAATGACGACAAGTGTAGATCTTCTTCAAAGCTAACAACTTGTTCAGACCATTGAAGTGACTACTCAATTTCTCCACTCCCATTTTACATGTTTCTTTGCATTTTGGAAGATAATTTTATGTGTTGAAAAAATCAAATATTTCAATATTTCAATTACATACATCCTAGCTCCAACAAATAAACATGTAAAATAAAATGACGTTTATGAATTACTGCACGAAGAAGCTCCCTTTATACTTTGTGCATTGTCAATTACAAGTTCTAAGATAGAGCAGGACTGAATGCTTTAAAAAAAATCTTTCCATCGCAGGTTAAACTATCCAATGTTCAAATTGTCACACAAAAACAATCAAATGGCATAAATTTGTATCAAGCCATATGAATTTGGAATGGTGAAAGTGACATGCAATAAATTTTTACGAGGAATTGAATCATCTCCATGGAATTGAGTATACCCGCACATTTTGTTTTCAATTCCTATTGCCAACAAAATTCTAGAAGGAACTGATCCTCATACCTTTATATCCTGAAAGGAACATCTATTGACAATTATGTCCCACTTCCATTCCAACTCTTGCTTATTGGAGCCAATCCATTGTATTCATGAGGTAACACCTTAAGGTGGGGAATTATCAACTGATAAGAGAATAAGGACTGCAAATTGATAGGATATAGGTACGAGAAATCCACTTTCAATGGGAAATTAAGGCCACTAATCACATTTTTCAGGACCCATCATCAAAAGATAAACAAAATACCATGAGCCAATGACACTTTAGTTTATTGGCCACAGAAAAAATACATTTGACAATTTCTGTCAAATCTGAGAAGGTAGACAAGCTTATCAAGATCACTGAAGGATTACTACTTTGGACTAACAACTCCACGGATGTAACATGTGAAGAAACTCTCTCTCATTGTTGGATCATAAGTACTTGGCAGCATAAAATCCTCCAAGTGGTCAAGTAAAGTCTACCAATTGGTGAATGCTTTCAAGTCAGGCAACCTGTGCATGGATTTGGTATAAAGGCTCACGTATAAGAGAAGTAGCTCAAGTACAGTGTCAACCTCCATTCATCAATTTGAATTATTACTTCTATGGCAGTTTTTGTTGCCAGGCCCTGCCTGTGTCATTAATCGATTAATGCGTGGTAAAGTTGATCGAAACCCTAACTCTACGTGAAACATTCCAGAATCCAGACCAGTGGGTACAAAACAGCAAGTTCTCAATCAAGACATGGAACAACTCTGAGTGGTTTGTGTTGACAGAGATAAGGGAAAAGAAGAACACCCCCCCACACCCCCCCAACACACACACACAAAGGGAGAATGTTAATCCTATATTTTGTTTTCCAATAATTTTTTATAGCATAATTGCAATAGAGCTAGTATTTGATTTTTAGCACCATTACATTTGTTTTTCTATATAAATAGACGAGTGATGGATAGAAAATCCCACATCTAATTACATCTTTCTTCTTTTTCTTTCTCCTCCCTAAATTCTAAATCATGCATAAACCAAAGTCACAACTCTCGAAGCTACTTGGCAATTGGTCACTTGATCAGACAAGCAGTTAAAATCCTCCAAGTCCATTTAGAGGAGATGTATTATAAAGATTATTAAGGTACCAGTGTAATTACTTAACGGGAATTTTGCAAGAATGCTAGATATTTCAGTCTACGTTATAGTGGAAATTGCAACGTCTTCCACATGCCCTCATAAGCATCGGTGCTGAAACAATTGAAGAATAACTGGGCTATGAATTATGTGGCAGCACCAACCCCAAAAGGATGCAAATTCTTGAGAAACTCTGACTACAAAGCACGGATCTTGGACTTGAACAATTTGCATAGCATACTCATAGTTAGCTTATGAAAAAGTTATTCAATTTGAGGAACTTATTCGACAAGGCAAACATGAGAATCCCTTGCTTAAAGTTCGATTAAGAATTAAACAGTGTCCCCTTTGCATGAGGCTCATCATTCTGTGAGAGTAAGAGCAGGGTCATTTATGCACGCA
Organism: Diospyros lotus; assembly: GCF_014633365.1. NCBI lineage: Eukaryota > Viridiplantae > Streptophyta > Magnoliopsida > Ericales > Ebenaceae > Diospyros > Diospyros lotus. The sequence goes on from NC_068345.1 coordinate 34,695,291, forward strand.
ACTTTCCCTTTGCTTTTATTCTTTCTTTATTTTTTCTCTCTCTCTTTTTTTTTTTTTTTTGGTTGCAAATAAGCTATTTCCAGTGGAAACTATTACCTTTTCCAGTCCCAAAAGAGAAACCTTGTCATTGCTACCATAGCTCATCCTCAAAAATGGATTCAGCATTGGCTCTACAAAATTCTAGTTTAAAGCCACTTAGTTAAAGAAAATCACTCAGGACCCAGAATCAAACTAAGCCTAACCCATCATCAAAATCCATGATAGTGTAGTCAAAGGCGATCGCCTAGGCTCTCAGGCAAGGCAAGGCGCCGCCGAAGCGCCTCGCGTGGTGCCAGGCGAGCGCCTAGGCTGGAACCAAGAAGAAACAGAAAAAAGCAAAATGAAAATGAAAGGTTATCGGCTTCAAAAGATCGTGTTATGTCCCAAAAAAATGTAATAAGAACAAGGAAAATGATAAAGCAAGTAGAGAGGAGCATACTCGAGCTCATTTCTCCGCTGGAATGTAAACCGATGCAAAGCAGTGCAATTTTCTTTCAATTTCTCCATTTTTCGTGCTTTTTGGTAGCTGTAGAGGACATAATCTCTGCAGATTTAAGGGAAGCGAGTTCGTGAGGAGTTGCCGGAGGTCGGTTGGAGTCATCACGTCACGCGGCAGTAACCCTTGGCACTTGACGGCGCGTGGCGGACCCTACCGGCAACTTATCTCCGCCGGCAGGCTCGCCTGTGACGCAAATCTCCGGTGGTCATCCCTCCTCCAGTCTAATTGGTTTACCATGGATCTAGGGTTGATGGCTCACCTTGCTGCTTCGATTCCTTCCTTTGTTGCTGAAATAGACTATAGTGTTTGTGCGAAGGAATTACTGCTGCTGCCTGCTTGTGCCTTTTGGGTGTTATTGTTATATATATTTTATTTTTTATTTTTATTTTTTTGAAACATCGTTTGTTTGTTACATATTACCGAACACAATGCAGATAACTTCTACTTGTTACAAACGCAAGTTCAAATAAGACTGATCCTGTAAATAACATATAAAGATAGCTAATCGCTGCCTTGCGAAGAAACATATACAATCGGTATATCTTGGAAGTTGCAAGAGCTTCGGGTAGAAACCAAACCCGTGACCATTGAGCACCGCGTTCAATGCTCACTGCTTGCAATTGAACAACGACACAAATACAGAGATCAAAACCATGCATTCTCAACCCAACGGACATTGAGATTTTTCACACCACGACCATGGTACAGAGTAAAGTATTACAAGATTAATAAGAGTGGATAAGGTCTTAGTATGCCTATCATCCCTTCGGGATCCTGTTTGCATAATATAAAGGGGAATCTATGGAGAAAACAATTGCTTCTCAATAGTTCACTTCGAATGTATATAAATTGTGATCGTATTTAAATTTATTTGAAGGGCGAACCAAAAAGAAATACTGCTCTTTATCATGACTAATTGGGTGAAGCTTAAAAATCTAAATCATAACAAAAAAAAATAAAAAAATCACATGGCAACTCACTAAGTATCAAGGGGGACTAAGTGTTGGTGGGGGCCTTGGGTGGCAAGTGGTAGGCACTAATGATGTAGTCAATTGTAGCTCTCTCTCTTTCTCTCGTATTGTGCCAATACTGAATAATATCACTGTCACTTGATTCGTGATTGCGCATTTATCGTCTCTCGCTCTTGGTCTTCTTTTTTCTATTGGCGACCGTGTATTTTGGTCTCTTAACTCCCATCAATGTTTGTTGTCTCATTCTGTCAACATCTACAATCTATTTCCTATGACATCTCTCTCTTTCTTCGTCGTCTTCTCCCTCTAGCATCTTATTCGTCGTATTTCATCATTTTTCTAATGTGCCATTTTGTTGGGTCCCCTTTTGAGGGCCCAAATCATAAATCTTAGTGCCTTATGTCTTTCAATTAACCCTATTAAATATTTAAATATGTATGTGCATATAATAAATGAAAATTAATTTAATAAATGAGATAGAGATTGATATCAAAATTTACACAAAATGAAAATTACCTTTGAAGAAAACGAGTATTAAATTGGGGTTTTTCAATTTGATGATAGTGAATAGTTACAAAATAAGTTGTGTTCGAAGTAGATCAGTATGAAATTAGGTTTGCCCAATTTGATGCTTACGATTTCAAATTGTTAATGATACTTACGTTTTTTTATTCTCACTTACTCGATTTTCGCAAGTTTAAAAAACTTGTAATGGTCAAACTGCTATAAATCTAAAGATATATAGTTACTCGCACTTATAAAAGACTAGTCTTTATGATATTATTGAATTTTGACTACTTATTTTAAACGTGTTTTAAAATTAATCATGACATCTTATCTATGATACTTTTAAAATTTTAGTGGATAAATTTTTTATTTAAAAAGTGTTGGAGTTAAATGACAAAAATTTAACAAGTCATAGAGAAATCATTATTTATAGTTTCTATTATAATATAAAAAACAAATACTAAATTTAGAGTTATAAATAGTCACTTAATTTTACACATATAGGTTGGTTTATTAAGTTAAAAGTCCTGGGAAGTTCACATGATTTATTAAAAAATGACACAAATTTCATGTAATTTTGCCATTTTGACATTAATTTTATGAGTTAATTTAATTTTTCAGAGCTGATAGTTGTAATTTAATATCAAAGATTGAACTATTAACAGAGAAGTCTAAGCAAAAGCAAAAAAATTACCGAGAGTTTCAAAGATCTGTTTGTAAGGGTGTCCTTGAAACTTCGATAAATATAAAGGACAGCCATCTATTGTCGACTCCCTTAAAACCCTCATAGCAAACAAAAAATCGCTTAAAACCCTAAAATCCACCAGTTGGTTCCCCAATCTCTCTCTCTCTCTGTTTCTCTCGATCGATCGATCGATCTATACATTTCACGGAAGCCTCCTACATAGCGACTATCGCTATCCCGCACGGATTGCTGCAAGCTACTGAGGTATTTCTTTACGCTTGTAGCAATACTCTGTAACACATACGCTTGTATATATGTAACCCATACGTGCTTGAAATTATCTGTAAATATGCTTGTATATATCCTAAATCGCCACTCTTATTCCGTGAAAATGTTGTCTGTACGCTTGTATTCTGTAACGTGCTTTAAATGTGCACAGAAATTATCTGTAAATTAGAAATGATCTGTTGTATAATATTTATCCGTGAATTAGAATTATCTGTAAATGTTCTCTGTGTGCACAGAAACTAATAAATTTCATGGTTCTGCAAATCAGAAATTAGAAATTGCATGGAAGGTGTTTGTTGCATGTTCTGTATATCCGCGACATGATGTGAAGCTTTTTTCTATTTTTTTTGTATGGTTTTTGTTACATTGTATTTTGCACAGAAAATTTGCACTAAAAATAATTCTGTAATATGCTTGGAGTAATTCTGTATCGTTGATGTGTTTTTATCTATGTTATAATTAGCTAAAATATGCTTGAATTTAACGTTGAGTTGATTTCTGAAAATCATGGAGTTGCGTAGATCCTTTTTTTTTGTTTTTCCCTTCCTAATTCACCTATTCTTTTAAAAAATTAACAAAATACTATCATTTGCAAAATATTTACCTGAATACCTCTTTGCCTGCCACCCAAGATGCCGCATTAGAAAGCTGATCAGTGTGGTTGGCTAGGATTGCACAAACCCGCAACATAGACCCACTCGTTTAACAAACAAGGCTATTTAATGCTTATTTAAAACTTATTTCGGAAAGAAGAATCAAGAACAGAGGGGAAGGCAGACTAAAAGGGAAAGCAAGTAATAGTAAGTGATGTTCCGGGTGCCCTTTTTTTTGCCTGTATGGTGAAGAGTTGTCTCTAGGGTTCTTGGTTTTGGTGTCAACCATTGCTTGGAGGGAGGGAGGTGCAACTGTGCAAGGTGGTAGGAGGTGTTGGTCTTTGATGCACAAAAACATTGAAACAATGTCATTTCAGCGTCCCTTTTGTTTTCCTTACTAATTTACCACTTTTTTTTAATTTTTTTATTTAAGAAATTGACAAAATACTAGCATTTGCAAAATATTGATCTAAATACCTCTTTGCCTGCCACCCAAGATACCACATTGGAAAGATGATCAATGTGGTTGGCTAGGATTGCGTGAACTCGCTTCTTAGACACGCGATTTTACAATCCAACATAGACCCACTTGTTTAATGAGCAAAGCTATTTAATGCTTATTTAAAACTTATTTCAGAAAGAAAAAAATCAAGAACAGTGGGGAAGGAAAAATAAAAGGAAAAGCAAGTAAGAGTAAGTAATGTTATGGGTGCCTTTTTTTTGCCCGTGTGGTGAAGAGTTGGCTCAATGGTTCTTGGTTTTGGTGTCAACCACCGCTTGGAGGGAGAGAGGTGCAACTGTGCAAGGTGGGAGGAGGTGTTGGTCTCTGATGCACGAAAACATTGAAACAGTGTCATTGTAGCATTCTTTTATTTTTTCCTTGCTAATTTACCATTTTTTTTAAAAAAAATTGACAAAATACTACCATTTACAAAATATTTACCCAAATACCTATTTTCATGCCACACAAGGCACCGCATTGGAAAGATGATCAATGTGGTCGGCTATGATTGTGCAAACTCGCTTCTTAGACGAGCGGTTTTACAGTCCAACATAGATCCATTTGTTTAACAAATAAGGCTATTTAATGCTTATTTAAAACTTATTTTAGAAAGAAGAAAGCAAGAACAGAGGGAAAAAAAGAATAAAAGGAAGGCAAGCAAGAGTAAGTGATGTTTCAAATGCCTTTTTCTTTTTTTGCCCGTGTGGTGGAGAGTTGGCTCTAGGGTTCTTGGTTTTGGTGTCAACCACCACTTGGAGGGAGGGAAGTGCAACTATGCAAGGTGGTAGGAGGTGTTGGTCTCTGATGCATGGAAAGACCGAAATGTCATTGGTTCGACGTTCTTTTCTTTGCTAATTTACCACTTTTTAAAAAAATAACAAAATACTATCTTTTGCAAAATATTTACCTAAATACCTCTTTGCTTGCCCCCCAAGATGTCGCGTTGGAAAGATGATCAGTGTGGTTGGCTAGGATTGCGTGAACTTGCTTGTTAGACAAGCAATTTTACAGTCCAACATAGACCCACTTGTTTAACAAGCAAGGCTATTTAATGCTTATTTTAGAAAGAAGAAAGCAAGAACAGAGGGGAAGGCATAATAAAAGGAAAGGCAAGTAAGATTAAGTGATGTTTCGTGTGCCTCTTTTTTGCCCGTGTGGTGCAGAGTTGGCTCTAGGGTACTATCTGGTTTCTTCATCCAACTCCCATCTTCACTATCTGGTTTCTTCTTCACCTTTTCTTGTTTTTATCTCTTATTTTCCTTTTCTTTTGCTTTTCCTTTTATTTTTCCTCAACAGTAACAATACTATGATTTGCTGCTACGCCAAGTCCATCCCTCCACCTCTTCCCTATTGCAATTGAAAATAGTTCCAATTGATCTGTCATTCCTGCAACCATATCATTTCCCATCATAGAAAGGAATTCAAACTTCTTTGCAAGCCAAAACCTTATTTGACATTGCAGCTCTCCAATTGGAATATGAATAATCAAGACAACAAGAGTCTTGTTCCCGACAACATCTTTTTCTTCCTAGTTGCAAGTGTACACCAAAGGCTCATTTTCAACAAATTTTTCCTCTAGTGGAACCTCAATAACTTCTTTAGCAATTGCCAATCCTTTCTTGTCATCCTGAATTGTTTGATCCAATTCAAATTTTTCTTCATTCCTTGCAACTACCATTCCTATTCTCAAGACCGCATCAGCTTCATACCTCTCATCAGCTTCATGAGCACTATCTTCATTGCCATCCTCATCTTCCAATGCGGCTTCCTCAGCTTCCTGCGAATATAAAATGTGATCCTCATCGATATCCTTGTCCATTCTCTCTTCCTTGTTGTAGTCTTTAGTTACAACTGGCTAGTCCAACTCCAATTTTTCTTTAGATTCCTGCTCTACTTGATTTGCAGCCTTAGAAGCTCTTTCAATTTGTTGGCTGTTTTTAAGATAACTTTTAGGCGACAACCCATGCTTTCTGTAAATGGATTTTAGCGCCAACTTTTGCAGTCTAGCCTTCTCAGCTGCTTGTTGTATTGTGGCAGGGCACATTATTTTCACCATAGGCCTTAGCGTATTGTTAAGACCATTAATGAATCTCAACACAAAGTAAGACTCATTCAAAGTCAGATGGGAATTGAGCAATAGTGCTTTCAATTCCTCAAACTTGACATTATAATCCGTTACGGAGCCTTCTTGCTTTAGGTTATTGAATTCTTCACTGCACCTCTCATCTCTGACCAGGTTTAATGCTAATTCGCCTTAATGGTAATAAGTTTATGAAGATCCTCTACATTAGAAAGTTCTATCTACTGACCATTTGATCCGATAAGGCTAGGGGTGGCAGTGCATGTAAAAGGCTAGGGCTAGATAGGTCGTTGTTGTTGGCCAAAGAGCCATTTGGGAATTGAAAGGTTTATTGGGGACAAGAAACCTTTCAAGGAGGGGGAAATGTTATGATCCAAGAAGAATTAGAGGGGCAATGCTGTCATTAGTTGCAATTGTTTGTTAGGAGATGTTATTCATTCTGATTAAAGTGCACATGGGTGTTGTTCTACAATATTCTATCAGTTGAATAGCCTATAAATAGGCCATAGCATGTAGAGAAATGTATGCTAAAATAATATAGTGAATTCATATTTTCCCTCCTTACTCTCTCTCCCTCATTTCTCTTGATTTATGCTCTATATCTTCCTCCAATTCTTCTCTGTTCCTCTCCCAAGTTCTTCCCATTTCCTTCCTAGACCCTAGCTAAACCCATAGGGTCGTGACATTTGGTATCAGAGCCGACGATTCTCAACTGTAATTCAGAAGTTGTTAGTAGCTGATTCTGACGAATCTCGGCATAAACGATAGAGTAGAGAATTCAGGTGAATTCCAACTTAGTGGTCGGTGATTGGGTGGCGACAATGACTCCAAGAAGATTGCAGCAAAGCTAGTGGTTCTCCAAGCCTTGAACGATGATCGGGTGAGAGAAGAAGGCATCGAATCCGGTGAGAAGGAAGTCACAATGAGAAGCAAAGCCTTGGGCAATTGAGATCGGAAACCGTCCAAGAGTAGATTTTCGCTAGCGGCAATTCTCATGCTATCAATTTGGAGAAGTTGACTCGAAGGTAGAAGAGATGAACCGAAATTGAGCGAGCTAGGCAATCCAACCCAGCGACCAGTTGCAAGGCAGAATTGAGCGCAGATTGGAAGGCGTAGTTGAGCAAAGCAAATTCAGATTTGAAAAGTGAAGCTGAGCAAAGCAACTTTAGCCTAGGAGTGAAGACGGCGCAAGCCGAAAGAGTTCCAACGGGATATCGAGTGGAATTAGAATGCAAATCAAGGGCATAGTGGAAGTGGATATTGAGTAATCGCTGAACATTTGAGTGCGATTCAGTCTAGAGAAATTCTTAATTGACTTGATCGAAGTAATCAAGCAATTCCTTGGCCGCTGACTCTTGCTTGAGTTAATCAAGCAGATCTAGATCTAGATCTCAATGGATTTCGTTTGAGGTGGAATTAGGTTGGCTAAACTTGAAGCTGTTAAGGTTGCGGATTTGGAAGCGATCGATTATCAGAAGGTCTTGGCGATTTATTAAAGCTATTTCAATGACTGAATTCTAGTGAATTTGGAGGCCGAACAGATTCAATCCAGCTTTGGAAGTACTTGTGCAACAAGAGTTGTGGTTTTAGAGTTGCACAAAGGAAGTGTTGGTTTCAAAAGTTGCGGATAGATTTCTGAAGCTGATTAGAATAGATTGTCTTTTGAAATTATCCAAAGCCAACAAGTTGTTTGAAGGGTAATTGATTTGGAGGCCATTAGCAACAACTAAATGCTGATTCAAATTTAGCCTTTTGGAATCCAAGGTTGCTGAATTTGAGTAACGGAATAAGTTTTTGGAGTGGTCCTTGGAAGCTAATCAAGAGGCTATTGTAGTGGTGAATTCTTTAAGGAATTGAATTGAGGAGATGGCCAAGGACTATGTGCTGCAACAAGAAAAGGAATCAAGGACCTTAGTAGACAGCTGGATGATTTTTTGATCCTATTTTCATACAAATTCCAGGTTAGTATTCCAGCTGAATGTTTTTCAAAAGAATATTCTGCCTACTTAAGTCAGATTGGAGATGAGAGTTGCAATGAAAAGCATACTCTACGGCCTGAAGGTTATATTAAAAGCAGCTAGCAGATTGAAGGTATTCCTAAGGCTGATGTGTCCCTAAGATTAGGAATGGATGATGCAAATGAGGAAAACTTGGGTCGAGGAGTTGGGGAAAGTCACTCCACACCCCTGGGCTCGCGGATGAACATTCCTGCATTTGAAAGAGATAGGCCTAAATGGTGGATTAGGTAATGTGAACGGGTGTTCTACCAATACCTAGTAGCTGAAAGGGAGAAAGTGAACATGGTTGCAGTTTATTTGGAGGGCGTTGTAGATGCTTAGTTTAAGAATTGGAGCCACGGGAGGGTGGAATTGAGCTGGCCACGGTTTGTGATCGACTTGTGTACTCGGTTTAGAGAAAGGACCAAAACTGATGTTATCAAAGGAGCTTCCAAGGCTGCTCATCAAGTAGTGCAGGAAGCTGATGAAGTAGCAGTGGAAGAGGAAGATGGTGTTCATGCAGCTGATGAGAAGTATGAGGCTAATGAGGTTCTAAGAATGGGAATGGTAGCTGCAAAGAATGAGGAACAATCTGAATTGAATCAGGCAATTCAGAATGACAAGAAAGAAAAGGCAATTGTTGCAGAAGAGATTGAGGAAGAGGAGTTGGAGGGTGATATTCAATCAGTTGATAGCCTCTCAAGCACTCCCACTAGTGTTGAGACTCCTGATGTTATTGATCTCCCAAAGTAGCAGAGGAAGGAGTTTGAAAAGCCTCTTTACCAAGTACTTGAGGAAGAGGAAAGGATTGCATTGGGTACCTTGTTCGGGACATCTCATACTTATGTCATTAGCACGGGCACACAAAATAGGACAACAACTGCAAAAAGGGTTGATTTGCTTAAAGAGAAGTTTGAATTTCTTCCTATGATTGGAAATGAGATGGTTACAATAATGACAACTCTATTGGAACCATTTTCAATGGCAATAAGGAAGAGGTGGATGGTTGGGTTTGGTGTTGCAACTAGTCGTAGTACTGTTAAGGAAGAAGGAAAGAGAAAGCAAAAGAAAAAGGTAATACGAGAGGAGAACAAGAAAAGGTGAAGAAGAAACCAATTGGTGAAGATGGGCATCGGATGAATAACAACGGCTCAATGGTAATAAGTTTTTGGGGATAAGAAACCTTTCAAGGAGGGGGAATTGTCATGACCCAAGAGGAATTAGAGGGGCAACGCTATCATTAGTTGCAATTGTTTGTTAGGAGATGCTATTCATTCTGATTAAAGTGCACATGGGTGTTGTTCTACAATATTCTATCAGTTTAATAACCTATAAATAGGCTATAGCATGTAGAGAAATGTATTTTAAAATAATATTGTGAATTCATATTTTCTCTCCTTACTTTCTCTCCCTCATTTTTCTTGATTTATGCTCTATATCTCCGTCCAATTCTTCTCCGTTTCTCTCCCAAATCCATCCCATTTCCTTCATAGACCCTAGCTAAACCCTAGGGTCGTGACAAGAAACTATCCAAAAGAACAAGATTTAGAAGAGTATTAGAAACTTCCTAAAAACATAGTGTTCTAGAAGCAGACGCGTGAAAGGATTCTTTCCTTTTCTCCTTGAACACTGCTTTCCTTTTCTTCTTGATCTTCTTACATCAACACTTCCCCTCAAGTTGGTGAATGAATATCCATCATTCCCAACTTGAATGCTAAGTCTCTTAATCTTCTAATTGCCAATCCTTTTGTTAGAATATAGGTAACTTGTTTCTCAAACAGCACATAGGGTATTTGAATTACATCTCTCTCAAGTTTTCCCTTTATAAAATGCTGGTCAATCTCAATGAGCTTAGTCTGTCATGTTGCACAGGATTATGAGCAATGCTTGTGGTTGATTGGTTATCACAAAATAACCTCAATGGCTCATTAACAACAATCTTAAGGTCCTCTAGAACAATCCTTAGCCACAACAACTCACATAAACCAAGTTTCATAGCCTTGAATTCGGCTTCAACACTTGACCTTGCCACTATGATCTACTTCTTACTTCACCAAGAGATCAAGTTTCTACCTAGAAACACACAATATCCAGTAGTAGATCTCCTATCCACCAATGATCCAGCATAATCAACATCTGTATAGCCTTGTACATCCAAACAACCACTTGTTTTGAATAAAATTCTTTTGCCTGGGGTAGTTTCCAGGTAGCACAATATCCTTCTCATAGCATGTATATGATTTTTAGTAGGATTATACATAAATTGACTTACCAAGCTCATCGCATAGGCAATATCTAGTCGGGTGTGTGACAAGTAAATTAGCTGGCCTACAGCCTTTAATACCTCCCTTTGTCTATTGGTGGATTGTTGGTTTCTTCTCCTAACTTAGTATTAGGTTCCACTGGAGTAGCCATTCCTTTTCCTCCTAGCAAACCAGTCTCCTTTGAGAGATCCAATATATACTTACGCTGGGATATAAAGATACTTGCTTTGGATACTGGTAACCTCTATTACCTAAAAATTTTTGAGTGATCCCAGGTCTTTAATCTCAAAATTCTGAGCCAATTGACTTTTAAGTACCTTATCTTCTTCAATTTCATCTCCTGTCACAATGATGTCATCCGCATATGCTAAAAGAGCAGTCACCTTCCCTTGCATTGAGTGTTTAAAAAAAAGTGTATGGTCTCCTCTACTTTGTTGGTAGTCCATCAGCTTCATAACTTTGAAGAACTTATCAAACTAGACTCTTGGTGATTGTTTAAGGCCATAGAGGGCCTTCATAAGTCTACATACTTTATCTGCTCTTCCTTCCTTGAATTCCGGTGGCTTTTCCATAAACACTTCTTCTTTTAGATCACCATGAAGAAATGCATTCTTCACATTTAGCTGTTGTAATCTCCAACCATAGTGGGCTGCTAGGGATAAGATAATTCTCACAATAGTCATCTTAGCTACTAGGGCAAAAGTCTCCAAGTAGTCAATCCCATATGTTTGAATATAGCCATTAGTTACTAATTGAGCCTTGTACCTCTCCAAAGTCCCATTTGTATTGTATTTCAAGTTGAAAACCCATCTACAACCCACTGGAACTACCCCCTTTGGTCTTGGCACCAGATCCCATGTGTTATTTTTCTCCAATGCTTTCATTTCCTCTTGCATATCCAGTTTCCATTTCTGATCCTTTAAAGCCTCATCCACTGACTTAAGGATGATAATGGTATCTAGAGAAGTTAGGAAACTTTTATGTTTTTAGGACAACTTGTGATAGGATATATAGTGGGCCAGAGGATGTTGAGTGCAACGTATAACCCCTTTTCTAAGGGCAATAGGCATGTCCTAATCATTCAGGTTAGAAGAAACATAGTCAGGATTAGAATGAACAGGCATTAGTGAGGAAACAACTTCAGTACCTGGCTGGGAATCAGATGTTGATCCTTGCTGAGCTTGAGAAATGGGTTGTGTCACGACCCTAGGGTCTAGGAAGGAATTTGGATAAGAGGTTGAGGAAGATAGAGCAAGAAGAGGGCAAGGAAGAACAGAACAGAATTGAGGGAGAGAGAGAAAAGCCGTGGGAGAGTATTGAGAGAGGGAATTGAGATTCAAATCATTCATTAAGATGCCTTCCTCTAACTACTCAAGCCTATTTATAGGCTTACAATTGAAGATGCTAACAATAATAGAAAATGCAACTAATAAGGAAAACACATGACATGTATTACTAATATATCATTGGGATTCCTTGGGGTCGTGACAATTCCCATCCCTTCAAACAATTCTTGTCCCCAAGAATTGACTACTGCTGACCCTATTATTCAGCCAATTCCAACCTTAATAATATGGTTTCTTCTTCGCATTTTCTTGTTCTTATCTCTTACTTTTCTTTTCTTATGTCTTTCTATGTCTTTTTCTTCGAAAACAGCAGTACCATGATTTGCTACAGCACCTGTTCCAGCCATCCACCCATTCTTTGTTGCTCTCAAAATCAATTCCATTTGACCTATCATGCCTTCCGCCATAATCGCTCTAACTGTAGAGAGTAAGTCAAACTGCTTTGCAGGCCGAAATTTGGTTTGGTGCTGCTACTTTCCAATGAAATTGAGGACTATCAAAGCAGCGAAAGTCTCGTTTCCTTCCACAAAGGATTTCCCCACCATCTTCCCAATATCTTCTTTCTCTTTAGTAGAGGTATCCTCTATTGGGGTATCTTTAACTTTTCGATTGTTGGTGTACACTAAAAACCCACTTCCAGCAGATTTTTCTATCAATGGAATTGACTACTTGGGGTTCCTTGGGATCGTGACAATTCCCATCCCTTCAAACAATTCTTGTCCCCAAGAATTGACTACTGCTGACTTTATTATTCAGCCAATTCCAACCTTAATAATATGGTTTCTTCTTCGCATTTTCTTGTTCTTATCTCTTACTTTTCTTTTCTTATGTCTTTCCATGTCTTTTTCTTCGAAAACAGCAGTACCATGATTTGCTACAGCACCTGTTCCATCCATCCACCCATTCCTTGTTGCTCTCAAAATCAATTCCATTTGACCTATCATGCCTTCTGCCATAATCACTCTAACTGTGGAGAGTAAGTCAAACTGCTTTGCAGGCTAAAATTTGGTTTGGTGCTGCTGCTTTCCAATGAAATTGAGGACTATCAAAGCAGTGAAAGTCTCGTTTCCTTCCACAAAGGATTTCCCCACGATCTTCCCAATATCTTCTTTCTCTTTAGTAGAGGTATCCTCTATTGGGGTATCCTTAACTTCCCGATTGTTGGTGTACACTAAAAATCCACTTCCAGCAGATTTTTCTGTCAATGGAACCTTGATAGCTTCTTCAACAACTACCATTACTTCCTTGGCAGCCTGAATTGCCTGATCCAATTCAGGTTTTTCCTCATTCTTTGCAGCTATCGTCCTGATCCTTAGGTCTTTATCAGCTTCATACTTTTCTTGAGCTGCATGAACTCCAACTTCCCCTTCCATAGCTATTACATCTGCTTCCTGCACTACTTGATGAGCAGCCTTAGGAACTCCTATGACAACATTAGTTTTGGGCCTTTCTCCAAACCGAGTATACAAGTCGTTTACAAACTGTGGCTAGCTCTATTCTACCCTTCCCTAGCTCCAATTTTGGAACCAAGCGTCTACAACAACATCCAAATAAGCTGCAACAATTTTCACTTTCTCCCTTTCCACTACTCGGTGTTGGTAGAAGATCCGTTCGCATTGTCTGATCTACCACTAAGATCTTTCTCTTTCAAACGGGGGAATGTCCAATTGTGACTCTGGAATGGTGGAGTGATTACTGCCAACCCCTTGGTCCCAATTATCCTTCTCTGCCTCAGCTTTGTCCTCTGCTTCCCTCAGATTCTGTAACCTCTGTCTATGCATTGGCGTAGTTAGAATGGGTGCCGAAGAAGCCCTGGGAGTGAATTTCCTCGAAAGGCGGACATTAGGTTGCCTAGCTAACAGGCTCAAGGCGTTCAACTGTTGGCTGATCTGCTGGAGGAACCTAGCAATTTCCTCACGAAGCCCGCTAAAGGGTAAATCCAGATTATCCGCATACTCCGATTGGCTCCAACTGATCTCTTTTGAGCTTGCTGACACCCCATCTCTAAGGTCTCCAAACAGTCATCCACCTGCACTTGGTTCTGGCATTTTCCGCTTTTAATAGCTTCCCATCGGAATTCCATCTAGTTCACCTCACGTTGCCTTCAACTTTGCCTTAGTTAAGATGCAATAGCTAAGAACCGTCGCTTCTTAATCTCAACTTCTGGACCCGTTTCCGATCCAATAACCCGCTGCGCCACTTTGATTTGCCTTTCTCGAATCTAAATTCCACACCCTAAGTTCGCTCAAACTCATTGCACACGCAACGATTAGACTTGGAATCGCACAATTGAAATCGTTGGTCTACTTCACCTTCCAAAATCGCAACAATCACATATTGATCAGCTTTTCTTCAATTCACCTGAGCCTATATCCCTTTTTACCCAATCACCGACCAAAAGCTTCGCCTGCCATTTCTGTACCTAAATCAGCTCCAAATTTGCCTCCGAAAATTGCCTAATCTAACGGCTCAAGATTCACCGAGATCTAAGTCGTCTTCCTCAAAATCGAAATCAGCAACCCTGAGTTTGCCTCAATCAATTGTACATGACCTCCTATATTCGCAATGAGCGATGATCAGCGTGCTCAAGGATCTGCTTCCAATACTCGCCTTACTTCTCGCTATCTACTCACGAACATATCTAATAATCACAATGGATAAACACCTTCTGGCCTTGCTCGTGATCACTACAGATTCAACGATAGTCCCCAACCGCTTCTCCTTCTCCACAACCGAGGTCACCTTCATCGCCTTAGCCACATGCATGCCTTCTTTGATCGAACAATACTTCCTGGATTTCTCAAGTCGGAAGCCTAGGCCTATTCCACCTTCTATGTTGGTTGATTCTGCTGCAACCCATAAAATGTGCCGAAATCAAGTTAAAATTTGTCTAGAACTCACCTCTCGCTTAACTTCCAAATCTGAATTGAGAATCACAATTGAAATCGAGCAATTGAGAATCGCCGCTTGTGGAATTAACTTTTGAACCGTCTCCGATCACTCCTGCCTTTCGCCTCAATCACATGCAGCGAGTTTGCTAGAATCAAACTGATTTAAGGCTAGCCCCAACAGAGTCGGCACCCAATCACTGTCCAACGTCTTGCTTTTGAAAGCAACTTCCGTTGCGTAACTCCTCCTTACTTGATTTGATTTCGTCACTGAGAGCAATAGCCTATGGCTGCATGCAGATCACGGTCCCCCTGTTCCACGTTTGATTCACAACGGATTCAAGATTGCTCGAACTCGACTGCGATCGTTGTAGCTTCCGATCGCTCCAATCTGCTTCTCTTTGATGCCTTAATCTCCGTTTAAATCGTTGCTTGATCAATTGTCAGAAGTCGCTTACACTCTGGCCAGTTCGATCCACTTCCACGCAAGTGGTGTCTTCTGATTTGCCGTTACTCACCTCGATCAATACTCATAGCAGTCTCCTGAGAACCGATTCTCTTTGTTGATTTGCTGAATTAAATTCACGAAATTGCTATTCTGATGCGCCTCAATATTGGCCAAGAATTTCTTTGCTCTGCTTTGCTGTACTGGCTATTAGAAAGTGTCGGAATCACATTCGAAAATCACCTGGTCTACTTTTGCTTCAAAAGTTGAACTAGAATGGCCAAAATTCACTGCCGATAATTGTCGAAATCACTCAACAAAGAAAATCGCCGAGGACGATAGCTCTGATACCAAATGTCATGACCCTAGGGTTTAGCTAGGGTCTAGGAAGGAATTTGGATAAGATGTTGAGGAAGATAGAGCAAGAAGAGGGCAAGGAAGAACAGAACAGAATTGAGGGAGAGAGAGAAAAGCCGTGGGATAGTATTGAGAGAGGGAATTGAGATTCAAATCATTCATTAAGATGCCTTCCTCTAACTATTTAAGCCTATTTATAGGCTTACAATTGAAGATGCTAACAATAACAGAAAATGCAACTAATAAGGAAAACACATAACATGTATTACTAATATATCCTTGAGATTCCTTGGGGTCGTGACAGGTTGTTGTCTTATGTGATACACAAAGGGAGAGCCTTTGAGCTTGATTGGGGTTGATGCCTCGAGTTTACTTGCTTGATCAAGGCTGTGATGATGGTTGTTCTGATAAAAATGGTCAAGGATAGGCTCTGCCTCTGTAGAAGTATTAGGTTCAGATGGCTCAAGAGGAATTAAGTCTAGATTCGAGAAGGATGAGCCTTGGCCTTTGTCACCTATCAATTGAGTCTCCCCTCGGGACCAAGGGATGAGGGACCAAAGAAGGATTGAGACTCAACAAATGTGACATCCTTTGAAACGAAGAATTTTCTAGTAGGAGGATAGTAACATTTGTAGCCTTTTTGGGTAGGAGAATAGCCAAGGAAGACACATCTAAGGGCCCTAGGATCCAGCTTGTCTTGGTTTTGCTTAGGAATGTGGACAAAGGCTACACAACCAAAGACTTGAAGGGGAAGAGGTGTGTGCTGATTGAAATCTGAAAAGTGAGAAGAAAGACATTGGAAAGGGCTTTGATGACCTAGAATTTTGGAAGGAACTCTATTGATTAGATAGGTTATTGTAACGACTGTTTCCCCCCATAAATTCATAGGGATATGATGATGATGTAGGAGAGATCTAGTGACATTTAAGAGGTGCCTCATTTTCTTCTCAGCCACTTCATTTTGTTGTGGAGTGTTGATACAAGAAAACTCATGGATAACCCCTTTCTCTTGGAAAAATTGATGCAAATGCTGGTTGAAATAGTCCCTCACATTATCAGTCTTAATTTTCTGATTGGGGGTGCCAAATTGAGTCAAAATCATTGAGTAAAAATGAGGCAAAACAGTACTAACAGCAACCTTGTCTTTTAAAAGAAATATCCAAGTAATTCTAGTGCAATCATCTATAAAAGAGATGAACCATCTAGCCCCAGAACAATTAGGAATCCTAGATGACCCCCAAACATTAGAATATATTAATGCAAAAGGGTGTGAAGACAATTTATTACTAACAAGATAAGAAACCCTATGGTACTTGGAGACTTTGCATACATCACAATGCAAAGTACTAGAATCTAATTGCTTAAATAAGTCAGGGAACATAGATTTCAATAATTGAAGAGGTGGATGTCCCAGCCGATAGTGATGAATCCACACTTGAGTGAGAGTTGGATGAGACCGAGATGTGCAGGCTAGCTTAGGCTTATTCCCACTAGGCAACAAAGTCTTCCCCTTTAGAACATATAGCCCATTCCTTTCCTTAGCAGCACCAATCGTCCTCTTCGTGTCTGTTTCCTGAAACTCACACGTAGAAGGAGAGAAAATGACTCGACAATTAAGGTCTTTAGTGAGTTGATGGACATAAATCAAGTTGGTTGATAAGTTTGGAACATGCAAAACCTATTTGATAGCAAGAGTAGGGCTAAGAGTAACCTTGCCTTGGCCTTTTATAAGTATAGATGTCCCATTGGCAATGAGGATTTGTTTAGGGGTTTCAAGAGTAGTATAGGTATAAAAAACATGGGGATTATGGGACATGTGATCTGTAGCCCTTGAGTCTAGAATCCAAATGTCATCCTTAGTAGTTTTTGTGGCAGTTAAAGAACCAAACTGAAAGTTGTTAGGGCTACTTGCTGGGCAATAGAACATGATCCATCTTGAATAGTCTTCAAGAACACCTTAAGTTTTCCAATTTCATCAGCATTTAGTTAATGAAGCTCCTGTTCAGCCACTACATCTGTCTTTTCTGCAACCTTTTCTTGCTTGTTGGAGAGATATTCTTGATTCCGAGAGGGTATATTTTTGAATCCACCTATTTTTTGTAGCACAGTCTCCTTCCCATGCAACTTGAAGCAGGTTTCTTGAGTATGCTTAGGTTTTTTACAATAGGAGCATCACAGACCTTCCTTCTCTTGTGATTTAGATTGCCCATCTACCCTTTTGTGTTGAAATCTAAACTTTGATCCCTCTCTTCTATTAGTTAACATGGTAGATCATTCGGAACAGATTTCTCCTAACATGGCTATTCTCTTATTCTCCTCACTCTGGACAACAACAAACACTTCATTGAGTGATGGGAGCTTTTCTCTTCCCTTTAGAAAGGTTTTTACCAACTAAGCGTATTGCAGGTAGTTTCGTCCATCCAACCAGTAAGATGGATGCATTCTGGGTAGGTCGCCGGTAGGTAGACCTCCTAGTGAAGTATCAAAGATGTTGGTTTCTCCCGAGGTCATTGATGGAGCAATCTTAGAGATCTCTGACATGATTTGAAAGAAATAGATGGAGTAGAGAAGTGCAATGAGGGTAGAACAATAGGTATTAATTGAGGGAATGGCAATGAAGGCCGAAAGAAGCACACAGAACTAGAAGGGCAATGAAGGCCAGAAATTCTTCTTTCTCTGAGTCGTGGCTCTGATACCATGTAAACTTAGACGAAAAGCTTGATAATCTTATTCATAAACAACCCTAGTTATAGGGTTGAATATTTACATCTTTAGGAAATATTATCAGAAAGAAGATTACAATAAAATACACTTGGGAAAATATCCTAATTTGAGATTAGGAAACTATCCAAAAGAACAAGATTTAGAAGAATTTTAGAAACTTCCTAAAAACATAGTGTTCTAGAAGCAGATGCGTGAAAGGATTCTTTCCTTTTCTCCTTAAACACTACCTTCCTTTTCTTCTTGATCTTCTCACGTCAACAATTATTGATGAGAATATGGCATATTAGATGAGTACGCTCGTGGATTATTTTATTGAAAGGAGTTTACCTTTTTCAGTGCTTCGGTCCCTTGCTATGAAGTTATGGAAGTGGTACAACCTTACCGAGATAATCTCTAATAATTGTGGATTTTATTTGTTTTGTTTTGACACACAAGATCACATGTTAGGGGGTGTTTGTTGCGAGCCCATGGCATTTTGCGAGTCAGCCTATTTTGTTGAAATGTTGGGAGCCAGGGATGCTTCTTACACTAGAATCCCATACCTCTATTCCGATGTGGCTCAAAATCTCTAATCTACCCCTAGAGGGGTGCTCAGTTAAGGGGATTTCTGTTATTGCCAATGGGTTGGGTAAACCTGTCGATGATCGAGGACATAACAAGGTTGGGTTATACACGAGTCTGTGTGATGATGCATGTATCTTCTTCTTTTCCAGCATATATCCTATTGGATCAGGGAGTGGATGAACTCACAAGTGAGCCCAAAGTTACTTGTTTACCAGTGGAGTATCAATGGGTGCCATCTGTGTGTACCCATTGTAAAGTTTTTGATCATAGTGTATCAAAATGTTCGAAGGTTCCTTTTTTGGTTCGAAATGAGCCCATTACGATCCTAGGGGTCCAGTCTCCCGTGAGTCATAAAGGTAATGGGGTTGCAGGTGCTAAAGGAAACAAGGTTAAGTAGCAAGTGAAAATGACTAGTAAATCCTATGTGTCTTTTTTGGAGATTGTCGAGCATACATCTAAGGCTATTCCAAGCAAACCAAGTGAGGTGGGGTCATTAATGGAGAATCGGTTTGGCTCCCTCATGGTGGAGAACATGGATATTCCCTCTCCGAGGAGTTGCATCTTCCTATGGGGGCAGGGTGTCTTGATGAGGCAGAAATGGTGATTGATAATAGGGGTAGAAGAGATTGAGGTGAGGATGAGGATTCTTCATCTACTAAGGCTGATAGTTCTAGCCTCGACTATGTCTCGATGAAGTCCAAGTCCCAGTTGAAGAAAGAAAGGAAGAAAAAGAATGCTCTCGCTCGGGCCAAGCACGGTTTTGGTGATACTGGTCCTGTGTTTATGGATTCGACATGATGAGTTAGATCCTTGTTTCGCTCTTATGATGTGCGTTTTGTGTTGCTTTCCGCATTTCTTGTTTTGTTCATTTGTTTGGTGTTGCTTGTGTTGTTTTTGCCTGTGTAGGCCCCAAGATAAGCTGCAGATGCCTGGTGGTTTTTTCGGGTTAATCTATTTCTTATTTATAGGGGGGTGGAAAAAAAAAAAAAAAGCATACCATTTGAGTTGGGAAAATGAAGATGCAAATTTGTGATGATTTACCATCAAAGTGGCTACATATCTACTTGGATATAAACTTGAGACAACCTATACAATGACTTAATAGAAGTAAAAAGTTGCTAACCAACCTAGAATTCAGTCAATGAGCTTTTATCTAGCTCAAACCTTTGGACATTACAACTAGGAAGTATTAGAGGTTTGCCTCGAGTATTGAAATGTTGCTACTGTTGGCTGCTCATGGGGAGTGCAATGTACACAATCATATGGTAGTTCGCATGTAGAATTTAGAGAAGGATGTGGGTGGTTAGGACTAAGATGCCTATTATAATGTTGAGAACATGGTTCATTGAGAATGCAACTTTGTGGTTGAGAGAACATGTGCCTATTGATAATAATGCATTCAACAGAGTCTGTGATGAGGATGAGGAGGTCATTGATGAACTTGATGCGATGTTGGAAGCTTGAAGGAACAAACATATTTTGATAATGATGAAGAGGAGGAAATCCTTCCTGCCCAACATGAGGAAGTTTTAAGGTCTTTTCAAGGGTGTTTGAAGCTTGCTTGTCATTACACTTGTACAACTCACATTCTACCATGTGGTGTGATATTTTTATCAATAGCACCTTGATGGCCAAATGAACAGGGATGACTTGTTAGCATCATATAACAAGTGTAACTTCCAAATCATCTTTGCATCTAACTCTTGGAAAGGCATATTTGGTGATAGGACAATAGAAATAATTGGATTACAAGCACAAACAAGTCAATCTACATAAACATGCATGTGCCAAAAGTGACAATTGTGTAAGTATTTGTGCTCCCATTCATGGCCACTTACAAAAGCATGTGCATGTACTAGAAGTGGTTATGAGCTATTTCTTTAGCAAGGACACATGCATGCAAGCATGGGTCATAGTTTGAGCCAAATCTCAAACAAGTCCTATTGGCCCCAAAGTAACAACAAGAGCTTTTGACATTATCTATATAAAAGAAAGGTCACTACAAGATGCTGAAGTTCATCTACGACTGCGTAACGAGATGGTACCAAAGAAGGATGTGCTTATGTGAGATGTTGATTGTGTATACAAGGACACAACTATCTCTTGTGCCTTGTCTTTCGCAGGCTCCTTAAGTTGGAGTGTGAATCATTGATGGTTCTTTATGTAAATCTCGCATGTTTATCATAGTTGTTAAAGGCACAAGGATGAGGGACACAAAGGCTCACCCTTGCACACCTTAATAGTATGGAGGTGCAATGCCATTCAAAAGGCATTGTGAAGGTGCACATCTCTCATGCATGAGCCTCATGTGCCTTTTGTTTGATAAAACATTTTTTGTTTTGTCTAAAACACTTTATCTTGCTTTGTCAAATACTAAAAATATTGATAAGCTCGGCCCTAGGCCCCAAACACTCTTCGCTCTTTGCGCATTTGACTAATGTAGGATGAATGGAACCAATGGGGAATGGAAGGGTCCAGGCATCAATTGCCCTCTTCCTCAAGTTTTGACACTTACATGGGGCCTATTGATAATTACGTAAAAATAATAAAATTATTTGATATTGTCTCTTCCTCGAAATTTGACAAAAAAAACTAATATACCTAGAAACAAAATATAACTTTAAAAAATTAAAATACTTTAGAAGGTAATGTTCAAAATTTTGGCTTTTTAATTGAGTAATGTTCCAAAAATAAATTATTTAATTATTCATATGGGCAATCTTAATTTTATATTAAATAACCAAATTTGAATAGGAAAGGAAGACTTAAAAATTAATAATTTTGCACTACTCAACAATTAATAATATTTTTTATTTAATGTTGTTGACTTTACATAAAAATTTCTATAATGTAGTTGAAAATTCTTATAAAGTTGTTTTATTGACATACTTGTGATATTCAAACAGCATATAGGTTGCCCCTTCATCCCACACCCACCTTCCTCAACCAAGGAAATCTTACCCCCTTGACCCAAAATCTTGGCTTCACCATTGAATGGAACATGTCTTCTAATCAATTGGCTATGACACTACTTATATTCAGGCAATGACATGTGATGTGCATGGGGTTTTGTACGTGTGATTTGACATTATGTAACTATATGTTGTGTTTTGTTGTTTATTGTTCTTTATGTGTGTGTCAATGCCAAATTCTCATTTATGTCAATATTTTCTACTTCATTTCTAATTATGGTATATGTGGTCTTGCAGTACTATGGATGCAGTTAGGGGTATGCATGGCCCAGGGCCCTTTTATAAAGATGTGTTATATCTACAGGGCAAGCATCGATCGGAGGATATATGGAATGGTCAGGATCCGGGACCACTTACTTGCCAAAATAGTTTGTTATATGCAATGAGGCAATGGGTACCTCATCCCCGCATTATCCCATACTTGCAAAAAGCTGGCTTTTTTCATGTTCACAGGTTAGGTGTTGGTTTCCAAATGGATTGGGCTTTGGTCACAGCCCTAGTAGAGCGATGGAGACAAGAGACCCATACATTTCACCTAACTGTGGGCGAGACCACCATCACGTTACAGGATGTTGCTATTCTCATGGGACTACGGGTTGATGGGCCTGCGGTGACAGGGTCGACCGTGCACGACTGGGCGACCCTATGCGAGCAATATTTGGGAGTGCGACCATTGGACGAGCATCTGAAGGGGTCATCACTCCAATTCACTTGGGTACAACAACATTTTACTACCTTACCTGACGATGCGACTGAGGATGTTGTGCAAATGCATGCCAGGGCATATATCCTGTGCCTCATCAGTGGACCCCTCTTACCTGACAGGTTAGCTTCTTCAGTACAACTCGTGTACTTGCCATTGCTTCGTGACCTGGATCATTGCGGGAGACTTAGTTGGGGTGGAGCAGTGTTGGCATGTTTATATCGAGCACTTTGTCATGCTAGCCATCGTCGAGCTACCAAGATAACTGGGCCATTGTTGCTCCTACATCTGTGGTCTTGGGAGAGGCTATACGTAGGACGACCCATCAAGATAGAGAGATTGCCCATGGACCGTGAGGTTGATCCTTGGGGTTGTCGCTGGAAGGGCAAACTATCGCACCACCAAAACCCCGGGCCATGCTCTCTTAGATTTTACCGAGACAAATTAGACAATTTGACCAATTATCAAGTACATAGTTCATTCATTATATTTTCAATTTCATTGCTACTACATTATACATGCAACTGATATGTTTATTGCTTGGAAATTGTAGGTTATTTGGCAGCCATACACCTTAGATATTATTTTCTTCAAGCTGCCTGACATCTGTGTCGAAGGGCAGGGCGTGTGGCGTTCAGAAGTGCCACTCATTTGTTTTGACATTATCGAGTGGCACTTTCCATCCCGTGTTATGCGCCAATTTGGAATGGTGCAATGTATTCCTGAGGATGTCAATACAAATATAATGTTGCATCAGCAAAACAAGCAAGGTAGGCATGCATTTGACGGGGAGGTCCCACATAAGCGATACATCAAGTTGTGGGATGATCGACATAAGACTGTGGTCAAGGATGATGCGGGGTCTGACTATCTTCCTGCCCACGGAGAATATATGACTTGGTACCGAAGCATAACTCGATGCATCATCGCACCACTCACTGATTGACTGTTTATAGCATTTTAGTCCTTGGTGGGACGCATCGTGTGGCTCATTCTTCATTTATGTACCTCATGTTCGTGCTTATTTTATCATTATAAGAGATCAGTTTGAGGAACGAACTTTCGAAGGGAAACATGAGCCTTCCCTTACTCAAAGTTGGATTTAGGGTTAAAAAGGGTGTCTATCACTGTATGAGATTTCTTATTTGGTGAGAGTAGGTTGGAGGGGTGTTTTTGTATGTAACCTTTCTTTTATTTTTTCTTTACTCATTTTTGCATGTAACCTTTTCTTTGCTTTATATTTTCGTCGTTGGGGTGTGCAAGCTCTGATTGATACCAATATGACTTCGAGAATGAGGTTTTATGAGACCTTTATATTTTAGTGGTGTGCTTTGGCGACCAGCGGGTGAAGCCAATTTAATCTTTTCATGCCATGGTGCCCGCTTCTTCATACTCTTTTTGGGCATAAAAACTATGCGGAGTATGCACCCTTGTGACACAGCCAATTTACCAAAATCATTATGAAACTGACGATGTTCAGAAAAGAGCCCTATGCGTGAAATGTCTTCGATCAATTCCTCTGAGGTCATAATCTTATATGGGACTCGTGTTGCTTAGACAAATCTTTCATTCACTTTGAAAGCATACAAGACTAACCAAGGATTTGACTAAATAAGGATTTTTTTTCCAGGGCCTAGAAGGAGAGAAAATAAGGTAAGGTTTGATAGCATTTAATTGAAAAATATATATTTTTTGATTTATATGAAAAATAAAAATCACCTCTTAGATGAATTTTTTTTTATGAAAAATAGGTCAAAGTATACTTTAATGGTTGTATTATGAAATTCAATTCTATGAAAAATGTAATGTGTCAAATAGTAAAAATAAAATTTAATTTCTTGGATATGACATTTTCTATAAATTTTTCATTCTATCAAACACAAGTGTTTTCACTCTCCTTTTTAATTCATGGCATGGTATACCTATTTGTTTGATTCATTTTTCATCTTTAAGGTTTATTAATTTGTCACAAATAAAAAATTATATATCTATTATATCCGACAAATTACTGTTAATCAGGAGTCAGCAAAGTACGAAAATGAGAATACAAAAAGACCTTAAATTAATAAAAGAATGGCAGATTGATTCAGATTTACCTTAACAATTTATCTTAATCAAGATAATAATAAATATTAAAAATTTAGATTTTATAAAATTTTAGTTTAAAGTCACTTAATTAATGACAATCACTCAAATTTAGAATCAATAAGTTGAGGCTAACTCACCATCAAAATGTATTCTTAAAAAAAACAAAAAAAAAAGAAAAAGAATATCCATAATTTCTTCTCTCAAACACTAGCTATATTACTCGACACTAAGTCACACACACCCCGATCACCCCACTTAGTGCAACACTCCCCTTGGAATTTGCGTCAAGCTACATGTTAACCCTCTTTAAATTATTGTTTATTATTATTTTTATTTGGAGATGAAGGAATTCAAAGAATCTTTTTATATAATTTTATTTATTTACACATTTTCTTTTGCATAGCAAATGAGAAGAAAATGAATGTGTATTTGTCAAATTATTCGATTTCATTTGGTTTTCTTTTCCATAGACAATTTCAAATTTTAGTTCCAATTTTTGAACATATGATAAATATGGTTTAGCTTGAAAATATGTCAAATCACAACTCAGTTGACAACAATTAGAAAAAAAAAAAACTTTTACTAAACTAGCATAGCAACAGACAATATTAATTATAAACACAAGAATCAATAATTGATTCCATAAATAATAATGTGTGAATAATGAATATGGCTATCATGTAAAAAGAAACATATATAATAAAAGTTTCATATGGATCAAGTCCACGAGCCTTATGCTCAATGCTCATCTTCCAATTAAATACGTAAAAATAATTGTTATATATATATTTTTGTTTCAACTTTTTTACGTATGATTTTCTAAATTTTTAATTATTTCAATTACACCTTAAATTATAAATTTTTAAGTTAAAATACAATACGCACGTACTAAAATGATCAAATTACCTTTTGCCTCATTGTCTTTCGCTTTCCACAATTGACGATGCACCTTTTGCCATCGCCAATGCTTTGTCTTCCATTTTCTACCGTTACCAATGATGGCCTTTGCATCTTCTTGCCTCGTTGTCGGTCATTGAATGAATAATTTGTAGCATAGATGGTGGTTGATTTGCACGTGTAAAGAGTAATTTGGGTATTTTAATGCGATGGTGTTGGACTTTCTATTTGAGGTGTATGATTGATTCGAAAATATATGATTCAAATTGTGTAATCAAAACAATTACGAGCTTATGTGATTATATAAAATAAAAAAATATTAAAATATAGAGATAAAATATATATATTTAGTCGAAAAATAATACATAGATCAAAGTCATTTGTTCTGGTAGCAAAGAAAAATTTAGAACTAACAATTGCCATTCAAATTCAAATAGTAGTGTAGTTGGTTATTGTCAAATTAATATTATTTATTTCACAGTGGAGAGGGAATAAAAGAAACAAAACAAAATTATTTTAAAAAATAAAGAAATTAGTTATTTTATTTTTAATTATAACAATAAAAGAGGTCATAATTCTAAAAATACAATAGTTTTGTGTGACGTCTTGCCAAACCTTCCACTTATTTTAAAAATTAATTATAATTTTCCTTTTTAAAGAGCTTATACTTGATATACGAATTTTTTTTATTGAGAAAATAAAAAATCAAAATGCCCTCTTAAAATTTTAAGGGGCTGCTTAGTTGTGAAAAATTATTTTTAATTTTAAGTCTTTTATTTTTTACAAAGTCCCTAGTTTTTATTTTTATAAAAATTTTGAAAATGCATTTAAATGTTGGAAATATATAAATATATTTAAAAAAGAGAGATGTTTTAATTTTTGTTATATAAATTGTGTTAAAAAATCAAATGAAAATTATTTGTGAATTTTTTTTAATTTGCAGTTTTGTTATATAAATTGCATTTAGGGATTGTTCTATTTGTATTTCAATTTTCAGTTTTGAATTTTGAATTCGTTTATAGTTTTGTGTGTTTAAGTGTCTATTTTGAGATTGCTAAAAATACATTTTTTTGTCATTCTAAAAAACTGTTTCTCAAAATATAAAACTGAAAAACACGTGTATTTTGAAATTTTTAAAAAAATTATTTTATGATATTTTATTCAATTAATTTTATTATTTAGTAAATTGAAACAGTTTAATACTAATATATTATTAAGTAATATATATACATTTTGAAGTTGGTGAATCTTGTAATTTTTTTTTCCTGTTATAAAAGTAAAATACAAACAAAAAATAAATTAACTTTTGCAATTAGTGGTCGAAAAGGCAATCGAAGCAAGGTGGGTTGTTGATGGTTGACCTAGATGAGAAGCAGAGATGGACGACGTAGGTGAATGATAAAGAGGAAGAAGAAATGACTAAGTGATGGATAAGCGAGATTGTAATTCGAATGGTGGTGGTTGGATGTGAACGACGACGATCATACGATTGTTGGAGGCGATGGATTTGAGTTGCTGGTCGCATTGCAAGGGGAGCAAACTACATCAACTATGAGAGATATAGGCGATCGACAATAGTGGCAGGCACAATCAATGGGCGAGTCTTGAATAAAATAGATGAAATAACAAATATAGAAGATAATATAAGTTTTAAACCTATATGTTGAAAAAAGAAGAGAAGATCCGTATTTGTTATTTTTCGCATTTGGAAATTTGAGGGTGTTTGGAATGAAAACAACTAAAATAATTTTTTGTTATTTTGAATTTTTTTATAATAATTTTCATTATTTTTGAAAATGTATTGTTAAAAATATTTAAAAAACAAATTTTCACTGTTTTAAAAAATTAAAAATTAAAAATAATAAAGAGAACATGATATTATTTTTTCATTATTCAAAATTTAAAAAACTAATTTTTAGGAATATTCTAGGTGAATTTCTTTTTGGTTATAAATATAATTTTTTAACTCAAAAAGTTTATCAACATTTTAATTTAAAATATAAAAATTATTTTTATTTCAATTTGGTTCTATAAATTGGAAAAAATTTACAAAATATATTTTATTTTTTTAAAAAATGGAATATTATTGGTTTTTAAAATACAAATATTAAAATATGTTTAATTATAAAATTAAAATAAAAAATTAAAAATACTCTCGGGAAGTCGGCTCTCCCGCGTGTAGGGCTTTAATTTGGTGCCTCTTCCGAGGACATTGAAAGATGTCTGATAATAAAAAAATGGGAGCCACCGCCACCGCTACCGCCACCGCCACATCTTCTTCTGGGATGCTCTACGTTTTCCGTCAATAATTAAGTAATGATAGCAGCAGTGTCTGTTCTCTCTGTTGTCCAATCGATTCCCTGCCCTTCTCCGTTCAGTCTCCCCTTCTCCAAGTTATCGCATCGTATATCGTCCACTGCTCTCCGAATCAGACATGCCACAAGGTTCTTTCTAATCCTATCTGGTTTATCGTTACGTTACCGTTAATAATGCTAGCGACACCGATATATTCATAAACAGTTATACATGCTCTATAATAACGATAGAGGGAATTGATATTTATTCTGTGTGTATGTCGCGTTAATGGGTTTGGTGGTGTGGTGCAGATCTTCCGGGATTGTATTTCGATGCGGATAAGAACAGGTACTTCCCTATCAGGGGTCCCATTCCAGGATCTGCTCGGAACTCCTCGTCCGCTGCTTCGAACACTGCACCTTCGTCTTCTACTGCCAACGCTTCAAATTCTGTTTCCAAGCCCAACCTGGTAAAATTACTGATCCGCTCGCTTTGGTAGTGACGGTCCCTTTTAAAATTTTGAGAATTAGAAGTGAAAGCCATATGAATAGTTGTTGCTCTTCACTAATAAGGTATAGATGACTTGTTAGAGTCTCTGAAATGAATAAAAATAAGCTAAATTAAACAAGATGCATCATGACTTCTGCCGAGTCAAATTAATGGTTACAGAACTGTCTGCTGTGTAATATTTAGTCATCTATTTGCTATATAGCTGAACATTTGAAGTGAATGTTGTGCACATCGTTATTAACTCAAGGTTGGAAAAAACTAAATGTATCGGATGTAAGTTTAGTAAAAATATAGAATTGAGGCAAGATGGTCAAAATGGAAAAGCGCATCTGGCATTTTATGTGATAGAAAGATTCTATTAAGACTAAAAGAATAATGTATAAGATTGCTATAAGAGATAAGACCAACATTGTTGTATGGCATAGAATAATGGGTAGTAGCACACCAACACATGCAAAATGTGAGCGTAACCAATGTGCGAATCCTAAGATGGAAGTACGATCATACAATAAACGATCAAAATTAAGAATGAGTTTGTTTGTCATAAGGTTATCGTGGCTCCTATTGAAGATAAGATGCATGGGACGCAGATAACATGGTTTGATTATGTGAAAAGAAGACTAATATATAGGCTCTTGCGAGGAGAGTGGATGTAATGGAACAAGTATTTATTAAAAGAGATGGACGAAAACGAAGAAAAACTTGGTGGGGAATATTTAGGTTTGAATTAACTATATGGGCCTTTTAGAAAAGATAGGGCTATAGATAGAAATGAATGGAAAACTAGAACTAATGTAACTGAAGCCGTTGCATAAAAATTAGTTGAACACAAGAAGTATCAGGACTTATGTTCGGTCCATTTGGTAATAAATAACAACAACATATCCAGCATTTATCCCATTATGTGGGGTTGACTACATGAATTCTAGACTTCTATGTATTTATGTCTTGGTCCATTTGGTAATGAAACAAAAATAAATCTCTTTGTGTAATTACGTGTTTAATGCTTATTAAGGGATTAGATGCATTTTCAATCTTGTTGCTAATGCCAGTGATGGTACCCTTATGAGAACTCTCAAGAAATAGTGACTTAGTCTAGTGGGAGACACATCAAGGTATAATGTTAGTTGGAATACTCATTTTAAATCTTGCAACCACAATGAAGCGTTGCCCTAGAGTCCTCAGGATGGACTATTTGATGCTTGAGTCAATAGATGTTGGAGGATAATGAAAGACGTGAAGCAAGAGGGAAAGAGGAGGGAGGATCCCATTTTCAAGGAAATTAGGCCTTTAGTCTTGCCATTATTGTTGTGCTTCATCAATTAAATCCATGATTTCTTGTGGAGTATCGTGCACACTAGGGTTCTGCCAAGATGTTCAATGAACATGGAAGATTGTTGAGGGCCTTACTCTCGCCCATGTCTCATTATGGTTTGCCTTGCACGGTTATTTAGCATGTGAGAATGATCTACGTGATGTGGCATGGTCTACCATGTCTAATTGCATGTTAGGTTAGTGGGTCTACCATACCACTTGCCGACTTTTGTCCAAACACTTGCATTAGATGGTCCTCTAGTTTGCATGTTCGGAGTCCGTTAGGTGTGGGAAGTTAAGTTGCCCAGACACAATTAATTTTAGTCTTGTTATCTATTTCAAAGGAGAAATGGTGGAAGGTATGCATCATCGTATCAACCATTAGATTTGATATTTGTTGCACCTTATGGAAAATTGTGTAGGCGTGGTCATTGGCTTGGGCGCCGAGGCTCTATTTAAGTATGACCATCTTTTTGGTTCTATTTAAGTAGAACCTTCTTTCTACTTACAGGCTCATGTGTGTTCATGTGATTTGACGAGAGTGCCTACTCAAATCTCAGTGGCATTTCTTTTACAATGTGCTCCTTCAATGTTTAGTTTTCCCAACGATGGTGACTCCAAGTGGTATGTCTTGCATGCCCCTACTTTTTTATGTTCCTCATTAATTTTCTTCCCATTTGATCCATTCTCGTTGGGACTCTAATGATTTGTGCTACTCAACTTTATTTTGCCCTTCCATGCTCATTCTAGTTCTAGCTTTGTTGTGTAGATAGCTTGAATTCAATGGAGGTAAAGGACACCGATTGTTCCCTTAAAAGTGAGAGAATGTGGATGTTGAGCTCGAGGAGGGGGGGGGGGGGGGGAATCCAATAGTTTGTTTGGTGTGGGTGTTTGGATGGGAGGAGACATGTGGAATAGATCATGTCATGCCACGTAACTTATTTACCACATGCTATATAGCTTTGTAAGGCAAATTGTAGGGAGGCATGTGAGGCCCTCAATAGCCTGTCAAGCTCACTGATCATCTCGGTAGAACTCCAGCGCATGATACTCCATGAGAAATCATGGATTTAATTGATGAAACACGACAATAATGACAAGACTAAGCTGTACTCAAGCTATAGTTATAATATAGAAGGCGAAAATTCCTTGGAACGAGATTGCACTCTCATTCTTCCCACTGAATCTCTCTCTCTCTCATTCTCATGTGCACGTGCTTGCTTTACACCTTCCATTACATTGTGATGTTTTCTAACTTAAGAATCAGACAGTCTAACCTTGAAGGAATCTTGTGTAACGCTTCATTAAGGTTGCATGATTCTAAATAGGTATTCTAGATAACTTATCCAATTACACCTCAATGTGTATCGTATTGGACTAGATCAGTATTTCTTTGTGAGGGCACTATTGTTGGAATAAAGGAACTAGAAGAATTACTTGGCAAATTGGCTCAACAAGGAATGCAGAAAATTATGTTTCCTAATGTAGATATAGAATGTACAGTTAGCTGTTTCTGTATAAATTAGCTACCTAATTAGTTAGTTTCCTAATTGTTTATGTTTATGTAATAGCTAGTTTCCTTAGAAGATAGATTGATAGTTTCCTTATGAAGGTTTCAAGACTCACCTTAAATATGACTATAAATATGTGCTGAATATACAAGAATTCGGAGAATTCCTTTAACTATCAACCTGTTTGGAGGAGAATATAAACACATGAAATAGGCATCAAATCAATCGTTCTCAATTTTGGTTTTTTAAGGGATCTTGGTATGGTAGCCAAGAGTTAGAGATCTTAGTTTTATTGGGAAAGTTTGCTCATGGAAAGAGGGGCTAGGGGTGATGGAAGATTTGAAGACTATTGTAGGGATAAGGCTCTAGCATCTAAAGGAATGCTTATAGGCTTCACATAGACAGTGCTTGTGAGTAGTTAAGGGGTGATCTAACCGTAACTTTGCACTACCTTGATAAGAAGAGAGTTTGAGCATATAATTTGTTAAAGGTTGTCTCGAGTATATGGTATAAGAAGAAGATGATGGCAGTAGCAGTGAATGATGGCAATTCGCTAGAGTTCCTTTTGAAGATTTTAGATAGAAGTTATAACCCAAACTGTAATTAGTTATAGTTTGGGGGTTAAACTGTAAATATCTAATAATATTCATTGGGATATCCACCCACTATTAGAAATAGAGGGCAAGGGGTAGCAAATGGAGAGAGAGTTCTCATTTTTCTATTTGTAACGAGTGATGATTGTTTCTGAGAGAAAAGCTAGGGCTGTTAGCTTTGTAATCTTGGGGGAAAACAATTGGGGCGCTCGGGAATAGAAGGGAGAGAAGGGCCGCTACTGTACTGATTGATTTATGAAAATAAAGACTGCTCTCGGGAGGATCTTAGAGGCTAGATGTAGTGCCATTCACATGGCATGAACCAGGATAATCTTGATGTTCTTGTGGATGTGTGGTTTGTGTTTCTTGTTTGGTTTAATTCTGTTTTCTATTTTATTTTCTGTTGATTCTATTAAATCTGTTTCTTAGATCAAATCCGTTAGTGTGTGAGAGTAAGTGTGGTAGAATTTCTATCCAAGAAATTAGTTCCAGCAACCCTAGATATAACATAATTAATGTCATCTCCATGCTAAGTTTCTAGAAAAGCCTGATGATCTACCTAAATGATGCTACATCCATTACTCTTGCACTGACATCCATAGGTTGTGTATCAAAATATTTGTTGCTGCATTTAGGAGAGTAGGAAACTCTTTATATGCTGAAAATTGGTTGTGTGTATTTGTAAAAGATAGCATATTCAACATATAGTCCCATGCCGGTGCCTGCATATGAGGCGGAGGGCTAATGCGGTGGACACATGCAAATTGCATATTGAAAGAAACCTAAGAATGTACCTTGGGGACTTACATGCAAACTACATACTAAAACAATCTTGAGAATGTATAATGGAATTTTGTTATCCATGTTTTGGGAAGGATGGGCTTTAGCAATAAACAATACAGGTTGTCGTCGTTCTTCTTGCTACCTACTTTAAGTCATCCTTTAGGTTAGTAGATTTACCTTAATTAGAAGTACCTTTTCTTACCTTTGCATGTGTATCTCACCCTCATCTTTTTTTGGTTGCAGTGGCTAGCTTTGCTAGTTAAGAGGTCGAATAAGTTACAATGAGATTTCATTTGGGTAGTTTGAGGAACTAATTTTAAGTATCCTCAGGTTTGGTTACCTCTTTGTAGGCATGGTCTAGGTATTAGAATGCTGGCTTCTAAATATAGCCCTTTCAATTAAGTGGTCATGCGGGATTATGTAGATGGATGGCCTCTTGTAGAGAATTATGGGAAGGCCAAATGCATATTTTAGCCTTTGTACTTGCATGTTTTTTTCATTTAGACAATTGAATTTTTTGTTGTTTCAATTATACACTTGAACTATGCAATTTGGAGTTAATTGCACACTTCGGCAAATTTGTTGAGAACAATGAATTAAGTATAGTTTAGGGGTGTAATTAAAACAACAAAAAGTTTAGGGGTGCAATTGACTTGAAATTGCATAGTTCATGGGTGTAATTAAAACAACAAAAATTTTGAGTATCCAAATGAAAAAAAAGGTGCAAGTACGGGGGTTAAAATGTGTATTTTGCCATTATAGGAATAAATATCACATTTTCCTTCTCTTTTATTCTTTGTTCTTTTTTTTTGTAGGGTGGAACCGAGCATGGGGGGTGGAGGGTGGTTAGAACCCCTAATAGGGTTAGCCTTTTGAGGGAGTTACGTACCAAATAGACCAGATAAATGATGCACGAGGTATGCCTGGGCACAAGGTCTCCCAAATGGCTCTCTGGCCAACAACAACGACCTATCTAGCCCTGGCCTTTTACATGCACCGCCACCCCTAACCTATGGAGGAGAGGCTCTCCTTATATAGAGGGAGGATGAGCACTCTTACAATGAGCATCAGATGCTCCTAGACAAAGCATAAAGTAAAGCGTACATTATCACATGCCACCTTTGACTAAAGGGGAAGTGAGGACAAAACAGGAAAAAGACGACATGACAAGTTCACATGTTACATTTGACAAATAGGGTATGTGAGGACAAAACACAATAATACATAAGAGACGTGGTCACATGCTGCTTTTGACAAAAGGGTATGCGAGGACAAAATTTATTAAAACATTCTAATAATATAGATAGGTTGACATCATGCATGACATCACTTGAGCTTTGGGCTTGGCAGCTGGGTTGATATGCTCGAAATGGACTTGGGCTTGATAATGGAGCGTCGAGATTGCATTCTAGGCCTGGTTCGTCTGAATCATATGAGTCGGATGGCATACCTATTCTTTTCCACCATGGGTCTTCATCTTCTTAGGCCGGACTGTTGCTTTGGGCTTTGTTGTTGGATGGCTGAGCTGGGTTTGCTGTTGTGAGGTCTTTGAGATAATCGAACTGGGCTTGCTAGATTTATTGTTGGTACTCAATTGGGAATTGTTCCCAAGGGACGTCTTCTTCAATCTTGGGCTATATCTGTGGAGGTATGACCTGGTTAATGACAGAGACTTGCCTTTGGAATTCTTTGAGCTCTTGCGGGTAGGAAGACCAACCTGTATGAAGGTTGAATGGGAAGAATGCATACTCTTGGAATGTGGAGGTGTATTTGGTTGAAGCTGTTGATGGAGTATCTATTGCGAATCACTTGGTTTTGGTAAAGAGGAGAATAATGTACCATTTTTGTGGGGTAGTGCAGAGGCTGTCATTCCTGGGAGAGATGCTATTGAAATAATGTTTCCAATATGAGATCGGGTGGAACCATTCTAGGAAGTGGATGGCATAAGGGGGTAGGCGAGATGGTTTGAGCCATTGCTACCTTGTCTAAACATGAAACTGGATGCCTATAGTGTATCTGTCCAGTAAGTACCATAAGAACCATAGTAACTCTTGGGGGAATGGCATGTGTGGGAGCCATGAAAACATGGTGTAAAATGGATATTCTGGATGGATACCTAGTCCACCAAGGTGTTGTGAACCATAGTATCAGATGGTCTGAGTTTGGTAGTGTACCATAAGCTTTTGGATTTCTGTGGGAGAGTTGAATACATTAGGCCATTCTGGAGGCTGTGTTGGAGCTGGATTGACCGTGGCAATGGTGGGTATAGGAAGAGGTAGGGTAGGTAAGATTGGGGAAAGTAGAATGGATAGGAAATTTGTGAGCAAATTTTTCTTCCCTAGGATATGTTTGACATCAAAAGAGTAGTTAGAGAACCATTCTTGCCATCTTAGGAGAAGGATGGAAGGGAGGTCTTTCTGCTTGAACTGAAGTATTTTTGGGAAGGTTGACATATCCATTTGGATTTGAAAGTGGTGGTTGATGAGATGTATCTGGAACTTTTGGATGCCACGCTTAATTGCTAGGATTTCTTTGAAGGTGGAGTGGTAATGTAGTTCATTGTCTTTGAATGCACCACTCTTGTATGCGACTTGGGTTTTTCCATCTTTCTCTTCAAGGAGGACGACAAACCAGTAATGGTCACTAGTGTTTGTTTGGAGTATCCTGGTTCCATCAGAGGGAATATGAAAAGGTGGAAGGTGTGGAACAATTTGCTTTAAGTCTTGGATGGCTTTGGTGTGGAGGCTGGACCAAGGTGGGGGATCTTTCTTGAGCATGGCTAGAAGGGGTTTGATGATAAATGTAAGGCGAGGGACAAAGTCAACAAGGTAGTTGACTATGCCTAGAAACTGTTGGACCTGGTGCGGGTAAGGTTCTCTTCAAGGAACTGGAGAAGTTCATTGGCAACGTGCGATTGGAGAGAAATTTGTCCTTTACAAATGGTGAGGCCAAGGAAGTCAACGGTGTCAACTCCGAGTCATTTTCTTTGAAAAGAGCATAATTCCATATTTCTTGAAGAGAGAGTGGAATTGAGCAAGGAGCTCAAGATGGTCATTCATGTTGGATGAGAATAAGAGGATGTTATCTATGTAGATGAGGGCTTTGGAGAGGATTGGTTCAAAAATTTGGGTCATGGCTTTTTGAAACAGAGAGAGGGCTGTCTTGAGACCAAAGGGCATCACTGTCCATTGGTAATGAGAGTTGGGGATGCAAAATGCAATTTTAAATCTTTCCTCAAGTGGATTCCTAATTGCCAAAATCTTGCTTTGAGGTTAAATTTCGAAAAGACTTTTGCACTGGCTAGTTGGGCAAAGAGATTGATGCGGGTTGGCAATGGAAACTTATTGTCTGCAAGAAAGTGATTTAGGGGTTGGTAGTTAATTACCAATCGGAGCTTGCATTGAGTCTGTCCTGCTCTTTTGTTAACATAGAATGCTTGGCACACTGAAGAGGTGTCTTCAATAGGACCTTCTGCTTTGAGTTAGGCTAGCTGGCTCTTGAACAGCAAATTGGTGGTGTTATGGAGTCATTCCTAAGTGGGTGGCCTTGGTAGGATTGACATCTTCGTTCTTTTTGAAGGGCAACTTGATGAAGAATTCTTCATTTTTCCATAGTAGAGAGGAACATTTGGAGAGGAATTTTGTGTGAGATTCTACACAACATTCCTGCTCTGGAAATGTTCTCTCTCAGGAATGACAGCCTCCATAGTACCCCACATAAATGGTACATCATTCTCCTCTTTACCATAACCAAGTGGTTCACAACAGATACTCCATCTGCAGCTTCGACCAGATACACCTCCACATTCCAAGAGTATGCTTTCTTTCCATTCAACCTTCATACAGGTTGGTATTCCTACTCGCAAGATGTCCCTTGGGAACAATTCCCAACTGAGTACCAACAACAAATCCAACAAGCCCAGTCTGACTATCTCACAGATCTCACAACAACAAACCCAGCTCAGTTATCCAGCAACAAAGCCCAAAGCAACAGTCCGACCCAAGAAGATGAAGATCCATGGTGGAAAAGAATGGGTATGCTATCCGACACATATGATTCAGATGAATCAAGTCCATAATGCAATCTCGGCACTCCATAATCAGGCCCAAGTCCATTTCAAGCATATTAGCCTAGTTGTCAAGCCCAAAACTCAAGTGATGTCATGCATGATGTCACCCTATCTATATTATTAGAGTGTTTTAATAAATTTTGTCCTTGCATGCCCTTTTGTCAAAAGCAGCATGTGACCATGTCCCCTATGTATTATTGTGTTTTGTCCTCACATGCCCCATTTGTCAAATGTAACACGTGAACTTGTTAGGTCGTCTTTTTCCTATTTTGTCTTCACTTGCCCCTTTAGTCAAAGGTGGCATGTGACATTGTACGCTTTACTTTATGCTTTGTCCAGGAGCATCTGATGCTCATTGTAAGAATGCTCCTCCTCCCTCTATATAAGGAGAGCCTCTCCTCCATTGTAAGCACGAAATCCCCATATATAAAATCTTTACCAATCTTCTCATCCATCCATGGCTTTCTAAGTTCTCTCTCTGGTTCTTTACTTTGTCTCTCTGCAAAAATGAATAAACCATGAACAGAGTAGTGGCACTAGTATACTCTGTAGTTGCCTCTTCTGAGGAACCTCTACATCATAAAGTTCTATCTACTGTCCATTCAATCCGATAAGGCCAGGGGTGTCGGTGCACGTAAAAGGCTAGGGCTAGATAGGTTGTTGTTGTTGGCTAGTGAGCCATTTGGGAGACCAGATGTATTTGGTTAGACCCCTAGATATTGGTGTGTGTATAGGTTTTATGTGAGGCTTTCTATGACCTTTTGGACATTGTTAGGAACAATTTGGTTTAGTGAGGGATAGTCTTTCTCTCTTATGATGGCGGGTCTCCCATGTTGTAATAATTCTCACTAACACACCCTCAATTCTCCCTCAAGACAAATACAATCTCTCTCACAGTTAGAACAAAAATAAGAATACAAGAAATTAACACAGAATCAAAGCACACACACACAAGACAAAGGATTTATCTTGGTTTGGGACTCCTAGAAGGAGAACTTACATCCAGACTGATATGACTTTTCTCTTCACTATCTTAAAACCGGAAAACAAAGATTACATGCACTGATTTCTCTCCCAGCCCTATTACTAAGTTGTACTACCCGGAGATTACAAAGTAATACCCTTTACTCTCATGCACATACCCAGTACATTCTCTTTCCTCAAGATAGATCGCAAAACAAAATGAGAGAGATAAGACTCCCGAACCCTTCTATTTATAGACTATAGAGGGCGGGATTTACAAGGACTCCATTTAACTGCTTGTAGTTACAAATATATCCCTAACTAACAGAATTCTAGAAGATTTAATCTATTACCTTCTGATCGTCCTTGCTCTCCTGTGACTAATCCTTGGGCAAATATTTCAACATCCCAAATTTAGATGTAATCTTTAGGATTGGGAAGTTGGTTGATTTTCATGTTTGCCTTCTTTAGTTTGTTACATGACCACTCCTTTTTGTATTATATGATTTATTTGGATTTTGGAGGGGGAGTAATTGTAACTTTCAAGAGTACAAAAGGGCACATTCATAGTGTTAAGGGAATCATTGTTGTTTCCTTGATTTTGTGCACTAAGAATTTCCCACCTAGTTTATTTATTTATTTATTTTTTGTGGATGAAGTTTACTTGCAAGTATGCTCTATGTTTTTACATGGTTCACCTCTTTTGGTACTTTTGATTAATGTAATGCCTACTTATTTGAAGAAGAGAAAAAAAGATTTATTTGATCTGTTCTTTTAGTATTTGGTTTGCATAGCAAGCCTTGATGCATAATTTCAAGTTCTTGATAGTTACAGCTTTTACCATAGGATTGCTAAACTAAAAAAGAGAGAGCAACAATAACAACATACGAAGCCATAATCTTACAAGATGGGGTTGACTACATGAATTGTAGCTTGCCAATCGTCTCTATTTATGACCATATCTTATGTATTTATGTCATGCCTAAGAGTTTTTGCTAAATTTTTGGGCCTTTTTCTTCCTCTTTTACTATGAATTTCTTTCATCCCATCCAGTCTTAGGACAATTTATTGGTCTTTTTTTTCACGACTAAGTCATTTTCATCATTGCTTGCACATCTTATTCTAGGAGCCACTTAAACCTTATCACATATAACCTTGTTTTTAATTTTGTTATTTCTTGTATGGCTGTGTATCCATTGTAACATTCACATATTAATTATGCTCATATTTTACACATATTGGTGCTTTACTTCCCAGTATTCTTTGCTATATGACAAAGCTGGTCTTGTGGCCGTATGACAAAGCTTCCTTTTTAGCTTTAAAGGGATTTTGCAATAGCATAAAATACTCCCTAGTTTAATTTTCATGCCTTAATCATGCTATAACAACAGGAAATATGGTTTGCCATAGACAATCTTTCCTTTGTTTCTCAAGAAATCCTACAGATTTATGTGTGTTTAAATTTACTTCAGGAATTGTGGTGTGTTTTGCCTCTAAATACAAGCAAGCAATGATCTTACAGCAAATAGTGTGTTTCTTATACCGACATTTGTCAATGAAATTGAATCCTTTGGTTTGGCACCGCTATGGCAGCTTTCTTAAATTTTCTATACCTACATTAACTTGGTATTACCTTAGCTGGTTGAAGTAGGATTTTTTTTTCCCCTTCTAATCCATTCTGTTGCAGTCGAACAATTCATCTAGGAGAATCAAGATTAAAGCTGCAAAGCTACTCCAGGACAGAGAGTTGTATGGTAATGTAATCACTTCAAGGAAAGGGAAGTGCAATTTTCAGGAGGAATATCACAAGATGCAAGCATCTCAGCCTCTGGTATATCTGCTGTGGATAAACTTGCAATGATGAACATATAGTTCTGCAAGTCTTTGATTAATGAACCAGTCATTTTTGTTGCTGCAAACACCATTAACTGCTGTTTTTATATGGAATAATAAATATTTTGTCTAGAATGACGTGAAAGGGTATTCAATCTTATTTCCCTTTGAAGGGATAGCTGAATTTATGTATAAGGTTGCC
Source organism: Diospyros lotus (assembly GCF_014633365.1). Lineage (NCBI taxonomy): Eukaryota > Viridiplantae > Streptophyta > Magnoliopsida > Ericales > Ebenaceae > Diospyros > Diospyros lotus. Next base: position 34,734,773 of record NC_068345.1, read on the forward strand.
TACCAAACTAGAAAGTTTCTAAAAACAGAATAGGAAAGTTTCCAAATTCAGATTTGGAAACCTATACAATTCAGTATACAACAAAATATAGAAAGAAATTACAGCAATCTATCTTCTAGAAGATACACAATACATTTAGAAAGAAAACCAATCAAGTGATTTGATCTTGCTTGAGAATGAGGACAAATCAATCTCTCACCGTTGACACTTCCCTTCAAGATTGAGTGAATGTCATACATTCCAATTTTGCTGATCAACCTATGACATACAGCTGCAGGTAATCCTTTAGTTAACACATCTGTCAATTGGTCACTTAAGGATATATATGGGGTACAAATTAGGCCACTCTCTAATTTCTCTTTAATGAAATGCCTATCCACTTCAACATACTTTGTTTGGTCATGTTAGACTGGGTTGTAAGTAATGCTTATTGCTGATTTATTATCATAGTAGAGTCTCATAGGAGCTGTCCACTTGATTCTAAGGTCGTCCGACAATATTTTCAGCCATAATAACTCACACATCCTAGAGCCATGGACCTAAATTCAGTTTCAACACTTGACCGAGCCACTACATTTTGCTTTTTGCTTCTCCATGTCATAAGATTACCCTCTAGAAAAGTGTAGTAACTAGATATAGATCTCCTTTCTACCATAGACCCAGCATAATCAGCATCTGTGTAAGCCTCAAGTGATATAATTTCTCCCTTCTTAAATAGAATTCCTCTCCCGAGGGTTCCTTTCAAGTAGTGTAAAATCCTATTCACTGCCTTTAGGTGAGTCTCTTTTGGGTTGTGCATGAATTGGCTGACCACACTTACTATATAGACAATGTCTGGTTGAGTATGAGCTAGATAAATAAGCCTCCCAACTAACCTTTGATAGGATCCCTTATCAACCATACTATCTTCCGAAACTTCCCCTAACCTATGGTTAGGTTCAATTGAAGTGTCGACTGCCTTACTAACCAGCATTCCTGTTTCAATAAGTAGGTCCACTATGTATTTTTGCTGAGAGATAAAGATTCTTTCCTTTGAGTGTGCCACTTCTATGCCCAAAATGTATTTCAATCTCCCCAATTCTTTAATTTCAAATTCTCTATGTTGACCTAATCTCCTATCTTACTCAAATACTCTCAAGACTATCAGAAAATACTCACACATGAACTGCCTTAAAGAACAGAATAAGAAAACTGGAAATTAACAAAACATTCTCACACACAAAGACTCACAATTTATCCTAGTTCAGTTTCCGTTAAGGAAACCTACATCTAGACTGCTTAGATGCCTTTTCTCCACCATCAAGAACCTCTGAATCGATTACATGTACTGCTCACAACTTTCTTCTCTCTCACAACCCAATACCCAGGTTATACAGAGAAGAAAAAAAAAAAAAGATTACAAAGCCCTTAGAAGCTTTCCTCAATCACAACACATTCTCGCTCAGAATTTCCCAAGATAGTACAACCAAAACCGGTGAGAAAACACCCGACCCCGACCCCTTATTTATAGAACATAAGGGCGAACATTACAAGGATTTAACTAACCGCACACTAGGGATATAACTAACTAAACAAACAGCTATGAGAAATAACAAATATAGCCTTGACATAAACTGTTTTAACCGAGACAACCAACTAATTTAATACAAATGATTTAACACTCTAATTAGATGCTCCCTCAGTTTATTCATGCCTTCTTCATCATACTCGGTGACTACAATGTCATCCACATATAGCACTGTCACTCCCCCTGTTGCGAAGTGATGGATGAATAGGGTATGATCCCCTTAGCTTTGCTTGTATCTCATACTAAGCATCACCTTTGTAAAAAGACTAAACCAGTCTCTTAGGGATTGCTTTAGTCCATGTAGGGTCTTTTTCAACTTGCACACCACTTTCTCCTTGGTGGTTAGGCCAAAACCTGGTGGTAAATCCATATAAACCTCATCTTTTAGATCCCCATGCAAGAATGCATTTTTCACATCATATTGCTGTGATGGCCAGCCTAGATTAGCAACTAAAGATAAAAGTACCCTAACTATATTCAAGTTTGCAACCGATGCAAATGTATCAAGGTAATCTACCACATACACTTGTGTGTAATCCTTAGCCACCAGCCTTGTCTTGTACCTGTCCTAGGACCCATCTGACTTATAGTTTACGGTATAGATCCACTTACATCCCACTGGGTGTTTCCCTTTAGGTAATTGAACAAGCTCCTAGGTTTGATTTTTTTTTTTTTCTAGGCCTACCATCTTAGCCTCCACGGCATTCTTCCAATTCTCATTCTGCTTTAGAAAAAGTTTTGGGAATATGAATGGTATGAAGGCTAGTGAGAAAGGCTTTATGTTGAGATGACAATTTGGAATAGGATAGGAACAAGTGTAGGGATGTTTTGTGCAGGTTCTAGTGCCTTTCTTAGGTGCAATAGGCCTATCACACATAGAGGTTTTAGTTTCAGGTATGGATTCAATAGGCTCAATAGGTTCAACATCAGGTATTAAAGATTCAGTAGATGAATTACCTAGTGAGTTGTCAAGAGTGATGTTAGGACTATTAGTGCTGGCTGTAACATAACTAGGACTTGAATTGGATGTCGAGGTTTACATAGGAGAAGGAACCGACCCTTTTCTCCTTGAGTATACCTAAAGTGGTCGGGGAGTATCTGGTGAAGGCTTCCCTAGTGTCATACCCGACGAGTCCTCTAGGATAATTATCGAGAGAGAGAAGGATGGGTAGAAAATATTTAGGAGAAAGGAAAAAACTCTTCCTTTTCATTCGTGCATAGGATATATATATACATATGAGTACAAGACATCTACCTCCTATAAAAGTCTACTCTATTTACAAGATATCTAAGTTATTTAAAATACAAACTAGCCATCTTTAAATTTTAGGAATACAATTTAAACTAAATTATATAAACTGAATTATCTTCTTTTCCCCCTATCTCTAACTTCCCTAGAATTTCGGATCCTTATCTTTGCAATATTTTTGGCCTGTTGGCCTCCTGATCTCTTATTTTCACACTCCCCCTCGAGCTGGGATGAATATGTTATTTAGCCTAAGCCCAAGTTTGCAGCTTAATTCATCAAATATTCTTTTTGGTAGAGCCTTAGTGAGAATGCCAGCTACTTGACTATTAGTAGGAGTGTAGCTTAACTGGAATACCCCTTCTTCTATCTTCTCTTTGATGAAATGATTGTCAATCTCCACATGTTTTGTCCGGTCATGATGAATCAAATTTTTTGCAATACTAATAGCTGATTGGTTATCACACAATACTTGTACCAGCTCTATCATAGGTATTTGTAATTCTTGAAGTAGCCTTCTTAGCCATATTCCTTTACAAAATCCTTGAGCCATAGCTATAAACTTAGCCTTGGCACTGCTTCTAGAGATAACAAATTGTTTCTTGCTGCTCCAAGTAACTAGATTTCCCCATATAAATTAACAATATCTAGAGATTGATCTTTTATCTAGGATTGACCCCATCACCATAGATTTTTATCCCTCGGTTTGCCATTTTCCTAAACATTAATCCCTTGCACCTTAGGATGCGATAAACTGCTTCCAAGTGCTTTTCTTGGGATCATTCACGAATTGACTTACAATGCTCACAGAAAAGCCTATATCCGGTTTATTATGTGACAAGTAAATGAGTTTTCCCACCAATCTTTGATATCTCCCTTTGTCAACTGGAGTACTTTCTTTGCCATTGTCTAATTTTGCCATAGATTCCATAGCAGTATCTACTGGTTTGCAACCCAACATCCCTATCTCATTTAGGAGATCTAGGATATACTTCTTTTAGGAGACTAAAATCCCTTCTTTGGACCTTGCAACTTCCATGCCCAAGAAGTATCTTAGACTTCTGAGATCCTTAATCTCAAATTCCCTTGCAAGTACTTCTTCAAGGCTTTTGATTTTAATAATATCATTCCCGTAACAATGATATCATCTACATATATGATGTAGAACAGTGCCGGGAATAGTAGCGATGAACAATATGGTGAACAGTGACGATGAACAGTGCGCGCTATGAACAGTAACGATGAACAGTGCATAGGGACGGAACAATAATTACAGCATAATTCTATTTTAGATTATGTCTATTTAAGTCCTTTTTCATGTTAGGGTTTGCTATTATGATTGCTTGTTGCTAGGGTAGTATTGAAACTCTTTTTCTTTTCTTTTAGAGGCAGTTTTTTTCTAATAGAATTCTGGAAATTTCTTTAAACTTTCTGGTGGAATCCAGTTCCCTTTGATTTCTTATAGATTTTGCTTGAAATCTTTTCTTCTTGCTACGTCAAGTGGTATCAGAGCACGGTTTCTCCGTCTCCATATCGTTGACTTCTCTCTTTCTCCATCAAATTGACCATGGGTGATGAGATTGCTGCCATGAAGGCCGAAATTAATGCCCAAAACCAACGGATCGACAATTTGTCCACACAACTTGCAGAGATTTGCCAATTGCTGTTGCAGTTTGTTGGAAATAGTGGAGGAAACGACGTTGGAAACCCTCCACCAGCCAACACTGGCAATTCGTAGCGTCTTAACCAAAGGAATCACCGCGATATAAATGCCCATGGTGAGAGACAACGAGCAAACAATAGGCGGCCTGCAGTTGAAGACAGTGAATCAGATTCCGGAGAGGATTTTGAGGATCCGCCTCAATACCACAATCGTCAACCTCGAGGCACCTGTGATGACTATAGGATTAAGGCGGATATCCCTCCTTTCTCGGGAAACTTGAGGATTGAAGAGTTCCTTGACTGGATGGTGGAAGTTGAGCGATTTGTGGAGATTATGGAGGTCCTAGAGGAGAAAATCGCTAAGATGGTAGCTTTTCATTTGAAATCTGTAGTTGCTGTTTGGTGGGATCAGTTGCAAAAAACTCACTAGAGACATAGAAAGAATAGGGTTCGAACCTGGAGGAAGATGAAACAGCTTATGATGGATCGGTTTTTACCCGCTGACTATGAGCAAATTTTATATTGCATGTATTTGGGATGCACACAGGGCAACCGATCAGTGTCAGACTACACCCACAAGTTCATGAAACTAGCTGAGCGCAACAATTTGACCGAATTTGAAAATCAGAAAGTAGCCAGGTATATTAATGGACTGAAAATTGCTTTACAAGATAAAATTGGGTTGCAAAATCTTTGGACTTTACGGGAAGCCATTAACATGACATTAAAGGCTGAGATGATTGGAGTTGAGAGAGCGGCGACCAACTATCGTAGGGCTGCCACACCTATTGAACAACCACTAAACAATGCTATTGACAAAGGAAAAACGACTGCTAGCTCATCTAGTTCCTAGAACAAGGCTAATATAGAAGGAGGCAACAACAAATTTGCTAATAGAGGAGCAGGGTGAGTTTCACCTCAAAGGGAGAATCCGTATGCCAGGCCTTCAGTTGATATTTGCTACAGGTGTCAAAAATCTAGACATCATTCCAATAACTGTCTAGAATGAAGACAAGCTAACTTGGTGGAGCGTGAGGAGTTTTCAGAGGTAGAAGAAGAGGTGGCGGATGAAGGTGAATATGATGGAGTAGAGTTTGCAGTTGAGGAAGGATTGGAGAGACTAAACTTGGTGCTGCAGCGAGTCCTCTTGTCACCAAAAGAAGAGGGATAGAGACATAACATATTCCGTTCGCTTTGTTCCATTAAGAATAAAATGTACAAAGTGATTGTGGATAATGGAAGCCGTGAAAACTTTGTATCAAAGAAATTAGTAAGTATGTTACAAATACCAACTGAAAACCATCCCAATCCATATTCCCTTGGTTAGGTGAAGAGGGGACCTTCTGTTCAGCTTACTAAGACGTGTAAAGTACCGCTCTCCATCGGCAAATGATATAAGGATGAGGTGATATGTGATGTCATTGACATGGATGCATGCCATATTTTTTTGGGTCGCCCTTGGCAGTTTGATGTTGACTCTACTTTCTGGGGACGTGATAATGTGGTGTTATTTATGTGGGACAGCTATAAGATCGCCATGACTCCTCTCAAATAGACAGGAAGTGCGAACAAACAAAGGTCAGAAAGTTTTCTTACTCTCACAAGTAGCGAGCAAGAAATTGTGAATTTTGCAAGGCACTCTGACTGCATCTGCCCAATAGTGGTAAAAGGGCTTATGGTGGTTGGGAAGGAAGGAGACATGATTCCAGTTGAAGTACAGAAAATATTAAATGATTTTCAGGTTTTGATTTTAGACGAGCTCCCAAATGAATTTCCTCTTATGCGAGATATCCAGCACCAGATTGACCTCATGCCAGGAGCAAGCTTTCCAAATTTGCCTCACTACAGAATGAGTCTGAAGGAGAATGAAATTTTGAGAGAGCAGATTGAAGACTTGTTGAAGAAGGGGTTTATCAGAGAGAGCATGAGTCTGTGTGCAGTCCTCGTTCTGTTGGTGCCTAAGAAAGGAGGGACTTGGCGCCTGTGTGTTGACAGTCGCGCCATCAATAAAATAATTGTGAAGTACAGGTTCCCTATTCCACGACTTGAAGACATGTTGAATGTACTTTCGGGGTCTAGTATGCTTACAAAGATAAACCTTCGTAGCAGCTACCATCAAATTCAGATCAAGCCCGGGGACAAGTGGAAGATTGCATTCAAATGTAAGGATGGGCTCTACGAATGGTTGGTAATGCCCTTTGGGTTGACCAACGCTTCTAGCACCTTCATGAGATTAATGAACCAGGTACTTATACATTTCATTGGCTCTTTTGTTGTTGTGTATTTCGACAATATTCTCATTTACAACAAGAAGAAATGAGAGCATCTCACCTATTTGGGATAGTCCTGGACATGTTGAAGGAAAATCAACTTTACATCAACCTGAAGAAGTGGATGTTCTGCACCAATAAACTCCTATTCTTGGGCTATGTGGTTGGTGAGGATGGTATACACGTGGATGAGGAGAAGACAAAAGCAATTTGAGATTGGCCGATTCCAAAATCAGTGTCCGATGTGAGAAGCTTCCATGGCTTAGCCACTTTCTATAGGCGATTTGTACGACATTTCAGCACCATAGTGGCACCACTCACTGAATGTCTGAAGAAAGGAAGATTCAGTTGGGGAGAGGAACAAGATAAGAGCTTCGCCCTCATCAAGGAGAAGTTGTGCACTACCCCAGTACTAGTCTTGCCAAGTTTTGACAAGGTATTCGAAGTTGAATGTGATGCCAGTGGCGTAGGTGTTGGAGCAGTATTCTCTCAAGAAAAGAGACATGTGGCTTTCTTTTCTGAAAAATTGAGTGAGGCCAGATAGAAATAGAGCGTTTATGATCAAGAATTCTATGCAGTAGTGAGAGCCTTGAAGCAATGGGAACACTACCTTGTGTAGAAGGAATTTGTGTTGTTCACTGATCACCAAGCCTTAAAGTTTATTAACAGCTAGAAGCATGTCAATAAGATGCATGCTAGGTGGGTAGCTTTTCTACAGAAATTTCCTTTTATGCTCAAACACAAATTTGGGAGTTCGAATCAAGTTGCTGATGCCCTCAGCCGAAGAGCCTCTCTATTAATCACATTTTTCTAGGAAATTGTGGGATTTGAATGCTTGAAGGAGTTGTATAGAGGTGATGATGATTTTGGGCAGATTTGGAGCAACTGCGTGAATCACGAGCCTATGGCAAATTTCCATATCAACAATGGGTATTTGTTTAAGGGCAATCAGCTTTGTATTCCTACCTCTTCCTTGCGTGAGAAGTTGATTCGAGACCTACATGGTGGAGGTTTGAGCGGACATTTGGGGCGTGACAAAACCATAGCTACTTTAGAGGAACGATATTACTGGCCTCAGTTGAAGAGGGATGTTAGCAACATAGTCCGAAAATGTTATACGTGCCAAACGGCGAAGGGTTAGGCCCAAAATACAGGATTGTACATGCCACTTCCCGTTCCCAAAGGCATATGGCAAAATCTTGCAATGGATTTCGTGTTGGGATTACCACAGACTCAAAGAGGAGTTTGTTGGGTTTCTTGGATCCAAACGCAGTGAAAATTTAAAATTTTATTTGGATCAACCAAACTCTTTGGCTAATCTTGAAACCCAAAATAAACGGATCTAGTTTGCAAATATATAATCACTTCAAGAATATAAATATATAACGAAAAATCAAACCTTTTGATTTTCCGATGAAGAATAGATGAATCTTTGTGCCACGAGGTGTTACCCACCCTCTATAAGTGATCCACACCAAAGAGATGCTTCAATCGATGTCTATGGGCACGCCCCTTTGATCTCCTTGCATCAACCATGCAAGATCTAATCCAACACTTAGAGATATAGTTGGTTTTTCTCAAAAATCAACTTTCTCTCTCTAGAAAGCCAAAGGGGTTATGAGGCAAAATGGAGAGTCATTTCGTCAAACCCTAGTCAAACTAGGTATTTATAGTTGGTCCAACATATTATAAACATGTTGGGCTAAGGCCCAACCCAAAACCTAGTCAAACTAGGGATTTAAATAAAACCCAAACATGTTATAAACATGTTGGACCAAGGCCCAAACCCAATTGTGGGTTTCTTACCTTGTTTTACTTTTTGCTTATTTTGTCAACATCTCATGGACTTTTTCGCGAGTGCTAGCTCGCCCCAAAAATCCATGAATTCTTATGGGGCCCAAAAACATTTTTCGGTCCCACTAAAATTTTCATGAAACTCCTCTTTGTTTGTGTGGGACCTTATAGGTTCACTATGAAAATGGCAAAGGGCAATTTATAGAATCCTACTCCTAATAAAACTCTTTGATTATGATCCTTAATTTATTTCATCACATGAGTAAAATTATTATCTTGCCCTTAGACCAAGATTGACGTCTAGCAACGTATCATGGCCCCTATATCATAATGAAATGCAAATGGCACTTCTAATGAACCTTTCCGTGACAAGTTTCAGTGCTATTCGATCCCTCCATCATAATGCCCCGATATAGTCTAAAAGTATGGTAAAATGTCAAACTTCTAATAACCAACACTATGTGTATGAATGTTAAGTCCACAACTCATATAGTCGAATTAATAACTCTTATTAATTCTCAACTATCTGCGTTGGCCAACGACTCCTCGAGTTGTGACTTCATCATTCACATAAGGCATATACCTTTTAAATCTTACTAAGGTCGATAGATTCCATCTTGCGTACTCACCTGCCTTCGTATGATTCGGATCATATTCAATAACCACCCTATTAAGGACCCATCTTACTGGACCCCGTACAGTGGCATCAAAACATGACACTCCTCATACAAGATAACTGTGGTATCTCAGGAAAAGAGATTACTAGCACCTGTTGCCACATAGAACTCCCAATTGACATTTAGTAAGAATTACCATTTGGGTGTTCTCAAGTCAGGTCATTCAGTGAACTCATTCACTAATGAGCACCTACACACTTGCATTAGTGTCACCACACAAGTAGTCAATGAGATCAACTACCCTCTTTACGAGCATGCATAGTGTGTACTGGTCTTGACGGTACTATAGAGGTCTTCTTACTCTATAGTCCTATGACCAGGAATAGTTAAAGAATGAAGCATTAGTCATCCGATCTCATTAGTATGATCTCATCATAACTCGATTAACATTGCTACACTCTTTGGGACTCATCTAAATAGTAAAAATATAAAGATAAACATATTGCCACATATTATAAGAGAAATACTGATATTAATCAAAATATGTCGAAGATTAATTAGAAATGCAGCCAACTCACAACTCTTATGATTGGCTCCCAGGTTACAACTCTATCAATCTCCCACTTAACCTAAAGCCAATCACCCTTATACACGATACCCATCTTCTCAAGATGCTTCTTGAAAGGTTTCTGTGAAAGAGCTTTGGTAAATGGATCTGCTATGTTATCTTCATTGGAAACCCTGTCAATTATTACATCTCCTCTTTCTATAATCTCTCTAATGATGTGGAAGCGCCTTAGAATGTGTTTGGTTCGCTGATGAGACCTTGGCTCCTCGGCTTGAGCTATTGCCCCATTGTTGTCACAATACACAAGCACTGGATAAACAATGGATGGAACCACTCCTAGTTCCATGAGGAACTTTTTCATCCAAACTGCTTCCATGCGCCTAACGCGCCTCTATACGCCTCATTAGGGACATTTTTGTCATTGGTACATATTTGTCTAGCCCAAAGTGTACACAAAGGTGTACCAATAGCATTATTCAAGGGTAAGAGTAAGAATAAAGCTGCTGAACAGTTGGCTAAAGAAGTGGTTGCTATTCATGATGAGGTAAGGCAAAAGCTAGAAAAGATTAATGCAAAGTATAAGACAACGGCTGATTCTCACTGTCGAAATAAGCAGTTTCATGAGGGCGATTCAGTGATGGTGTTCTTGAGGAAGGAGAGGTTACCCGTTGGTACCTACAACAAGTTGAAGTCTCGAAAATATGGTCCTTTCAAGGTGCTTAAGCGAATTAACAACAATGGCTATATTCTTGATTTTCCAGCCTCCATAGGAATTTCTAGTACCTTCAATGTGGCAGACTTGTATGAGTACCATGAAGATTCCGAACCCCTCTATCCAGAACATAACTCGGGGTCGAGTTCCTCGGAGGTGGAGGGATTGATGTAGAATAGTGTTGGGAACAGTAGCAATGAACAGTATGGTGAATAGTGACGATGAACAATGCGTGCGATGAACAATAACGATGAACAATGCACAGGGGCAGAACAGTAATTACAACATAATTCTATTTTAGATTATGCCTATTTTAGTCTTTTTTCATGTTAGGGTTTGCTATTATGATTGCTTGTTGCTAGGGTAGTATTTAAACTCTTTTTCTTTTCTTTTAGAGGCAGTTTTTTTCTAATAGAATTCTGAAAATTTCTTTAAAATTTCTAGTGGAATCCAGTTCCCTTTAATTTCTTATAGATTTCGCTTGAAATCTTTTCTTCTTGCTGCGTCAATATACAACAAGAATAGAAATTTTACCTTCCAAGGAGTGCTTGATGAATAAGGTGTGGTTTGCTTGGCATTGATTGTATCCATGCTTCTTGACTGCCCTTGTAAATCTCTCAAACCAGGCTCTTGGGGATTGTTTAAGTCCATAGAGCGATCTCCTTAGTAGGCTTAGTTTCAAATCCATGGGGAATTTCCATGTAGACTTCCTCTTCTCCATTTAAGAATGCATTCTTTATGTCTAACTGGTGCAAAGACCAATCTAAATTTGTTGCTAGGGACAACAAAACTTTGATGGTATTTTGCTTTGCCACAGGAGCAAATGTTTCTTGGTAATCGATACCATAGGATTGGGTGAAGCCCTTTGCCACTAGTCGAGCTTTAAACCTGTCAATCCTTCCATCCCTGTATTTTACTGTAAAAACCCATTTGTAGCCCATAGGATTCTTTTTGGGAGGTAAATCAGTGATATCCCATGTCTCATTTAAGAGAAAGGAAAAAACTCTCCCTTTTCATTTGTGTATAGGATGTATATATACATACGAGTACAAGACATCTACCTCCTATAGAAGTCTACTCTATTTACAAGATATCTAAGTTATTTAGAATACAAACTAGCTATCTCTAAATTTTAGGAATACAATTTCAACTAAATTATATAAACTGAATTATCTTCTTTTCTCTCTATCTCTTACTTCCCTAGAATCTTGGATCCTCATCTTTGCAATATTCTCTGCCTGTTGGCCTCACGATCTCTTATTTCCATAGGATGATAGGTCAGGAAGGGAAAGAAACTGATCCTTATCCTCCAGAATTAGACTCTCCCCTTGAGGATAAGGATAGCCAAAATAAAGAGTATTCTCTGCAAAGGTTACATCAGTTGACACACAAATTTTCTTGGAAGGGGGGTGATAACACTTCTAACGTTTTTGAGTGGAGGAGTATCCAATGAAAATACACTTGAGAGCATGAGGATCAAGTTTACTTCTGTTAGGAGTGGGAAGATGGACAAAGGATACACACCCAAACACCTTAGGCTTCCAACAACTAGTAATATGAAAATCCAAAAAGATCTTGGTTAGAAGTTGAATTGGACTGTGAGAGTCAAGGGTTTGTGAAGGTAATCTGTTAGTAAGAAAGGTGGTTGTTAAGGCTGCTTCTTCCCAATAATGTTTAGGAACATTATGGTGGAATAGTAGCACTCTAGTAACAGCCAAAATGTGACCATTTTTCCTCTCAGCCATTCCATTTCATTGAGGAGTATAAGGGTAGGAGAATTCATGAATGATTCCTTTATGTTGAAAGAAAACGTATAAGGATTGATTAAAATAATCTTTGGCATTATCAAATCTAAGCCTTTTAACTTCAACCTCAAACTGATTCTTAATCATGTTGTAGAATGTGGGAAAAATGTTACTCACTTCAGATTTATTCTTTAACAGATACAACCACACTACTCGGGTGTAATCATCCACAAAAATAATGAACCAATGTGCCCCAGAAATATTGGGGATAGTTGAAGGGCCCCAAATATCACTATGGATTAGAGAGAAGGGAAGGTTAGTTCTTTTATTTGGAGGAAAGGACTCTCTCTTATGCTTTGCAAATTCACATACCACACAATGGAAGTCTCTAACTTCTAGACCCTTAAATAAAACTGGAAACATCATTCTAAGAGTTAAAAAAGAGGGGTGACCAAGACGGTAGTGGTGTAGCCATAATTGATCCTTGTTGGACTGAGCAAGGTATGACACGGGGGAAACTTTCTCCTTTTTAACTTGCTTACCCGATTCCTCAAGATAGTAAAGTCCAACCCTAGCTCTAGCAAGCCCAATCATCTTCTTCGTGTCCTGTTCCTGAAACTCACAGAAAGTTGAGTAAAAAACAACATTGCAGTTAGCATCCAAGGTGAGTTTTTACATAGAGATGAGGTTAATGAATAATTTAGGTACATGAAGGACATTCTTTAGGGTGAGATGTTCATTAAAAAGAACATCCCCTTGGCCAGCAACAGTGGTTAATGAACCATCTGCCATTGTGATTTTTCTAGAACTTGAACAAGGGGTATAGGAGATGAAAAAATGTGAGGAATGGGTCATGTGATCCATAGCTCCGAAGTCTAGGATTCAAGAATTAAGATGAACTATTTTTGAAGCATGTAGAATAAGAGAGGGGGAAGAGATACCTGAGTGCCAGAGAGCAGGTATCTTTCTCAGCCTTCTTGTCAAGAGACTCCAACAGGCTTCTTAATTTTTCAATCTCAGCCTTGTTAAGCTCTAGGGCATCTCCCTATTTTGGACTCCTTTGCTCAATTTGTTGATGGTTGCTGGCCACACAAACTTGTCCTTGTCCCTCAGTTGTCCTCCTTTGGATGACTTTCCATGGAGTTTCCAACACTTTTCTATGGTGTGCCAGGGCTTTTTGCAATAGTTACACCATAAGGAGTCCCTGTCCACAGTCTTCTTCTCCTCCCTAGACCCTTTATTCTTATTAGGGGCCTTCAGGGATACCAGGGCAGAGCTTTCTATTGGAGAGCTGTCCAACATTACTCCCCTTCCTTCTTCTACACAAACTATAGAGATTACTTCATTTAGAGAAGGTACATCTTCCTTACCGAGGATTTGAACTCTCACTGCAGCAAACTCCTTATTGAGGCCTGATAGAAAATCATATGTCCTCTCCTTCTTTACAAATCTCTTCTTTAATGCTGCATCCTTGCTACACTTCATCTTAAGGCACTGATAATGGTCCAATTCCTGCCATAGAGTCTACAACAAATTTGCATACACTGTAATAGACCATGTACCTTGCTTGGTAGCTGCAACTTTAGTCCTTATTCCATAGATTCGTGCAGCATCACGAACCTTGGAGTAGGTAAGCCTTATTGCCTCCCAAATATCCGTGGCTGTTGTTAGGAACATAACGGAATCGCTAATCTTCGGGACCATGGAGTTCCATAGCCAGGACATCTCTAAGGAGTCCTCCTCATCCCATGCTGCGGACATGGGATCACCCTCCTTAGGACCGGTTCCCTGAAGATGGTTTAGTTTCCCCTTTCCCTTTAGAAACATGCGGATCAACTGGGACCACTTCAATTAGTTTTTACCATTCAACCGATAAAATGCTTGAATATTCTGTAGTTCTCCTCTTGAACCTACACCATGGTTTCCAACAAATGGAACCTCTGTTGTATCGCTAGAATTAGTTGAATCCGGCATAGGATTATGGGTATTAGACGTATTGTCCTATGAAGAAGATTGATGAAGGCCACGACAATAGTCACAAAGGACAGTGATTGGAGTCTTAAGGCTCTGATACCATATCTAGATTGGCATGAAAGGGTATTCAATCTTATTTCCCTTTGAAGGGATAGCTGAATTTATGTGCAAGGTTGCCTACCAAACTAGGAAGTTTTTAAAAACGGAATAGAAAAGTTTCCAAATTCATATTTGAAACCTATACAATTTAAGATACAACAAAATATAAAAAGAAATTACAGCAACCTATCTTCTAGAAGATACACAATACATTTAGAAAGAAAACCAATCAAGTGATCTGAACTTGCCTGAGAATGAGGACAAGATCAATCTCTCATCGTTGACATTTTTAAGGTCTTTATTGTATTTACTTTTTATGTCTAGATCCTTCTTTTGTGTCTATTAATAGGATGGTCTAGTATGTTTTTGAGTGGTTTAAATCTTGTATGTACTTCCTGTTTAATCATGGTAAGAGTTTGTTTCATTGAGTTATTTTCCCTGAAACTTTTTATATGGTATCAGAGCTAGGTTGTGGTAACTTGGTATGGATCTATAACATGGGTGAAGGAACTTGGTGCTCTTACTATGAATACCAAGGGTCATATAGTTGGACTTGGTATGGAGTTATTGAACCAGTACAATTACTAGGTACGGAAGTCAAGCATGGAGTCTTATCTCCTCAGTGAAGACCTGTGGGTGGTGATGACACCATTCCTCCAAAAGATAATGACGCAAATGCTGAGACGCTCAAACAACGAAAGTGGAGAAATGCTAAGGCAGAATTTGCATTGAAGAGGTTAATATCCTTAGGGGTGTTTGAGCACATTTCTCGGTGTACCACTGCAAGCTCAATTTGGCAGATTCTTAATCAGTTATTCAACAAGAAGAATGAAGCTTGTTTGCAAATGCTTGAGAATGAGTTGGCAAATGCAAAACAAGGGGAGTCTTCGGTTTGGCAATATTTTTTGAAAGTAAAGTCATTTTGCTCGGAGATTAATCTTCTAAATCCAGAGGAACAAATTTCGGAGGTTCAAGTAAAGCAGTCTATTATTTGGGGATTACGTCCTGAATATATACCTTTTGTTATGTCAATCTAGGGATGGGTTCAACAACCATCTTCGGAGGAGTTTGAAGACCTTTTGTCTTCACAAGAGTACTTGGCTTTGCAGATGGCTGGAGTTAAGATCCATGAAGGAACTGGGAATGTTTTCATTACTAGGAGGCAGCCAAAATCTGAAGGAAAAGCCAAGGTGAAGAATACAACTAAGAAGGATGAAGCCGTGGCAGATTATTTCAAGGAAAATAAGAAAAACTTCAAGTGCTACCGGTGTGGGAAGCTTTGTCATTTTAAGGACTGCCGCGCTAGGTTTAAGGAAGGCAATATGGCATAATCTAGTATCTCACATGAAGACGAAGAATGGGAAAAGTGTTTCATGGCCAAGACTACCTCTACATGTGAAATGTGTGGAAGCATGAGTAGTTTTGTATTGCTGTTGCTATTTATTTATGTTTTGTTATGTTTTATCAGCTGTTATGTGTTTTCAGTCTTATGACCATATGTTAGTTAGGCGCTTTGGCGCTTTTTTTTCTCTATAGGTGTTACGCTATATATATAACTGCACCTCTTGTTTGTATGTATGCTTTTGTCATTTTCTTTTGATCAGTAAAGTTACCGAGAGTTCTCTTTCTCTCTTTCTCGTAATCTCTATTCTTTGTGCCCTAGCATTTCATTACATGGTATCAGAGCCAATGGCCTGTAATTCGAATTCTTCCTCTGCGTCTCCTTGTAATTTCGCCTCTTCACTAGCTTCGCAATCTGATTTCTCTGCGGTGGCTAAAGCATTTAGTTTCATTCCAATTAAGCTCGATTCGAGCAATACATATTTTGGAAAGCGCAGATTCTTGCAACTCTTTGTGCGTTTGATTTAGTGCCTTTTATTAATAAGGCGTCTCCACCACAAAAGTATCTGGTGAATTCAGATTCAACACCGTCAGATGGAGTAGTTGCGGATGAAATTAATCCAAAATATTTGACTTGGATGCGGTCAGATCAATTGCTACTCGGGTGGCTGTTCTCCACGATTGAAAAGGATGTTCTAGCATAGGTGATTCATTCTAAATCATCTGCTGAGGTTTGGAGTTCCTTAGAGAATCTTTATTCTTGACAAACTATTGTTAAGTCCTTTCAATTAAAACAACAGCTTCGATCTCTTAAGAAAGGAGCATTGTCGGTGAATGATTATGTTCTCAAGATTAAAACTATAGGACATTCATTAGCTGCAATCGGAGAACCTTTAAATGATAAGGAATTGTTGCTTTCTATTCTAAATGGACTTGATCATGACTTTGAAACAATTGTCAGCTTGATAACCTATCAAATGGATGAGATTAATATAGAGAAAGTGCAATATTTGTTGTTAATGCATGAACAAAGGTTGTCATCTAAGAATTTGCCTTTGGTTGCTTCTAATTTAGATTCAAATCTACATATGTCTCCTACAAAAACTGTTAATGTGGCACAATCAGCTAGAACCGGTGATTTTGTTGCTAATAGAGGAGGTTATATGCCTAGAGGAGGAGGTTTTGGTAATAGAGGAGGAAGAGGATGAGGTAGATCTTCAAATAGAAGAGTTTATTGTCAGCTTTGCGGAAAACCAGGGTATTTTGTTGACAAGTGCTACCATAGGTTTGACAGGAATTTTCAGCGAATGCCTAATCCAGGTTTTGGTCAGTTTAATAATGGTTGTCAGCCAGATTCTAAGGCGTATATGGCTGCATTTAGTGGTTCTATTGGAGCTTACATGAATGATCTAGGATCAGTTTCAGGTGGTGCTTACTATAGTACTTTTTCTTCTCCACAACCTGATAATTTGTCTCATTCCTCAGCATCTGTTGCGGATTCTGCCTGGTTTGTTGACTCTGGTGCAACAAACCATATCACATCTAATCTAAACAATCTTTCTATTCATGCTCCTTATACTGGTGATGACAAGGTGGCCGTAGGAAATGGTAAGACTTTACCTATCTCAAATATTGGTTGTAGCAATTTATACACTCACCAACAACCTGTTTCTATCATTTCATTACCCAATGTTTTGCATGTTCCTAGTATGAAAAAGAACGAACTTAGTGTTTCACAACTCACTCGTGATCACAATGTTGTTGCTGAATTTCATGCTACTTCTTGTTTGATTATGGACAAGAATTCCAAGAAAGTGCTACTTCAGGGAGGTCTTAAGGATGGATTATATCGGCTGTCACCAGCTCTTGCTCTTGGTGCTTCCAGCATTTCTGTTCATCC
Source organism: Diospyros lotus (assembly GCF_014633365.1). NCBI lineage: Eukaryota > Viridiplantae > Streptophyta > Magnoliopsida > Ericales > Ebenaceae > Diospyros > Diospyros lotus. The sequence continues at coordinate 34,752,268 of NC_068345.1, forward strand.
TCATTCTCCAAATGTTCATTTGTTGTCAAATGATTTAGCTTATTTTTCAAGTTGTAATAAACACAGCTCATTTGTTCATGAGCAGTCTTCAAATACTCAATGTAATACTGTTAGTTTGCAATGGCATGCCAAATTAGGGCATCCATCATCAAATGTACTGAGAACAGTATTGAATAAAATTCGTGTTCCCTTTTCTAAGTCTGACTTGTCTTTTTGTGATTCTTGTAAACTTGGTAAACTCCATCAGCTTGCTTTTGCTGATAGTGAAATTAAAGCCACAAAACCATTAGAATTGATATATTCTGATTTGTGGGAACCCTCTCCAACTTTATCTACTGAAGGTTTTCAATATTATATTGTCTTTATGGATGCCTATACTAGGTATTCATGGCTGTATCCTCTGAAATTGAAGTCTAATGCCTTATTAGTGTTTGGCATTTTTCACAAGTTTGCTGAACTGCAGCATAATTCCAAACTTAGAGCTTTGCAAACCGATAATGGGGGTGAGTTCAAGGCTTTCTTACCTTATCTTTAAAACCAAGATATTCAACCTAGATTTACTTGTCCTTATACACATCAACAAAATGGTGTGGCTGAGAGAAAACATAGACACATTGCTGAAATGAGACTCACTTTGTTAGCTCATGCTAATATGCCCTTAAAGTTTTGGGTTGAAGCCTTTCAAACTGCAGTTCATATTATAAATCTCTTGCCTGCTTCTCCTCTTAGGTTTAAAACTCCTTTTGAACTGTTGTATCACAAGCTACCAAATTATTTCTTGTTGCAACCTTTTGGTTGTGCTTGTTTTCCTTATCTTACATCCTATAACAAGCACAAATTTGATTTTCATACATCCAAGTGTATTTTCATTGGATATAGTCACACTCAAGTTGGTTATAAATGCTTGCATCCTTGGGGAAGGGTATATGTGTCCCGACATGTTCAATTTAATCCTATCGAATTTCCTTATCCCACTTTGTTTCTTGCATCTTCTTATGTGTCGAAGTCTACCTTCAGTGAGTTTCAATGTGGAGGATCTACTGTTGTGTTTTCTTCTTTTCCATTTTCTTCTTTTGCATTTTCTTCTTCACCTCCTCAAGTAGCACCATCTTCTAATCCTGATCTTAATCCTAATTTGTCTTTGTCTTCTCCTGTTTCTCAAACCATATCAAACTCTGCATCCTCTACTTCACTGCCAATTTTAAATCCTTCCTAACCTAGATCTAAATTTGCTCCTGCACCCTCTATTCATCCTATGGTCACTCGATCCAAATCCAGAAACACTTCTATTTTTCCTCATGCTCTAGTAAGCACTTTTGAACCTGATTTAGTTCATGAGGCTCTATTAGACCCATGATGGGTTTAAGCCATGGAGGAAGAGATTTTTGCCTTGCATCGCAATCATACTTGGGTTCTTGTACCATTTTCGAAGGATATGAACTTGATTGGGTGCAAATGGGTGTTTAGTTGCAAAGGGTTTTCTTCAAAATCTTGGCTTGGATTATGGTGAGACATTTAGTCCGATTGTAAAGGCACCTACCATTCGCGTGTTGTTTTCTTTAGCCGTAGCTTTTGGCTGGGATGTGCAACAAGTAGATGTAAATAATGCTTTCTTAAATGGAGACTTGCAAGAAGCTATGTTTATGACCCAACCAAAAGGTTTTATTAGCTCTAAGTTTCCCTCACATGTCTGTTAGTTGAAGAAGTCCTTGTATGGTCTCAAACAAGTGCCTAAGGCTTGGTACAATAAGTTGAGGATGGCTTTACAGAGCTAGGGATTCTCTAGGGCAACATCTGATGCGTCCTTATTCATTAAAAGGACCTCAGCCTATGTCTTGTTTATTTTGGTTTATGTGGATGATATATTGCTCACTGGTTCAGATAGTATGGCTCTTAAATCTTGTATTACTGATTTGGATACACATTTTGCATTAAAGACTCTTGGTTCAGTTAATTATTTTCTCGGGTTTGAGGCTTTTCGAGATACAAGTGGGTTGTACTTGACTCAGTCTAAGTATGGTTTAGACTTGCTGAAAAAGGTTAATATGCAAGACTGTAAACTATGTGATACACCCATGGTTTCTTGTATTTCTTTGACTGATGAGGGTGATGTGTTTCCCAATCCATCTTTGTATAGAACTCTTATTGGATCTCTCCAATATCTTACCTATACACATCCCGATATTGCCTTTGCTGTTAACAAGCTAAACCAATATTTGTCTGTTCCTAAAGTGCAACACTGGACTTCATCTATAGGTGATTTATCTTTAAAAGTTTACACTGATGCAGACCATGCTGGCCGCAAAGAAACTAGGAGGTCAACTAGTGGATTCAGTGTATTTTTTGGAAACAATTTGATTGTATGGGAATCTAAGAAGCAATCTGTGGTGGCTAGATTGGTAGGGGAAGCTAAGTATAGGGCTGTAGCCCTTGGTGTTACTGAACTGCTGTGGTTGAGATCTTTATTTACTGAATTTTGGTATCCATTGCATGGTACATCAGTGGTTTGGAGTGATAACCTAGCAGCAAAAAGTATGGCTGAAAACCCTGTGTTTCATTCTCGGACTAAGCACATTGAGATTGATGTGCATTTTGTGCGTGAGCGGGTTGAGAATGGTGACGTGGAAGTTCGGTACATTCCTACAAAATGTCAGATAGCTGATATTTTTACTAGAAGTCTGGCCAGAGATCGTTTTTGGTTTCTATGTACTAAGCTTGGACTGAAGGTGTCTCCTGTGCAGAGAAATATTTTTGGTACTTCATGTTCCAACAAGTTGCAGGTCACAGAGTGTTCTTCTCCAGAGAAGTCTGATTTGAGGGGAAGTGTGGAAGCATGAGTAGTTTTGTATTGTTGTTGTTGTTTATGTTCTGTTATGTTTTATAAGCTGTTATGTGTTTTCAGTCTTATGACCATATGTTAGTTAGGCGCTTTTATTTCTCTGTAGGTGTTACGCTATGTATGTAGCTGCACCTCTTGTTTGTATATATGCTTTTGTCATTTTCTTCTCATTAGTAAAGATACCGAGAGTTCTCTTTCTCGTAATCTCTATTTTTTGTGCCCTAGCATTTCATTACAAAATGGCATGCAAGACCTTTAACAATGGGTGGATTGTCGATTCTAGTTGTAGTCACCATCTAACTAGAGATGAGTAGCAGTTTTCTGATTTGCGTCTGCATAAAGGAAAAGAAGCCATAATCACTATAGATAATACTTGTCATCATGTCAGGAAGGAAGGTACTGTTGTCATCAACGGCAGCGGTGGCAAGTCAATCACACTTAATAGCATGTATCATTCCGAGGGTGAAAAAGAATCTTCTTTCGGTGGCAAATGTGGTTGATTCCGGTAATTATGTTATATTTAATCCATGAGATATTAAAGTGTTAAAAGCAGATGTGGTTCACACTGGTACACATTTAAATGATTTATATGTTTTATCAGCTTCAAGCACTTATGTTGAGAAGATGAGTAGCAATGACAATGCTTCTCATTGGCATGCAAGATTTGGACATATAAATATGACCAAATTGAAAGTTATGGTGCAGAAGAATCTAGTTGAAGGTCTTCCAAATTTGACCAGCTTTGGTGATGGTCTAATCTGTGAAGGTTGTCAATATGGGAAATCTCAACAGGCTTCCATTTGACAAATCTATTTCACGGTCCAAAGCTCCTTTGGAATGGATTCACTGTGACTTGATGGGTCTAACTTGAACGGCCTCCTATATGGGATTTCATTATATGTTACTCTTCGTTTATGATTTTACTAGATTTACCTGGGTATTTTTTGTTAAGCACAAGACAGAGGTGCTATCCAAGTTTCAGGGGTTCAAGTTCACTTTAGAAAGTAAACTAAGTAGGGGGGTTAAAATTCTGTGGATTGATAATGGAGGTGAATTTACATCAAATGAGTTTTTCTCTTTTTGTTAAGAACATGGCATAAAGAGAGAATTATCTTGCCCAGAGACGCCTCGGCAAAATCCAGTGGTAGAGCGGAAACTTAGGCATCTTATGGAGACATGCAATAGCTGGCTGCATGATAAAAATCGGCATTAAATGTGCTGCTTATGTAATCAATCAGACACCACTTAGCCTAAATAATATGAGATCTCCTCATGAGATACTTATGGGGAAAAGCCAATTGTCAAGCATCTCAAAATTTTTGGATGCATTTGCCACGTTCATGTGCCAGAGTCCCAAAGGAGTAAGCTGGAAGCAAAAGCCCAGAAATGTGTATTCATTGGCTACAATAAGCAAACGAAGGGCTGGAGATGTATGGATCCCTTGACACACAATTGTGTTGTTTCATGTGATGTTGTTTTTGATGAAATCTCATCTTACTATGGTCATGATGAAGTTCCGCTCAGGCATGGAGGTTCTGATTTCTCTAAGTATGAGGTAACAAGTTTACCGTTGTTATCCCATGATGAAAATCATTTAGAATAGGTGCAAGATGATAAAGGGAGCCCTAACTATTAGAATGATTGTCAAAAGGCCAGCATTGAAACATTGGCTAACCAACGATTGAGGAGAATAATTGTTAAGCCTGCTCGATATAGAGACGATAATTTTATTAGCACCTACTCTTGTCTCTTTGCAGGCCCGGTTAATGAAGAAGAACCTTCGTCTTATGATGAGGCTAAAGGCATAAAAGAGTGGGAGGCTGCCACGGAGGAAGAAATGAGTGCTCTCACGAAGAACAAAACTTGGGACTTGGTCCCAAGAACTAAGAACCTTGAGCCCATTTCATGTAAATGGGTGTACCGAATCAAGAGGAAAGCTGATGGAAGTATCGAAAGATTTAAGGCAGGGCTAGTTGCTTGAGGTTTCTCTTAGAAGTACGGAACATATTATGAAGAAACCTTTAGTCCAGTGGCTAATATGACATTGGTACGTACTATTTTTGTTTTGGCAGCTTGTTTTGGTTGGAAATTATGTCAACTTGACGTTAGAAATGCCTTCTTATATGGTGAAGTTGATACAACAATTTATATGAAGCAACCGCTTAGTTATATTTCTCATGAACATCTTAACTATGTATGCAAGCTTAAAAAGGCCCTTACAGATTAAAACAGGCTCCACGAGCATGGTATGGGAAGGTTTCACAGTTTTTGCAATTTTGCGAATATGTGGCTTCCAATTTTGATGCCAGCTTATTTATCAAGAAAGATGGAAGGTATGTCCACCTGATTGTTCTCTTATATGTGGATGACATGATAATCATAGGTAACAATGGCATAGAAATTTCTCATCTTCAAGAAGAAATCTCGATGCGTTTTGAGATGAAGAAATTAGGCGAGCTGTGCAATTTTCTCAGGTTAGAGGTCGAGAATTTGAGGAATGGTTTTTTCGTTACTCAACAAAGCTATGCAAAAAGGAGTGTAGAGAAGTTTGGGATAAGGAAAGGAAAAATACGATCCACTCCACTTGAAGTGAATACAAGTCTAAATCGTGATGAAGGTTCTCTTTTATCCGATCCTTGGCCTTATCGTGCTATGATTGGGGGTCTCCTCTACTTGACCATCGCAAGGCTTGATATTGCCTTCTCGGTTGGGCTTGTTAGTCTATTTATGCAAGCACCTCGGAAACCACATTTGGAAGTTGTAAAGAAAATTTTGAAGTATTTTAATTCTGCTCTTGACATGGGCTTATTTGTCAAAAATGGAGTTGATTTTTCTTTTCATGGTTTCACGGATTCTAATTTTGGGGGAGACCCAGATAATAGAAGATCTACAACTGGCTATGTTTTTTTATGTGGAGACACAAGTATTTTTTGGTGTAGCAAGAAGCAATATATGATATCTTTGTCAACTACCGAGGCAGAGTATAAAGCTTCAGCTCATGTAGCTCAAGAATGTGTTTGGCTTCGAAGACTTTTTGAAGATCTCTATATGCCTATTAACAAGCCAAGTCCTCTACATGGAGATAACCAATGTGCTATTAAGCTTGCGAATAATTTGGTTTTCCATGCAAGGACAAAGTACATCGAGCTTAAACACCACGTCATCTGGGAAAAGGTATTAGATGGTACGATTGATGCTGTGGAGATCAGGAGCAAGGAGAATGTTGTTGATATTTTTACAAAATCACTCTTGAAAGGTCTGTTTGAGTTATTGCGGTCAAAGCTTTGGCTAATATAAAAAAAATTACTTTTAAGGGGGAGTGTTAAAAATTAAAGTTAATTTTTTGATAATTCGTGAAATATTTATGATGGTTTGCATGCCTTTTCTATTCTCAAGGTATCTTTATGAAATTAACTAGTGATGCAGTCCCAGGAAAATTATTAGATGGTTTCTATGAGTGTTTTCGAGGTCTTTATTGTATTTACTTTTTATGTCTAGATCATTCTCTTGTGTCTATTAATAGGATGGTCCAGTATGTTTTTGAGTGGTCTAAATCGTGTATGTACTTCCTATTTAATCATGGTAATAGTTTGTTTCATTCAGTTATCTTCCCTATGATTTTTTACATGATGATATTGAAAGAGGAAAATTGAAGATTCAATGGGCTAAAGAGTTTGAAATAAAAGATTTGGGAAGGTTGAGATATTTCCTAGGGATTGAAGTTGCTTACTCTAAATAAGGCATATTTATTTCCCAAAGGGAATACGTACTCGATTTGCTCAAAGAAATAGGGAAGCTAGGATGTTGAGCTTCCAGTACACCAATTGATCAAAATAAAAAATTGGGAGGACAAGAAGATGGAAGTGATGTTGATGAAGGTCAATATCAAAAATTGGTAGGAAGGTTAATTTATCTATCTCATAAACAATGTAATGTTGCCTACTCAATAGGGGTTGTCAGTACATTTATGCATGATCCTAGAGAAACATATGCAAGTTGTTTATAGTATTTGAAAGCCACACCAGGGAGAGGAATTCCTGTTTAAAAGGGGAGGAAAATTGACTATGGAAGCTTACTCTTAGGGCAGGCAATGTTAGTTGCATTATACTTGGATTCCCATCATAAACTTGTAATTGGCCAAATCAGAGCTTTTTTTTTAGATCCTCAGGTAATCATCTTAGTATCAAGTGTCATGAGTATAATATATAGTTAACATGTGGACCCATTCTATTTATGTCCATCTTTTACTGCATTGTGGTGATGTTTTGTGTGGTTTTTTAACACCATTAGCTAGTTTGAGAACTAGGGCTATTGTATAGGTTAATGAATATTTAAAGGTAGAGGGTTTTTCTGTTGATGAGTGGGGATACATTCCTTTGAATAGAAGATCCGGCATGTGATACTGTACTTTGTTTGGGAATGATGTAGTGAGCAAGAAACAGATTGTGTTAGCAAGTTCTAGTGCTAAAATTGGGTACAGGACAATGATGCTGACATTTATTGTGTTAATCTTGTTGTAGGACTTCATGTAATTGGTTTCTTGACTCAACCTTTCCTTCAATTGTTATTTGATACTTGGGCAACACTTTGCATAACTTCCTGTCTTGCATTTCGTGAAGGGATAAAGTCCATTGGAGTTGATTTTAACTTTATTCGAAAAAAAGATATGAAGTAGCAATATGTTTGCATTATTTATTATTGAGTAAAATAATACTATAAAAGATAAAGCCTCTCACTCTAACAACCCAACATTTAAATTGTTGCATGTGTTTGGCCCAATTGTGCAAATGAAGTCTGACCCTTGTGAGGGGAAGTGTTGAGAGTTAAAATAATACAATAAAAGATAATTTAGTGTTAACAAGATTAAGCTTTTATGCTGTGTTCGGTTGGAAAAAATGGTCTTTAATGGAATGGGATGGCCATTCCATTCCATTCTCATGTTTGGTATGGGTAAGACTGGAATGACCATTTCATTCCTAGTTTATGTTTGAAACGTAGGGATTTTGATGGAATGAAGTGGTATGTGATGGAAATGCCCTTAGATCTAGTTATGGGGGGTGGTTCTAGTGTAGGGGCCCCCGCGGGGGGGGGGGGGGGGGGGGGGGAGATTTGGTTGCGGCAGGTGGTGGCGATAATGGATCTAGTCACAAGGGTGGTGGCAATGGTGGATCTGGTTGGGTTGGCGATGGTGACTTAGTCTTGGGGGGTAGTGATGATGACAGATTTGGTCACGGGGATGGTGGTCATGGCAGTGGCAAATATGGTTGTGAGGATGGTGGCGACGCGGGCAAGGGTCGTGTTTGAAGGAGGAAAAGAAGATGGAGGAAGAAGACAACTTACCTGACATTGGTGGACGGTGACAGGGAGATAGAGGAATTGGTAGCAGAATGGTGGGCCTGTTTCATTTGGCAACTATTTATATTGGGCTTGTTATAATTTTCTTAACAAAGTGGGGGGGGGGGGGGTGTAAATTGGTAAAAGGCTGATTGATTCCATGGAATGGGTTCGCATTGCATCCAATTTCTGATGGAGGGAATGGGCATTCCCATGGGAATGGTCCATTCCATTCCCATGTTGCAACCAAACACACTTTTTTTGGATTCCCTTTCACTCATGCACCATTCCATCCAACCAAATGCAACATTAGGTTGTTAACCACCATCTTATCTGTTTATAGCTGTGTTTGTTCGAATCTCAGATCATATGATATACATTCTCCAGCATATGGGGAACCTTTAGAGTTATTATAATAGGTATGCCATTGTAATACCCTAGTATTATTTTGTGACAACCCTATGCATACATACATCTTAGTAGTGATGAGTAGGGAACGTTATTTTCCTACACCCCCTTTTTCATTAATCAACATGGTACTGTTACTTTTTTTTTTTTTGGCTGAGAACTAGGCTATTACTTGTTATTTTGTATCTGTTTGTCCTATATATTATATTTTTAGATGTCTTCCACCTATTCTCATTATTTAAATTGGCATTATTTTATTGGTGTATCATACAAATTGTTCTTATTTTATTCTCCAATTTATCATTGGATTTTCCTATGAGATTTTCTTGCTATTGATATTTGAAGCATCACAGGTTTGGAAGTACAACGAGACAGAAAGGATTGCAGATGGTGCTTTGGAAGAGGCACACATTGGTGTACACACGCCAGATGGCCTAATTGAAACTGACCTTCTATTAGCAGGCAGTACAAATGGCTCCTTGAGGTTTGTTTAAGGTCACACTGGGAGACTCTAAATTTCTTGTCCTATTTTAAATGAGTGACATCTGAAAAGCTACCTGTAGTAGATTGGAATTTGAACTCAACGTGTACAGTAACTTGATGTGGATTACGTTTTTCTGGAGGTCAGAATGTTGTCTCTGGAAATTGTATTTCTGGGCATCAGCCTTATTACATAAAGAGTTCTATTGACTAGTGACTATTTTCCCGAGAGAGGCCAAAATTGGGAATCAAAGTTAACCTGCAGGTTGGAAAATGTAAATTTTCAAGTTAATAGCTTCGTTTATTTGCATAATGTAGTAATCCATGATTTGCCAAGGTGGAATATGTAAATATCACCAATAAAACTATTTTCACCACCATGAATAACAACATATCTAACCTTTGTCCTACTATGTGGGGTTGGCTACATGAATTCTAGCTTGCCAGAAAACTATGTCTGCCATTTGGATGAATTTAGCCTTCTTTGAATACACATAACAATTTTACACACTCCACATTGAATTAGAGGGTTTGATCCGATTTTTCCTTTTTCCACCCTTGAGCTCATGATTGTAATGCAAAAATACTTGCAAAAGATCTTCTTGTACTTATTCAGCATGGTCTGCATATGACTTGCTAGCTACCTCATAGGAAGGTGAAAGGCTTGTTGAGTTGGGTCTAGTGGCTAGCTTGAATGTTCTCCTAGGCAAATGGCTCCCACAACCCAATATGATGCTATGGTTTCCCTCGCCAAAAAAAAAAAGAAAAAAACGAGAAAAAAGGAAAGGTAATATATAATAAAGGTAGTTAAATACGAATAAATATAGTGCTATATTTGTCATTTATTTTGGGAGCTCACTACAGACTTGCTATTTATTTTAATTTTCTGAAAATAGACATTTTGTTTTGTATGTCTTCTTGGTTAATACCAGATTTCTAACTATGTCAATGTTCTTTCTATTAGTAGCATTCTTTATTTGCTTTTTGTTGATCAAATTTTCATGTTATACTTAATATTTATGGTGGGAGCAATTAATTATTGTTTTTGAAATTTGGTGCTCTCACAGCCTTTATGAAGTTTCAAAGGTTGCACAACTATTTCATTCTGGAATAGAACATGCACCAGATTGTGTATGGCCCCTCACTTCAGAAACACAAGGATTCGTGGAAGAACCTATACGTCTTTGGAGAACCCCCATTGCTTCAATACATCTATCTTCAAATGTATCTTGTATAAAGATGTTTGGGAAATATCTTGACACTCATGGTTCAGCCTCACAGCATGTTCTGTATCCTTAAGGCTTCAAGGATATTAAATATTTATCTCAATTTGTATTGCTGTTTGGTAGAAAATTGTGTTTCTTAATTGCTTGATATAGGTACATATTCTGCTAACAGAAATGCTCTAGTTGTAGATTGCCACCTAATCTTTGGATATTGGTGGTTCTCAGCATGAATGTCATATCCAAAAAACAGTTGAATTTCACTTGTAAACTGTTGCTACTATACCTATTTGTTAATTTCCCTAGTTAATTATTATATAGTATCATGTTTTAGGTGTTGAATCCAAAGGTGAGTATGTATCATTTTCATTTGTCATTTAAAGTTTTATAGGAAGAGAATAATAGAGAGTTATTGAGCTGTATAAGCTTCTTATAGAAGTTTACAGAAGTTGACTCCCTTCTATTACTTTTGGTGTTAGCATGCATGGATATTCATGTAATCAGCCTAGAATTAGTTTCCGTAGATTTTGACACTCTTTTTGTGGTTAATATGACTTCCTTAGTGTATCCTTCATACTTATTGTGTTTCTTGAAATCTTTTCTGAAGTCCAAATTATGCAAGTTATTTGTTTCTTGTGACATTTGATAGACTTTAACATAAGAAAGGATTACTACTCTGGGATCTGAAACATCTGGTGGTTCTGTCCATGTTCTGAACCTCAGAGAACCCATAGATTACATTCTGGGCGCCTCACTGCTGAGGCTGAGAATATATAATGTTGCTACATCAAATTGTACTGTTTGGACGGCTGATTGCAACTCTGATGGAAGTCAAGCTGTGGTTGGTAAGTTCTTTTCTTTTGCTTTTTATCATCATGTATTCCTCTGAAATTATGTTCTCTATCTTCCCTCCACCAGTTTGCAAGTTTCTTTTTCTTTTCTCTTATAAAATGATAGAACAGATTTATGCCAAGCCCAATATCAAATAAAAAAAAAAAAAAGGCGTGAATTGAACACTAGATATTTCCTTATACTAGAAATCCATGCAAAGGTTATTTGACATAAGGTTATGAATTCTCTGAACTTTTGCATGTTTAATCCTGGCAAACAGACTCCTGCTTGAGCTCTATTTATTATGAGGCACTTATGCTTGATTGAATCTGTTCCTGTGCAAAGTTGGTCTTCCTTTTTCTTTGCATATATTCCATTTTCCGTCTCTAAGAATAAATTTTACTATTGATTTTGGTTCACTTTATTTAGTACTGTCCAGTGTCCACTAGTCCATCAGAACTAGGGACCTAATTTTTACATCATGTAGTTCGAGTAAAAATGATGAATTGGTCCCTGTCAAATAATCATCATATTTCATGTTTGCTTAAAAGCATTCTTATTGTTACTTTTGGTTTCTATAGGCACCAATCTTGGAGCTTCCTTGATAAATCTGGAAACTGGTGCTAAATCGTGGGTGTTCCGTTGCAAGAGTGATGCTATGGCAGTACAACTTCATGGTTCGGTAATTATCCACTCCATGGAATTATTTCCAATTTTGTGTGCTGGTTCCTTGTTTGATCAATTAAGTGGATGACTTTTTCTTTTTCTTTCTTCTTTTTTCGACTAGTTGAGAATACGAATAAAATGTCATTTTAAGGTGTTTTCTAAAGTATTTTCAAGTCTATGGAGTAATACATGTCTGCTCATCAGTGCTAAAGCTTTTATGGTTAGTTATGTAGTTTCATTTTTGACCTGAGATCAGAGTGTAGAACCTTGATAGATCATACACTAATTATGCTTAATTGATAGAGCATTTGCAGTACACAAGGCTCCCCAGTATACAAGTGTCGGGGGAGAGTCGTTTTTGTACGCAATCTACCCTTACTTTGCAAAGAAGTTGTTTCCATATCTTCAACCTGTAACCTTTTTGTCACAAAGGATCAACCTGATCGTAATTATGCTTAATTGGTAATTTTGTTGAAACAGTTTTTATGCTTAATTGATAATTTCATGATCAGGGACATAAACTCATAAATACATATGGGTAAGATGGAATTATGGTAGAAGACAGTTTTATTTGTCATCCTATCATTATTTTGAACCATTTTTCTTAAAGCCCGCTATTGGGTTGCATAAATCACCCGCTTTTATCATGCATGCTAAATGTTAATGGTTGGAACAAAGACAATAGGACCATGTATTAAAAAATATCCAGAATATTGATTCACAACTAGTCATGGGCTAGGCTAGGAGAGAGGTGTGTAACCCTTATTTCTATGCTTAGGGTTTATGCCTAAGCATTAGCTTGAATTGAGTAGGCATGCCCATTGCATTTTCATGAGACATGAATGGTTGGGCAGCATGCAGTAAAATGCCTGCGGAAAAGCTGCATCTAAGATAAGTTTTGCATAAGGGCTGCAGCTGCATGCCTGTTAGCATGCTGCAGAGGAAATTTGCATACATTTATACTTGATTGAGGATTTAAACTTGGGATTTATGCTCAAGGGTTTTATTTTCAAGTGTATGGTTCATTTTCAACATGCAAATGTATAGCAAAAGAAGTCTAGAACTGACTTGGATCTTAAGTCAATAAGCAGCTCAATAATTCTTTGTTCATTAACTATAGTCAGTATGGGAGGTCATTGAGGGTGGTACTTGTGGTCATTAGTAGTGGGGGGAGTGGTGGACACCTGGTCTGACATCAAGCAGCCAGTAGCTCCCTTACATGTTAAGGAGCATGTATAGGCTGGTTGTGCAGCCAACACTTCATTCTCTTCTCAGGCATCTCTTTATATACAAAATGCCTTCATTCTCTCTACTTCTATTGCTGCTACCCAGAAAATTATCCTGGCTGGACTTGCTATGACATTAGGCTCTGGTCTACTACATTACTTTATCTCACTGCAAATCAGGGTGTCAAAGTTGTAGAAGACCAAGGAATCCATTGTGGATTAATGAATTTGTCAGTATTGCCAATAGAACTGGACAATGTAAAATGGAAAAGACATGAAAACTTGTACTATTAAGTCTAATTGTATGCCCAATGTGCATAGTTCTGATCAAGAACTGCATTTGAACTTAACTTGAACTAAGGTCAGATGAAAGTTTTCGATCCAAAACCAATCTGGCTCAGCGCAGCTTACTAAACCCATTCAAGGTTTTTGTTTAGCCATGTTGAGGGAGTTGATTTTCAAATTTCTCATTTTTCTCTTCCTGTAGTATCAATAAAATTTGAGTTTGTAGGATTGTGATGGAGCTTGCTGTACTTTTGGATTCATCACTTTTAGCATTGATGACCAACTATCAGGGAAGAATGCTAGGTGTTCCTTTTCAGTTTAGAAGCTCTGTTGGGAGGGATAGGAATGGCACATTGACTTGGTTGTTGGCTGGTGAGTGTACCTTAAGAGAAAAAGTTACTTCTTCCAGCTACTGTGATTTGATAGCCTACAAGGTAAGCCTGCAAAGTCTTTACGTTAAAGCCTAGTTGAACAGAAGAGAGAGTTTCAGTTCCAGTAAAAGTCACAACTCCCACCAAGTTGGAAAGTAAAGCTCAGGTTTGAAAGTCAAGAGAAGTTTCTTATTTTTATGGCCTGGTTGCAGTTCTGAAAAGTACTTTAAAACTCCTGCAAAGTGATATTTTCAGTTTAGAAGCAAACATTGAGAAAAATAAAAAAATGAAGAAATTTGGACCGTAAAACTCCTTAATCTATTATTTGGATTAGATACATATATATATTACAAATGGTAACTGTCCCTACGGAGACAGTGAAATACAGTAAAAATTGTCTTATTTAGGAAAACAAATAACTATGTAATGAATAAATTAAATTGTCCCTATTATTTTTCCTAATTGCCTAACTGTTCCTATATTTCTGCACATGGTTTTCTACACGCCCCCTCAAGTTGGGTTGTAAATGTGAAGTAAGCTTAGCTTGGATCTTTACATCTTCAAACTGAGTATTCAGTAGACAGTCTTTGGTAAATTCTTGATATGTAGGAAATCCACCTTCAATTTTCTTTTTTATGAAGTGTCTGTCTATTTAGCTCATTTTGAACATGTCGAATTACTGCCAATATCTAGTTAGACGACTAAAATATTGGATTATTGAGAGGTCTATTTGATGCTACCTCTACCATGTCTTTAGTGTTAGAATACTGTCTCTTTTTGCAACATCCTAGATTTCTTGTGCCGTCTCATGGAGGATGAGATTTTCTCCAACTTCATTAGTCATGGAATTGACAAGCCATGACATTACCATATTGTATTATGCATTCCATGTCTTGTACTTCGAATCTGTTGAATTTGGCTAAGGGGTTTCACCATTAAGATTGTTGGATGAGAATGAGGTTCCAAGTGGAAGGATAAGTCTAAGTTAAAGAGGAGTGTGGAAGCTTTGCAAAGAGAAATCAAATTATCTTAAGTTATTTAAATTATGTTTCAGTTTTTGTAAATTGGTATTTTATATCTGTTTTATCTCCTAAACTTTAGGAGATAGTTGTTCCTAGATTTTAAGAGTAGATTACTCAAATCCTTTCCTACTTTATAGGAAAGAGATTAAGTTGTAACCTACATATATTTTCAAAGTCCTCTTAATATCAATCTAAGTGGCAATGATTTTTTTTCAGTTTTGATCATGTCCGAAACAAACCCAAATCCAGCCCTAACCGAAGCCTCAGCCACTAGTTCTCCGAGAACCTTTCTCCCACTTTCGTCTTCATCATATCTCTCTACAACACCTATTGATAACCACCCTCTACAAATTACTCAACATAAGCTAAATGGGAGTAATTTTAAAGAGTGGTCTCAATCGGTAATGTTAGTGATCAAGGCCGAGGGCTAGGGCAAATCCAATTATCTAACTGGATCTATCCTCATTCCACCATCCATGACAGCCACCTATGGCCTTTGGGAGGCAGAGATTTCAACCATCATGGCTTGGTTGATCAACTCTATGGAGCCTAAAATTGGGAGAACATACCTATTCTACAAAACAACAAAAGAGATTTGGGAATCAGTCCAAGAGATGCTCTCGGACTTGGAGAATTCCTCTCAATGCTTTGAAATCTGATCTTCCATTAGGACAACCAAACAAGGTATGAGCAGTGTTACTGAATATTTTAATGTTTTGGTGGAATTGTGGCATGAAAGGGATATGTTTTATACCATCAGTTGGGAATCTCCAGCTGATAGCAATAAATACAATAAGATGATAGAAAAATATCAAATTTTTAACTTCCTACATGGTCTTAATCTCGACTTGGATGAAGTTTGAGGGAGAATCTTAGGCACAAAGCCCTTACCATCTCTTAAGGAAGTATTTGCTGAAGTAAGAAGGGAGGAAAGCAAGCATAAGGTGATGCTTCATCACCAAACCGACCTTGTTTTGCCACACTAAAACTCGGCCCTTGCCTTTATCAAACAGGGAGAACTTCTTCCCAAAACTCAAGGAAGGAAAAAAAATATGGTGTGACCACTGGAAGAAACCCTATCACACTAAGGAGACCTGCTGGAAGATCCATGGAAAACTAGCAAATTGGAAGCCACGACACAGGAAGGAGAGCCCCATATCTACATATAATGCAGAGGTTTCAACAGAAACTAAACCTAGTTTGAACCTATCCGAAGATCAGATACAAGCCTTGTACAGGCTCTCCTCAATCATGGTACAGCCCAATCAAGTTCTAATAATCCACAATCCACTGCATCAGTAGCCTTGCAAGGTAATTCCCAGCACTACTCCTTAGCTTCTAAAAGGTTTTTTAAGAACATATGGATAGTTGATACTGGTGCATCAGATCATATGACAAATTCTACATGTTCTATGACTGATTATACCCTATGTAACTCCTCCCTCAATATATCTATGGCTAATGGAACCACCTCACTGGCTTTCGGAATGGGAACAGTATGTATATATCTAAACTAAGGGTCAATTTTGTACTACATGTTCTTGGTTTGCAACATAACTTACTATCAGTCAATCGAATCACCAAGGATATGAATTGCAATGTAATATTCTACCCTTCCTATTGTGTTTCAGGACCAAGCCTCGAGGAGGAGGATTAGCAATGGTACGGTGTTGGACGGCCTTTAGTATCTTGCAGGAGATTTCCCTAATTCTTCTTCAAATAAAGTTGTCCCAAGCGTGACCACCAATGCCAAAGTCTTGTTATGGCATAAACGCTTAGGACACCCTAACTTCCTTTATCTAAAATCTTCGTATCCCGATAGTTTCAGCAATAAAGAGCAGATTCTATCATGTGAACAATGCACTTTTGCTAAACAGCCTAGATCGCATCATCCTATTCAATTGTATAAACCTTCTAAACCTTTCCATTTGATCCATAATGATATTTGGGGTCCCTCTAAATGACCTAATATCATTGGTTCTAGGTGGTTTATTACCTTCATTGATGATCATTCTAGGGCTTGTTGAGTGTATTTAATGAAGGAAAAATTAGAAGCTAGTAACATATTCAAAAGATTTCATAAGTTTATTATGAATATGTTCCAAACTTATATTAAAATTCTTCGAACCGACAATGGTCGAGAGTATTTTTCACATGATTTCACAAACTACTTGGCCGAGCATGGTATCTTTCACCAAAGCTCTTGTCCATATACACTCCAACAAAATAGGGTAGCTGAAAGAAAAAATCGACATCTCCTAGAGGTGGCTAGAGCTATGATGTTTACCATTAATGTCCCTCACTCCTATTGGGAAGAAGTTGTCCTCATAGCCGTTTATTTAATCAACCGTCTACCCTCCAAAACTTTGCAATTCCAAACCTCCCTTAGCATCCTTTGCACTCTGTATACATTTTTTCCATTGATCCTAAGGTCTTTGGATGCATTGTGTATGTTCACAACAATGCTCTATCTTGAACCAAATTGGACCCTAAAGCTCACAAATGCATCTTTATTGGGTATTCACCCTCTCAAAAGGGATACAAGTGCTATTGTCCTACCAATCACAGATTTTTTGTTTCCATCAATGTTATCTTCTACGAGGATCTTACATTTTATCCCATCACAAGCACAAAACCAATCCCTACTGATCCTCTTCCCTCCTTCTTTCCCATTGATCCTATCCTATCATTGTTCTCAAGGAAGAGCATCCTCAGCACTTTGTGATAACACATTGGCAGAACCAGTGGCTTCCCTGCACATTCTGTTCCGCCCTCTGTTTCTCATACATCTTAATCTCCTCATCTTTCTGGTCTTGAGAAAACAAGTTCTAGCCCTAAATTTCAGCCTCCCCACATACGACAGCTGATAACCCTCTTCTTTTTTTTTTTTAATCTAGAAGACCTAAAGGTCAGCTAGGACCAAAGCAAGACCATCCATTACTCTTAGATCCTAGTTCATCGGAAGAGAATATGGTTAATAATGAGGGGATTGCTACACTCAGAAACAACACTAACAACTATGCTAGAGAGGAAGATGGTTTGGATTGGGCGGTTCCTATAGCTCTAAGAAAAGGGGTAAGGTCGTGTGTCAAATATCCTATGTCTAACCATTTAACATATGCCAAATTGTCACCACAATTCAGGGGATTGTGGCCAAGATTGACAGCACTGAAGTTCCTAAAAATATTCAGAATGCTATGAGTGATCCTAAGTGGAGAGTGGCTATGATGGAAGAAATGGCTACCCTAGTAGGAAACAAGACCTGGGAGATTGTTCCACTGCTTCCAAACAAGAAACCAATTGGATGCTGGGGGGTATTTACAATAAAACATAATGCAGATGGGAGTATTGAGAGATACAAGGCTAGATTGGTTGCTTCACTCAAACCTATGAGATTGATTATGAGGAGACATTTGCACCAGTTGCTAAGCTAAATTCTATCCGAGTGTTATTATCTATTGCTGTGAATTTAGATTGGCTCCTCTTCCAATTCGACATTAAGAATGCTTTCCTTAATGGCGATTTAGATGAGGAAATATATGAAGGTTTCCCCCGATTTTGAGCATCTGGTTGATAATGGAAGTGTGTGCAAGATAAAGAAGTCCCTCTATGAATTAAAACGGTCACTAAGGGCCTGGTTCCATAAATTAAGCATGACTCAACCGATTAGGATATAAACAAAGACAATCTGATCACACCTTGTTTATTAAACCCACTGAAAATAAAATAAAAAAAAGGGCTATGTTGATTGTTTATGTTGATGATATTATTGTGACAAGGGATGATTTGCAAAAAATTGATAACCTAAAGAAGCAATTGAAGGCTGAGTTTGAAGTAAAAGACCTAGGAACCATGAGATATTTCCTAGGCATGGAGGTGGCCCGAAGCAAAGAAGGTCTATTCATCGCACAACGAAAATATACCTTGGATTTGCTAAAAGATACATGAATGATGACCTGCAGACCAGCTGGAACTCCCTTGGAAAAGGGCAGAAAAGTTGAAGAAAATGGTGATGATGCTTCGGTGGAAAAAGAGAGGTATCAAAGGTTAGTAGGAAGATTAATTTATTTGTCACTAACAAGGCCTGATATAGCCTATTCAGTAAGTGTAATCAGTCAATTCATGCATTCTCCTATCAAAGACACATGAGAGATGTTCATCATGTTTTAAGATACCTAAAGGGGACACTGGGGAAGGGATTGATGTTTAAGAAAACTGAAAATAGGGGAATTGAAGACTACATGGATGTTGATTGGGCCGATTCTAGAGAAGATAGTCAGTCAACTTCAGGGTATTGTACCAAGGTTTGGGGAAATGTAGTTACATGGAGAAGCAAGAAGCAATCGGTTGTGGCTCGCAGTAGTGCTGAAGCCGAGTTTCGTGCATTTGGTCATAGGATATGTGAGGTGATTTGGTTGGAAAGACTAATGGAAGACTTGGGGATACCTTTATCTCAACAAACAAAGGTATTTAGTGATAGCAAATCAGCTATCAGTATTATTAAAAATTCGATACAACATGACCGAATGAAGCATGTGAGAATAGACTGAAGTTTTATAAAGAGAGAAATTAAAGGAGGGATAAGTCTGTCCTATATACCTTCCACTACTCTAGTAGCTGATGTTTTAACAAAGGCAATTGCAAGACCATGTTTTGAGTCCCTAATTAGTAAGCTGGGAATGACTTTCATCTATTCACCAGCTTGAGGGGGAGTGTTAGACGAGAATGAGGTTCCAAGTGGAAGGAGAAGTCTAAGTTAAAGAGGAGTGTGGAAGCTTTGCAAAGAGATTAAATCAGATTATCTTAAGTTGGTTAAATTATGTTTCAGTTGTAAATTTATATTTTATATCTATTTTATCTCCTAAACTTTAGGAGATAGTTGTTCCTAGATTTTACGAGTAAATTACTCAAATCCTTTCCTACTTTATAGGAAAGAGATAAGTTGTAACCTGTATATATTTTCAAAGTCCTCTCAATATCAATCTAAGCAACCATTCTCGATTTCCTAAGGCTTGTTTAAAAGATAATCATCTTTTCCTCTACCATGTATGAACATCATAACCGAATGTCCATTAGAACTAGAAATAGCGGGAATTTGAGAGGAAATAAAGACTGTTGTGGTGAAGGACGCCATTGGGATGACGGATGAATTTTCTAAACAAAAATGCTCTGATACCATGAAGAAGTTTGGACTGTAAAACTCCTTAATCTATTATTTGGATTGGACACACATATATATTACAAATGATAACCGCCCTTGTGGAGATAGTTAAACATAGAAAAAATTGTCTTGGGAAAAACAATAACTGTATAATGAATTAATTAAACTGTCCCTATTATTTTGCCTCGGTGCCTAACTGTTCCTATATTTCTGCACATAGTTTTCTACAAAAAATAATCTGTCCTTAAACATAATAGAATTGCTGAATTAATGATTTGAATTGCTTGCAAACCGAAGAATTCTTTTCTTGAGCATTACGAGAATAGTCATATTCCCAACATTATGTGCTTTATATATAAGACCTCATTTTTTGTGCCCTGGTAAGTCCGATGTCTCTCTCTCTCTCTCTCTCTCTCTCTCTGTGTGTGTGTGTGTGTTAATTTGCAAGTTTATTATGTTTCAATTCAGCAATACAATACGGGTGGTGTTGAGGCTGTGCAAAAGCTATTGGACAGCTTACATTAGCTTGTGTCATCTGATTTAAGTCAAGCCATGGGCCTATTTTTCTACTCAGCTGAAATATTCTTGGTTCTCTTATAGTCTCACTTCAAACTATTGTTGTCCATGCATCATGTTGGAAGTAAGTTATACCATTGGGAGAAAATGTAAAGAAGGTACTTGTAATTGGATCATGACTTCGCAGTGCAATATCTACCATTTTCATAACCAAAACAATGGTAAACTAAGGGATAATGTGAAAAGTTGGTTAATTTCTACAGGTTAGTTAATGGTTTTGGGATTTGGGTTGTAGATTTCAAGAGTCTTGACTTGGATAGGGGGTTAACAACACTGAGGGTGTTGAAGCACCTAGATAAATAAGAAAATGAGCAAGGAATCATGTAAAAAGGAGGGGGGAAATTGTAGGTAGACACACTTTGAGGTATAGTGTTGATAAGGGCCTCTAGAGCACCATGAAACATGTAAAAAATGAAGTTAATTAGCCCTAAATTAGTAGTGCCTGATGGCAGCCATTATGATATCACAACTCTAAACTTACAAAACTGTCAACTGGCTTGAGATAATTACATGAAAGAAGTAGAAAATTAAAACAACTGATTTCCTAGGAAGATTTTTGTGTACTTGCATGCATATAAATTGCACCAGATCATTTACCCCGTTTACCATACAGATGCATAAATCACTTGACAGTTTGGGACTGTGCTAGCTTTAATTGGTTTTCTGGTAGGTTTAGACTCTGGAAAATCTGTAAGAATGGGGATTTGAAAATTGTGAGTCTAATTTATGAAAGAAAGAGGCTTCAAAAACTCAAATTTGAAGGCAATTAGTTGTTAAAACTTCAATGATTGTTGCTGAGTTGAATCAAAACTGTGTAAAACTAGAAAATGTTTATGAAACTGAGATACTACAGTGGAAATATTGATGAATTATTATATAGGAAAAAGTAAATTTGATGAGAAACCTTGTAGTCTCTTCCTGCAAGAGTAGAGGGGATCATTAGTTAAGTGACATCTCATAATTGCTGGATTTGGAATTGAACTTCAATGATTTATGTATGTATATATTTATGAACTACCTAAAGGGGTGCCCCCTAGTGCATGAGGCTCCCCTCTTTGTGAGGGTCGCCTTCATACTCAGCCTCCCCCCAGTCCCTACCCCCTTTAGCAGTGTTTATTTCAACCTATTTTAGGTTCACACTTCACATAGATGTCTAACAACAGAATCAAGTTGGTGCACAAAGGCCCTAGTATGTTGAGCACTGCTATCATAGTGGCACCCTTTCCGTTGATTATTACTTTTTAAAAAAATATTCTTTAACCTATAAAACACAGACTTTAACCTATCAGCATATGAAACTATGAAAAATAAAAGTATACATCAAGTAACCTTAATTTCATCACATTCAGAGTGGTGCCCATTTGTAAGTCAAAATTTCCCTACTTTTAGCAGTCCCTTTTGTCCCCATGCCTCCCGACTGTTCTGCTTTGACAGCTACTAAACTCATCATGAGCTTGGCAATCAAGATTCTTTTAATATTTTTCTTCTATTTTAATATTATTTTCCATTTTCATTCTTTTTGTAGATGGTTTTACAATAATTTTTATCATTATGATATGTTAGCATATTTGGTGGTGAGTAATGAAACAAATTGGTATGCCTGTTGTCTACTATTCATTAAATAGCCTTTGGTCACAATTTAACCTACCTACCTCGTGGACAGGACAGGTTGTTTTGTGTGGCCTCAGAAATGGAGCTATTGTGACGGTTGATACTCGCCAAAGATCAGACGGACGTTCTGATAGACTCACTAGACATCGAATTTCTCATCAATCTCATGAAATTCCCAAATCTTCAAGAACCCCTCAAAATTCTAGTAAACAATGGTTTGAGGTACCTCTATCTAGTTCTATCTTATTCCCTTTTTTAGTTTTCCTGGTAATGTTTATGTAAAAAAGCTCAAAGTTGTGATGCTAAAATAGGACCAGAACATATTTACTATAATGTAATCCTAAACTGCAATGTTTAGATGGTTGCAATGGGGATTATTCATTTATTTGACATTATGACCTTTTCTTCTAGCCAAAAGAAAAGAACCACTGTGTACTCTCATTGTGCAAACATTTCATGAATGTTTGCCATTGCTAGTTGGAGTATATTCAACTATTCATGTAACCCCATTTAAGATTATCAGAATATTTATAAGAAACCAATCTCATTGCTGTATCCAAAAATATTGTAGAATAAGATTTATACACATTGATTGTATCACTAGGGAATTAGAATTTACAATTTAGCATAATTGCATATCCTTTATTCGTATATACTATATAGGAGAGTGCATCTGCAATATGAGGTTCCATCAAGTTCAATATTAGATTTACTGTGTGTGCATTCTCTTGAATCCACATATCAAGTTGTGTTTGATCTTTGTTAAGGGTTCTCTCAATGAGATGATGATGTTCTTTAGCACATTAGAGATACTGCAATGTTTAACATCATTTTAAATAGTTAGTACAGTTAAGTTCTGAAGTTGTCAGCTGTGGAGGTGTAAATAGAAATTGGGGATTCTATGGTCTTCTTGGATGGGAAATCTCTTGGAATGGTAATTAAAAGACTCCCAAGGCAGTAAGTTCATACAATTGGAAATCAAGTTGAGAAATAAAACATTCTTCCTCACACTTCATTGATCCGTAGGGTGAACTATATATACACAAAATATTCTAAAAACTCTCTTAAATTACAGGAATAGATTACAACAAGTTTAAATAATAATATATTACAGATTAGAATAAATTTGAACTTGGATTCCCTCATCTGTTTTTGAAACATTGCTTTATCTTTTCTCATAACAACCTCATCTCCTTATCTACTCATTCACAGCTTTGAATCAATTTTTCTTTTCCTTTATCTTCTCCAACACAAGTACTCATAGATTAAAGCACACGAAGCACTAAATTCATATTGTTCTTTTCGTATAGCGCATAAAACAGTCTTTTGTCCCAGTAATGGTTTCAGAATTTGGTTAGAATGTCAACAGACAGTCATAGTTATTGGCAAGTTTTAATCACGGACAGACAGGATGTATGTGAGTTCCCATGATGAATACCCAGTGATCCAGGCTTCACCTGTTGTATTGCTGAAGCGGGTGAACCCCACAAATCCAGGCCAGTGCT
Organism: Diospyros lotus; assembly: GCF_014633365.1. Lineage (NCBI taxonomy): Eukaryota > Viridiplantae > Streptophyta > Magnoliopsida > Ericales > Ebenaceae > Diospyros > Diospyros lotus. The sequence continues at coordinate 34,775,806 of NC_068345.1, forward strand.
TTACATGCTACTTTGGTGCAGTACTGAAGTATGTACTAGATCATTGCAACATGATCCAACCATGGAATTTATAGAGACCATGAATGCATGTTATTATGACAAGTACAAATAGTTTTGACAGTCAACATTCTAGATACAATACAAACCTTATGCAGAACAAGAACGAGCAAATGCTAGATAACCAACCAGGATTACCTTTGGATTTATACCAAAATAAAATTTACCACTATGCATGTAAATAGCTTATTGACGCGATGTTTAGTTGGGCATTCTGACTCTACTCTAGCTTACTAATTTGTTCTTTGCTTTTACATGTTTGATCATGAGCTTTTAGTGATAACCTTTTTACACAATAGTTTTCCTATATGCCACTACATTTACAAAATGTTCTTATATTTTCGTTTTTCCTTCAGACCATTTCTAGAATTTTTAATGTTCAAACAAATAGTAATTGCTGATCAGTCTTTTTGTTGAATCTCTTCTTACCATTGATTATCCTGAATTTTACCTCACGCAGCTGAAAGGCAACATACTACACTCTCACATCATATCCATGCCTTCATCTATTTCCTGGTTAGCGGGTTTCAGCACCATCTTAAGCTCTCCTACTTTACATTCCATTTATTAATTCATTTGGTATCTTTTTTAGTCCTTTGTCATAAGAAGGTGTTTTTCTGAAATTGTAGTTTGGCATCACTTCAGATGTATGATCAGTACTTCCTGGCTAGCTCCATGGATGGTTCAGTAAGTCTTGTTGCTTCCTTCAGTGCATCATGCAAATTCATTCAGAAACATGTTTCCTCATTGTATAAATCAAATGCTAGTAATATCGTTTCAAAATCTTTCCTACATCCCAGTTTTAGGGAGCGGTTATTCCTTTTTTTTTTTTTGGGGGGGGGGGGGATAGTCCATTCAATTATGTTATACTCCTGGTTCTCAAGAACATTGTCAATTATTTTCTGTGGGTTTTTTATGAGAAATTGTGGCAACAAATTTGGAAGCCATTTTAAAGTTGGATTTCATGAGGATCTAGCATGGCTGTTAGTTCTGATATTGAATTATGCTATCTTATGGTTTGAAGTTGGATTGCCTAGTAAATTAGTGATTGCCTGTTTGTGAAAAATGGTACTCTAGATGAAATGGTATGGCTTTGGATATGTTTTAAATACAATGGAGGGCGTAAATATGAAGTATAATAAAGTATAACAAGACAGCAGGTAGTTAGAGATAGATGTGGAAACCCAAAATGTCTGGAGAAATACCGTGTGATGATATGCAATTGGATCAGACAAGCACTATTTGTGCCCTTGTGTAAAAGGAGTTATGAACTTCAAACTATTTATAATTATTGAATTTTGTGTGAAGATTTGTGTAGTTTTTGGTTTTTGTTTCCAGAAAGGTTTTACATGTATATTCTGATATTTTCTTTGACAAACGGAAAAAAGTTTTTTTAGATAGTAGAATAAATTGTTTCAAAATATTAACAAGACAGATCTTTTCTAGTTCTATAAAATATATGATGTGGGTTTTGATTGGATGATTTCCTGGGGTCTCTTGAACCATGTTAACTCCTCAATCTTCCTTGCACATCAAATCTCTTGCTGAAACGCCATGTCGTTTATTTGCATCCACGTATTTCAGAAGCCCCAATATTTCATGCCATGATTGAGTTTGAGTTCGTTCATTGTTATTAGTTTTGTACACTTCGTTTTCTTAGATGGAAGTTAGCAACAGGCGTAAAGCTAATGCTCGGTTATTCACATTTATGCAGATCAGGCTTTATGATCACCGTATCATCCAGAGAGGCCCCGTACAATGTTATGAAGGGAACGTGAACACACACACTCGGATACAACTTGCAGTTGATCCGGATGAGAGAATTTTGATGTCGGGTTAGTTCTCTTCTCCTGTCTTCCTCCCCCATTTATCGGGAATTTGAACTTTTTGGACAGTACTGATATGTTACGCTACAGGTGGAGAGGACTGTAAGATACGGTTATGGAGTATCAAGTCTGGTCACCTGCTATTTGAGGAAAAATTCATGAACACTGTTCCCTCAACTATGTGCCGGCGCATGCGTACTCCACTGACCTTCATTACTTAGTTTCTAACTTAAAATTTTCCGTTTATCTCGTCGATGATAATACTCTTCTCAACAGAACCTCCGACTGTGGCAAGGGATAACTGCAGATATTACAGCTATGGCCAGGACCTTGGGTTGGGTTGTTGGGTTGGATCTCGAGAAGGAATATTCTGCATGCGCTGGCTGTGATTCGACCCGAGGGAAAACGATTGAACAAGGACGATCGCCTTTTCCTTTTTTGGGGCTATCGATGAGAAGGTTGAGTGCGTGTTTTATCCCTAGATTTGGTGCATGGTTTTTGATGAATTAAGCTTTTCGTGTTAGCAAGTGTTCCCGAATGTAATCAACTTCCTGAATAGTGGTAGCTATTAGTTGTTCTTTCTTTTTGTTTTGGGTATTTTAGGTAGCCATTAATTGTTTATTTGTCCTTTTTATCTACAGGCTGGTCAGGGACTGAAATGGAGCTTTGAACTTGTGCAAAAGTTATGATGAACTCCCAAATGTTAGCATCTTTTTCTTTTTGGGATATTCTAAAAATCTAGGAAGTCAAGGGGATAGGTATACATTTCATCAATTCATTACCTCTTTCCCCTAATAGTAGCTGGTAGCAAAACAAAAAATTCTAAGAATGTGGCTAGAGTTGTTAAAGGGGCTAGGCAGATCGTGTGTGACCACTTTAATATGGGTCTGGAGGCCTAGTGGGCTGTGAGTGAATTCAACATCTCGAGGGCTCGGCTCCATAAGTTCTGTAGGGTCCCATTCGTGTTCAGGCTATTGCAATTGGGCTTTTGAAGGGCCCTCATGACCGGGTTGGGCCACTTGGTAAAAGAAGTAAAAATAATAAATTGGAATAACATCATACGTGAGACTATACAAATATGAAATTATGTTTATTATTTCATTTCTCAATATTTTATTTTCTGATAATAAAATAATTTAATATATTATCTAATACATGCATTATTTCAGTATAATATTTTAATTTTCTACATTTAAATTGTAAGTTTATAATTTTTATTTTATGATCTCGGGCGGGGGGCTGGGCACGGCTCATCTTTATTAATAAATAATTACATTTTTTGACAAGTAAATAAATATATCTTTAAGAATGATAATTCTTCTTCTAAGATATACAAATTTTAATTTAGGGAATTTTTAATCTGACTACAAAAGTAAAAGGGAGTGTCAATCTTTATTAATTATTTCTCACTTGACGAATTATTTTAAAAAGAAAGAGAAGAGAGATACACCATCTAGTGCCATGATGGAGACAAATAATTCAGGGAAAGGCGAAGTAATTTTATATAGAAATGTTATTTGAATATTATGTGATATTTTTAAATTTATATTAATATGATAAAAAAAAATATAACACATTAATATATAGGCCAAATACATAAATATACACCTAAATTTTTAATTCTTTTTTTTTTTATTGTGGCACCCTTAATTTTACTTAGATCCATTTACACATTTAAACGAGTTAGGAAAATTTTATTTACAATCACCTAGTTTTCTCTATAATCACTTTTCAATATACCTGAAATATCTTAATTTAAAAACTCATATTTACTCTTACTATTGCAGCCATTTTCTTCTTCAATAATCTATTCGCAATCTGCCATACACACCAATTCATGTTGGAAACAATGCGGTGAAGATAAAAAATGGATGAAAATACAACCATAAAGTAGAAGAACAATGGCAATACATCCGAACGTATACATAGACACACACACACATATATACATACATTCGTGCACACACACACATATATATATACACACATGCACAATTAGAGAATCAAATATTGATAGGGAAATGATTGGAGAAGAGGGTTAGCCATGGCAATGACTATACTGGCCAATGACGATTGCCCTTCATGGCCCCTCGAACCCAGGGGTTCAACAGCCATGAAGACGGCCTAAACCCAGCATTTCAGGGTGTCATGAAAATGCCCCGAACCCTAGGGTTCGAGATTCGAGCTCCTGTAAAAAAAAACGTTCCAAGTTGTTTTCTCAAGTATAAGAAGACACACACATATATATATACATACATAGACACATACATATATATGTATATATATATATACACAAACACACACATATATATACACACAATTGAAAAATAAGAGATTGCTGGCGAAACGGTTGGAGAATAAGGTCGGCGATAGCAGTTATACCGATTAGCAACAACTGCCTTTCATAACTCCAAAACCCAGTGGTTCAGAGGCCATGAAGGTGCCCCAAACCCAAAAGTTCAACGCCATGCCTGTGCCGCCTAAGCTCCTTCTTTCTATTTCCAAATCCCCATATCTTGCATCTCAATCCAATAGTAATCTCAATCTTAATTTGCGTTATGCCTATGTTGCATGAGCTTTTTCTTTCCATTTCCAAATCCTCCATCTCTTACATCTCAATCCAACAATAATCTCAATCTTAATTTGCCTTTTCACTTGTTAGTTCTCGAGATCTTTTCATTGTTTCTTTTTTTTTCTTTTTTTTTTTATTTTGGGGTTGTTGGTTGAATGTTTTTGCAATGTTTGGTGTTGTGAATTTAAGGTTTTCAAGAAATGCAAATCCAAAGTCATGGAGGTGTAAATGGATGGATGGGAAAAAATAATGGTGATGGATGGTTGTCAATAGGGGCTTTGCTATGATAATGGTTGCATTTTTCACTATCGCTAATGGGAGTTTTGCGATGATGGTGACCACAACATGATCGTTGATGATGATGTTCGGGTGCGATGATGATGTGTGTGAAGAGCAAGTGGTTGTATACACTAAAGGGTATTTTTAAAAAACTAACGGGTACAAAGAATAATTATGAATGGCTGCAAAGAGCAATTTTAAAATGTGGATGCGCAGAGTAGATTTGGCCACAAATAGAATTTTCCAACTAGTTATTTTCATACCATATTAACCCTTGACTGGAGTTGCTCACGAAGTTTGTCGCTCACGTGCCTAACAGAGAATGAACAGTCTAAACCCAACCCACATAACCGGCCTCCGCCGGCTATCAACCAAAGCCACCGTCGTTCAACCACGTTCAACGCTGCTCCCTGTTAAGAACTGGCTGCTTTCATTTGCTACTCGCAGACACAGTTATCACCCACCTAAAGAGCTTGAAAATCCAGGCCCAGTCCAGCTTGTCCAACACTGAGTTCGCGTTAGCTGAAGCAAAGTTCAAATTCACATTCCTTCCTAAACTCAGGGCCGTACTCTTCGTTGGCTTGCTTGTTGAGCCAGGGTTCCCCAACTGGCAGTCTTCTGGCTCTGCTCGGCTCTACCTCCGCGCTTCCATCGAGATGCCAATCGCTACCATCTCGTTCCACATCACGCGCAATGCTCTCTTGTCCAAGGCTTGGGGCCTGAGACTATTCGACCTCGAAAAAGCGCTCAAAATCGCTAGCACCCTTTTTGATTCCCATCTTCAACCATTGCTACATTCCCTGCAATCCTTCCTTGGCCGAAAACCCTATATTCTTCGTGGACGAGAACAGAATTTTCTCCTGTGATTTCAATCTCTTCGATTTGGAGTCGTCTTTGCTCCAGAGCTCAGATACCCAAGTTCTCTTGAAGCTGTAATCGGTCAGAGAAGCCTCGACACCTTTGCTGGGGGCTAGATGGGTACAATCACCACTCTCTGTCGTGCGAGTAAACAACAAACGCCGTGAGCAACGTTGGCCAAAAGGTTAATATGGTGTGAAAAAAACTATATATTTTTATGTGTGTGTGACTATTACAATTAAATGTTGAAATAACATTTTTTATATTTTATGCACGTGATATCTTAATTTTTTTCTCAAAATTAATTTAAAAAATTGTATGGAAGCGTCTTATCTAGGAATAGTTCAAGCTAATTAATAATTAAAATTTTTGTAATTGGACGTTAATTTGTAAACACAACGGGCTAAGAGAATATTGATTTAAATTGAATATAAATTATAATCAAACTATCAATCACACATATAAATAAAAAATTTTATGTAAGAAATTAAAAATAAAAAAATTATTTACATAAAAAATAAGATATCACTAAGTAAATAATTGATATTATAAAAATGATAATATCATATCAAAATATTACTAAATAAATATTATTATAAAAAAATAATATAACAATAACTAATTTTAAAATATTAGACATTTATTTATAAATTTAAAATTATTTATAGATATATATATAAAATTTTATCTTAATCAAAAAATAATTCATGAAGATATGTTTTGTATATGAGATAAATTTTAATTAAAATTAAATATTTGATAAAATTTTAATTATAGTCATATTTAAAATCACGATAAAATAAAAAATCTTAATTTTAATTAAATTTAAATTCCCACTCATAATAATAACAAAACTGACGGTGGGTTAAGCGGAGCGGAGAGCCAAGTGAGAGATATCTGCGGCACCAGATTGGTTATTTATTACACCTTTAAAAAGTTCGAGAAAGAAGTCCCAATTCCAGGACACGCCCCTCTTTCTCTCACTGTTGCAAGCCCTAAAATTCCTCTTTTCTTTCTTTCTCCCCTGCTTTTCCTGCCCCCTTCTCCGATCGGCATCTGGTAAATCTTTACTCTTTGATTCTCTCCCTCTTTGTCTTTACACACACACACACACACAGTCACTCACACTCGCATACGTAAAGATTTAAGGGGACTGGTTGTTCGTTTTACGGATTTGGGAAACCGTTGCAATTTTTTGCTGTTTTTCCACTTTTTATTTTTTTGGTTTGAAAATAGGTTTGGATCTGGTAAATTTTGGTACTTCTAGGGTTTATCTTCTCGATCCCGTGGCTCCTTTAGTCATTTGATTGTATTGCAACCGGTTCTCTGTGCGTCTGTCTTTTTTATGTTTGAGACCGAAGTTTGTAAGTGTTTGTGGAGTCCGTTCATGCGTTCCTCCTCCCCCTCTTAATGGTCTTTGTGTGCTTGACGAAATGCCTTGTAGGACAGTAGTTCCCATAATGGTAACAAACAACCTTGCACTTGCATTTGTGCACCTGTTTGGTTGATAATTTTAAAGACAACTTCCAAGGTCATTGTCTCACAGGCATTCGTTCTAGGTAGGTACTAATTGAGGTACCTGTTTGAGACTAGTCGTATACAACTTAACTGGGCAAGCTGCCACTGACTTACTTTCTTTGGGAAATCTTTCCCTCTCAGCAGAAATGCCACAGAATCGTCGACCCCAAGCAGAAGCACAGGCTGACTCTTCCTCTGAGGAGGAAGAATCATCAGAAGAAAATGAAGAGCAAGAAGAATCTGAATCTGAAGGTGTGGCGTTGTCACCTTCGCCAAAGAAGCCCTTGGCTCAAACAAAATCACGGACCAGTCAGATCTCTGCACATCCCCAATCCTCATCCTCTGATGACTCTGAGGCCGAATCTGATTCTGACCTTGATTCTCCGTCCAAAAGTATTACCCCAGCGGGCCCAAATATCAAGCCTGCTGCTTCAAGGCCCATGGAAGAGCCACCTAAGGCAACCAAAAAGCCCAGGTCTAAGCCTAGTTTGGGCAGTCCAGAGTTGAAGTTGGGCACCACCCCTGCAAAACGACAGGTGGGCAGTGAGACTACGAACAAGCAAGAGTTGAAGAGGGTGAAAAGGAAACTGACAGATGTGGATGGAAGTGTTAAAGATGACAAAGAAAAGAAGATTCCCGATGAATCAAAAAAACAGTTGTTTCAAAGGGTGTGGAGCGAAGATGATGAGATTGCCATTTTAAATGGTATGATTGAGTATATGACAAAGAAAGGGGCTGACCCGGTGGCTGACCAGAATGCTTTTCATGATTTTATCAAAAAATCGCTGCATGTTGATGTGAGCAAGACTCAATTGTTGGATAAAATCCGGAGATTGAAAAAGAAGTATAAGAACAATGCAAACAAAGGTAAAAATGGCCAAGACCGAACTTTTGCGAAGGCCCATGAGCAAAAATCTTATGAATTGTCAAAAAAGATATGGGGTGATACAGTTAATGGTGTAGGAGTGGATAGCACAAAGGTTAATGGGAAAGCAAGGAAGAGCAAAGATCAAATAGCTGCTGTGGCCTTGGCGAATGTTGATGAGCTTGCATCACCAGATCATGTGAAGGAAGGAACAAAGGCAGAGAGTGAGCAAAATGCAATGAAGCCGTGGTCTAGAACCAATGATGAGTTAAGTTTGGAGGAGAAAATGGTAAAGAATGGGTTGAGGCTGATTACTGGTCCTAAGAAGTTAGAATTGGAGGAAAAGAGTAAGAAAGTTATAGTGCATGAAGTTGAGCATTATTTGAAGCAGCTGGATTTACTCCGCGAGCAAACAAAAGTAGTATTGGAAGCAATGAAGTCATCAGAGCAATAGGGTTCTGCTCGGGTAAATCATGTTTTGGGTTTTCAATGATTGATGCAAAAGACAGGTGTCAGAGTGAGTGTGTGTTGTTTTTATTCATAAGGAGTTCTCAGAAATTAACTTACTATGAATTTGTAGCATCTCTACTTAGATAAACGTCATATGTCCTGTGAGTATACTCTAATTGCCATGTATGAAATTTTTATTTAGCACCTTAGAAGTTGATTATGTTTTTTTGATATTTTGGTCTTGACTACTAGAATGATAAAATTGTTGTGTCTCGTCTTGTTTGATTGGTCTTTGCCTCTATGGATTGTTCTGTCTGCTATAGAAGACCTGTTATTTAATTTTTGTTATCAGGGTTTTACAACTCTACATCATGGGGCCCCTATCCTGTCCTCTTTACTGATCGTTACTACTAAATTCAGGCTTTATATCTGGGTTAAATCTGTGCAGCACTTATCTTTTGTTGTGTCCTGTTTTCGCCTGTCATTGCAGTTTTATCATGTTCTATTTGTTCTCTTCATCCTATTTGTGTTTAGCATTATCCACTATATGTATGGAATAAAAACCGAGATGCTTTGATTGATTAAAGATTATTGATGTCATGCATAGTGGAGATGTAAGAAGATGAGAATCACGGGTGGAATCAAATGTTGCTGATTATTCATAGACCCTAGTTGGTCTATCTCGATGACCAGATTTTCCCACTTTTTTGAAGCGTTTTTTAATGCATCTACACAAAATAAGTCTCTTTTTATTCCTTTTTTACAAAGCAAGTTTATAACAAACACATATATCATGTGGCTAGCATATCTAATGTATGCCAGAGTGCTACTAATTTGACAGGTCTTGGGCTAGCCAATACCTTTAATGTGGAAGTTATGAAATCATCCTAATGTATGCCAGAGTCGATACCTATTCACAATCAGAACCCTGGGTTCCAATTTTAATCCATGATGTCAAATTAGGACAACTTTTGGACCAATCTAAAAGGTAGGTTATAATCTAATAGTCGTTTTTTAAACTAGTTTTCACGATCATGATGTTATTTTCTCTTATATAGCAAGGGTCTCTTCATGTTTCGTTTCAAGTTTCAACTTTAATTATTTCTAGTTAGATGCTCAGAATGTATATGCCTGTTAACTTGAAATTACTTTCTACTTGAAAAGAATAAAAATTCTTTTCAATTTGAAATAGACCTTAAATTAAATGTGTTGGGTCTGTGGGCAATTCCTTTGTTGATTGTTATAGGAATTTTGGAGAAGTAATCTATTTGCCAGGTGTTATTATTTGCAAAAGTGTTTCAAGTGAAATTGTGGAGAATTTGGTTCTGCGAGTGCAGTGAACCAGTCTTTCAGTCTACAACCAAGCCCCTTCACCGGCTTTTTCCTTGAAGAACTAGTCCCTCTATTCGAACGTTCCGCAAAAGAACAAGCCCCCCCCTCCCCAACACACACACAAAACCTAATTGTTCCATACGTATATATACATATATAATCTGAATTCTACTCTACTGCAAATCATTCATCTTAATATTAAACGGAATTAAGAGAGAGAACCAAAATCATAAGCAGAAATTTTGATTTATGAATTAGCCTCCATGCACAAGCTATCTGAAAAGAGGAGAAGACGGCATACTTGGGATTCTGGTTGCCATGGATGATCGGCTAGCGAAGCTGATCGGCGTGATTTTGATCACTCCCGAAGCGGATTAGTTTTCAATCAACAAAATCAAATCTGTCTTCCATAAATAATAGCAGAAAATATAAGAAGAGGAGAGGTGACATACATACCTTAGATAGTCGTTCCAATGGACGATCATCGATATTGTGTTCCGATGAAGTAGATCAATCTCCGACGAAGACCTACTACGAATATTAGTAAGTTGCAGCAACGCGTGAAGTGTTGGCGGGAGACTGGAACATTAATCAATTTGTTTCGCTGCGCGGCGCATAATCTCCCTAGAATAAAAAAAGATAAATATATATATATATATAAGAAAATGGGTAATTTTTCGTCTTCTTTAGCAAATTAAAAGCGTTTCCTTAATATTGCTAAATCACGCGCCCCCACCCGTGCAAAGGCAAGAAGTTGCGATGAAGTCTGGAAGAAACAAAGAGAATGGTATGGTAATACGAGTGCAATTATCTTTCTTTCTTTCTTTCTTTTTTTCTTGTAGAAAAAGACAATAGTAACAATTAACGATTATTTTATTTTATTTAAAGCATATATTTATTATGGGAGCTGGTCAAAATGGTTTTTAGGGGTATAATAATTACCCAAAAAAAGCACTATTTTTAAGGATTTTGAAAATTATAAAAGTCTTGTAACAAAGCCAATTAAAAGACATTTCGTTTGTGGACACGACTAGCATAATAATAATAATAATGATTATTCAGTGTTCCTCCTCTTATATATTTACAGGCTACGACAGCTAGCTGGTCGATTAACGAGTTAAAATAAATACAGCTGGCTCACACCAGCTGGGTTAAAATAAATTTGATATGATCTGTCGTAACTTCAAACAGAAAATCATTACTAAAATCTGGAACGGAATCAAAGGGCGTTTGAACAGTGTCATCCCAATGGACTTGCTGGTGGCGTTCGATCGATCGATCGGTCGGTCAGAACAAATATACTTAGAAGAGTTCGAACAGAGAGAGTAGAGATCTTGAGGTCAGGCAATTAGAGTTCTAAACCTAAACTTGCCTTACCCGCAACTTGATGCCATTATTTCGCCACACCATTCTACAATGGGGCAGGAACCTTCACTTACCTTGACTCCACCTGATGAGCAGCAAACCCTACTGTTCTGTGCACAAAACCATTCAAGTACCAATCTGGGAGACGGATATGAATCAGAAGCCACCACACCACTGAGAAGATGAGACAATTACAAATTTCGCAAGGCACAGCAAACCAAGCAATTACAGAAGGAACAATCTATATACTCCATTTTCTCTTACTAAGACTTTTTACTTTTTTACACAATAGATCACTTAAATGTTTCTATATTTGCTAGTCTAATCGCATCATGACTACAAAATTTCAACCAAGTCCATAAGCAGCAACCAGAAGATTTACCAACATGGAGAAAATATATGCTTTCTTTTTTTCTTTTTTTTTTTATTTGTCCCTTAACCAATGAATACCATAGCGCAGCTATGGTTCATGGTCACTTGCATGATGATCTGAGACAGTCCCCTCAGATGATATGTCCTCTACATCGAGCTGTTCAGGACGAGTAGGATCTGACTGGGTCTTGCTCGAATCCCCGCTCTCAGTCTGCGCGGGTTTCTTGTCAGAAGTTGGACCCGAAAACCCCAGTGGTGAGCTCTGCTTAGCCTTCTGTTTCCCATATGCATCCGATGACCCCGGCAATCCGACTTGAACAACAGATTTAGTAGGAAGAGGGACCTTGCTTTCAAAGAAGTTCGAGCTTGTCATGCCAGGAGGACCTGGGGCAGGGCAGGTTGCCACCATTTGAAGCACCTCAGGAGAGGGGTGCAATCCAGTGGCCATTTTCATCTGGGGATCTGGAAATACAGATGAGGATGATGGATTCATCATATTCAGATTTGGGGGAGGAGGCATATTGAGGTTAGGTTCAACCAAAGTAAGTCCGGGAGTTCCCATCGCTGGTTTTGTGACTGGAGGAAATGTCGGTGCCAAAGGAACCGAGATTGAGAGAGCACTGTTACTGTCAAGACCACCATGGAGGTTATGGCTGGTTCCTGCAATATCTGGTCGAAATTGTCTGACCATATGCGCCCTCCGCTTCCTTTTCTTCTTCTTCAAAGCTCTCCGTGGATCCTTTGGATGGGAAGGCGGTGGACCTGGAATCACAAAAGGAGGAATAGTTGAGTTCTCTTCTCCATATAACAGGCGGACTGATTGTGCCACTGCCGATACGGTTGGCGGTAGTTCAGGATCTGGGGGTTTTGAGGGAGCCGCTACTGCTTCCCTAAGCCAATGAGGCAGCTTGTTCTTTGAAGAACTACTTCCAGCTACCTCTTCTTTTCCCTTGAAATCAGAAACATTAGGCACTTTTTTAAAATCAGGCAGCAATCCTGAACTAAGAAGTTCACTTCCCATACCCATACTGGAATCCCGCAAAAGATTTAGGGATCTATCAAGAAGACTTGGCAACTTCCCAAACTTACCTACCGCCTGCATTTCATCCTTCCGCTGTATATCAAAACTGCTTGAGCAATTCAAACCAAGGGAACTAAAACTACCAGTTCGAAATGAATTAGACAGAAATTGCTGCTCAATCTGCACATTTGAAGACGTCCCTGGTCTGTCAGAGGGCCCAGCTGATGAGTCTCCAGGGACACTCCTGAATTTGTCAGCACCCCAGGTCGTAGAAAGTCCAAAATGATCGTTGCGCAATCCAAGTTGATCATATGGCTCCGCATGCGTTGAGCTTGATGCAAGATCACCACAGCCCAACTTCATTTCTGTCAGGTGGCTTTGAAATTTCAGGGCCCCACCAAATCTGCTTCCATGTAATGCTCGGGCCATCATTTCATCAGAGATTGATGGAAACAAGGATGGCTTGCCAGATTTTGTGAGCTTGGGAAGCTTTGGCACTGGAAAAGCTGGTCCATCCATGATCTTGAGCTGTTCATCCTCCCATCGTGCAGACAAATCTTCTGCAGTTTTAAATTTTGAGAATCTTAATTTTGGGTCCCGAAGCATGGCATCCCAATTGCCCCGTCCATGTCTCCTAACTCCAATCCAGAGGAAATCAAGTTCATCTTCAGACCAGATATCCAATTTTGATTTCTTTTTCGGCAGGCTGCTCGATCCAGACCCAGCCCTCATCATTATGTTTTCAAGAACCTTCCGGTGGTTTTCAGGGAAGGTTGAATATACAGGGGTTGTCTGGCCCAAACCCAACATGGGAGCCAACTCTCTCTCTTGCTGAACATGCTTTGATGCGTCTTGTGGGAACTTCAAATTTGGAAACAACGGCATTGTGGGAAGTTCTTGAATGGGGTTGCTTGAATCTTCAAATCGTGTTCCCAATGAGAGATTAGGTATCAAGTCAGGGTGGGAGTGGGGCAAATTTCTGGCTGGAAATGGAAATCTGGGTAGGAACTTTTCATCAAAGGGTAATCTAGGCAGGGCCATCTTTTCTTGAAATTCAGAGAAACTAGATCCTGAATTCTCAATACGATCACAACCCCTTCGTGGGGGAATAGCCGGAGGGTGCTGCAAATAAAACAAGAATTATAATGAGATCCCTGTGGAGCAAATTGTTTTGAAAGCAAAATGCACATTGCAGGCAATGTGCAGATGTAGGAGGGCGTAATACATGTAGACACACACATAAAGAGAGAGAGAGAGAGAGAGAGAGAGAGAGATTACTGTGCTAATTGGGAGACAATTATTAGGGTTGCTATTTTTCAGCCACAGAGGAAAAGCTTCCATTGATGCATCTGGCAGTTTAAATTTGTCCAAAGCAGTCTCACGACCCCTAATGTCCATCTCATTTGGAGTCACAGAGCTAGGACCTATATTGAATGGGAACTCTGGCCTCATTGCTTGCCTGCTTTGCCTGCTGTATGATTTTGAGAAATTCCTCTTGGATGACTCTAGTTGACTAGCATTTGGAGCACAAAGTCCAAGAACTGGTAATAAATTGCTGCTGGGAATGGAGTCTGTACAGCTGGGACCTGGTAATTGGTCACTTGGCAGGAAAATATCAGGAGGACGATGACTAAGAGAGCTAACAGGAAGATCTGGATGACCACTCAGTTTATGTTTAGAAATTTTGCCAAGTCTCAAGGGAGAGTTGGTCTTGCTGTTAGGTCCCTCCAATCCCTGACCACACGTGTCATCCTCCAAGTCAATCATTGGAGGCTTCTCTTCAACAAGTTGAACTAATTTCACCACTTGTGCCCTGTCCTTGGAATTGAATAAAGAGATTTGAGGAAGTGATACAGGACCAGGCACAGCATCAATAGGAGCAGGTGTTTCCTTTACATTTCTCTGAGCCAAGCGATCTTTTTGTCTAGCCCGAAGCCTGGCACTATTTAGACAACAAAAAATATATAGTAAATTGCAACATTCAAAGAGCCATTTTAAGTGAGACTCAAATCCAAATATTCCCTTGTAATGGAAGATGTGATTAAAATGGTTTGACATATGAGAAAGTGTAACAAACACATGAGAAGAGTAGATGGATGGAACAAGTTTCCACAAATATGGTAGAGAAAACCTAAAGAAAACTTGGTGAAATACATGGGGCATAATGACCTTATAGAAGATACTGTCACAGATAGAGATGATTAACAAACTAAAATTATGTAATAGTCTCCACTCAATTAGACTAAGGCTTCTTCTTGTTATTCTTTTATGTATATAGATAAGGTAGAACTAGAAGAGACAATGGATTATTTCATTGAGCCCTAAACATGCATGAACAAATAACTTTCTTAGGGTCTATTCTTTGAAAACTTATTATAGATATATAGTTATTTCATTGATCTAATTTCTTGAGACCGATTTATTTTGTTCAACCCCATTAAAACACACAAACGGGAGTCTCAAGCCTGCCCTATCAATATAACACATAGCCATATGCATCCAGATTAATGTGACTTCCTTAATAATGAGTGAGAGCCAACATTCTTAACAGTCTGAATGACACACACTAAATGAGCCCAAAACATCTCTACATAAGACACTAAAGATTGTCAATACTATGTGGGTACAGGAAATGGAAGTGATATATAAAGAGAAGGAAAAGTAAGATGGTACGACAACTCCCAGCCAAAAAATAAAGATTTAAGACAGAAGGCCTCAATAATATTTGTTATATACAAATATCATAACAATCTGCAGTTACAAATACAGATGTATAATATAGTTACTTTCTTCATGTTATTCTCAAAAACACACACATGAAGTCATCAATTTGTTAATTAGCATGTCTTTGCTGACACTGTTCAAGATTTTCGAAATTTTTTATTTAGTCATGTTCTTACCATGTCAAGTTTGTGTCCAAAATAAAAATAATAACAATGAATTATGACACGCTATTTTGGCACAAGGAAGATTCTGAATATGCACCCGTGTCTGATGACTTTGATTGATGTATTGAATACAAGTACAATACTCAAAATGAAGTGTCCATATCTCTTTGTGCATAACTGATGTAACAAATGAAATTTTAGTAAATTTCTTTATCTATATCAATCAATCGATCAACAAGCCTTAATACCTCCAAGTGGGGAAATTTTTATAACTATAGAATACATATAACCATTTCTAGTCATGTCCTTGACATATGATGTCTAAAATATTTTAGAATTCTTGTACCAACATGTTCGTGTCTTATTGTTCTCTGTCTGATGCCTGTCAGTATTCTTAGAGCTCTATCATACAATTTTCCATTTAGATACAGCAACTTGGATAGTTCATTTCATTATTATTCTTATGAGGTGCATAATTTAAGATAGAATAATGGCATGTCCTAACATTTCAGTCTTATGTTTTTAGGATATCAAGTCAATATATGGTTTAAGCCAGACCATGTTAAAGGCCAACCAAATGTCAGATGTTGGAGGCCTGGACTCTCATTTAATTGCCATATCCATAATTCATATCCATATTAAGTTCAAATAATCTCAAATCACTCATTTGCCAGAATCTTAACCAAAGCAAAGTGGGATAGAGATATGCATGTTAAGAAATGAGAATTTACAATTTTGCCTTTAGAGCTCTTCCTGCTGCTGTGTACTCTCTTTGTGGCTCTGGTTCAGGTTCTGGCTCCTCTTCAGGACCACTCTGCTTTAAAGAAAATAAAATTACACAGCAAGGCTAAGCCAGGTGCAGTTTGCAATAGATGCAAGAAGTGAAGTTCCTTTAACTTCAAAATTCACAAACTTAATTTAGAGGCACCGCATGTATATTCAAAGAAACAGAGTAACAAAAAACTGAACTCCTATGCTCCATAAGAGGAGTTTGAAGAGACATAAATAAACACGGAGCAATATATAACAAAGAACATTTGACAAAGCATATACTATTTAAGAAACAGGACTAAAACATGCAGTAACTTTAGGAACGAATGCATGAGCACATACATTCAATACTTAGGTATAGTACATCACATGTTTTCTATTTGATCATTCACAGTTTTGGCAAATGCATTAAATCAATGGGCAATGGCTACCTCCCATTCTTCCTTGGCAGTAGAGGCATGACATAAAATCGAATTTTATGACTTCATTTATGGGCAAATTACATTGCTCATCCCTGAACTTTGTTCACAACAA
The DNA here is from genome assembly GCF_014633365.1 of Diospyros lotus. NCBI lineage: Eukaryota > Viridiplantae > Streptophyta > Magnoliopsida > Ericales > Ebenaceae > Diospyros > Diospyros lotus. The sequence continues at coordinate 34,792,514 of NC_068345.1, forward strand.
ATTGGTCACTATAGAAATAATTTTTGTCACCACAACCACAAAACTTTGATTTTTGTAAAAATTTAGTCCATTTTTTGATTTTTTTTTTTATCAAATTTTGTTATCAAAAGTTGACGTGGCATATTAATATAAACATCAAAATTACTTGATGCTAAAATTAACCTAAAACCCGTGAAAAAGTAATTTTAGGGTTTATATTAGTTTATGCTACGTCAATTTTCGTTAATAGAATTTGACAAGAAATCAAGAGAAGGACTATGTCTTAACAAAAATCACAGTTTGTTATGAAGTGCAAAGTTCAAGGACTAACAATCTAATTTACCCCTTCATTTATCTCAAAGTCCAAGCCTCCTAGCATCAAAGGCGTTTCAGAATAGAATATAATATTACATAAACCTGTAAAAACAATGAGTCATAATGGAATCTTCCTAAGATAAGTTCTCCTTCCATGCTCAAACATAATGAAAAGTTATATTGGACACTGTTTGGATGTGGCCAATCAGATTTTCATGAACCAGAAATTCCCTGAGGCCCTTATGCCCTCTCCTTCAAAGAGAAGGATTTGCAGAATATCACCTAAAATACAAACATGCAGCTAAAAAAAATGTCTTCCTTTGAGAAGCCCTTTTCTATTTTCATATAAAATCACAAAAGTAACCACAAATGTTTTGGCTAAGGCAAAGCATCATAGCAGCCAATGTGGGACTTTATCTTCTTGTAGGGGTTTATTTATCAATTTTTATAAACAACAACATATCCAGCCTTTATCCCACTTATTTATCAATTTTTATATTTTATAATATTTATTTATTTGGATAGCTAAACTTGGGAACCTAAGAAGTCAGTGTGTGGTTGCACATTTCAAGTTAATATGCTGCTGCCAAAATTTTCTAGCTGGATTCCCATAATGTTTAAGATTTCACGAACTTGACACGGCCTTATAGCTCGAAATACATGTACTGCTCCAGATTCTGTTATTCCCATGTTCGAATTCTAATTCACAAACAAAAACATACAACTCTTTGGGCAGTACTAGTTACTTCTTCTATGCAGGCCTCTTTCCCTCCATATTAAATTGGGAAAGGAAAGAAGCTATCTTGCACGTGTTATTACACCAATTGTGCCAAAACCAAAGATGAGACCTCATTATACTAGTTGTGTAGTTGTTGGATATTCTATGACCAGCAAAGCATAAAGAGTTTTGAACCTAGAATCTCCTGCTCCTCACTCTGTTATTGAATCTGCTCATGCTGGTTCCTTTGGAAACAAATTTCCTCTAAAAGACAACTGAAATAGTGATGGTGGAAAGAAACAAAGGCTAAAGACAAAGGAATCAGTGTCTTTGAAGGTCTTTGGAATAATCCTGGAAATTCACATTGGACTGCTCTTCCTAGAATTCTTACATAACAAAGAGGGTATAACATGGAAGTCATCTTGGGATGATGAAAATCAATAAATGAATGGATTTTTGCATTGGCCGAAGGTGCTACTTTGGACATCTAACAATTAGATTTGGATGAGTGTTGCACATTCCTCAGCAAAATATAGGATTCTTCCAAGTCCAGGGTTCGTATAAAAATCATTGAATACAGAATACCTAACAAAAAAAGGAAGGTATTTCCCCAGTTTGAGCAACTACTAACTACTGCACAAGTTAAAGGGCCTTTTCTTCACATATCTTTCATGGATCACTGGACTAGGTTCTCTCTAACCTTAGCTAATTTTAGGGTAAACCTATGGTTTGAATTTAGCATTTGAGGTCCTTGCGGGTTTTTTTTTTTTTGGTTGGTAAACCACCCCGTCCATTAGGTCAAGCTACCAACGGTGTTGAAAAAGAATTGGGTAAATTCCACATATATGCCCTATGGTTCAGGCTTAGTTTTATAGAGAACCCCAGTGGTTTAGGTTTAGTTTTACAGAGTCCCCACGTGGCTTAATTTAATATTTGAAACTTATTATAAACATCATTTGATAAGTTTGTTAACGGTGTTAAACTCTAAACTAAAGAAACGGGTTGTTTAAGACACACACACACACGGACCTAAATGCTAAATTTAAACCACATGGGGTGTCCATGAAAATGAACCCAAAACAAAAGGGTGTGGGTGGAACTTACCCTTAACTTTTGGACTTCATGTGAATGGAAGATCATGGGTTCGAGTTCTAGAAATGGCCTCTTAGTAAGGCAAAGGTAAAGCATCCCTAATGAATGATGCTCTCTGCTTTGGGAGGGTTGGGTTCTCATGTAGGTCATGAAGGTGTGTAGGGATACTTTTATTCTTTGTTCTCCTTGCTATTGTAAGCAGATGGCATCACCTTGAAGCTCTTATGGTACATCAATATTTTCACTTATCAAAAGAAAATTATTTGTAAGCAATTTAATTAAAGAAAGCTATCCTGTCCTATCTCTGGAAGAAATTAAAGAAATCACATATTAATGCCAAAAGCTTCTTTAATAAAAAGATTCAATTCTTCTAATGCACACACACATCTGCATATCCTGGATAACAGAAAATAGGGATCACAAATTTTCAAGGCTATATTACATAGATAGAGATTCTTTTCCGATGGACATATATTACAAGGATAGATTGAAGAATAGCAGTACCTCACTTAATGCTTCACTAGTGTGTGGAGCATATGCTTCCCTATAAGAAACAGCTTTTCTCTGGCGTTTTCCTCTACCAAGAGCTGCTTCTTCTTCATTCTGATATTTTTCCCACCTACAGTATCAATAAATAATGAAATAATGTAAAAGAAACACGTCACAGTTCACTTTACTGAATTTGAGTTCCCTCCAAACGAGTAAAAAAATGTGCATTGTAAACCGAGAAAATTTTATGCTTACATAATGCATACAAGCATCCATTGTTTCAAAAACTTAAACACATTTACAAAAAAGCTGCTTTTGGTTACCAATTAAGTGGATTTTTGCAAATATTTATATGATTACTTTATGTACATGAGCACGCTACAGTGAGAATAGAATCAGACCTCTAGTAATGTGTTCACTTAATTTGACATTTTTCACCATCTTGAAAGTTGTGCTTGAACTATTGTTTTGTTATCATGACTTGTGGCATGATCAGAATCACTAGATTTTAGATTTATTAATTTATTGAACTATTTGATTTATTGTGGAAGGTGTGAAGTATCTCAAAGAGTCATTAGCTCACATCAGGCTTTTCAGGCAACTAGGGTAAGGTTGAGAACTCAAACAAGAATAGAATTAAGAATTTGTCATGCAAAACTTTGGGGCAATCTAGTATGGTTTTGGATCTGAGACATTTTGCTTATTTTGAGAAATTGATCATTTGAAATTTTTAACTCTGGTCCTCAATTTATCTTAGAACTGGGGCAGTCTAGTACTTGTATGCTCCTCCATGATTTGGGAGTGAGATTGCAACATAACCTGCCATGTTGAACACCATGCCAAATACCAATACTTATAGGGAATTTTCATATATATATACACATACACTTGTCAAAATCGTCCTAATATTCTTTAGTTTACTAGTATGTTTATGTTCTCAGAAACACTTTTTTGACACTTGAAGGTTATTCATGTCTCCATAATGGGATCATATATACATCTATTAAGAAATTAGAACTACTTTACAAGTTTTAAAAGAGACCAAAAATAAATTTAGAAAAAAAAACAGAGAGAACTGATAGAATATAAAAACAGTGCATTTGCCAACTTGATTGTGACTAGACTTTTCTAAAATAGATCTTAGGGCTTCTCCTAATTCTCCTGACATTTGGAAAAAGAAGAGTAATTTCTTACTAGCATACTATCAATGTGCTTATACAAATAAGTAGAGAAACAATAACACTGTCGTGTGCAAGCCCCATTCTATAGAAAATTCAGACACCTTAAAACTAACAGCCACATGAACAACCAGCCTATGAGGGTGTCCTGATGATGTTCAGCCCCCATGGTCTTTCTACAACTAAAGGCAACCAACTCATGCATGTTGGAAACCTAATTTAAAGAAAAGTAAGGAAAAGAATCCAATCTTTATTTGCTTTATATTATAGCTCACTAAGAGTATATAATTAGGTCAGGTCACACCGATCAATTTGATTAGGCATATGGGGATCTCTACATAAATCATATACAATTACCTCCTCTAGTTTAGTATAACAATTGACAAAAAATATCCAGAAAGGAATTGACAATCAACTGATCTTAGCAGGAGTTAATTAAGAACATCAGAAACCATATGAAAATCTCTCAAAGAAAGATGGTGATTACATAATGCACTGAAGAGAACATTAGCACTTACCTCACTCGCAAAAGTCTGTCCCATTCATTTTCTTCTGTACTGTTAACCGGAGTATCTTCTTTCTTTTTGGGATTTTGTTCACAGGGATCATCAGCGAGGATGGGAGGTGATTCCAATCCCCCATGTTCTTCCAATGGTTCATCATTCCATTCCAAGGACTGCTTGAAAAGGCAAATGTGGAAACATCAATATAGGAAAATATAGTTAATATTCTGTCCTATGATTATGTAGCAATCCACAGAATTCAAACTTTGGCACTGCAGTACAGTCACAAATATAAAGGAGAGCATGACATAACTGACATTGAGCTACCTGGACGATACAAAAAATGGCATGGGATACAAAGAGCTAATATTTTACCCAAGAATTGTGAGAAATGAAAATAACAATCAATGTGCACCAAGAACAATTTTGAGGCAGAAGGGAATAATCCCCAGGTACAATATATGAATGGGGTATCATAAATCCTGCATATTAGATTTTCTTGATAGTCCATGAAGTTGTATACTTGACAGCATAGCTTTCAATCCTAAATCAGACAGCATAATGTTTTTCTTATAGGTATGGAATGTACCCATGATGGTATATTTCAGTGCACCATTTAGGATTTGTTGCTATATCCACTATATTTTTGAAAGATGTATGATTGTATTCATAAAATTTAACCCATTTAATATAATATCACCTATTTTTAATATTGATTTAAGTTATTTCACAATAATAGAATTGCATTATCAAATATATAGATAAAACAATTTAAAGTTTATATAATTAACTATACAAATACAAAATACAAATAATATCTTTTAAATATTCCTCTTTGTTATTTATTAATTAATCTTATTGACTTAAACATGTGATGTAAGAGACTTTGTGAAATTTTGGTTCACTTCTAAGAATGGTAAAACAATTATATTTCTAACAATTAAATAAATTTAAAAAGGTTAATTTTATGTCAAAAAATAAGCATACATATATGAAAAATATTATTGGTACACCTTTGTGTACACCTTGGGCTACACAAAGATGTACCAATGATAAAAAAAGTCACTCATGAGGCGCGTGGAGGCGAGGGGTATTTTAGTCATAATACCCCTTTATGTAGCCCAAGATGTACAAAAGTGATGTACAAGTAGCAGGACTCTACATATATATATATATAAAGGGATGATAATATAAAATACTTTTGCAAGGGAGTCAAATTTTTAATTGACATGCTATAAATCCAACTTTTAATAAAAATAGAAAATTTGATAAGAAATCATAAATATCCAATGACGGGCCTGAAAATGGATTTCTGTTGGTTTGTATGGCCCACAAACTGATACAAACTTTGCAAGCCGATATGTAATATGCTTAATTTTATACTATTATTCATCTCATATAATATGTGCCAGCTAATACAGTCTGGAAATCACAACTATGGATGAGAGTACCAAGTGGTCCAAGCCCTTAAAAAAATATCAACCTTATAAAACTAAGAATAGAAAACCACTAAAACAACTTTTTTACTAAAGCAACCTGGTCATGGCAGCCAAAAAAAAAAGGACAAAAGCAAAATGCTAATAATCATTCAACAAATATTACTTTCAAACACAACCCAAAAACAAGAACAAAACTAAATGCATAACAGAACCAAAAGAATAAGAGAACAGAGGATGAATAATTTTTAACTAAGAGCAGAAAGTCAGGAGCGAAGCAACCTTCCTAGGCAATGCAAGCAAGCAAGTGACCATTTAGCAAGCTATCTCACTAACAATAAAATGGAAGAACACTAGGAAACATCTAGTATACTTGGGAATCATGTATAAACCAGGGGAAAAAAGTAAAAGAAGAAAATGATGAAAAAGAGGAATGAAAAACAAAAAGGAAAAAAGGGGGGTTGGAAGAGAGAGCAGATAGGGATCTATGGTCTGATTGCAATTGTGAAAAGGAATCTATTTATCAGTTGATCAAACCCGAAGGGTTGATTTCAAGAATTTGCATCAGATCTCATCATCCCCTTTCTTCTTTTTTTTTTTTTTTTTTTGGGGGGGGGGGGGGGGGGGGGTAATTTCAGCCATTTTTCATGGTTCCACTACTTCCTCATTCAGGGATATGAACTGGAAAAGAAAAGAATAAAAGATATCAGGAAATCATCTAACTTCCTTGCAATTGCACTCAGAATCAAGTTCCATTTTTCTCCTAGTGTTATCAAATTGTAAGCAAACTAGGCAAATGAAGACTCCTAAAAGAGAACATGGCCTTTCAGATAAGAAGACCTCAAATTGCAATGAGACAGAGATCCTGAATATTTACATAAGAAATGTTCCTTAATGTGTTATTTGAACTTACAAATTGACCAATTGGGACCCAATAACTTTGACATCAGAAACACAAAAATACATAATTTAGGAAGGGAAAGAATAAAAAAGAAAACAGTTGATATATGCATATTGGTTCAGCTAAGATATCCTCCAAAATAGCAGGCCTAAGCATCTGTTTCATCCAAAACTACCCAAATAAAGTTCAAATGCTTCAATTCATTAGAAAATCCTGGCAAAATGAGAATGCATTTGCTATCCATTTTCATCAAAATGAGTAATTTAAGGCAAGCACATCAAATCTCCGTTTTGAAGAACAGAAAAATAGATAAGATAAAGTGCAGTAATTTACCTTTACTGAGCCAAGCATATCATTCTCTAAATCTCCTTCAGGATTATCAGGTGAGCCAAACTGAAGATTTGAACGGTCAAGCAACTTCAAGATTGCACTTTCATCCCAAACAATTTTGCCACTGCCATCTGTACATTTATCTTTGTACATATCCCCCAGACCACCACCTCTCCTCTTATGCTTGTATTGTATATCTACAGCTGCTTCATCCCTCCTGTTATTGTTTTCACCATCTTTTGCACCAACACCTGAAGAATCATTGAAAAGCTCTTCAGTTCCCCATCGCAGGATATCTTCCACCTCCTTTTGTGATCCAGACTTGTTCACAAAAAGCTGATCAAGCATCAGCTTCTTCTTTGCCAGCTGCAAGATGCGTTCCTCAACACTAGCACGAACAACAAGCCGGTACACCAAAAGTCTATTTGATTGACCAATTCGATGTGCCCGGTTCATTGCTTGGATATCTGCATGTGGGTTGAAATCAGAATCGTATATGATGACAGTATCAGCCGTTGCTAAATTGATCCCCAAACCACATGAGCGTGTTGATAAGAGGAAGACAAATTTACTTTTGTCTTGGTTAAAACGTGCAATTGCTGCTTGACGATCAGACACGGAAACAGAGCCATCCACTCTCTCAAATGTTTTGGGCCCATATTCAATGGTCAAATAGTCTTCAAGGATATCAAGAAGTTTTGTCATCTGTGAAAATAGGAGGACTCTATGACCATCTCTATGTAACAGCTTAAGCATTGAATGCAGCACAGTCAGCTTTGCAGAGGCTTTTATCCGCATCTCATGAAGGAACTCTACTGACCCAGAATCAGGTTCAGTACCTGGTATAAGATACGGATGGTTGCAAACCTTTCTTAACTGCATAACAATGTTCAGCATTGACTGCTGGGCAACTCCTTTACCTATGTTTCGTAGAATCTGATAGTTCTTAGTTAGCATTGCACGGTAATATTCAGCTTGAATAGATGACAACTCGACAGGGACCATACGTTCAGTCTTGGGGGGTATATTCTGCATTGCATCTTTTTTAAGCCTGCGAAGCATATGTGGAGCAACAAGTTTCTTCAGCTCCTCCACTTTTTCGGCAGTGGAAAGATCATTGAACTTCTCCTCGAATGATGATAGAGAAGGAAATGAAGCAGGTTGCAAGAAATTTAGCAAGTTATACAACTCGCCTATGTTGTTTTGTAGAGGAGTACCAGTCAACAATACACGGTGCTGGAAAGAAAATGTATTGAGCAAACTGAAAAGCTTACTGCCTGCATTCTTCAGCCTGTGTCCTTCATCAACAATAAGAACTTCCCAAGGAACTACTCGTAGATGAGAGGAATCAGCGAGAATCATTTCATAAGTAGTTAAAAGGACATTGAATTTATAAGAGACTGTTTTCTTGTTCAACCCACTTGGATCAACAGCGTGCCATTCATGCTGGCGAATTATCGCTCTTGCTTTTGCACACCCATGATACTCCACAACATTAAGTTTAGGAGCCCATGATGCAAACTCAGCCATCCAGTTAGGCATTGTAGAAAGAGGGACCAAAACTAGACAAGGTAATGTAGCTTTGAACTCAAAATACAATGATGATATAAAAGCGCAGGCTGATACTGTCTTCCCAAGACCCATCTCATCAGCAAGAATAACATTTTTGGATTTATGCCAGCACTTCCGCAACCAATTCAGCGCTTCTAGCTGATGCGGAAACAGTACACCTCCTTCCAGCTCCTTAGGTTGCTCAGTAAGAGTCACTATCTCACTAAATTGACAATCACCCTTTCCTCTCAGCTTCTCATTCTTCATAGCATCTTTTTCCAATGTCTGGTGCTCAAACCAATTAAATAAATCAATCAGATGAGACATTTTCTCAATTACAGGTTCATCTATTCTTTCCCAAGTGCAGTCATCATAAGCAAGACCAGTCCACTTTACTAAAGCTTCAGCTACACCATCTTCAGAGGTACGAAGAGCAATCACCCGCTGAGGCTGCTTCCATCGTTCCTCGCAGATATTTATTGCTGCTGTCCCATATTTTGCCTTGTAATTATCTAGTTTTCTCTTTGCAAGAACTTTCAGCTGCAATTCAGGTACCCAACTGTTGTGTATGTGAGATTTTCCGGCCCACTTGACTAAAAATTCATGTGAAACTGTTGCTCTATCAGAGGTTGCCAATTCAACCAAACTAGATGTCTGTTTTGTGATGTCGGCATTGCTGTTTGTTCTCATTTCTATATTTGCCTCCTCAGTATCTTTGATTTCATGGGAAACAGGCTCTTGACAAATTTTTGAAACCTCATTGTCACCGTGATCTCTTAAACAAACATTAGTTTCCTCTCCAGTGGAAATATTCTCAGTTGTTTTCTCCATGGCATCTGCATTCACAGTTGAGCCGTCTTCACTTTTATTATCTACGCCTGTAGAACTGGAACCATTCATCTGTCTCCTTGCTGAATCCATGGCCTTCCCTTCTCTGCATTCTTTTGTCACCAATCTTCTGTATACATGTAACTTTGCTACTCTGGTATCATTTTTTAAGCTTTTTTCACCATCACACTGGCTCATGACATTCTGACAGCCCTCGGTGAGCTTTTCAACAGTGACCCCATCTCCAGCCTTATCACTTTTGGGATTTTCCTCTGCAAGTCTACTTTGGTTGTCCATAAGTGACAAATTCTCCAAAGGCAAGTCACCTGTAACCATCATCGATGTTGGACAGGAGTCCTTGTTATCACCTAGCACACGGCACCCCAGGACCCGGTCAACCTGTAATATAAATGAATATGAAGTAAGATAAAAAGAAGGATGCCCATTTTGTTCTCTCAAGATAAACCTACAGAAATAAATAAATGGCAACAAAAAAAAAAGGCCTTCTACATAATAACACAGTACAATTATACTTAACATCTAACTTTAAAATTTCAATTTTTACCTGTGGAAGATTACCAGGAACATGGCCTTTACATGTCACTGTTCCATCTGCAGCCTTTCCTGCTTCTTGCAATTGAAGTGGTATGTCTCCTACTTCCTCACCAATGTACTGCATTATTGAAAAAAATAGTAATAATAATAATCTAAACTAAAAATAACAGAACAGTAACAGGTGTATGCTATAAAGATAATAACAGATCTCAATTAGATCAGTGACATCAAAATATCAAAAAGAAAAAAATAACTGATTGACAAAATTACCAGTTAAGCATGGAAGCAAGTTAAGATGTAAACATGGTAGTTGAACAGATTCAAAATGGCATGACAACACAACCAGAAATATATATATATCTCAGATGAGGAAAAAAGTGCTCGAATTCTAGCGGCCTGTTTAGTATATGGATTGAATGGTGATGGGATAAAGTTAGGGATATTAAATAAAACTGCCCCACGTTTGGTAAATGAGGCATCATCTGAGGTTATAACTATAACATGTTTGGTATGTGAAATTGTGAACAGGGTATTGCCTACAATTAATTCTTAATTTACCATATACTGCACCTGTCAACACCTAGCATACCAATTTGCCAAATTCAATAATGATCTGGAAAAATCGAAGATGAAGTACGCTTACCTATTTGCCCAGATCTGGAAAAATCAAAAACGATAGGGAGATTGGGGAAATTGAAGATCAAAGGAAGATCCGGATTCTGGAAAAACCAAAGATGAAAGGGAGAGATTGGCAACAGTAACAGCTAAACGAGGCGATGCGGTGAAGGGATGCAGAATATGAAAAGCCAGTGGTGGCAGAGGAGGGGAATAGCGACGGAGAGGTGTGGGACAGTAGCCAGTGTCTTTCGGTTGCAGTAACAGAGAAGAGAGGAGCGGTAGTTGTCGATGGCGGTGGCAAACATCGATGAATAAGGCTGTCAGCACCGCTGGTTAGATCACCACAGAGAGGAAGAGATGGTGGCAGTGGCGGTCGCTGGTGATGGCAGAAATGGTGGCGGTGGTTGGTGATGGTAGAGGCGGTGGCGGTGGTTGGTGATGGTAGAGGCGGTGGCGGTGGTGAAAGGGTAGCAAAGAGAGATGATGAGAAAGGATGAGAGATGTAATAAATGAAGAGAGAGACAAGGGCATCCATTTATATATGAAGGGGTAAATTTGTCCACAACAAAAATTGCAAGCTAATCCCCACGCCTGACTTAAATTATATCGGTGGCCCGGGGGGGGGGGAACTTTGTCCCACCCCTTTGGGATAAAATAATCCCGGTATTAGCTAATCCCATAAATCCTTTTGTCCAGAATATCGTATTGACCACACACTCGATTGCCCAAATTCTATCCCTATACCAAACAGGCCACAGCAGTCTTGCCATAATTTATGAGGAAGCCATGAATTTGAGTCCAGTGAAACACATAGCACGGATTACTACATAAGAGAAGAAGCAGAAATTTCAGGGAAAAATTTTGATTAAGAAATACAGAGATACGAGGAATAAGAATACAAAAATTCAAGAACATATATCTGTGAAATGCAAGAACTAAGAATTACAAGATAAAATCAAAATCACAAGCCATTTTGATCCCCAATCAAACCTCAAGCTGTGTTGCTACTAATATCTAACCAAAGGCAATGTTGTCTACGGCCACCCTCTAGCCATGTTGCAGATAATATCCAATTGAAAGCGATGTTTTCTATGGCTTGACTTAGAATTCAAGAAAGACAATCCTCTTATAAGTGGATAGTTACTAGTTAGGATTCCAACCAGATTCAATATATTATAGCAGTAATACAATAAGAGAAGATATATTTCCCCTTTTTTGAGATATAAAAATGAAAATACTATAAATGTCACTAAAACCCAATATCTATAACCCATGGCACAAAAGTACAACAAGATCATATGTGTTTACCCTTTTATTTCCTTTAGATTTACAATAATTTCTTTCTTTCATTTTTGCTAAAACAATTTATTCTTTTAATGGTAAGGTATTACTAGTGCGGGCATGCCATCCCTACTGCAATATCAATAAACAAGTAAATGAATTTAGGGGGAAAAAAAGTACTATCAAGAGGGCAGTTAGACTGGCATTAGAGCCACTTATTTCAAAGTTTTGAAATTTCAAATCTTCTATCATTTAACAACTGTATCTGTAGCAATTGTCAGCAATAAAAAACTACCTTCACACTATAGTCATATTCTCTACCTACTAATCTTCATTAGCTAGGCAAGTGAGCTTCTCTTGACTTCCATACGCCTGGAATGCTCTCTGCCTCCTAACCCCAAAAAAGAAGTATAAAAAAAGAAAAGAAACAGAAAAGGAAACGTGTGACCCCGAAGCTTGGGAGGTGCCCTTCTCTACACAATCATATAAATAAGAAACAATCGAGTCTTTGGAGATAATAAGTTTAAACTATAGCTGTCAAAAGTGTACAATATTTTTGAACCTCCTGGAAGCTTCTATACTTGAACTATTCAAGACAGTAAATTAGTCCATAACCACTTACCTCTGACATGGTAAATAATCCAACTTCCAGTTAGTAACAATTAACAATCTTGGCCTGCCCTAAACAAGATGCAGTTAAAACATTGAGGAAAGTGGTCCCAGTACATGACAGGATGCCCTAATATTTGGTAGTTACTCATTTTGCTTTCAAATGATCATGGTTACTCATGACTTGCTCAAATACTCTACCATGAGTGGGAAGCAGAAAAGGCTGTCAAGACGGATTTAACTCATTTGTCAGCAGAAAGTAACTTATGCAACAGTGTTCATCAAATTCCTAAATACTCATCAAGGATCACTAACAACAATGAATACTCCTACATTCCTCCTATGTTTCAGTACTAAACATCTGAATCCCATGATCAATAGATTAGTAGCCAATATCAAAAACAAAAGAGACCTACTATGAATTGTTGCTAAGAATGCTTACTGTTTTTAAGTCATTGAAGTATTCTTGAATGTCCTTTCCAGTCAAGGCCTCCTCACTATGCGCCCATCATTTGTGATGCACGTCTCTCAAAAAAACATTACAGTTATCAAATCCTTACGAAGAAATTTGAGAGAGAGAGAGAAGTCAAGAGAAAGAACTAGGAATGAGGAAAAACCGAATCAGTATTCTATTATTTTGAGTTATATGCATGGAAGAGTTCCAAATAATTCTAGGTTTAAGTACATATCAGCACTATATTACACTGAAGTACAACACCTATAAACTACTATTCTTAACACTCCCCCTCCTCAAGGAGGCACAAACATATCAGATGCACCAAGGTACATATATAGTCAATCCTCGGACCTCAAAGCGCCTTAATAAGCAAATCAACCAACCGATCATTAGAACTAACAAAGAAGCATTAAGTTTTCCAGAAATCAGCTTCTCCCTCACAAAATGGCAGTCTATCTCAATGGGTGTAGTCCACTTATGAAAAACTGTATTGGACGCAAGATGAAGAGTTGTCTGATTATTACATATAAGTTGCATTTGTCCTGAATTTCCAAATCTCAACTCCATGAGGAGTTGCTTAAGCCAGATAAGCTAATATGTATCTAGAGCCATAGTCCAATACTCCACTTCTGCACTAGATCTTGCCACAACATTTGTTTATTGCTCTTCCATGAAACCAAATTACCTCCAACCAGAATACAATAACCTGAAGTAGAGCATCTATCTTAAGGACTACCTTCAGTTTGCATCCGTATATCCACTTATTTGCTTGTAACCACGATTCTCAAATAACAAACCTCTACTAGGAGAGCTCTTAATATATCTCAAAATGCAAACTAAGGCATGCCAATGACTATGTAAACACCAATTGGCAAAGTGGGGTTAAGCATCCCTAGCGGTACGAGAAGAGAGGTTGTGATGATGTCATCTATGTTTGTATCGCTTCTTGTGGAGTAGATCCTGCATCCAACCAAGTCTTTAACCAGGGAACAAGAGAATTCCCACTACCGCTGACAGGCCATGAGCGTAGTGGGAACGGGCTTCCCAAAAAGCCAACCTGGGCTTGGGTTAGCATAGAATGAAGGGGACGACCCTAATGTATGTTGTGTTGGCAAAGCCAACTTCTTGGGTTGCAAGCAACGTAACTAAGAGAGCCATTCCATTTAGGGTGAGACAAAATGGGTGGGCACGAGTGGTCTAGTGTCCTAGTTAGGTGATGACTATTACACTTATTATATTAGTATTTGCCGCCTACTCAAAATGGAAAGGGATGGAATAGAAAAAATGTGAAGCACTAGCACTAAGGTCCTTCCTTTTTTTTGGGGGGGGGGGTTGGGGGGGGATAAGCTTGCTTCACATGGTGTATCTAAAAACTGGCTAACCACACTAACAACAAAAGAGGCAAACAACAGTGAGGTAATTAAACTTCCCCACCAATCGCCTATAACTCCCAGGATATGATCTAAGCTCTCCCTAACCAGGAAGTAGCATCACATTAGGATCCAAAGGAGTATCTATAGGCCCAGAATCAAGCAAGCCAGTCTCCTCCAAGATATCCAATGCATATTTGCATTGAGATATGCTTGCAGCATGCATCAATTGAGCTACCTCAGTACCAAGGAAATACCTCAACTAGCCCAAATCCTTGGTTTAAAAATGAGAATGCAAGGGGACCTTCAACTGTGAAATACCAAGCTCGTCATCACCTATAATCACAATATCATCAACATAGACAACTAGGTATATAACTCCACCAATAGAATGGCAAACAAAAAACATAGGGATTAGCTTAACGTAGTCATGCCAAAAGAATGGACAACAGAACTGAAGCAACCAAACCAACATCGAGGAGATGGCTTTAGACCATATAATGACTTCTGAAGTTGAAAAACTACTGTAGACCCCCCCCCCCCCCCCCCCAAAAAAAAAAAAAAAAAAGCAACAGACCTAGGAGGTTGCTCCATATAAACCTCTTCCTATAGATCACTATGAAGGTATTTTTTTATATCAAGCTGGTAAAGAGGCCATCAACAAAAAGCAGCAATGGAGAGAAATAAACGAACTAAAGCAATCTTAGCAACCAGGGAGAAGGTGTCACCATAATCGAGGCCAAATATTTAAGTATAAGCCTTAGCAATCAAACGAGCCCCCAAACAATCAATAAAGCCATCAAGACCAACCTTAACGATGAACACCCATCTACAACCAACCAAGGATTTCCTTAGAGGAACAAGAACCTGCGTCTCATTAGCAAGCAAGGCAGACATCTCCTCATCCATAGCATGACGCCACCCAGGATGATAAAGAGCATCAACAACTCTTTTAGGAATAGAAACAAAAGAAAGAGTAGAGACAAACGCATAATAGATAGATGACAAGCAATGATACCTTAAAAAAAAATATAAATGGGATGAGGATTCAGAGTGGAACAAGTACTTCGATGAACTAAACCATGGACAAGTCCAAAGTAAGGCAAAACAACTACACCATCTAGAGGAAGAAATGAGTTGGAAGGGACAATATCATCCATAAGAAAAGGCGCTAGATCTACTACAGTAGTATTAGTAGGTGGTTGATGGTGACAATGATAAGTTTGGAGAGGGTAAACAAGAACAATAGAAGAATCTGGCATAGGAGAGAAGGAAGATGGACCAAGAAGAACAATATCAAAATGGGAAGGAAACATAAGAGGAGGAGAAAAAAGGAGTAGATTCAAATAAGGTAACATCAAAAGAGAGAAGGTATCCATTAAGATCAAGAGAAAAAAAGACTTACATCCCTTTTGAAGATGAGAATAACCCAACAAAACACACTTAATGGACCAAGGGAGCAAATTTATCACAACTAGGTAAGAGAAGATGAACAAAACAAGTGCAACCAAAGATACAAGGTGGAACAAGATATTTAGGTTCATGAAAAATAATGTGGAATAGAACCATTGAGAACAACAGAAGGCATAGAATTGATCAAATAGCATGAGGTAAGAATAGCAACACCCCAAAATGAAGTAGGAACATGTATATGTAGTGGAAGAGTGTTAGCCGTCTCAATGAGGTGGCAATTTTTATGTTCTACTACCCCATTTTATTGTGAAGTATAAGTACAAGATGTTTAGTGAACAATACCAAATAAGAAAGTTTGGTAAGCAATGGAACAATATTCTTTAGCATTATCACTACAGAGAATACAAACAAAACAATCAGATTGAGTAGTAAATTCATTACAAAAAGTAATGAAACGAGGCAATAATTCAATATGATTTTTTATTAAGTAGAGCCAAGTACAACGAGAGTAGTCATCGATGAACGTAACAAAATAGGAAAAACCCTATTTGGACTTTACTCTACTGGGACCCTAGATGTATGAATGTACAAGGGAAAAAAGAGCATCAACTCGTTTATTAATATAATTAGGAAAAGATGTATGGATATGCTTTCCAAACTGGTAAGACTCACTCTAATGAATCTAGAGATAACAAAGAAGGAACCATCTTATTTAGCACGGGCAAGGATGACCAAGTTAACAATGAACATGAAGAGGTAATGTTGTCATAGTAACACAAGTTGTTGCTAAAGAGGATGGTAGAGCAAGATGATAAAGACACTCACACTCATATCGGGTGCTAATCATTTGCCCAATACCCTTGCCCTGCACAATAATAGAATTAAGATCGATAGTGACCGAGAAAGAGCAAAGTAGTTCTCGCCAACTACATCATTTAATCCTAAGCGGTTTGAAATTGAAAGATGAAGCAACGTTCGAAGGCCAAAACTCGGGCAATTCTTGTTCTAATCCTGAAGGTGAAGCAGGCCAAGAGAGTTCTGACAGTGGCTCCAAGAAGATTGCAACAGAGCTAGGGTTCTTCAGCCACATCGATGATTGGGTGATTCAATTCCAGGCGATCTTAAGGCGCGATTCTGAAGCAAGGACAACGATGGTGTCAAGGGCCGATTAAGTCCTACACGTGGTGGAGTAAGGCAATCTGGAGTCGGAATTGAAGGACGAAGCAGCTCTGGGCTTGCGACTCCTCCTAACCGCTGTTAATTTGCGATTCCAGTGGTGGGCGACTTCAAGTGAGGATTAGGTTTACAAACGCAATTAGTTCTGGGCTTTTGATTCCTCTTATTGCCGCTAAATTCTGTGAGGTCTCAGCCAAATTACAAGAGGTGAAATTCCAAGATTGCAAGATTGATTGGGTGGTAGGAGGTGGACGAGCAGTTCTGGCCCAGATTGAGAAAGCTTAAGGCGACTTGGCCGGGCGGTGTTTCCGGCGACTCAGGTGATCCAGTGGCAGATTCAATGGAATTGGAAGTTCCAACAAGTGACCCTCGACGGCTAATTTCAAAAGTGACAGCAATTTGCCACTTACTGGATCAATTTCAAAGGTGACTGTTGTGAGGTAGTCATAGTAGGGAAGTGTGGGAATTAGGATGGAAAGAGCTTCGATTTCTTGGCCTATTGCTTTTCCTGCCCGTGAGATTTCGTCCAAGATGAGTAGTGCACGTATGAGACCAACGGAGTCTCAATTGCAACAGAGGGATGTTGCATTTTCAATGGGATGTCTTGCTCATGAAGCCATGGGAAGTAGTGCACGCATAAGGCAATTGGAGCCTCAATGGTAGCAGAAAAAGGCTGCATTTTCAATCGGCAACAACAGGAATCATGAGTAGTTTAGCCAGAAGAATCAGGGATGGAAAAGGTTGGATAATGAGTCTAGCCAAATTAACAGGGGAACAAGCAGTGGGATACATGTACAATGCAAGGAATTTGGCCATATGTTACACAAGCAGTTGCAGGAGTTTGCGATGATACTAACTAAAAAATATCATTACAGCTTTCCCACGAAATTCTTTGATGATTATCGCAGAAGTTTTAACAAAGAGGAATTTCTTAAAATGGAGCAGCTGAAGGAGAAGTAAAGGTGGCGAGAAACTGATTCACTGCTTATCTCCAATGTGGAGTGGAAGAAGTATACTAGTTTAGGCAGAATTAACAAGGTGACTGTAAGGATAGTGCTGGCAGCAACCGCAGAAATCCCAAGGGTTTGGTCTAGGGTGTGTGGGCAAAAGGAGAATTAAAGGAACACACTGATCCCTCTGGAAAAGAAGTTCTTGATGAGGATGTTCCAAATAATAATCATGGAAGTCCTAAACTAGAGTTGAATCATGTAACCAGTCGGATGACAGGGATAACACGAGGCAGCAAGGAGTTTTTGGAATTGGAAAGGAATTCTCTTGCTGAGATGGAGAAGTTAGAAGAAAAAATAACCTCTCAAGATGCACCTACTGAAAGGTTGCAAGGGAATAATGGGGAAACATTTGAGGAAGTGACAGAGGAAACCAAGGCCAACTTGTTAGCCCCGGTGGCTAGTGCATGGGCTAAAGGATTTGGTGGTGTTCCGGATCGGAAGTTTGCGAGAAATGGAACAACATTGGATCAAGAAAATCAGACTGAAGGACCATCAATCTATACGGATATTGGAGTTCTTAAGGACATTGTTCTATTGCTTTTGATCCCGAACAACGTTGAGGATTCAGTTGATAAGAAAGTTGTAAATCAAGTTGGGAAAGATGATCGGGATGGGGGCTATATGGCAACCATTGAGGAACCATTGGCTGGGATTGAAGTTGCAACAGCTCCTAATTCTAATGCTCACAGACAGTCTTGGTCTGAGTATCGACAGCAAGTCTACAATTCTCTATTGTTGCAATTCCAGGATGTTGCTGATATTTTTACAACAAAGCATGGTTGTCGACGATTGAAAGGGAAGACAATAACTGCAACTGTGGATGTAGATCTGCCACCTTTACTTGTATTGGACGGTAATGAATTGCTAACAGAAGTCATGAACACAAATAGTCTTTACGTTAGACTCCAAGTTTCAGCTACTAAATATGTCTATCCGAAAGTTGTTGATCATGTCCTCAGATTGGAGGTCAAACTTGATGGGAAAGCTATTACAAGGGATGGTTGTATTGGGCTTGAATTCGATAAAAGTTTCTCCTATGGAAGTTTTGGGGAAGCTTAGGCCTGGAATTGATCCTAGGAACCTAAGAATGAAGAAGAAAGAGACTTGGAGCAAGATGGAAAGAGGAATGAAATAGATTGACAAAGTGGGCATTGGATGACGAGCCAAAGCTATGTGTTGCAAGTTCTTGGGGACAATAACTCTCTCAAGAAGGGGGGAATTGTCATGACCCAAGGAACAATAAAGGGGCAATATGGTAATAGGCTAATAATAGTTGTTAGGAAATATTTTAACAATTGGTTAGGAGCACATGAGTGAGTTGTGTATGTTGTTAGGAGTCAGATATGACTATATAAGGCTGTTGTAAACGGATGGGATTTCTCATGCTAGAATTGATATATGAAACTCTTATTTTTCTCTCTAGAATTATCTCCATTCTCCCTCTTGTTCCCTTTGGCAATTCTCCCTCATTTCCCTCTAATTTATTCCCCCATTTCCCTCTCCAATCATTATGTTCTCAATTATATTCAATCGGATCCTTCCGATTGCCAATCCAACCCTAGGCTAAACCCTAGGTACATGACACTCTAGACTGAATATCAAATGAGGGAGTATAAGTTTGGGAAGCTAGGATAGACTTCTCTCCAATGGAACAGTCTGAAAAAGTCTATGTCCTTATGAAGAAGCCGAGCAAACACCTCCCCCATAGTAGGAATAGTCAAACTACTCAGAATCTAAGTCAAAACGGCCTCCATATCAGCTCCAAGACCAGCAAGGTCAGTAAAATAAAAAGTCTATCCTTCTTTGTCTGTTGCTTAGTAACATTACTGTGATGTAGCATGATATTAAAACTAGTAACTGCAGACTGAACCTTCCCTAAAAATGTCGCCATATCTGAATTACCCTTTCGAATATTAAAAAGGGTACTAGTGCTAGTGTATAAGCATACTATATCATTAGTATATAGGCACTGAGCATGAGAGCAAATGTCTGCACAATTCTCATAGACATGAAACAAAGGAACCAAATCTGCCTCAACGGACTGCCACAATAGGGTGACCAGCTGTGCATCTACTCTATCCCATATATTTCTATCAGCTTCAAGTATATCAGAGAGATGTTTAGAAAGACGATCACTTACCCCATGGCATCTAAACCACATCTTAACAGAAGAAGACCATGACAAATACTTTTTACCACTTAATTTCTCTGTAGTAATCACTGGAGTTCCAGAAAGAATGAAATAGTAACTGCAGAGACTGAATGAACAACCTCAGAACTGGAAGAAAAGGCTGGAGTAATCACGCATGAATTGAAGCAAACACCAGCAGTTGCTAATCCCTCCAGCATTTGCAATCTCCAATTGAAGGGAAAAAAACCCTAGCAATTGCAAGCCCTAGCAGTCACAAGCTTTGATAATCACAAGCCACCCTAGCAAACGTGAACTGGAATCCAGAAAAACCTCCAATCTTCATACAGAACTCAGTTGCAATTGCAACTGGAAAATGAAACCCTAGGCACAACACTCAGTCATCACTGTCAGCACAATCACAATCTCCAACAGAGAAAATTGAAAACCCTATCTTGCAAAATTCAATCACCAAATCAGTCAACCAAGATACTACGTCAAATCCGACAAAACACCGATCAATCTCAAAAGGCAAATTCTCTACTGGAAAGCACCCTAATCTGGCAGAATTTGAAGCTTCTCTATGATTTAGCTCTAATACCATGAAGAAATTGAGAGAGAGAGAGAGAGAGACCAGGGATGAGGGAAAACCAAATGAGTATTCTATTCAGTAATGTGAGTATATATACATGGAAGACTTCTAACTAATTCTAGGTACAAGTACACATCAGCACTATAGTACTGAAGTATAACACCTATAAGCTACTATTCTTAATATGTTAAACTCTTCCTTCAACAGCTAGGCAGAAATTCAAGACCAGGTTTGACCTATATTCAGGCTTGCCCTCTTCACCATGGAATTTCAATACCTAGACATGTAGGGTTGGCATTCCAAGGTCTGCTTTTCACAAAGTATCCTGTCAACAGGTTTTTAAGGTCCTAGGCTGAATATCAAGGATGTAAGACTTGCAAGTCTTGCTTTGCTGGGTCACAACTTAAACAATAGTTATTGTTTTTTTCCATATTTCAAGGAGGATTATCAAGTTTTGAATATTCTCTCATCTTATCGTGTAACTAGGGGCAAGTGCATTTAAAATTATAGACATAAATTGCTTATAACCTTGTCCCAAAAGAAAATATATTTCCATAAACTCATTCTTTCTCTGCTAAGGAAACAATGATTCATATACCATTTGTTTAAACTATTAATGGTGTGTGTTAGAAATTGGGAACACTGGCAGCCTTTAATCACCCAAGAAACCACTCAAACACCTCACAACACACTCACAGCTCACCCAGCCAACATACCACAACACAACCATATACTAAAGAACAGAAATTTAATGCAAGAACAGAACAAGAAATGAAAACATCAAACCACACAAGGAGACAAAGATTATCGTGGTTCAGGCCGACTTGAATCAGCCCTACATCCAGCCTTCAAACCCGAGCACAGCCTCTTTATTTGATAGATAATCAGTACAGCAACTCCGCTCTTTCTCTCTCACGATACAAGCCTCTCCCAAGAATGTACAAAGACTACTTACACACACATATAGCCTTCCACTCTCAAAGCTCTCATGAAAAACAGGAAGAGAACATGCGGCCTCTTAACCCCTAGCCCTCACTTCCCTATTTATAGACAACAGTGAAATTTCCTAGGCACATAATTGATATTTACAGTTTGACCCCCAAACTTTGAACTAATTACACTTGAGACCCAACGTCTATCAACTAACCATTTAACCACATATAAACAACTGCACAAAATCCTATCACTAACTCGAGACAATCTTCAACAATGTGATAAAATTATTAAAATTGTATATTATTTATTAAAATTATTGAACTTCAAAATAGTAAACTCCAAGCAGTTAATCCTACATTGCTGGAAAAGCACTCCAAACATGAAGTATATCAAAGACCCAAAATCACAGGCCTTGCATGTAAAACCCCCCAAATTTTTATGCATACATAAGCATTCATGATAACCAAACTTGACCTGGTATCAAATGGAATCTATAGAAAAAAAAAATTACCTTAGAAGGTATGATAAATCATCCATGTGTGTAAGCCCACCCCTCAAATTTTAATCAATGACTTCCAACATAAAACTAAGATCAAGGAGAAATCCAGAACAACTAAGGGAATTAAAAATGCAAACATAATGCTACATTAACTAACACTCAAGGATTGCTACCTTTCTTTAAGTCACTCCAGGACTAATTTTTCTTTGATATATTTTCCTATATATATATATATATATAGAGAGAGAGAGAGAGAGAGTGATTCACAATACATCTTTTTGAAGTCCATGAAAAAAGTAATTAGTTAGATAGGAAGCTTTGATACTTGCTGCATATAGTTGAATCAAAAAGTGAAATTAATCAGCAAAGAAACAACATCTAAACGTAATCATCACCACAAGATAACACAAAGAAATGTGAAGAGAAAATACCTCATCTTTTAGCTGAACATCCACACTCTTGGTCTGAATGTCCTCCTTTGACCCAAATGTAGAAGCCCCATTGTCAGCATTGCTACGTTTCCGTTGTGATTTGGGCAGCGAAGAACTTGTTTTTGAACTATGCTTACAAGAAGCATTCTTACTGCATTTATCTTCATCAGTACAAGGCTTCTTTTGAATGTCACTGATATGACCCTTGCGCTTTCTTTTCTTGTCCTTCCTATTAGCTGTACCAGAAACACAAATAACTTTTTTTCTTGGTGATTTATTATCCTCAGAAATATCAGGTTTGCTTTCGGGAGTTTCATCATTTGATTTCAAATCTGCAGTCTTTGAAACAGTTGAAACTTCCGCCACGCGAGATATTGACTTCTCTTCTAACGATTTATCTACTGGAGAAGGCTCAGGTTTTCTCACATTGTCCTCAATCATGGATGATAAGTTACCTTCCACAGACTCAGTACACAATAGATCACTAGGTTCAGCAGATGCATTCATATGCTTTTCAAACTGTACACCTTGAGATAAGGAAGATTTTCTTTTGCTTGTCGATCTTTTCTTTCCATGAATAGAGCTTCCAAATATGTGGGAGACATTGTCAGTTGCAGAAGGTTTAATTGCAATTTTCGATTTTCCAATAATAATTTTGGTCGACATTGATTTTGAGGTGGGATCTAAATGATTTGTGGCACCATTTGAATTGCTTTTCTGACAGCAAATTGGGCATTGCCACTTTCCGGTTGGGATCCGCTTGAGGCACAAGTTAAAGAAAGAGAAAGGTGATAATTAGCATTAAGTATTACGCATTAACCAAAAGTAGAAACACATCCCCTACAATGTTAACTTATTGGGCATACCTTAAGGGGAGGATTAAGGCATTGAAGGTGATACGTCCTAGGACAGTTATCACAACAAAGCAAGTTCCCACCAAGATCACAGATCACACATTCATAATAGTACTGCACAACAACAGGAACAATCATCAGAGTCACAAGTAGTTTAATTGTCAGGGGGAGGGAAAAAAAGTAACATGCAGTTTAAAATGCTTACAACTCGGTCAACATGCATAATAGGGCAGAATACTGCCAAACTGTCACAGGCACATGCCACCCACATTAGGGAAACTATATAGCGATGGAAATACCTACTCGTACTTAAAAATTGATAGACAAGTAAAAAATAATTACAATTATAAGGATCAGAATTGATGGCAGAAGGAGCTATAGGATCGCCATTGCAGTTCTACATGCCTTTGCAGTTTCCTTTCATGCATCTCCTTATCTTGTTCATTATAGGAGGAAGAGGAGAATAAGAAGAAAAAAATGAATGAAGGATAGAAAAAGAATATAACTCACTCCATCATTTCCTTTTTTCTTGCCAGGAGAATGATCAGAGTTTGTTTCATTCTTCAACCTGCGTTTCGGTGGAGAAACACTTGTTGGGGATTCCAAGGCCACATGACTGTCTTCTTTGATGTTGGGTGTATCCACACTGTACGGAAGCTTTCTTCTTTTGCGCTTCGAGACCCAGTTCCGGTTAATCATTTTACTTGTTGTTGAACTGCCCTCCTTCATATTTGGAACCTGGGTCTTGCATTAACCTACCATATAGGAAGATTCGTGAGTCAGTGGAGAAGTTCACGCATCAAATCCTCTAAATTCTGTTTCTATACTTCAAATTTTGGAAGATACAAGACAAGAGAGGCCACTTCTAGAAAAGGCACATCAAAAAATGATCTAGGCAAAATATCAGCACATTAATAATACCAGATCTTGAAAACATAGCATGTATTTTCTTGACTAAAAAAACTAAGCGTATACATTTCCTATAGCAAATTACAAAAAAAAAAAATCAAAATAAAAATTTGAGGCAAACCTTCTCTATTTGATTTTGTGTGCTTGTGCAGCAAGTATATCGAGCAACAGGGTTGCATGGAATTAACCCTATACAAAATCCGAAAACAACAAAATCCAAGTCATGCAAAACATAGCAAATGAAAACATAGTCAACAACATAGAAGAAGACATCAATACACAGCATTGAAACAAAAGCAGTGTCATGGAACCAGATGCTTATGAAGTAGAACAAGGAAAGATTAACACGAGTTCTCCATTAGCAGCAGAAATAACATGGCTGGGAATTGCATGAGAATCTTGTATTCTAGAGATTTCAGATTTAATTTGGGTTAACAACTAAATTTCAGTTCATAATGAAGATCTTGAAAATAACTATTGCAGTAATTGATCGAAAGCATCCTGCATCAGGTATCTAGAGATAGCATTTGAAAGTAAGGCCCACCACCTTGCAATGATTGAGAGGATAGTTTTTGTCCATAGCCTTACCTTTGCTTTGCAAATAAGTTGTCTCTATAAACTGACAACGAAACAAAAATGTCAGAGGGAGCACATGTTACTGATGCTGAAGCCAAGAATTTGGAAGTCCCTGGTCAAAAAAGGCATCATTTTAATGACTAAGGTTTCTGGTGACGATCAGCAAACCCTTTTGGTTAAAAAAGGGTGATAGACGAGATCGCCACCCTAACCAGATAAAAGAAAGGAAATTAGTCAAAAATAAATGTGACCACATGTTAACAAAGAAAAAGGGATGCAGTTTATTGCTGCAATACGTTTTTAAAAAATTGATATTTTCTCTTTAAGAAAATTTGGCTGCTTTGCCCCAAACAAAAAAAAAATGTTAGAGGAATTCAATTAGTATGATACCATGAGACCAGTCACAAGTCACATGATAGCTCAAAGTGTCCACCCACTTAAATAAAGATAAAGTACTTAGACAATAATTATACAAGTAAGATTGTCTGAAGAAGTACTATGTTACAAAAGCATTTGTAAAACCATACAGACTCAAACTCGATGAAAACCAGAATAAAAGTCAATTAATGCTATCCATGGGAACACTAAGAAGAAAGTGCCTCCACAGATAGAAGCATTCATAAAGCAGGAAAAACCAGTTTAACACAGCCACTAGATCCATTTCGTTTATAGCAGGCTATAAGTTTTACCATAATGGAAAACGAAGTCAAAGCCAAAACATATACATTTATAGAGACGTAGCCAAAAGTAAAACCACTTACCAGAATACAAAATTCTAGTTCATTTTAGCTCGTTAACTTCTCATTATACTACTTAAGAGGGTAGCCAGACCCCTAAGGTAACACATACAAACATACCTAATTACCTATTGAAGTTTGAACCATATTTCGTTGGAAGGTTTCATTTTCCCTAAGCGAAACATAATTTGTGGCAGTGATCCAACAATCCCACAAGTCTAAATCAATGAGAAATACCTAAGGCCAATTGAAGGAGTATAAAATAATGTTGGCATTCCCAGCTCTAATTGAAGATGGAGAGACATTTTAAGCATGCAAAGCCACAAGCTAAATAGCAGGATAAAACACCACGACATTGAGTCACTGAATTTGTTTCGCACCATCACGTAAAATTTACAAAAGAAAATACAATAACTCAAGCAATCAAGCACATTCAACTTCCACTGAAGGCAAAACCTCAAATCATAATACAAGAAGCTCCAAAACCCAATTCCCACACAAACTAACAAAGAACCAAATTTTGAAACAAATAGCACAGCAAACACGGGGATCAAGCAACATTTGCATCACAACCCACGCCAAACCACACAAGAATCAGCTGAAATTGCATGGAAAATCAAAACCCAGCAACGGAAGAGTAAAACACACACAAAAGAAGGAGCTCCCAGATGGAGAAATAAGCATACCAATCTGTTCCAGGGATCAGGATATAAGAAATAGGAGGAAACAATCAATTCATACACGCCATCGGATTGAGATACGCAGAGAGTGTGGAGAGGGGATAATAGATTAGGGCACAGAAAGTATGTCGATGAGAGAGACGCGAGAATAGAGAGAGAGAGAGAGACGAGAGGAGACAAAAGAAATAAATAGAGAGTTGTAGAGAGAGAAAGTTAGAGAGAGAGAGAGAGAGAGCGCATACGATACGGATTCGCCGGGGTCATAGGACCGGGCGTAGCACTGACATAAGGCAGCAGGAGTTGGTGTTGTTGTGGGAAGCCAAAAGCTCACAGCCACTCGCCGCGCGCCACGTGGATCTTCCGGACGCATGTCCCCTCTTCCCTCGCACTTCCCCAAAATTTTCTTCTCCCTTTTCCTTTTTCTCATCCACCTCCCATTCCCATATGCGAAGAAGAGAAAGGGCGAGAGAGAGCGAGAAAATTCTCTCTCCCACAAACTTCATCATCACATCACCCAGCAGTCCCCATGATCATGGATTCCGCCACACTGGGTTTGGTTTTGATGATGGGAGACTGCTTTTTCTCTTCTCAAATTTGCAGCCTTTTTCTCTCTCTCTCTCTCTCTCTCTCTCTCTCCCTCTTTCTTTTCTATGCTGCACCGTCTATCCCCATACACATCTATGTACTCTTGTCAAATCCAATGCCCCTTTGAACTTTTGCCATTTCTCTATAGATTCATGCTTCAGTTGCTATATCTATGGTCTGGGAATTGCCATACTGAAAGCCACTTCATTCAATGGAATTTGCAACTATTTTTGGTCAAATTTCTACTATTTTTGGCTAGAAGAGTTAAGACGAATGTCTGCTGTATAAGGTTATGTTTGCGACTTCCAAAACAGTGAAAAAAATAAATAAAATGGTTAAAATTTTCCTTTTTGTTCGATGTTAAGGTGAAAAGTAAATGGTCTGTTGCTATTTTTCATAAGTGACACTCATATTTATTTATTGTCATCTCATCAAACTTTTTAAAGTGACTGTATATAGTGTTAAAATTTTGTCTCTTCATTTACCCATTACTGGGTAGGGGGGCATTTGATGTATGATTCTTTTCATATTAATCTTTTATCTATATTCATATTATTAATGTAATTTCTAAAAATAAATTGACATTATAAATATGGTATGTTTAACTTGGTTGGAATAAGATGTAATTGATTGATTTAATTTGATATGGTCTTTAATATATTTTTTCATTTTTAATATATAAAATTTAAAAATGCACATATTATGTGATATTTATATTTTAAATTTTGAAATATATTATATAAATATTATTAACAAATAATAATATTTTATTATTTACAACTAATTTTCGATCTAGAACTAGTTTTAAATTGGATGAAATCGAAAATTGTCAATATTCATAATTAGTCGATTGTGATTCGTAGGCCCGCAATGAAATAATGAGTCCAAAGGTCAAAAGGAGAAATAAAATAGAATAGATAATAAGTTACGCATAGGGAATTTTAATATGGTTCGGTCAGAACGATACCTACTCCACCACTGTTCTATGATTATTTCGACAGAGTAACAATATATCATTATTTTTATCCCCCTTTACAATGGTGTTTTTTACCCATCTTTATAGTGAGAGGTGTTTATAATTACATAAAATTTAAAAGTGAAATGATGATATCATGGAAGTAAGATGTTCTTATCAATTATGTAAAACTAGAAGTGGGTTCCATATTACCAATGATTTGATTTGCCTTAAATAAAGTAGGTGGATCATCGTCTTTAGGTGTTTCGCAGTCTTTGTTGCTATGGGAGCTAAGCGATTAGGCCAACGAGTTGAAAGTATCGCTGAGAGTTCACTTGGTCAGGGCTAGCGAGTTAAGAGCATCGCTGGGAGCTCGCTTGGTTCCACAGTCTGAGCTCCGGTCTCAACGACAAACTCGACCTTAGGCCTATTGGACCGGTTTACTAGGTCGAGTTCAATCCATAAGAAGTGGTGCAAAAAATACCCGTAATAAAAACCAATTAAACCCAATAGATGGATCGAGGTTTGGCTAGTTTTCGATCAGGATTTGGTCACTTATAATTACGACATCATTTGTTTTGATATACAAATTTGTAATAAATATTTATTTCATGTTTAATAGGAAAACGACATGAAAATGAAAAATGTAACTTGCCTATCAAATTATATTAAACATTTTTTCATATTGAGACAAAAATTAATTTTATTATTTTTACAATAAACTCACGCATAAATAGAAAATAATGTCAAGTCGTCTAATATTTGTTTTTTTCTCCACAAAATATTTCACATAAAAATAAAATAAAAAAATTTATATACAATAATTTGCTACATACAATATTTTACATTTAACATTTTTAATTAAAATTTTAAAATGAAGTCAAATGTATTATTTCGACATTTATATTATGTACAGATGAAAATTACAATTTGTATGCATTTGATGGTTTTTTTAATTTTAATTTTAAAAAAGTTAAAAAATTGTTGCAAGATAATATGAATAAATGATAAATAAAGACAATAAAAAATATATTTAATTATTTATATTTTTATTCTTAATGCACGCAAATTGATATAGTTAATTGAACCCCGTTGAATAACTAGTTATTGTCAAATAGAATAATAAGATCGATTTGTTAATGTAAATCAAACTTGTCAGTTATATTAAAATAAATTTTCTAATTTTTTTTTTATCATTTTTAGGAGCAAATTTAACAAAGTCCAAATGGGAAAAAAAAAAAAGATTCATAACTATGTATGAACATTAATTAAAGATTGCCTTTTATTACCTCTTTTTCTTCCTTATTGGACAAAAGGTGCTTAGGCCATCCAGTCTCCACCCAATGCTTCATGCATAATATATATAGGAAGCTTGATCAATGACAAAATTAAGATTTCAAATGTTAAATGGATTTACTTTGAAATTAATAAGAAAAAAAAGATAATAATTGATGATGGTGTGATCAATCATATATTATATTCTCATTTAAGGAGGTATTAGGTAGAGAAAATAGCAATATATGATCTATTTAACATTTTCAAATAACAAGACGTTACATAATTAATAATATTGTCATTAATCATGACTCATGATATTATTTTTTAACTTTATTTTTTTCTATTATTTTTACAAATAATAAGAGAGAGAAAGGGTATAATTTATTTATAATATTTGAAATTATTTGCTGTTGTTATTTTTATTTTCAAACTCATCATCCTAATATAAACATAAAAATGTATTTGTGTTGCAAAATCTATTAAAAAACAAACTAGGGGACCAAATTACTAAGAATAAACCAAATTACGGGTTGGTAAAATTTGTCAAAATTACAAAGGGTTCGATTTAGGTGGATTTTTTTTATGGATTAATTTTGTTGGTACTTCATTTTCATGTGTTTTGAACTATTTTTTTATGAATTAATTTTATGATTTTAGTCGATTGAAACAAGATAAAATATCTGAGATATAAAGAAATCGCAACCCTAATTTGCTTCCTAATTTTGGGTCTTTTAGGTAATTGAGATCATTAAAAAATTGCATCTATTTCATTTCGAGTGCACAAAAAAAAAAAGGTGATACTTTTTTTTTATCCATTTTCTAAATATAATTTTGAAAAAGATAAATTATGTACAAAATAACATAGACTGATGTGACATTTACTTTTATTTGTTTCTTGATGACTTATTATAGTTAAGAGAATCATTTTAGAGAGTAAATGTTAAGATTTAGAGTAAATTATCTTTACATTTTATATTTTGTACTATTTAGACTGTTCAAATTTTAAGAGTTAAAATTTGATGAATGAAGATGTTTATTTTTTTTTAATTTAGTAAAAAAAACACAATAACACACATGTATAGATGTAGTAGGCTTGAACCCCTCACTCTACTTATATATTAAGTTAAATTTAACAAAATTAAGTCTATATAAACTTATTCATCAAATAAAAATTACTCATAATAATTTGAATTAAAAACTCTTAAATACATGATCACACTTTTGTCACACAACCACTATTTA
This sequence comes from Diospyros lotus, assembly GCF_014633365.1. NCBI lineage: Eukaryota > Viridiplantae > Streptophyta > Magnoliopsida > Ericales > Ebenaceae > Diospyros > Diospyros lotus. The sequence goes on from NC_068345.1 coordinate 34,822,725, forward strand.
AAGTTGCAAGAATCTAATTTTAATATTCATTCTAAATATTTATAAAAATAATATTACATTTCTCACGCGCTAAAAAGAATGAAGCATCAAAATCAAAATTTGGTATTAACTACATTCACTATTTTTTGTGTGAATATCATTTGCATTTAGAGAGTTTCAACTACTATTATAATTATTGGTAATCATTTTATTATAGTAGTTCATATTAAATTAAGGATCATATTATTAGTATTTTTTAAAACTACATATTGGGTTATACAATGTATCATAAATGATAAAAATATCCCTTATGTCTTACCATCTTATATCACTGTCTTGGATGAAGGGTATTTTAGTTATGCACTTTACGGGCTTACCTCACCGTCTTGAGTGAAGGGTATTTTTGATAGTCTAATTATATTATATAATTCAAAATGTAATTCATGATGTATTAATAGTATTTTTTTTAAATTAATATTAGAAACATTAATATAATCAAATATTAATATTCATCACATCAGGCGCCTCGTCGTCTCTAGGTCCAGCACCCGGCAGGGACTTGTGGGCCCACTTGTCCACGTGGACCTAAATGATCGGTGGGGACCGCAGTGAGGTACGTGAAACTGAGGCAAGTGGGTTGAGCCGGCCATAATCGTTGACGGCAACTCTTTGCTTTTTAAGACGAAGTTGACTACAGTTCTTTAATGCCGACCCTTTGCGATAAATTAGATTTTACGGTTAATTATTTGTTTTTTTTTTTCCCGAATAGTTCAGAAGTTTGAACTGTGTCAAGCGCAAGCAAAGGCCAGATGCGTCGCTTAAAGCCAGAGAAAATTACAATTCGTAATGGTTTGAAGTAGTTGTACCCATTCCTAACAAAAGCCATAACGTACCTGTCAATAGCATCACCTCAAATTCAATACGAAATGACAACTGAATTGAGAGAGAGAGACCATGGAACCTGCTGCTGGATGAACACTTCGAGCTGGCTGATTATAGTCTTTTTTGGGGCTTGGATTGAGATGGAGATTGGTTGTTCATAAATTTGAGTCCCCTTCTGTGGAATTTCACCATCTGGGTATTTATCAGCGATTCAATTTTTATTTGTTTTGACCTGTATTGGAAGCTATTGCTTGGTTTAATTGGAATTAAACGACCTCGATAACTTTTTTTATTTGGTTCGATCATTTATGTGCTTCCAGTTGTGGGAGTTGAAGCTATGGGAAGTGGACTATTATTTGGCGGTTGAGCTTTGATTCTGGTGGGTTTTACCCTGTGGTCTTTTTCTGGTTGGTGCACGAGGTTTTAGTGGGATTATTGGCATCTTTTACCAGTTTCCTTGCTGCAGACGTTTGTGTACTATTGTTGCATTAATAACTATGGTATGCTCGAATTCACCAACTTTTTGCTCGATGATTGGCTTCTATTTAACGTCCCTGGTGCATTTGACTCTTGTATTTTCATTTTTTTTATGTATCTCTTTTTTTTTTTTTCTTGCGAGGTAAAGGATTTTATTCTTGTCTCATATAAACATGCATATATGCTATGTTCTAAATTTCTAATTAGGCAGCTGTGTTGTCTGTTTAGCGTTGATATATGTGTATGTGCATTTCTATCGAAAGAACACATTAGTTGGTCCAGCTCAAGGGATGAGAATACGGGACTATGCTCCAGCTCAATGTCCCATACTGTTGTTCATATAGTTGCTCCAATCCCTGTTTGCGGGGCGGTGCTACAGCACTAATTGCACATCGCTCCATTCCATATTGTTATCTAATTGCTAGCCCCATATTGATGTCCACTTCCAATTACAATGCTAATGACTTAATTGACGATCTCGGTGTAAATTTTGTATCAAATAAGCTGCTTAGTTTAAGAAGTAGTTTATAATAAACCAATATTAAGCTGACCATATGGCACCTCGAATTGGTACAGTTCTCTTAAGGTGATGTAAATGTTCTGTTAGTTGATGTTGGCTACATAATGATTGAATATATCACCTAAAGATTATTCTAATTTGTTGCGTATATTGATTTTGGTAGCAATTTTTGTCTTCTTTCTCATTTAGGTGATCATTTATATGTTGCTCTCTTCTACATATTCAACATCCTTTACTCATTGTCTCTGCAATTTTTGATGTCTGAGATTTCTTCATGTCAAGATTTATTTCTCTATCCTTTTGTCATTTGATTGCAGTTCTCTGTTGTTTCTCGGGGAAGATCATTAAGCATCTAAAATATTAGCTTATTCCTTAGTTCAAAACTGCTGATTGAGAACTGTTCAATCTTGGGAGATCTATATCTCTGCTGGAGAAATTTGTGATTGGTTGTCTCTGCTGGAAGGCACAGAGTTTCTGCTGATTATGCATCATATGGTTTTTCTTGGTATTTCATCTACAAGGTTTGTACCTCTGCTGTTGAAATAATGGAGAGAAATACTGGAAGCGGTATGCTGGAGCAGCATAAAACCCATGAGCAAGTTCAATATATTTCTGCGGATGCTAAAAAAGAGGGACTTGTGTCCACAAATCAAAGGTTTTTTCAAGATCTATCCAGTTCCATTAATACTAATTTAAGACATCCAGATTTCAATATTCCAGTTGCTTCTAGACCTGTGCTGAATTATTCCATTCAAACTGGTGAGGAGTTTGCTCTTGAATTTATGAGGGAAAGGGTAAATTCAAGGCAGCACTTAATACCAAATCCTTCCAGTGATTCCAGCTCTGCAACTAGTTATACAGATCTGAAGGGAATACTGGGACTCAGTCACACAGGCTCTGAAAGTGGATCAGATATCTCTATGATTTCCTCCATGGATAAAGGCCATACCCGAGAGAATGAACGAAGTGGCTCTTCTGTACATGAAGACAGGGGGCACTATGAGTCTAGGCAATCCATACCTCAAACCCCATCAAAAAATGTCAGCAGTTTGGGAGCTCATGGTTATGCTTCTTCTGAAGTTTCTGATCATTCATCAACAAACATCAAGCTTCTCTGCAGTTTAGGTGGTAAAATCCTGCCTCGGCCAGGTGATGGAAAACTTAGATATGTTGGAGGTGAAACTCGTATAATTCGGGTAAGCAAGCACATTTCTTGGCCAGAGCTAAAAGTAAAGGCATTGGAATTTTACAATCAAGTTCATACAATCAAATATCAACTTCCTGGTGAGGATCTTGATGCATTGGTATCTGTATCTTGTGACGAAGACCTACATAATATGATGGAGGAGTGTAATTCAGTTGAACATGGTGGATCACAGAAACTAAGGATGTTTCTTTTTTCTAGCAGTGATTTAAATGATTCGCAGCTGGGCCTGGGCAATGTGGAAGGTGATTCTGAAACTCAGTATGTAGCTGCAGTGAATGGCATGGACATAGGATCAGGGAAGAACTCATTTAATCTGGGAAGCACTTCAAGAAGCAATTTGCATGAATTGTTCAATTTCAATGTTGAAAAGGAAACAGGGCGAGGCAAAGATGAGTCAGCTGGGGCTCTACCTGCATCTGTTACAGTTACTATGCCTTCATTAACAAATCTTTCTCAGCCAGTGGTGCTGAGTTCTTCTGGTACTTATGAATCCAACCCTCAAGTATACCCTACTCAGTTGGTAGATCATGAAGGAAAACTTCATACATTGACTACTCCCCAACCTAGAGAAAACCTCTGTGATGATGGCAGAAGTGCTGTTCCTTCTTCTGTTCCATTGCAATACGGTTATGTTTCTCATCCATCTACCCATTCACCTGATGTAGAAAATTTAGTCCCAACACCTTTTCATGGGCATCTGACTGGACTGGAAGGATCAGCTCAACAGCAGAAACAGCAAGGCTTTCATGCTCAGGATCCAGAAATGTCAATTAAGGAGGAGAAAGTCAAAAGCGATGGCATAGTTCAGACAATGAGACTTGAAAAAATTAACTCTCTACACAAAATTTCTGTTTCACATTATATGCCCAGGGAAGTTTCTGAAGCCAAATTTGCAGGAGGCACAGGGATATCTTTGTTACCTACAGAAAAGCATATCAAGCAAGGGGAAGCCGTAAGGCATGCAATGCCTCCTCATGGAGGTTTAAGTAAAGGGCACTCAAATGAATTATATGAAAATGACCACTTCAATGCATCTGGTAAGCCATTTGCTCCAGGATATGCAGAAGCGAAGGCGGATTCTGCCAAGTGTAGCTATCTTGAACAGCAAGTGCTTCCTCAAAGGGTTTTTGTTTCTGAACATATACCGAGGCAGCAGGCAGAAGTAAATCATTTGAAAAGATCTGATGATCCTCATCTTCTTATATGGCATGCACGTTCTTCTGATCTGCCAGAGCAGATGATAGAATCAGCAGATGAGTTGCCTGCTGGAACTGTGGCCTCCCACATGGAGCGGTCACCCTCATCTGTAAAATTGCCTGATATGAACCCTCAAGTTGTCAAAGAAGGATTAGTGCAATCTCGCAAGTGTAATCAAACAGTTAGTTATTTTGAGAAAATGAAATCTACAATCTCTGAAGAACCTTTTGATTCAAAGTTGCAGAATCCTGTGTCAAGGCCTGTAGTAGTTGCACTGGGAGATGACCAAGAAATGGTGGGAGTTCTTAATAATTATAAAGATCAGTTTGATGTTGTCAAAGAAACATTTGTCAATAATCATGCCATAGGAAGGCAAGGACCTTCTGGTAAGCAGCAGGAGAACTCTGCTTCCATAGCATCAGAGTCTCACTATGGAAGGCTAACTGTGAAAAAGAACAGTGAGAATGACACCGGGGAGTATGCAGAGTCATTTTCTCAAGTGGGAAACCAAATCAGAGCTCCTTCTAACAGGGAGTCTTCCTGTGTTAGCACTGTGGCGCATGGGGACATTCTTATTGACATTAATGATCGCTTCCCTCCTGATTTCTTGTCTGATATTGTCTATGAGGCTAGAAATTCTGAGGACCTTGCTGGCATCAATCCATTGCATGATGAAACTGGACTGAGTTTGAATATGGAAAACCAGGAGTGTAAGCATCAGTCATTCTTACAGAAGCTGGTCCAAGGTGATGTTAGTGGAGCAGATTTTTCCCTTAAGGATCAGGATCGCCTTGGTTTCTCATCGCCACTTACAAATATCAAAGGGGGAGGTGGAACTCCAATTGATTACAGTTTTCCACCTTCAAAAACTGAGGGAATTGACTCCACTCCAGCAGATTCCCATACTTGTTATACAGATAAGCTCCAGCTGCATTCTTCTAGTGCCATTATACCTAAAACCATGGATCTGCATCCTGAAAACAGTTCTCAGTTTAATGGTGACAAAAGCACACTGTTACACTGTTTAGTTAACCCGAGAACACCAGAACCTGAAATCGAGGTACTTTCGATAGCATTGTTTCAAATACAAATTCCTTTAACTGATTGCTTGCATTTATTGACTATCCTATGTTTATTAGGCTAAGGATGGGAAGTTAGAGGGTTGGCAATCTGGCATTCCCTTTTTAGTTCCTTCTTTGGGAGAGTTTGACCCAAGTACCTTGCAGGTATGTACCTAAAGAAAAGAAAGAGAAAAAGTAGCCCTGTAGGTTGGATAGCATTTACTACACCTTTTTGGTGCTCCTAGGAGAGGAGCCTATGAAAATTTGTTAGTTACAACTATTTTCAATTCTTTATACTTGTTCTAATAATGTTAAGGATCTCTTTGGATAGCATTTTGGAGTACTTGTGCTTTATAAGCAGAAGGGAAATAAAAGCAATACCTCTTCTTTAATGCATTTAAATATTTTCTTTGTTTTCTCAATTAAGCTTGTTGTTGTGAAGAGAAAACTGAGAACATTTCTGTATAATTGAGTGCCCACTTGTATGAGCATCCAAAATATTTCATGAAAAAAGAATTATAAAGAATTGACAGGATAAAGTTTCTTTCAACAATGCCTCATGTCCCAACACAACTCAATGCACATGTTGATGCATCAGCATTGGTTATTTTATTTCTACACCCGAGACAGGATTCATACTGGCCTGCAAGTTCTTGATGGGAAGAACTAATCACAAAGAGAACTAATCAGCTAATGAACCAAGGGAATTAAATAAACTTTTCCCTCTTAATGTCTTTGTTGGAGTCCAGTTAGATGCACATTCAGTTAAAAGCACTTGATGGACCATCATTTATTGCTTATTTTTAAGTCTGGCTACTGAAGCAGATTATCAAGAATGAGGATCTTGAAGAGTTGAAAGAATTGGGTTCTGGAACTTTTGGGACTGTTTATCATGGAAAATGGAGAGGATCAGATGTTGCCATTAAACGAATAAAAAAAACCTGTTTCACGGGACAATCTTCTGAGCAAGAAAGATTGGTGAGCTTCTGTATTCATCTTATGAAATAGTTTTGCCTAGTTTATTTGACAGGTCACACCCAACAAGGTTGCCATTATGCTAATGAAGGCAAATGATCATTTGAATAACAGATTAGTTACAACTAGAAAGGCAGGGGAAGGGCTGCCAGTTGGATATAGTTGAGATGCTATTTAGATGGTTACAAGTTCTTTTCTGACTCATGCCTCATTGATGAGGACTAAAATTTGCTGTAAATTCTTTTGATTAAATCAAATCATTTTGGCAGTCTCTGGAGTTCTGGCGTGAAGCTGATATACTCTCAAAGCTCCATCATCCCAACGTTGTGGCATTTTATGGTGTGGTACAGGATGGACCAGGAGAGACACTTGCCACTGTCACGGAATTCATGGTGAATGGTTCCCTGAGACATGTTTTGCTTCGCAAGGATAGGTAAATAAGCTCTTAAAAACCTATGTTTTTCCCTCACTAAATAAGATTATACCACCTGGGAGCTGGTGGAAAAACCTATTGTTTATTTACTTTCCTTTTTCATCTGTCATCTAATCCCAAAATATGCAGGCAGCTTAATCATTGCAAGCGGCTCATAATTGCAATGGATGCGGCATTTGGGATGGAGTATTTACATTCCAGGAACATTGTGCATTTTGATTTGAAATGTGATAACCTCTTGGTGAACTTGAAAGATCCCTCACGTCCCATTTGCAAGGTCAGAATGTTGTGCTATTGCAACTTTTACTTTTTTCTCTTTATATTTTCTATATTATCGACCAGTTTTAGGCAAATGATTTATGTAGGGTATAGTAGGGCCAAAATGTTCTCTTGTTCTCTGGCTCTGACCTAACCAGCATCTAGTCTATCTTTTCTCCAGGTGGGTGATTTTGGGTTGTCAAAGATTAAAAGAAATACTTTAGTTACTGGTGGAGTCAGGGGAACCCTTCCATGGATGGCTCCAGAGCTCTTAAATGGTACCAGTAGCAAGGTTTCTGAAAAGGTGATGCCTTACCAGTCATAGCCTGTTTAACTGGTAGTTAGTGATGATCTGTCCGAAACACATAAGAATACATGATTTTAGTATTTACCTCTGGAATTTTATGGTTCATGCAAAGGTATTTTGTTCTTTTAGTCTGTTTAAAAGCTTCAATGTAGAGAAAAAGTTGATTGATCTTCTCTTGATTGAAGATGGTTTTTAGATATTTATAAGTTTGCATTACTAAATCTGTTATGACTAGGTGGATCTATTATTCTAATGTACATTTTCCCTTTAATTCGTCCTTGCTAAATTTGGCTTCTACATTTTTACTTGTATTGTTCTGACAATAATAAAAGAGAGAAGATCAACATTCTTAAAAGAGAGACAAAAGGATTAAGCAAAACAAAAATCTTGAGATGTTCCATGGCAGTGTTCATGATCTTTTCTGGGGTGGCAGGTTGACGTGTTCTCATTCGGTATTGTCCTTTGGGAGATTCTCACCGGCGAGGAGCCTTACGCAAATATGCATTATGGAGCAATAATAGGTGTGTTCATCAATTCTCTCCTATCTTCATTTCCTGTTTTCTTTCTCCCTTGTCCCATATGCCTACCTAAGTAGAGGGAGGGCGGGAGGACTAGAGGATGTTGATACTTGATTCTATATATCATCGGTATGTTTCTTGTCTAAGCTTTCAATATCTTTTAACCTACCACATTGCGGATGACAAGGATATTTATGTCGTGCAAGATGAATATTGAGATTCCAATGGCCATACTTTTTGCCTTCCCCTTCAATTAAAACTTCAACCAATCAATCATATGTATCTAACAATAAGTAACAGTTTTTCTGTAGATTCTCCACAATTAGTTGCAGTGGTAAAGTTGGATTCCTTGAAATTAAAACTGAAAAGCTTTTGATTGGACTATTTATCTTATAGTTTCGGCCTTCAATTATATGTGATTCATGCCGAGATTGATGACCTCTCTCCTTGGCTGCAGGCGGCATTGTGAGCAACACGCTGAGGCCACCCCTGCCAAGCCCCTGTGATCCTGAATGGAAATTTCTGATGGAGCAGTGCTGGGCTCCTGATCCTGTTGCACGCCCATCATTTAGGGAAATTGCTCGACGTTTGCGCATGATGTATACTCTAACTAAACCGCAAGCAAACAAGTAGCTGCCTAGCTGGTGTCACTGGATGTTCCCTAATGAACTAGTTTTATGTTGTTGTGAGCCTGCAGTGTGAAGTCATGAAACATATTTGCTTTGGGATTATCGTTCGAAAATGTATACATGTCTTGTGTAAAGCTTGAAGCAGTGGGTACTACATAGGCTTGTCAAAAAGGGAAAAGTAAATTGTTATTATTGGTATTTATGAAACTTCAAGTGCTAGTTAACAGTAACTTTTCTAAATTAATGAAACCAGCTAATATATATAAAATCTCTCAAGTGAAATATCCAATTAGAGGTCAGGGGATAACGTGTCCAGTAGTTTTAATGTTTCAAATTATTATGTCTTAGTTCATTGGCCTGCAATAGAGAAGATGTCTTTTAAAAAATATTTTCTTGACAACAAGTCCTTCATTTCTTATTAACTTTGATACTTAAGCATAAGAGTATCAAGTATAGAAATGTTAAGAGAACTCATAATTCATCTTAACAACAAGATATCAATCCTTATTCCATGTAAAAGTTTATTTATATGAATTATAATTCTTCAATTATTTTTTTATAACCTTATCATACATAAGAATTTTATAATTCATATAATATTTAAGATTCTCTCAATAATTTTATTTTTTAGTTTTTCTCTACCTCATTTAGCAAATACTTATTCTAGTCTATCAATTCTTTTCACAAGAGTCAAATCTCTTATCATATGACCAGATTAGTTACTGTTGTCTCCTGCATCTTATAAATAAAAGGGAGACTGGTATTCTTATTGATAATAGTTGATAAGAATTTCATACATAGAATATCTGCCCAACATTCAAGAGGCTTTCATGAGGAACATTGAACATCCCACTATTGTCCCTGCATATCTTCCTAAGAAATGCATATATATAATCGACAGCTATTTTCTTGAAGATATTGGAATCCCTCCTTGCACTTACCACTGTGTTCCCAAGTATGTGCACAACCCCAGCAGCTCTGCAGTTGCTCAAAAACTCGAACTCATCCACCTCAGTATGGTTGCTGTTGCTGGCCTTTCCTCCTGACATCACAGTATGATTGGTCTCTGTCGGCGATTTTCCTTGAACGATCGATTCCGCTGATGAAATGGTCCGATCCAACTTGCTGGAAACAGTGTTGGCATTATCTTTCAGCAGAAAATCTCTTGGCCTCTCATTTTGGTGGCCATACCAGCTGTACTCAGAGTCCGAGCACCCTTCCATCATGGACTCAAGTTGGACAAATAGGAAGAGGTTATCAAAGAGCTTTTTCTCAAAGTCCTCGTCTTTCTTGTGGAGGTCTTTGTAACCATACCTTGCGACGCATCTGAACATGTGAAAATTCTTGGGACCAATCCGTCTTACAAGAAACCTTTCTTCTTCTGGGACTGTATACACAGGGAGGTACTTCACACACACAAAAACCACAACAGAATGGATGGCAGGTAAGTTAGTGATGAAGTGGGAAAAAATATGAGGCACCCCACTTGCTAGCTCAGTGTATACAAGCCCTACCCCTGGCACACGGACCAGTCCTAACCCGGGTCCCAGTCCAAGAAGCCAAGCCATTGAGACCCTACTGTGCATCTCAAACTCATAGCGTTTCATTGTAGCATAATGCCAGGTATACATGATAAGAAGAAAGGCTGCGGCTATCACAAGCGGAACCCAGCCACCCTGACCAACCTTGAAAAGTACAGCAGAGAAGTAAGTGCACTCCACCACCAGAGATAAGCTGCTGAAGATAAGAACAACCATCCAATGGCGATGCCATACTAGTAACATGATTAAAGGCATGAGCAACGTTGTTACAAGCATAACTATCATCACCGCTGTTCCTGTTGTGACAAGAGATGTAACAACAATAACAGCATATAAAACTTCAATAGAGTTTCATACTTAAATGAGGCAAAGTTAGCTATTTATTAGCCTAGCGAATTTGGACTACTCATGCTTACCACAAGTGGTTCCTCCACCATGCCGGTACAAGAAAACATCCATTGAAAAGGCAAGTCATAGCAGAAAGTAGTAAATTAAACTGAAAGGAACTTTAAGTATGAATCCATATCTATCCAACATTTTGATTCCTTCACTAAATGCAACTGAAATTGTATGAAGAAAGATATTTCTCACATATTTTGCTTCAAATTTTATTTCAGCAGGAAAATGGATAAAAAGAGGATTTAATTGGCTAAAAGGGGCATTATGACATGAATGAAATATATTCCCAAACAAAGAATGGAAGGGAATAGGCCAATTATGTATATACATGATTTTTAGAATTTGAGATATTGTTAACCATTTCAAGCATTTGCACAACAGGAACCTCTCACCACCATATGAGTGGAAACAAATTAAGGCCAGTGGTCTTCTTTATATCCATCTATTTATTTAATGGGCCTGTTTGGTATTTTTGTGTTGTGCTGTGCCATAGCTGTTGTGTTGTACAGTGAAAGCAATGTTAAAAAATAGTGTTTGATAACTGAGTGTGATGTCGTTCTTATTAGTGTTAAAAATAAGTAATAAATATGGGTTCCACTAGAGCTGCTTTGCTTTTAAGCAACTTAACCTGCTTTTGTAGAGAAACAGCTGTGGTTTAAAAGCAAAGCTGTGCTTTACCAAATGCTGCCTTTCTAAAACTTTTCTAAAAAAGAGTCATGTACCCACTGCTGATAAGGGGTGATACCTTGTAGAAGCAGTTATAGGCAGTGAATAGTTGCACATGGGTAGTGTAGAAATTGGTATAGATTGGATAGGAAGAACAAACAAAGAATCGTTCTATTATGATACTTAGATGCTAAAATAGATTCCCTATTAATAGGGAAGAAGATTACACTATAGGAAAGTTGTAGAAAAGGAAAACCAAATATGTTGTACACTATACAAGGAAACTAAATATACAATTACAGATTAGGAAACATATTAAATCAGGATCACTATCCTAATCTTGGAGAAGATCTGTCTTGATTTTAGGAAAGCAGCTCGCGATCCTTCTCCTCTAGTTCTCATTTAATCTCGTGAATCATCCAACACTCTTCTTCAGGCTCGTGAATGGATATCTATCATTCCCAGCTTACTTACAAGTTCTTCAAATCTCTTGAAAGGTAGGCCTTTTGTTAATATATCAGCAACCTGATTTGCTCAAGAAACAAAAAGTATACATACCTCCTTAGACTTCAACTTCTCTTTAATGAAGTGTCGGTCAATTTCAACATGTTTGGTCTTGTCATGTTGTACAAGATTATGTGCAATGCTGATGGCCGATTGATTGTCACAACATAGCTTCATTAATCCATGGCTAGAGATTTTAAGGTCTTCTAGCACTATCCTTAGCCACAATAGCTCACATAGACCAAGGACCATTGCTCTAAACTCAGCCTCTACACTAGACCGGGCCACCACACCTTGTTTTTTACTCCTCTAGGATGCCAAGTTGCCTCCAAGAAAGACACAATACCCTGTAGTTGACCTTCTATCCACTAGAGAGCCCCCATAATCAACATTTGTGAACCCTACAACCTTCATTTCCTTCCCTGGTTTGGATAGCAAGTATAACACCCCGCCTCGTCGAACATGCTACTATAAGGGCATTTCTGGGAATCTTTTTTTTTTTTTTTTTCATGAACATCAAGCGCGGTGCCTCAAGAACAATCTTCACATGCAGATGAAATCCTAGAAACCCCAATCTCGCTCGTTTAATTAACAAGATCGATAGTCATCCCAAACCAAACGAGTCACAAAATTACGCAGCAGATATAATAACTCCAACATACCGTGGCCTACCACGAGGTTTATACATAGTGTTTCCACAGCAAAATAAGTATTACAACTAACATGCGACTGTTCATACATATAATAAATACTACCGCCTCAAAATGATACAACAACTATCACACTAAATACCGTTGGCCCTTAACTGGCCACATCCTCGCCCTTACAACAGTCCCTAGCTGTAACGTTGAATGTTTCAAGGGCATAACTCAGATTAGATGATAAAACATCTAAGTGATGGCATGATACAACTTACAAAATACATGAATGACACATGAACATGGCATATACAAACAACGACAACATGCAACACGTTTAACTTGAGAAATCTCCCTGACATACTCAACCTCCAGTGAAAATCCATTCCACACACCAATAGAGTTGACCTTGCCGCGACATACTTAATCCCCGGGTGCCCATCCATGTCACCTGATCACTGGGATTAACCTTGCCCCATTCTCAAGGAGACCCTATCCCGATAACGACACAAAAATCAACACCTCGATGAAATGAAAAAAACACATACCATGCACCGACTCTTTCATAAGTAAAACAGTTGATGCAATTTCCCACATGATCAATATGCAAACGATGCCACAAATATGTAAGTAAAACGCCTATACGATATATCCCAAGTTCTGGAGGGTATAACCGCTCACTGGAATTGGTCCAAACACATGCAATCCTAAGCTCGGGAGGGTAGAACCGCTCCCCTGAACCTATTACACACACATCAAAACACTTTCAAGACAACGGTAAGACTGAAATCGAACCACTCACTTTAATTAAGGAAAAAACGATTTTTGCCTTGAAAAGCGTGTCGTACCTAAAAAAATGTGCAATCCTTCCTTCTAACAGTCAAGTCGTCTCCTAATTACCATTATTACTATAGAGATTAATATTTCTATTTTCCCCATAATTTTCTCAATTTTCCTAATTTTTCTCTATTTTTTCAAACTTTTCTTTTCTTCAAAAATTCATATTAAATACCTAACACCTAGTTTCTCCAAATATTTTTGCACAAACATCCCTAAAATAATTTTACAAAAATATTAAAATAAATTTCAGGAAAAACTTGGGCCTCGTGCGCTGGCATGTGGTTGAGGGTGAAGTCCACTTGTGCAGCACACGCGCCTTGTTTTCTCCGACGATGGCCTCCAATGGCCAAACAAGCTATATGGCCTTGAAGCTCTCATTGAGGCGAACCTATAGGTACCCTTAGATGGCCGGAATAACCGCCGGGAAACCCTCAAAAACTCGGTTGCAGCTGTGGCTCCGGTGAGGCCCGATTTTTCGGCTAGCTTCTTAAAACCCTTTAAAACGTACACCAAAACCTTCCAAAATCTCCAGAAATCCTCCCTAGCACTTAAGGAACAAAGCCCCTTATCCTTGAGGCTCGATTCAAGCTAAAACGTGGCTACTTTACTTCAATTTTGTTTTGAAACCCTAGGCCATTCGAACCCTATTTATACCCAATTTCCATCGGATTTTCGACCATACAGAGGCTTACTTGGTTGCCAAGCTTCGAATCCTCATCATATCAAGCCTCGAATCAAGCTAAATGGTGATCAAATTGCCTCGAAATTTCCGGACAAATTCCGATTTTTTTTAAAAACTAATTCACGTCATTACACCGTAGATCTCGACTAATGGCTAGATTCAATCGAACCATCATGGCTTGGAGCACATCCTGGTGCCCCTTGGTACCCGACGACGGCTGCCGCAAAGTTGGCTGGTGATTTGCAGATTTCACACCTAATTTTCGTTAATTACACTTTCACACCCCAACTTTGATATTTTATGATTTTGCCCCTATCACTCAAACCCTAGGTTTTTCATTAATACCATTAGACCCCACAAGTTTAGGATGTGTCACTACACCCTTGAAAGTCTAGAAAAACCCTCGTTTTGACCACCCTCCGTCAGTTTTTAGATTTTGCACTTTGGCCCGGATGCCCTTAATCGCGTAATTTCAACCTCAAACCTTCGCGAATCCCTTGATTTTGTTAAATCCTACTTATTTGGGCAATTTTACCTTTCTTAACCTACTTTGACATGGACTCTTGCCTTTCGTTCATGTTTTAGATATTACACATTGGATCGAAACTTTGATAAATTCCATTTTGACCCCATAATTTTCAAAAATACCTTTGATATTAAATATTGGGTATTACAGCAAGCCTTTCTCGAGAGTTGTCTTTAGGTAGCATAGGATCCTTCTCACATCTTGCTCAGTCGGATTATGCATGAACTAACTCACCAAACTGATTGCAAATGCGATGTTAGGCCGGGTGTGAGAGAGATAAATCAAGCATTCCACCAATCTTTGATATCTTCCTTTCTCACAACTGGACTATTAGAGTTTCCCAGCCTTAGGGTCTAAGGGTGTATCTGCAGTCCTGCCACCTAACAATCCCTATTTCCTCTAGCAATTCCATGGTATATTTTCTTTGGGAGAGAAAAATACCATCTTTAGAGTAGGCCACTTCTATTCCCCAAAAATACCTAAGTTTGCCAAGATCCTTGATATCAAATTCACGAGCCAGATCCTTCTTTAGCTGTTGTTGCTCCTCAACATCATCTCCTGTAACAATGATATCATCTACATACACCAACAATGTTGTTAGACTTCTTTTCTTAGAGTGCTTAATAAATAGGGTATGATCTCCCCTACTTTGCCAATATCCCATAGTCTTCATTGCCTTTGAAAATCTATCAAACCACACCCTTGGGGATTGTTTCAATCCATAAAGGGCTTTCCTTAGCTTGCAAACCTACCTCGTAACATCATTGTTAAGACCCAGATATGGCTCCATAAAGACTTCCTTTTCTAGATCACCATGTAAGAAAGCATTTTTAACATCCAATTGCATCAATTGCCAACCATAACAACTAACGATAAGATAATTCTTATTGTGGTCATTTTTGTCACTGGTGCAAACGTTTCCAAGTAGTCAATGCCATAGGTTTGTGTATACCCTTTGGCAACCAACCTAGCTTTATACGTCTCCAAAGTGCCATCTTCATTATACTTACCATTGAATACCCATCTACAACTCACAAGCTGCACCCCTTTTGGTCTAGGCACCATTTCCCATGTCTGATTTTTCTCTAGAGCCCTCATTTCCTTTTGCATAGCATGTACCCAATTCTGATTCTGTAATGCCTCCTCCATAGTCTTAGGAATAACTATAGAATCAAGGGAAGATAGAAAACACTTGTGCTTAGGTGACAAACGATGGTAGGAAATGAAATTGGCTATAGGATACTGAGTGCAACTCCTAATTCCCTTTCTAATTGCAATGGGCAAGTCCAAATTGGTGTGTAAAAGGTTATGAGATTGAGAGGATTCCACACATAACCTTGAGGAGGAAGCTGGTCCTTGCTTAGCACATGGGATAGGCTGACTCTTTCTCTTATACACATAAGGTGATCCTTTGAATCTTGTAGGAGACACTACTGAATCTATAATAGGATTAAGGAATTCTGGAGATGCTACCTCTTGAGGGGATGAACCTTGAATAGGAGAGATAGGAGGAGAAGAACCAACAGAGTCAAGTGGAAGAGGAATTGTGGACTGAGGTTCATAGGATAGGTCAGGGGATGGTTGAAACTGCAGTGAGTCAGGAGATGGCTGAAACTACAGTGATTCCAAACTTGGCAAGGACTAGTCACCACCTATACTCTTCCCTTGGTGACTAGAAGAACAAGGACGGAAAAAAGCTTGATTTTCCACAAAGGTGACATCTTTAGAGACAAAAAATTTCCAAGTAGGAGGATAGCAGCATTTGTAACTCTTTTAAGTAGAGGAATAACCAAGGAAGACACAACAGAGAGCCCGAGGATCAAACTTATCTCTATGTTGTTTATGCATAAAGGCCACACATCCAAATACCTTAAGTGGAAGAGGGGAATAAAGATTGAGATCTGGAAAATGAGTGGTGAGGCACTAAAAAGGACTAAGATGCCCTAACACTCGAGAGGGAACCCTACTAATCAAATGTGTGGAAGTCAACACAGCCTCACCCCAAAAGGTTTTAGGCAAAATTCGAGGCATAGAATTTTGGTGCAAAAGAGCTCTAGTCACATTCAAAAGATGCCCCATTTTCCTTTCAGCAACCCCATTTTGCTAGGGGGGAATTAACACAAGAGGATTCATGGAGAATTCCTCTATGTTGAAAAAATTGATTTAGGGTGTGATTGAAGTAGTCCCTGGCATTATCGGTTTTGAATTTTCTAATGGATACCCCAAATTGGGTGAGAATCATCCTATGAAAGGACTATAAGATATTGCTAAGGGCTGTTTTTTCTTTTAACCAGTAAACCTAGGTCATTCTAGTGCAATCATTAATAAAAAAAACAAACCATTTAGCCCCAGAACAGTTGGGGAACTTTAAAAGGCCCCCATTTATCAGAATGCACAAATGAAAAGGGAAATAGAGACAATTTATTACTAATAGCATACGAGACTCTATGATGTTTGGACAACTTACACACATCACAGTGAAATTCACTACTATTTAGACCATGAAAGAGTTTTGGAAACATAGTTTTCAATAGGAAGAGAGGGGGATGTCCTAATCTAAAGTGTTGAAGCCATACATTCCTTTTGGTAGAAGCTGGTTCGGAAGAACATGTGAGAATAGGCTGGTCTCCTGCAGGTGATTCATAGGTCTTGTGCAAGTAGTACAACCCCTTGTGTGTTTTAGCAACACCAATCATCCTTCCCGTGGTCAGATCTTGAAACATATAGTCATAGGGAGAAAAAATTGCACGACAATTAAGGTCTTGAGTTAGTTTGTGTACTGAAAGAAGATAAGTAGAAAGACTAGGAACATAAAGGAACTCCATATGTCCTTAGTTGTAGATAGAAACATGTAATTTTTACTCACCTCGGGTTGCATGGAACTCCACAACCATAACATCAACATAGAGTCCTCCATGTCCCAACAATAAACGTGGGATCTGAGGCCTTAAGGGCTGGTCCAGTGAGGTGAGAGATCTTCCCCCTTCCCTTAAAAATCTCCTCACCAGTTGGGACCATTGGAGGTAGTTGCCACCATCCAATCGGTATGATTGGTGCATATCAGACAACTCACCGAAAGAGGAACCTCCGATTGATGGTTCAATTGAAATTGCTTCTCTCATTTACATGGGAGAAGCTGTTTTTTAAATCTCTGACATTATATGGGGTAACTACTAGAAGAGAAGGACAAGGAACTATCGAGGCAATTAAGGCCGAGACAAAAACGAGTATGAATCTTCCTTAGGTTGGCTCTGATACCATGTAGAAATTGGTATAGAGGTATAGATTGGATAGGAAGAACAACCAAAGAATCATTCTATTATGATACTTAGACGCTAAAATACATTCCCTATTAATAGGGAAGAAGATTACACTATAGGAAAGTTGTAGAAAAGGAAAACCGAATATGTTGTACACTATAAAATGAAACTAAATTTACAATTACAGATTAGGAAACATATTAAATCAGGATCACTATCCTAATCTTGGAAAAGATCTATCTTGATTTTAGGAAAGTAGCTCAAGATCCTTCTCCTCTAAATTCTCCTTTAATCTCGTGAATCATCCAACAGGTAGTTATTGCACATAATTGTTTGTACTCAAGTGATAGCTTAGGCAGTTGTACTCTCTTGAATTTTGGCAGATAGTTGGCACCACATCACATGGGTTGCTAGATCAATATATAAACAACTGACCACACCCAATTGAGATTGTCGAATATTAGAATTGAGAACTATTTTCCTGCTTAAAACTTCTCTCTCTTGCCCCCTATCTCTATCGATCCTTCCCCATTCTCTGTTCTTCTTATTCTCCCTACATTTTTCCTATATTTCCCTCTCCATTCTTCCCGAATTCTCATCACTATTGGCGAGAGCAACCTATCAGAATTCCGGTTTTGACATTTTGGAATCAGAGCAGCAATCTAGATGACAATCTCCTCCAATGATTTCTCCACAATGGCTGATGGAACAAGAATGAAACAGATGGAATCCCAATTGCAACAAGTTACGACAGCGGTGGCAGATATGCAGATCTAAATGGGAACCTAGGAAGCGTTGGTAGAATCAGTGGTGGAGAGGAGGACATATGGAGCTATGGATTGGTGGCGCAGGGAGAGTCGCGAGCAGAGCAACCAGTTGATGAATCGGTGGTGCGAGGAGAGTTGAGAGTAGAACAACCATCTGCACAACCAAATGTGCAATTAGATGCAACAGTTCGTGAGGATGCTTTCCAGCCAACATGTAGTAAGATTCTCTCCTGAATTTCCCCTAGAGAGAGGTCAGATCCGATCCTCCCCAGGTACGAGCCACCAACCGGTAGGATCCTTAGAGTTTGAGGCTGATTCGGAGATTTTGTTGAGAATACATCAGAAAGAAGGCAGGAAACCTTGGTTGCTTATAATCAACCTAATTTTCCAATGCCAAAACTAGAGATACCATTACTTGAGGATGAGAATTTGAGATGGTGGGTTAGACGTTGTGAATGGATGTTCAGCATGTATAATGTACTCAAATAGTAGAAGGTCACTCTGGTCTCTACCTATCTTGATGATGTGGGGGACGCCTGGTTCCGGGGTGGATCCGGGTTAAGGATGGGGGACAATGGATGGATTTTGCAGAGGACTTATGTGAGAGGTTTGAAGATCGGAGTATGAGGGATGTGGTTGAGGAGTTCAATAAACTCAAGTAGGAGTGGTCAGTGCAAGCTTATCAACTCAAGTTCAAGGAGTTGAGATCACTAATATTGATCCGCAACCCACACTTAGCAGATGAGTACTTCGTCTCAAGTTTTATTAGCGGCTTGAGTGATGAATTGAGATCAACTATGAAAATGCTACAACCCTGGACAATTAAGCAAGCAACAAAAAGTGCTCGGTTCTAGGAGTTATCAGTGGAAACCTTAATGAGGAAACAAAGAATGCAGATTAAGGGGATGAGTTCCAATGTTTGGCAGGTGGGCAATAAGGGGTTCAATAGGGAGATAGGGAAGGTTGACTAGGGTTCAAAAGGATTACTCGCCCTTCCCGCAACCAACCCTGTGCACTCATAAGGGGGAAAGATTATCGAACAGAGGAGGCAAGTAGGGTTGTGTTTCTGGTGTGGAGACAAGTACATATCGGGGCACCAATATAGGAGGCAACTACTTTTGTTGAAAGGCGAAGAAGATGTAGAAGTGGAAGAAACAACAAATCCAACAGAGACAGAAGAGGAGGATAATGGAGAGATTTCTTTACATGCCCTTAAGGGGTTGGCCAATAGCAAAATTATCAATGTGGAAGGGGAGGTAAAAAACTGCAAACTAATGGCCCTTATTGACAGTGGGAGCACCCATAGTTTTCTTGATGAGTTAACAACCAAGAGATTGAACTGCAAGCTCACTAGCACTCACTGCTTGTTGGTTACGGTGGCCAATGGAAGCAAAGTCCTGAGCCAATCAGCTTGCATGGGATTCTGTTGGGAGATGCATGAAGGAGTTTGAGGCTGATTTGAGACTACTGAAATTAGGGGGATGTGACATTGTGCTAGGGGTGCATTGGATGAAAGAGGTGAGCCCCATCAGTTTTGACTTCAATAAGATGGAAGTAACCTTTGAGATAGATGGCAGAAGGAAAACCCTTACGGGCAACTCAGAATCAGGGGTTTGCAAGATGATTATAGGGAAGAAATTGCAGAAAATATTTAAGAACAACAGTCCCAAGTGGCATAGCTATTCTCCGTCTATGCTGTGGATTGTACGGAAGGAAATTAGGAGTAGGAAGGGGAGCTAAGGGTGACAATGAGCAGCCATCTACGGGACCAATGGGAGGTAAGCGAAATTGACTCTCTTAACATACTCTTAGTTGAATTTAGGGACCTGTTTGATGAGCTTGACTCCCTACCACCTAAAAGGCCTCATGACCACTCCATTACCCTCAAACCAAATGCGAAACCTGTTAACATAAGGTCCTACCGATACCCTCCAAGACAAAAAAGCGAGATTGAAAACTTGGTAAAAGATATGCTGCAAAAGGCTATCATCAGACCAAGCCATAGTCCCTTCGCCTTACCTATGCTACTTGTCAAGAAAAAGGATGGGACATGGCAGTTTTGTGTTAACTATCGTCAACTCAATGCTATCACCATCAAAGACAAGTTTCCTTTACCCATTGTTGAAGACTTGCTTGATGAGTTAAAACATGCATCAGTTTTCACCAAGTTAGATCTTAGATCTAGCTACCACCAAATAGGAATAAAGTCAGAAGATATACCCAAAACTGCTTTCCAAACCCACCAAGGGCACTACGAATTCAAAATGATGCCCCTTGGGCTCACTAATGCCCTAGCTACCTTCTTAGCATTGATGAATCAAAATTTTGAACTTTTTTTTACGGAAATTCATTCTAATGTTTTTTGATGATATCCTTGTGTACAACCCCTCCTTTGTCTAACACCTTGACCATCTTAAGATCACATTCGAGGTCCTTTGATTCAACAAATTGTATGTCGAAAGGTTAAAATGTGCTTTTGCACAGAAGTAGGTGGAGTACCTAGGGCACATCATCTCGAGTGCTGGGGTAAGTATAGACCCAAGAAAGGTGGTTGCCATGGTTGCTTGGCCTCGGACTAACACTATTAAGGCTTTAAGGGGTTTCCTTTGGGCTAACTAGCTCCTACAGGCGCTTTGTGAGAAATTATGGGGTGATTAGCTGACCCTTCACTGAATTGTTAAAGAAGGAAGGGTTCAATTGGGCCCCCAAAGCAGAGGAGGCTTTTGAGAATCTTAAGAGGGTTATGAGTGAAGCACCAGTCTTAAGCCTACTTGACTTCAGTAAAACTTTTACGTTGGAAACCAATGCTAGTAGCACAAGGATTAGGGTAGTCTTAATGCAAGATGGTAGATCCTTGGCATTTCTCAACTAGGCCGTAGACCCCAAACACCTGGGCTTAAGTATTTATGAGAAGGAGTTATTGACAGTGTTAGTGGTAGTTGAAAAATGGAGACATTACTTGGAAGGAGGCCAATTTGTGATCAAGACGGACCATGAAAGTCTAAAGTTTTTGTTACAGCAAAAATTACATGCATAGCTATAGAAAAAGGGTATGGCCAAGTTGATGGGACTAGATTATGTGATACAATTCAGAAAGGGGAGGAAAAATATAGTCATCGATACCCTGTCTAGATGTTTTGAAGAAGGAACTTTGGTTGCTATCACATTTATTATCCCTGACTAGTATCAGGAGATCACAACAAGTTATGACTAGGATGAGGGCACGAAAGAGCTTATAGAGCAGTTGGTAATGGACCCTTCCAGCAGGCAAGGATACACCCTTACCAATGGACTAATCAGATATCAAGGAAGGCTGGTGATTGGGGGAAGTGATCAGCTCAAATGGAAGATCCTGGCAGCCCTGCATGAGTCACCGTTAGGTGGGCATTCGGGTATATTGAACACATACCATAAGGTGAAATAATTATTTTATTGGCCACGGTTAAAAAAAATCGTGATGGAATTTGTGTTGTGACATTTGTAAGAGGTGTAAACGCGAAACAATAGCCATTTCAGGCTTGCTGCAAGCTTTGGCTACACCTGGGCAGCCATGGGAGAGTGTATTTATGGACTTTATTGAAGGGCTACCAAAGTTAGAGGGGAGAGATTGCATACTGGTGGTGGTGGACCGATTCACAAAGTATGCCCACTTCCTAAGCCTAACCCACCCCTATATTGCCCAAGAGGTGGCCAGACTTTTCCTAGATCAAGTGGTGAAGCTCCATGGCACCCCACTGTCAATAGTATCAGACAAAGACAAAATTTTCACAAGCTTGCTATGGAAGGAACTAATGAAATCCCTAGGGACCAAATTGCACGTCTTCCGCCTACCATCCCGAATTTGATGGGCAAATAGAGAGAGTGAACTAGTGTTTGGAGACCTACTTGCGTTGCCTCTGCTTCTTGCAGCCTCAGGGGTAGCACAAGTGGCTTACCTTAGCCTAGTGGTGGTACAATTCTAGCCACCATAGTTCCATCAAAATGTCCCCTTTCGAGGCTTTATAATGGATATAAGCCTCCCCTCCTACCAGCCATCAAGGACACAACTACAGTGGCAGCCTCGGATACCTACTTGCAGCAAAGACATCAAGTCCTACAACTAACTACTTAGGATTGAGCTAGCCACATCCAAAAATCACATGAAGCAATTTGCAGATAGAAGAAAGAGTGAGCAGGAGTTTGTTGTAGGGGATGATGTATACTTAAAGTTGAAGCACACCCACCTCAAGACCTTATTGCAAGGGCCAATGTATAAGTTGAGCTCTAAGTTCTATGGTCCATTTCCTATCATTGCCAGGGCTAGAAATGTTGCCTGCTAACTTTAGTTACCTACAGACTCCAAGATCCATCAAGTATTCCATGTCTCCTTACTCGTTGGGTCACACGCAGTGGCCCTTGACCTACATGTGGGTGGGAAACAAAAAATCTTATTCACAATTCTTGTTGTACATAACTAATGTATTTATATACACAAGGGGATCCCCAATCACATCCCTAACAAATTGTGATTATCCTAAGAATCATCAATCAAATGGAAAAGGAAACAATTTAAAAGCAAAAAATTCTCCTAGCTTTGATCCCCTAATTGAGTATCCTAATTGAACATAACCTAAAATAGATAATAAGATTTGATTTTGTGGTATCCAAACATGTACACCACAGAAGCACTTGTTTCCATGGAGCCAGCAACCATAGTTGACAGAAGGATCATCTATAGATAGGGAGCCCCCATATCCAAAGTCCTAATCAAATGGTCTCACCTACACCCAGACAACAACACATGGGAGTACCTCCCAGACCTACTCAAGCAATTCCCTCAAGCGGAGGGGTGGTACCTTGTAGAAGCGGTTATAGGCAGTGAACAGTTTGCACATGGGTAGTTATTGCACATAGTTGTTTGTACTGAAGTGATAGCTTAGGTGGTTGTACTCTCTTGAATTTTGGCAGACAGTTGGCGCCACATGGGTTGCTGGATCAGTATATAAACAACTGAACACACCCAATTGAGATTATCGAATATCAGAATTAAGAACTCTTTTCCCACCTAAAACTTCTCTCTCTCTCTCTCGATCCTTCTTCCCCATTCTCTGTTCTTCTAATTCTCCCTACATTACTCCTATATTTCCCTCTCCATTCTTCCTGAATTCTCATCACTATTGGCAAGAGCAACCTGTCAGAATTCCAGTTCTGACAAAAAGCAGTTGTTCCCTAAACCAAACACGCTCTAAGTGGTACAAAGAGTTCATGATACACGACAGATTGGGAATCCTACTAATATTGACTGATTGGAGGTTTATGAGGGTTAGAATGCTAGGGAAAATTGTAGAAAAGGGTAGGTTTTGATATGTAACAGGTTGGGGGCAATTTAGAAGTAAAATATGGCTCAATAGATGAGATTAGAGGGCTGAGAATATGGCTGGAAGTAGAGTTACGAAAATGATATTTTGGAATTGAAATATTAGAGAAAAGACACATATTTTCTAGGCATCCCACCTGGAGTTCCATAGGCATCACACCTAGGGTTAGAATTGCATCAGACAATTCATGAAAGCATCGACACTTAGAGAAAACTGAAATTCATTCATCCATTAATGAGAAAAAGGAGCTAATAACAGTATTTATAGAGTTCCAGTAACTCTATTCTTACTGGGATTAGGAAATCCTTTTCCTATAGGAAACTAACAAAATGGAAATCCTTCCTTTTCCTATTAGGAAACTTAATAAATCTAAAACTATTAATAATAAGAGTAGGAAGAGACTACAAATAAAACCCTAACATAATTAGAGTTACCAAAAAAGAATTTAGGAAATTAATCAATATAGAGCCCAAGAAATCTTCTAGGAAGGATTTTCTTCATAAAAAGCATTCCAAATCAATGCATGCCCTTGGAACCAATTTTAAGACGCTTCTTAAAATTCCTTGGAGGTTGCTTCCAATGTCCTCAATCACATAAAGTTAATCCTGACGAAAATAAAACTACCAAAGAACAATTCAATTTACAATCCTAATAAAACTTGGATTCATAATCTCTATCAGCATGCATATGCCCTTCAAAACAAAATAGGCAGAAGTTCCTAATAATTCACAGCTGGGAGGTCCAGGATAACTCACCGTAAGCATTGCCAATTTGGATTTGATGTTTGAATCCCACAGTTACAGCAATACAAAGAATCATAAGAATCCAATTCATATCAGGAATATATATCTGTCCAAGGAATTTCTCTGATGTGTGCACAACCTTGACCCTAGGGAAACAGCCAAGTGCAAGAGCCTGCTCGATTATTGAAAATGTAGCAGAAATGGTGGCTTGACTAGCAACAATAGCCGCAAATGTTGCAACAACAAAAACTGGCCAGTAAATGCTTTCTGCAGAACAAGAAAACACCATAATTAGATGTCAAAAATTCATTTCACACCTTATATATTCAGCATAAAAAATAGGGGAGGAAAGAGTAGTCCCTTTTTTTTTTTGTTGGGGTTGGCGGGGGGTGTTGGGGTGAGTAATCCTTACATAGTCTCTTTTATATATATATATATATATATATATATATTTAGTACATAAAAATTAGATGGTGGCTTGAATAACAAACCAATCTTGAAAAGGTATCTTAAAGTATTAGCCCAAGTAAATATATGTGTAATGCCTATTTTCTATACAAACCTATTATCTTTTAGAAACAAAAAAGTGAACTTTTGTTTCTCCACTTAAGAGGTTAATACTTTGCTTGATGTACATGATCTGTTATGCATGACCACAATTATGCAGAGCATATCAATGACAGTTGGAAAAAAAACAGAAAACAAAAGTAGGAGATATGATCACATCACACATAAAAATGTGCTGTTTATTTAGTTCAAATATGTACTACAAACTGGTTTAATGGTATAGGGATTTGGGTGTTTTTAGGGTTTACAGGGAGTTTGTCTAGGGTTTAGTGTTCATTTGCAACGGAATAGGACTTATGGCTGTTTTAGGGTTTAGGTTCTCCCAAGGGTTACCTTAGCTTAGGGTTTAGGTTCTCCCTTGGGTTTTCATAAGATTTATGGTCTAGGGTCGTCTTTCTTTTTAGGAATTAGTTGTTGTGGTTTGATAAAATGGCCTTGCAAAAGATATGGCCATTGATAGAAATGGCTCAAATTCATCAAGCCGACCCCACCTAGTGGGATTAAGGGTCTACTGTCTGAAGATAAAGGACACAGGTTGTTGGTTATTCAAATGTTGATTGGGCAGGATTGCTATCAGATAGACGCTCAATTTTGGGTATTATGTCCTTGTTGGAGGCAACTTAGTATCATGGAAAAATAAGAAACAGAATGTGATGGCCAGGTTTAGTGCAAAGGCTAAATATCGAGCTACGACTGTAGCAATCTGTGGACTCATATGGTTAAAGCAATTGCTCCAATAACTGAAATTTGGAGACATAAGGCAAATGAAGTTGATATGTAATAATTAGGCAGCTCTTTACATTGCTTCTAATCCGATTTTCATGAAAGGACTAAACATATAAAAATAGATTGTTACTTTGTCAAAGAGAAGGTTCTTTCAAAAGATACCGCTATTGCAATTGTGAACTCTAATGATCAACTAGCCAATATCTTCACTAAATCACTCTATTGGCCAAGGGTAAATTACATATGTACCAAGTTGTGTGCATATGACATGCATGCTCCAACTTGAGGGGGAGGGTTGAATATTGTATAGTTGACCCAACCGATTAGCTGATTTATAGGTTGATGTATAACTGATTTGATAGGCTGTATTTCAGGCATTCAACCAATTCTCTCTTCTCACAGAACTCTTTAAAATTTCAAAACCTTTCTATTCTGTTTCAAACTTTTTTAGGTCTCAAAATGAAGTTCATTATGTTATAAAAAACATATACACTTGTGTATCTTAGCAGCAATTCAAACAAGCTTCCAATGTACTTAGATCAGTGCCGCATGAATATCAATAAAACACACCCAAACACATAAGCAGTTACCCACTATGTTGAATTAAAGAAAAACAGGACAACTCCTCAATGGGTGTCCTACGCATGTAAAATTGTTAACCATAAACTCATCTAAAAGTTAGAGAAAGAAGTAATTTTATCTTTTACCTCTCTCAACACACCTCCTCATCTTTTTGAAGCCAAAATGAAATATAGAAGGAGAATCAAATACTTTGTTCTGTAGACTAAAATGAATTTTCATACAAAAGTAGCTGAATTTAAAGAATGGGAAAAGTATAACTTACAATTCAACATAAGCTGCACAAATCAGAATACCTAACTAAAGAAAATCATTTCCTACCTTGAAGCTATCATAATCCTAAAAATAAGTGTCACATCCAAGACAGATAATTAATTTATTTTTGCAGGAGGAGTTAGTTATCACTGTAACTCTTGGTTATCAATTGATTTAGGAGGTTATGGAGTCATTTAGGAGCAGTTATTGGTAGTGAAGGAGTGGTAATTGCCCCTTAAAATCTGTGGATGGCTTATGTATAAAGCTATGACCACATGGCCGAGAATCATTATGATTATTGTGAATTAAAGATCTTTCTTTTTCTCTACAATTCTCCCTTTTCTCTCAGATCTCTCTATTTCTCCCTACTCCCTATCTAAATTCTCCTTTCTCTCTCTTAGTTCTCAATTCTCCCTCTTAATCAATTTGATTATTCGCCCTTTTTCTCTCTATTTCTCTCTCTCTCAATTTTCTCATCAAAGGAATTACAGTCAGACTCGGGTTCCTAACAAATTGGTATCAAAGTAGTCCGACTCGTGGAAGCATATACAGTCGCTGTCCAGAGTATAATTCGACGAATTTGAACTATGTGATGGAGAACGGATTCAAGAAGGAATTTGCTAACCTCAACCAAAAGCTAGATAACTTATTGGATTTGATTTCAAGGAAGTTTCAAGTCAGTATACCAGTGGAACTTTATTCTAGATCTACTGCAGAACCAATTCCAGCAGGAGCTGGAATCCTACCTAAGACATTCAATTTGTAAGAAGTTGATGAAGTACCTACATTGGATCAGGTAATTCTAACTAAAAAATCATTCATCTGTGAGGAAACTGGTGCAGGAGTCCTTTCTCAGATTTCTGACTTACAAGAAACCGAAGAACAATCTGAATCGGAAAAAAATATTGATTCATTAGGGAAAGTAATTGCGACACTATTCGAGGAGAAATTTGTTGAAGAACCTTTGGTGTGCATTAGCAAGCATGAAGCAACATATGCTTTTAAAAGCACTGTTGGAGTCCAAAAATGTTAGAGGAACAGAAGATAGTGGAAGAGCTAGTTACTGCCAGAATACTTACTACTAAAACTCATTGGTGAGGTTATTGCATGAAGATCAAGGATTTTGCACCTTATCAGGTTGTTGCACTAAATACTTATGGTTCTACACCAAGAGATTTATTTGGGGTTATACTTGATAGAGCCAGAGAGAAGAGGAAAAGGTCAAGAAGGAGAAGGAAGGAATGAAAAAAGAAAAGAGGAAGGAAAAAAGAAAAGGCGAAGGAATGGTCTAAATCAGATAGTGAAAGCTGGGATTGGATGAAGAACAGTGGCCCATTGCTGTGATTTCTTGGAGACAAGACATCTTTTAAGAGGAAGGGAATGTTACGACCAGGACAATTAAATAATTTATTTTTACAACAGTTTAATTTATTTTTGCAAGAGTTAGTTATTACTGTAACTCTCGGTTATGGATTGATTTAGGAGGTTATGGAGTCATTTAGGAGCAATTATTGGTAGTGGAGTGGTAACTGCCCCTTAAAATTTGTGGATGGCTTATATATAAAAGCTATAATCGGCTGAGAATTATTATGATTATTGTGAATTAAAGATCTTCCTTTTTCTCTGCAATTCTCCCTCTCTCGAATCTCTCTATTTCTCCCTGCTCCCTATCTAAATTCTCCTTTCTCTCTCTCAGTTCTTAGTTCTCCCTCTTAATTAGTCTGATTTTCCCTCATTTTTCTCTCTATTTCTCCCTCTCTTTCAATTCTCTCATCAAAGGAATTACAGTCAGACTTGGGTTCCTGACAATAAGGTACACATTATGTCAACATTATTGTGTATGATCAGAATTGTGTTGGAACATATCAATAAATGATAACAACAACAACAACATACCAAGCTTTTGTCCCACTATGTGGGGATATCAATAAATGATATTTGGAAAGAAAGGAAAAGCAAAAAATCAAAAGATAAACAAAGCACATATGATCACATCAAATAAAAAAGTGTGCCTTTCTTTGACCTGGAGCCCATTATAATTGTGTGCTTGAGGGCATTACAAGAACTTAGCAACCTCAAGAAACCTTATCAAATTAATTTTCTGAAGTCAATTAGAAACCAAAGCCAACTAATAAAATTTATAAAGCCAATCAAATCCTAGAGTACATCAAAGATGCTGAATAGCCTAAAATTTCAAAACTAACATGTGTGGACTAACAACATGAAACCCACACACCCATTTTTTTGGAATGCAATTAACCCACTTTGCAATCCAACTTCATGATATGTAGCAACACAAAATCAGATGTTGTTCTAGCGCTTGTGTTTTTGCTTCAAAGGTTGCATGATTGTTTTGACTATGTAACATGAACTCTGGTATAGGCGTCCAATGGCGAGCATGTCAAGTGTCAGACTCATTTAAATCTCACATCCAAGGACACAAGAATCTGGATAAATTTCAAAATTTTAAATATTTTTATTCAATTTCAAATGGCGCCTATGAGCTAGTATACAACTTTTCATACAAAGTAAGGATATTGTACTTATAGAGAAACCCTTTTCTCTTGAGATGTATATTGAGCCATGAAGGAAAAGAATAGTTTCTTATATTCATTGATAATTCACATCTGTCATTTATACACATAGGAGAGACTATATTTGGTAGGTCAACTCCCAAAGAATCAGGAAACTAATCCTAGGAATTAGGAAAGGTAATAACAAGAGAAAGACTAGGGATTATACAAGATTTCTTGAATAAGGCAGATTCTATAGGCAAAGAAGAGTTATTTTAGGGATTTCTAACACTCCCCCTCAAGCTGGTAAATGGATGTCTTCAATTCCCAGCTTGCTTGTGATCTCCTGAAATCTTAGAGTAGGCAATCCCTTAGTTAATACATCAGCTAGCTGGTTACTTGAAGGCATGTAGGGAATACTAATCAACCCACTATCCAACTTTTCCTTTATGAAATTCCGGTCCACCTCGATGTGTCTAGTGTGGTCATACTGGACCGGATTGTATGCAATGTTGATGACAGATTTGTTGTCACAATAAAGCTTCATATGTCCTTTTCTCTTGATCTTAAGATCATCAAGAACTATCTTAAGCCACAAAAGTTCACAAATATCATGTACCATAGCTCTAAATTTAGCTTCTACACTAGAAAATGCAAACACATTCTGCTTCTTGCTCCTTCAAGTTGTTAGATTGCCCCCTAGATAGGTACAATAGCTAGATGTAGACCTCTTATCCACCAGAGAGCCAGCATAGTCAGCATTTGTGTAAGCCTCAAGTTAAGTTCCTCACCTCTTTTGAATAATATCCCTTGTCCAGACATTGCTTTGAGATAATGTAGAACTCTATGAACTACTAGCCAGTGCTTTTCCCCATGAGTTGACTCACTATGCTCACTACACAAGCTATATCTAGTTTAGTGGGGAAGAGGTAGATTAATCTCCCAACAAGTTTGATATCTCCCACTTATCAACTGCACCATCCTCTTCTTTACCAATTCTATGGTTGGGCTCAGTGGGAGTACTTGTTGCCTTGCTACCTAGAACCTGATTTCCTTGAGAAGATCAACACATATTTCAGCTAAGAAATCAAGATACCCTTATTTGAGTAAGCCACCTCAATGCCTAAGAAGTATTTCAGCCTCCCAAGCCCTTTAATCTCAAATTCCTTAGCCAAGCATCTCCAAAGAGATTCTATCTCGGCTAGATCATCTCCAGTTATAATGATGTTGTTAACATACACAAGTAGGGTTTTCATTCCACCTGTGGTTCAGTGTTTTTATAAACAAAGTAGTGTCTCCTTGACTCTGTTTGTACCCCATTTCTAGCCTAGCTTTTGAAAATCTCCCAAAGCATGCTTGAGGAGATTGCTTTAACCCATATAATGCCTTTTTCAATCAACAACTCTATTATTATCAAAATTTTGATTAAATCCAAGTGGTGATTCAATGAATGCTTCTTCTTCCAAGTTTCCATGCAAAAAGGCATTCTTTGCATCAAACTATTGTAAACACCAACCAAAGTTAGCAACTAGGGATAACAATATTCATATTGTATTCATTCAAGGGTAAAAGTCTCTTGATAATCTATCCCACAATCTGTGTATACCCTTTTGCAACCAGCTTGGCTTTTTATCTTTCTAAGGACCCATCAACCGTATACTTCAAGGTAAATATCCATTTGCATCCCACTGGTTTTTTTTCCCTAAGTTAAGGTGACAATTGTTGATGCCTTATTCTTCTATAAGGCATTCATTTCCTCTATCACAGCTTGCACCTAGTTCCTCTCCCTTAATGCCCCTTGTAAGGTTCGAGGAGTGTCAATGGAGTATAAGGTAGTAAAGAAAGTTGTATACTTGGAGACAATATATGGGAAGATACAAAGTGAGAAATCGAGTGTAGAGTGCATTTTTTGAGTTCCTTTCCTAATAGAAATAGGCAAATGAAAATCATGAGAGTATGACTCAACAAAGGAAGGAGAATAGGAATATGCAGTATCTGGTTCTGGTTTGGCTTCATGAATCTGCCAAGGCTCAAAAGTAGGTCTCTTCTTTCTTGAATAGACATGCAGTGGCTTAGTAGAATTCAGATCCAATTGCAGCCCTTCCTAGATATTTTCAGGTTTGGTTTCCATCTCAGGTTCGGTTCTAGGTGTTGCTCTTTGGGAAGTTGTGGTGTCAATTTCAAGTTCAAGGGAGGAATCTGTACTCGGGAAGGACTTGGAATTGGAACCAGGTATGTTGGATATGGGAATGCTGTCAAGAATGATGCATTTTCACAAAAGGTGACATCCATAGAGAAAGAATTTTTGAGTGGGAGGATGATAGCATCTTTTTAGTGTTGAGTATCCCAAAAACACACATTTTAGAGCCCTTGGATCAAGTTTACCTATGGTGAGCATGAGTGCACAAGCGTGAAGCAGCCAAACAATTTAGGTTCTAATTGTGAATGGGCATGGAAATTAGGACAGAGTTCCGGAAGCACATGTAGGACTTCGATTTCCTAGTACTCTAGATGGTATCTAATTGATTAAGTAAGATGCTGTTAGAACAACTTCCCCCTAAAAGTTTTCGGAACATTATTTTGAAACAAGAGTGCCCATCAGGTATGCCCTTTTGTTGAGGTGTATCAACACGAGAACTCATGAATAATTCCCTCCCTTTGGAAAATTTGTTAAAGAGTTTGGTTAAAGTAATCTATTGCATTATCATATCTAACTCATTTTATAGATACCCCAAATTGTGTGTTGATCTTTTTATGAAAAGTGGGGAAGATATGGTTGACTTTTGATTTTTCTTTCATAAGGAATAACCAAGTTATTCTAGTGCAATCATCAACGGATGACACAAACCACCTAGTCCCGACAATGTTAGGAATTCTAGATGGACCCCAAATATCAATGTGAATCAAGGAGAAATGCATAGAAGACCTTGAATTACATAATGGAAATGACACACGATGATGTTTTTCAATTTCACATATATCACAGTGGAAACTGTCCAAATTAACATTACTAAACAATGAAGGACACATGTTTTTGAGTAATTGGAAAGGTGGGTGTCCAAGTTGGTAGTGACAAAGCCAGATTTCAGAAGTATTAGAAGAGAAATCTGAACATGATAGGGATAACTTATTTTCTTTATCAACACGGTCACTCATCTCTTCAAGATGGTCAAGCCCATTCCTCTCCTTAGCAAATCCAATCAACCTCCCTGTAACCAAATCCTAAAAAACACAATGTGTAGAGAAGAAGGTTACTCTTGCAATTGAGATCCTTGGTAATTTGATTAAGAAAGATCAAATTAGTGGATAATTTAGGCACATGCAACCCATTTTTCAAAAGAAGGGTAGGGGTCAAATTAACAGTTCCTTAGTCGACAATAGTGATGGAAGAGCCATTGGCAATTGTAATTTTCCTAGTATCAGGACAAGGTTTATAGGAATCAAACTGGGTTGGACTATGGGTCATTCTATTAGTATCCCCTGAGCCTACAACCCATGAGTTAGAATGGCACACCACTGAGGCATTAAAGCTATAGGAGACAAGGCACTTACCTAATTGAGCCAATGGACACTTATTAGAGGATGGAGTAAATAATAAGGTCTCTTAGCCTGTCAATTTCTTCTTTCTTAGGTTCTCCAGATTCTACCTTGCTAGAAGCAGTATTTTCTTGGGGAGTGTCTTCTCCATTTGTGTAATGTACTCTGCTTTGTTGCTGTCCCTTAAATCCTTCTTTTAGACTCAAGACTTGTGCCTTCCCATGAAGCTTGAAACAATTCTCCCATGTGTGATGAGATTTTTTGTAGTAAGTGCAATAAAGCCCCTCTTGGTTAGGACACTTACTGAATTCTGCCCTTTTGTTCTTAGTTTTGTTACCATGTCCTAAGTTATTACCCTTAGTTCCAGCTTTGTCCTTGTAGAGATCATAACCGAACCTTCAACTGTTTGGGTGTCAAGAATAACTGACCTTCAGCTTTCCTCAGCCCAAATTATAGAGAAGACTTCATCGAATGACGACAACTTCTCTTTCCCAATACTTGTACCCTAACCTAATTGAAGTTGGCATTAAGACCTAAAAGGAAGTCGAACATTTTGTCCCTCTCCACAAATTCCTAGAGTGTCTTGGCATCATCACTCCACTTCATCTTAATACCTTGATAATGGTCCATTTCAAGCCAATAATCTTTCATCAGATTATAGTATTCGGTCACCAAGAGTGTACCTTGCTTGGTGGTTGATATCCTTGCAAGGTGGCTGATATCCTTGCATCTTGCATCTTTGAATAGGTCTGGCAAACTGATTCCCAGACTTCTTTAGCAGTAGGCAGAAACATACAATTCTCAATGATCTCCAGCTTTGTTGAGTTCCAAAGCCAGGACATAATCATCAAATCCTTTTCATCCTAAGCATGAAACTTTGGGTCACTAGGATTCAGTCATGTTCCATTCAGATGACTGATCTTTCCCTTTCCCTTTAGGAATGTCTTCACACTATGCAACCATTGGAGATAGTTTCTCCCATTTAGTTGGTAGGCAGGATTCATGCTCTAAAGTTCCCTGATGGACACATTCTGTCCTAACTTGAAGGTGGTTCTAGATGAACCAGATGGCATGGTCTTGGAAGTTTTGACATTGTTTGGGAAGAGGAATCGGAATAAAGTTTCGGCGATGAAGGCCAGTTATTAGATGTAAGGAAGTGAGGTCGATAGGCAATGAAAGCCGATCAATTTGGGCAGGTCTGCTCAGTGAAAGATTCCAGCAGTTTCGATCAGCAATGAAGGCTGGTAAAGGGCGGGCCCAAGAGCAACTACTCTAATACCACGAAGAAGAAGAATACTTTCTTATATTCATTGATATTACACCTGCCATTTATACACATAGGAGAGACTATATTTGGTAGGTCAACTCCCAAAGAATCAAGAAATTAATCCTAGGATAAGAGGAGTAGGAAAACTACATAAGGAAAACTATCTTCTATAAGAAATACAATATAAGGAAAGGATACACATTTACATTCTTAGGAAAGTTTCCTAAGTCTGAATTAGGAAAGATCCTATTCCAAATTAGGAAGCTTCTAAAACTGCATACTTTGACTATCACACACATCTTTCTTCGTGCACCAACACTTCCCCCTCGAGTTGGTGAATGAATGTATATCATTCCCAACTTGACTATTAGATCTTTAAACCTTTTTACAACTAGCCTTTTAGTAAGAACATCAGTCACTTGATTTTTTGATGGTGCGTAGGGAATCTGAAGTAGGCTTGCATCTAACTTTTCCTTAATGAAGTGTCAGTCTATTTTTATATGCTTTGTCCTGTCATGCTGAACATGATTATAAGCAATACTAATAGTTGATTGATTATCACAAAAATAGTTCGATAGGACATTATAACTTGATCTTCAAATCCTCTAGGATGATTCGCAACCACAACAACTCACACAAACCAAGGGCTATAGCCCCAAATTCTGCCTCAGCAATTGATCTTGCCACAATGCCTTGCTTCTTACTTCTCCAAGACACTAGATTTGCCCCTAAAAACACACAATATCCAATGGTGAATCTCTGATCAATTAAAGATCCTCCACAATCCGCATTAGTAAATCATTTGATACTTAAATCAGCCCTTGGTTTAAACATAATGCCCTTGTCTGGTGTAGCTTTGAGGTAGTTCAGG
The DNA here is from genome assembly GCF_014633365.1 of Diospyros lotus. Lineage (NCBI taxonomy): Eukaryota > Viridiplantae > Streptophyta > Magnoliopsida > Ericales > Ebenaceae > Diospyros > Diospyros lotus. The sequence continues at coordinate 34,857,406 of NC_068345.1, forward strand.
ATCCTCATTACTACATGCATATGCTCCTTTGTTGGGTTGTGCATGAATTGGCCCACTAGGCTGACAGCAAAGGCTATGTCAAGCCTAGTATGAGAGAGGTATATCAACCTGCCTACTAACCTTTGGAACCTTCCCTTATCAATTGCCTTGCCATTAGGATTCTCCTGCAATTTGATGTTAGGTTCTATCAGTATGCTAGCTCCTTTTCCCCCTATCATACATGTTTCAACTAGCAAATCAAGTACATACTTATGTTGAGATAGGAAGATTCCAGCCTTAGAGTATGCCACTTCAATCCCGAAAAAATATTTGAGTGCTCCAAAGTCTCTAATTTCAAATTCCTTGGCTAGATTTACCTTGAGAATATGTTGTTCTTCTTCATTATTTCCTGTAACCACAATGTTATCAACATATACCAGCAGGGTAGTTACCTTTTCTCCCAAATGTTTGATGAAGAGAGTACGATCCCCTCTACTCTTATGGTACTCCACAGACTTCATGGCCTTAGAAAACTTGTTAAACCAGGCTCGTGGGGATTGCTTGAGCCCATACAAAGCCTTCTTAAGTCTACACACTTTCCCTGAACCTTCTTCCTGAAATCCAAGAGATAACTCCATGGACACCTCCTCCTCTAAATCTCCATGCAAGAATGCATTTTGTACATCTAGTTGTTGCAGTTTCCACCCAAAATTGGCTGCTAAAGATTTGAGGACCCTTACAATGGTTATCTTTGCCACAAGGGCAAAAGTCTCAAGGTAGTCTATGCCATAAAACTATGTATAGCCCTTGGCCACCAGCCTGCCTTTATACCTTTCTAGGGTTCCATCAGCCTTGTATTTTAAATTGAATATCCACCTACAACCCACTGGATTGACTCCTTTGGGTCTAGACACCAATTCCCATGTCTAATTTTTATTTAGGGCTCTCATCTCCTCCAACATAGCCTCCTTCCAGTTCTAATCTTTTAAGACCTCCTCTACTGATTTTGGAATAACAACAGCATCCAAAGATGTTAGGAAGCTTTTATGGTTTTGGAAAAGGCAATGATAGGATAGATAATTGGCCAAGGGATGTTTTGTACAGTTTCTAACCCCTTTCCTTATAGCAATTGATAGGTCCAAATCATTAGGTTCGGGATTAGTTAGGGCTGAAACTAATGGAATAGAAAATGCTTGTTGTTGTTGGCTGAATTTCATACCTGGGTTAGGATCTGATGCTAATGTAGGCTGAGGATCCTCAATGGGTTGTCTTCTTTTGAATACATAAGAAGAGCCCTTAAACCTAACCGGAGATGGTAGTTGTTGAATTGCTTGTTTATTGCAGTTTGCATGCTGAGGAGAGGAATTAGGAGAGAAAGTATGCTGAGGTGAGGAATAAGGAAAAGAGTAGGAGATTGATTAGTACCACCACGCTCACTGGTGCTTGGTGTTACTGATCCTAGGTTTGGGAAGGAATTCCTAGAGTCTTGATTAGTGTTCTAAAATGCGCTAGGCGTTAGTCGGACGCCAGACTAGGACCTAGCGCCTAGGCAGTGCCTAGAAAATTTATTTAAAATTTAAATAAAATTCATATTTTTATATATATAAAAACAGATTATATATAGGCTATATATATATAAATCTTTCTCTATAACACTAAAAGGTAGTTGGGTATTGGGTAACATGTATGATATTAAAAAGAAAATAATGTTAAAAGGAAATGAAAGGCAGTTGAGAATTGGGTGAGATTGTCGTGGCTAACTTATATATATTAAGATGTAATATATATATATAGATATATATATTGCTAACATAATATATTAATATCATATAATAGTAGGGGAATGAGAAGATTAGAGCAGCTGGTGGAAATTTCCAGCATATTGGACGCACAAAGGGCTTCCACCTCCACCGCCATTTTCTCTCTCCCATGTGCTGCCACTTGAATATATATCTATATATATGTATAATATATGATATTAAAATAGGATGAATAAAAGGCAGCAACAAGAGCCTTCTCAAGCGTCTATCTATCTTTCTGTTCCCCAACCCTCCAGAATGCGTGAGTGTGCATTCTACTTCTTTAGTTTTGCCTCAGTGCTCCGATTGTCTTCTTCCTCTTTCATGTCTATTTGCTTAATCTGTTGGACTGCTTCTTCTTACCTCCATGGCAGCACTAGGTGCAGCCGAAATTGAGCTTCCATCATACAACTCAATATTAGCATACACGCACGCTGCATGCACGTCTGGGCAACCCAAGCGTCGCCTAGGTGTCGATTGGGCTGAATTAATCGACCCAACGTTTAGGGGTGCCAATTAGCAATTATTTGCGGCGGCTAAGGGCTGCTTAACGCCTCAACAGCCGCCTAGGCCGCCTTTTAGAACACTGGTCTTGATCGTCATACCCTACAGTCTCCCCCTGAGGGGAGAACCAAAAAATGACTAAAATTCTACAAAGGTGACATCTTTGGAGACATAGAATTTTTGAGAGGTAGGGTTGTAACATTTGTAGCCTTTTTGGGTAGGAGAATACCCAAGGAAGACACACCTAAGAGCTCTAGGATCAAGTTTGTCCCGATTGGTTTTAGGAACGTGAACAAAACACACACAACCAAATACTCTAAGAGGAAGAGGAGAATGTAAACTCAAATCTAGAAAAAATGATCCTAGACAGTGAAAAGGAATTTGGTTGTTTAGGACCTTAGATGGAACCCTGTTAATCACATAAACTGCTTTAGAACAGCTTCCCTCCAAAAATGTTTAGGAACATGGTGATGATGGAGAAGAGTTCTAGCCACATTGAGGAGATGTCTCATCTTTCGTTCAACTACTCCATTTTGTTGTGGAATATCTATGCAAGAAGATTCATGAACTATCCCCTCTTGTTGAAAAAACTAATATAAGTGATTGCTGAAATAATCCCTTGCATTACCCAATGGTAGCTTTATCTTTTAACAGAAAAATCCAACACATACGAGTGCAGTCATCTATAAAGGAAATAAACCATCTTGCCCTAGAAAAATTGGATAACTTGGATGGCCCCCAAACATCATAATGGATTAAATAAAATGATTTAGATGATAGTTTATTGCTGATTGGATAAGACACCCGATGGTGTTTAGCAATTACACACACATCACACTAGAGTCTTAAACAAGATGGGAAACATACTTTTTAACAGAACAAAAAAGGAGGATGACTTAGTCTAAAATGATAAAGCCAAATGTCGAAAAGATCAGAGGTTGATTGGGATGAACAAGCAACCCTTAGTTGTCTCCCTTTAGGGAAATCACTCTCCCCTTGTAAGACATACAGTCCATTTTGTTCCTCAACCACACCAATCATCTTCCTTGTGTCCATGGCCTGAAATTTACACATATGAGGAGAGAAAATAGCATGGCAATTCAGCTCTTTAGTAAGCTAATGAATAGAAATAAGGTTGGTAGCCAAATTAGGTATATGAAGCACCTACTTCATAGATAACTTAGGGCTAAGATTGACCTTGCCCTGTCCTTGGATGGGAACTGAGGTTCCATTGGAAATGGTTATCTATTTGGTGGTTTCAAGAGGCTCATATGACTCAAAAACATGGAGGTTAGGGGTCATGTGATTGGTGGCTCCTGAATCTAGGATCCATATGTTACTCCTATCAGTTTAGAGGCTAAAAAAGAACCAGAATTTAGGTAGTTACCTTGTTGTGCAACAGTGCAAGCTCCATCCTGGATTGTCCTTAGGAAGTTTTTCAGCTTGTTAATCTCCTTAGCATTCAACTGATTAAGATCAGATCTAAAAGATTTTGTCTTATCAGAGGACCCTACTTCCTCTTGTTCCTTGCTTGAGAGACAAAACTGGTGCTTCAGATTCCTGAATCCTCCCATCTTGCTCAAAACAGCCTCCTTCCCATGGAGTTTGAAGCACGTCTCTCTAGTGTGTCTAGGTTTCTTGCAATAGCTACACCACAACCCTTCACACAACCTGAGTTAGTTTGAGCCTCTAATTTCCCTACTTTAAACCTTGTTCCTTTGTTACTATTTATCATGGCAGAACCTTCAGAACTATGCTTATTGAGCATGGCACCCCTTCGATTTTATTCACTTCTAACAATGGCAAACACTTCATTAAGAGTAAGGAGTTTATCTCTACCAAGAACTTGAATCCTCACCTAATCAAATTCTGGATTAAGGCCTACCAAAAATTCAACAATCCTATCTTGTTTGAAAATCCGATTGAGGGTGGTAGCATCCTCACTGCACACCATGTTGATGTTTTGATAGTGATCAAGTTCTAGCCATAAGCCATTCATCCTATTATAGTATTCTATTACAATTAATGGCCCTTGTCTAGTGCCACTAATCTTGGTCTTAATCTCAAAGATCACTGAGGCATCTTAGACCTTGGAGTAGGTTTGCCTCACTGTTTCCCAAATCTCCTTTGTTGAACTTAAAAACATAAAATTCTTACTAATCTCAAACTACATTTGTAATACCCTAAGAGCCTAGAGAAGAGTAGTATATATCGAGGATAAGTAAGGAAGAAAACAACACCAGCTGGATACCTTTTAAGCTGAATGTAGGCAAGGAACTCTAGGGTTAAGCGTGCTTGAGTTGGGGAAGCTCAAGAATGGGTGATCCTCTGGGAAGTTTGCGTAAGCCCATCAGGGTAAGTTGTTCCGGTCCTTCCTATTACTCGATGTGGGATGTTACAGGTGATATCAGATCTGACCCTTGGTGAAGGCGGTTCGATGAGGGTGGGGAGTGGCGACGGGGCTCGAGGGCCAGTTGTAAGGTTTGGCAGGCTTCTAGGATGGCAGCCCCTAAAGGGAGAAGATCTAGGACCAAGTGTAAGGTTGCATGACGAGGACGTCATGTGCTCAAAGGGGGGAGAATGTAATACCCCAAGAGTCTAGGGAATGGTAGTATATATCGAGAATAAGTAAGGAAGGAAACAACACCAGCTGGATACCTTTTGGGTTAAATGTGGGCAAGGAACTCTAGGGTTAAGCGTGCTTGAGCTGGGGAAGCTCAAGGATGGGTGACCCCGTGGGAAGTTTGCGTAGGCCCATCAGGGTAAGTTGTTCATATCCCGCATCGACCGATAGGAAGGACCAGAACAACTTATCCTGATGGGCCTACGCGAACTTCTCAGGGGCTCACCCATCCTTGAGTTTCCCTAGCTCAAGCACGCTTAACCCTAGAGTTCCTTGCCCACATTCAACCCAAAAGATATCCAGCTAGTGTTGTTTCCTTCCTTACTTATTCTCGATATATATTACCCTTCTCTGAGCTCTTGGGGTATTACATTCTCCCCCCCCCCTTGAGCACATGACATTCTCGTCATGCGACCTTACAACTGATCCCAGATCTCTCCCCCTTTTGCATGACCGATGTGGGATTCGCCTATGGTGAGTACACGCACCCCCCCTTAAGGACTCAGCGTCCTCACTGAGGTTTGCCCCACCACCGCGATCAAAGGCTTGAGGGTCGACTCCGATACCACCTGTAACATCTCGCATCAAGTGATAGGAAGGACCGAAACAACTTACCCTGATGGGCCTACGCGAACTTCCTAGGGGGGTCACCCATCCTTGAGCTTCCCCAGCTCAAGCACGCTTAACCCGGGAATTTCTTGCCCACATTCAGCTCAAAAGGTATCCAGCTAGTGTTGTTTCCTTCCTTACTTATCCTTGATGTATACTACCATTCCCTAGGCTCTTGGGGTATTACAACATTGCACTCCATAACCGAGACATAATAAGGGAGTCCTCAACATCCCATGCCGTGAAAGTAGGATCTGAGTCTTTTGGAGGAGGTGCAGTCAAGTGGCCGATCTTCCCCCGGCCCTTGAGGAAGGTCCTTACGAGTTGAGCCCACTGCAAGTAGTTCCTATTGTCTAGGCGGTAGGAATAATGCATACCAAGCAAGTCTCCAGCTCCAGTTGGTTGTTCAATTGGAGTTGATTCTCCAGTTGTCAGGGTGGGTGCAGGTTCAGAGAGTTTTGACATGTTCACCGGAATAATTAGTTGAACAAAGAAGAAGCAATGAAGGCACACTAGGCTTCTATGCAGATCGGGCTAGTATTGTTGGCTTTGATACCATGTAGAAAACTAAATGGATCAATTAGAATAATTCTCCAATAATCCAAAATATACACAATGTCTACAAGAAATACAACATAAGGAAATGATACATATTTACATTCTTAGGAAAGTTTCCTAAGTTTGAATTAGGAAAGATCCTATTCCAGATTAGGAAGCTTCTAAAACTGCATACTTTAACTATCACACACATCTTTCTTCGTGCACCAACATAAAGATTTCTTGAATAAGGAAGATTCTATAGGCAGAGAAGAGTTATTTCAAGGATTTCTAACAAGCCAAGATCCAAATAACCATGTTGGACCACATATCCCATATCCTACCAAAGTGCCAGTGTCCAATATGGGTGCTTCAACAACTTAAACGAGTCCATATAGGTTTTGACACAACCTTTTAGATTCCCATCCACCTTGTTTGGTATTGTGTTTCTCATCACCGAGTATAACGTTACATATTTCCAAGTACACCCTGTAATCCATTTTATTGGTAGTGCTTCATATTTGCAAAATTCTACTTCCTTACTGGTTGTTATGGTCAAAACAACAGGCAAGAGAACATGAAAAGAGAAGGTGGAAAATATAACAATATCAGAACAACCTGGAATTGAAAGATAGAATGCATCAACCACATGATCCTTGTTTTTCATAAGGTATGCAGCTTGTCCAGAATAAGCTAAAAGGAGGCAAGGGAACACAACAACAGTGGAAGCAAGCTGTACAGCTGAAAGTGGAAAATAGGCAAGATCAGCAAAAAGGGCCTCTGTCCCTGCAATAGTTAATAATTTAGCAATCAGAACACAAGTAACCAGTTCTGAGTTATTGCCCAAATCATGAATCAGTTCTTACAGAAAATGGATCACAAGACAAATAAAAGTTTACCTGTAATACTAAGCATGATTCCTCCGAGGGAGGTCCAGCCATCTCTGCCTCCCCTTCTAAAATACCGATATATATGAATTGGTGAAAAAGCTCTCAGAACACTGCTATCATATTTCCATATGTTGAATATTCCAATACTTCCAATTAAGAGAAACCAAAGTAACACAATTGGTGCAAATAGCCACCCAACTTTATCAGTACCATAGTGCTGCATGCTAAATAGTCCTACCAAAATGACAACAGCAACCAGCACAACTGTGTCTGTTGTACCAAATGTAAATTATAATATATTAATCCAAATAATTGAAAAAATTAAATGAGATGTTTTATTAAAAAAGGTACCAGTTCTAGAGAACTAGAAGTTGTAAGCAAGGAAATACCACTGCTCATTTTGGGGTGGGCTACCTTGATTCCGCCAGCAGCTGAAAGAACTGTAAAAAACAATTCGGAAAACATCTCATACATAAAGGCAAAGAGAACGATCCACTGCAGTAATAATGAACAACAACATACCAAGCTTATATCCCATTATGTGGGGTTGGCTACATAAATTCTCACTCTCCAATCATTTCTATCTATGGCCTTATCTTCTATAAAGCCCCTATAACTAATATCAAGCCCAAGTGTCTCTCATCAAGTTTTTCTTGGTCTTCCTCTATCTCTTATGTTAAACATTTGTTCAGTTTTGTCCACTCTCTTCATTGGGGCCTGCATTGGTTTTCTTCTTACATAATCAAACCATCTTAATCGTGTCTCAACTGGCTTACATCAATAAGAACCTGTCTGAGCTAATTATGAATTACCTCATTTATAATTCTATCTTTTGTTGTATGTCTACACATCCATCTTAACATCCTTATCTTTATTATGCTCATATTTTGTAAATGTTAGTGCTTTATTATGCAACATTCTATTGATACAACAAAGGTAGTCTTATAGCTATCCTATGAATTTTCCTTTTAGCTGTAATCGAATCTTATTAGATGCACTTTTCCATTTTAAACATCATGCCTTTTCTCTAGTTGCTAAATTTAAGTATCATGCCTTAATTCTAAAGGTAACATCCTTATTAATCTCCCAAAATTTATTGATCCAATATATCTAAACTGATCTTTTCTTCGTACAACTTCATCTTCCAGTGTTATCATATTGTCATCCACACTTATTTTTTCTATATTTACATCCCATATATTCAATTTTCACTCAACTTAAAACCTATAGATTCTAAAATGTTCCTCCATGTCTCAAGTTTAGTATTCATGCTTTCTTTTATCTCATCCACCAACACAATGCCATCCGCAAATAGCATACGCCAGGGCACCTCTACTTGGATACGTGTAGTGAACTCATCCATTATTAGGGCAAATAGGAAGGGCTTAATGTAGATCCTTGATGTAATCCCATTGTAATTGGAAAAAGCCTCAATATCCCTTCCACATGTTCTGATATGATTCTGCTCCATGGAAAATGTCTTTCATAACTTATACATAAGCAATTCAGACTCAATTCTTCTCTAAAACCTTCCATAAGACTTCCCTAGGAACTTTGTCATAAGCTTTTTCTAGATCTATAAACAACATATGTAAATCCTTTTGTTTATCTCTATACATTTTTCATTAGATTACTCAACAAATATATAGCTTCTTTTATTGACCTAAGAGGCATGAAACCAAATTGGTTTTCCAACACCTTGGTTTCTCTTCTTAATCTTAGTTCAATCACTCTCTCCCAAAGTTTCATAGTATGGCTTATTAACTTGATTCACCTATAATTTCCACAACTTTGAACAACACATTTATTTTTGCACATAGGTACTAAAGTGCTCTTCCTCCATTTGTTTGACATCCTTTTTGATTTATGGATCACATTAAATGATTCCATTAACCTAAAAATGCCCTCTTCTCTCATGCATTTCCATACTTCCATCGATATGTTATTTAGCCCAGTTGCTTTACTATTCTCATCTTTTCCAATGATTGCTTTATTTCATTTGGATATATATGTCTATGAAACATGTAATTTTTATCTTCTTCAAAGTGACTAAGATTCCCCAACATAGCACTTGATTCTCCACATTCATTGAGTAACTTCGAAAAATACTCCTCCCACATACAAGAGAAAATCTTTCACATAGTTGTTGTATTGCAGGTTTAAGAAAAAAGGATATTAACCAGTGATGGTCCCTCTCATCATTGTGTCCTCTCTCGTAGATGGTCTCAAATTTTAGCCAATGTCTACACATAGAGTTTACTCTTTGGTTTTCCTCCATTAGTACAAACCCTAAAAGTCCACATCTTTACCAACATTTGGCCAACTAAAAACAAAATCAATTTTAGAACCAAAGTTTAACATGTTCTAACAAACGATCCCACAACAGTTGGGTATAGGAGTCACAAGGGTTCACCAGTCTCACAAAGTGGTAGATCTATATGCCTAAACTAACAAATTGTTGGCAAGGTTGTGTCATTGTTTAGATAGTCCAGTAGTCCAGTGAATGGGTGACCTCATTTCTGAAGCACCAACTCCATTGAAAAAACTTAGGCAGCAATTTGTGCTCTGTCTACCCAACTTCAATACTATTGCAACTAGTCTCTTGCATCAAACAGAATCAAGCCATATAGTTTTTGATAAGTCAAATAGAAAATTAAAATAAGACCAGTACAGAGTTCAAATTGGATAAAAATAATCAAAACTAACTCAAAAGATTAGAAGACCAGAATGTCAAGAATGAATTACTATGACATCCCATAAATTAATTAATAAGCATGGGAAGAGGGTCTCTAAGAGAGACTTCTAAAGAGAAGAGAGTTACACCAAAATTTGATGAAGAAATAAAGCACAAAATGGTAGCCAGGATTGCTGAAGTAGATGAAAAACCTTAGGCAAGCAGCTGAATTTAAATCAGTTTTTGGAGACTAAATAAAGAGAAATATTTGCATCTCTATTATGTTATTAGACTAAAAAGAGGGTTCTAATGATATAAAAATTATTAATCTTGTGTAAGAATTAAGAGAGTTGGATGAAGGACTTAAATAATGAGATTGTGGTAAATTATAAAAAAATTAGAACAGTCGCAGCTCTAAGAAATCTGTAGAAGCTTGTAAGAGCTTCTAGAAACAAGTAGGAAGTGGCAGCCACAGCGGAAGCAGATAGGTGAGGTGTTGGTTTCAGATGAGAGGTGGCATTTTAGGCTAGGTGGCAGGTTAAGAAGGAAGAAGAGTGTCCAACTGCAGAGTTTTAGGGTTAGGTGGCAGGTTTAGAAGAAAGATGTCCAGCTGCAAATTTTTAGGGATGGGTGGCAGGTTTAGAAAAGAGATGAGTGCCCAGTTGCAGATTTTTAGAGCTAGGTGGCCGGTTTAGAAGAATATGAGTGTTTAGCTGCAGAGTTGAGTGTCCACCTGCCAGAGAGCTGCTTATTTCTGGCTATAGATAGGCCATTTTCCTGCCATTTCACAACATAAATGAAGTTAACTGAGGAGCCCTCCATAGAAAGAGTGTTAAGAGTGAGAAAGACCTTGCATGTGGCCAGATTTCATTGTATAATTGATCCAAACACGTGTAACAATTTAAATATCGGGCCCATGGTGAGGTTCGAATTGAGGAGCTTTGCCTATTTTGATACAATGTTAAATCTCATCTAAAAACTTAAGCTATTAGATAGGGGATTAACTTTATTTTTTATATTATTATTTTCACTACAACCTCATTGTGAGAAACATGAACCATGTTTAACTATTGATACACAAGTGAACTATGACAATATATTGTATCTTTTGATTGCAATCATATGGTATTTAATTAAATTAGCATTAACTAAGAAAAAGCCAAAAGATAGGAAGCAAAAAATTTATTCACACATTATAAATAGGTTTCAAAGAAAATTACATTGGATCAGACAAACATGCTTATGGACTCGTAGAAGAATTAATTAAATTCACAGATCATATAGGTGAATGATCTTAGAACCAAAAGTAAATGTTCTCTCCCTTCTTCACATTTTTGTTACAATCCTAAGCGGTTGTTACACAATAATGGGTCAACTAGTGTAAATTTCAATCATGCAAACAAAAACAAAAAGTGCATTATTAATAGAAGAATAAATCAAAATGCTTCAATCAATGCAAGTATGATAGAAGTCTTCTCATAACGCTTAGAACAATGAACATGGTTATACCTGATATAGCTGGAGTGAGAATTCCATCGCCAATTGCCATGCACGTGCCAACAAGGACAAGCAAAAGAAGAGCATTCTTTCTGAAGGTATATTTCTCCAACCATGCCTTCGTTTTTGCAGCATATGAATGCTCATGGAAACTGTTACGACTATATGTTGTCAGCTCCTCATCAGTACGATGTTGATTAGGAATTGTCTTGATTTTTGCATGTCGACAGAGCAGTGAATAAAGAGCAAAAGTACCACCTGACAGTCAAAAGATAAGTCTACTGGCATCTCATCAATACCAAAGAGGGTTCTCAGTGTTATGGTTTATAAAAGAAATTGGACAACGCAACTGCAAGAGCAGAATATTTGAGAAAGTACAATTTTCTGATGTAAAAGATGAACATAAACATCAAAGAGGGTGCTGTGTATCACTTGAGTTTTGAAATTAAATGATAGTTACCAAAGAACAAAAAGTTCCACCTGACGGTCAAAAAAACAAGTCAAAGAAGGTCCTCAGTGTTATGGTACATCAAATAATTGGACCTTGCAGCTGCAAGAACAGAATATTTGAGAAAGTACAATTTTTTAATGTGAATGAAGACCATCAATATGAAACAGGGTGCTCAGTCATATGGTATGTTATAGAATCAGAAGGAGCCCCAAAGGTAGAATGTTCAAGAAAGTACAATTTTGAATGCAAGTAAAATGAAAACTAAGTCATGTTTTATATAGGTTCAACTGTCCATGTAGATAAAAACCTATGCTTAACAAACAACTCAGCTGAGTCTCAGTTATATGATGATCAATTCATGTTTCTAGAGACTACAATGGAGCACAAAAATAACTTCTTTTTCAAGGAAAAGTTTGGTTGCATATAGCAGCACTTAAATATATGATTCAGCTAATTGTTTGTTTCCCTAAAGATCGATTATTTCTTTTTTTTTCTTTCCTCATGATAAGCAAATTATATGAAATATCTGCATTCAGAAAAGGGATACCACCCATTTGCCCAAGAATCGATCTATTTTCAATTCAATATTTCGAAGCAATCCCTTCCTCAATTAAATCAAGATATGAAACAGAGTACTTTTTACAATCACCCCAACAACCCCCCCCCCCAAAAAAAAAAAAATAAATAAATAAATAAAACATAAAACATAAAAAATAAAATCCTATCAAATGATTGAAGCACCTTATATAGCAGATTACTTTTATAATATGAAACACATATGTATGAGGTAAAAGTCTGGATTATGAAACATGAGAAACATTTTCATCTCTAGCTACTTTTTCAATATAATGACTAAATCAGCAAATAGTGTTTTAATTAACTACAAGCTAAATCAAAGCTTTTCCTGTGACATCCAAAAAGAAAAAGAAAAAGAAAAAGAAAAGAAGAAGAAAAAACAAAAGAGGGGTAAGACTCGTGAAACCATTGTAGATGAGGATATATTAATTACAATTATAGAAGGATTAGGCTTGAGTCCAAATTTTGTATTATCTGACTGATATTCATAGTTAGGATTTTACCTCTACCCTGCAGTTAGACTAGAAACTCCCAACTCAAAATGCAAGAAAGTGTGATTGAAATCTTTCATTTTCAAGCAAAATACAGAACTATTAATTTCAATTGTATCCATTTGAAGCTTGATTTGTATCCTTCCTGGTCAACGTTGGCTAGAAGGAATTATGTAGTCCATTGGATCACCCTGCTACTGTATTCACAATGAAAATGTGTGACATATTTAAATCTAGACATAATCTTATTTCAGTACAACAACAATAACAATCACAAACTTTAATCCTACTAGGTGGAGTTGGCTACATGAATTCTAGACCTCCAACCATCTCTATTCATGACCATACCATTTGTAAAGCCAGCACTATATCCTATGTCATGTTTAAGCGTTTCCTATCAGATTCTCTTCTGTTTTATCTACCTCTTTTGCTACAAAATTTCTCTATTTCATCCACTTACCTCACAGGTGTGTATCAATTGTCTTCTCACATATCCAAATCATCTTAAATGTGACTCCCGCATCTTATTTCCATTAGGCTCCACTCCACCATTATTATGTAAGATCTTGTTATTTATTTTTGTCCTTTTTTTTGTATGGCAGCAAATCTACTAGAACATTCTTATCTCATTTACACTCATATTTTTTCACATGTTGATGCTCAATTGCCCCAACATACTCAGCCCTACAACAAAATGGTCCTCTAGTTACCTGATACAGCTTCTCTATTAGCGTTAAAGGGCTTTTACATAATCTTAGTTTAGTAATTTAAAGAATTAGGTCTTGTATAAATATATATGTATATATATATATTTGATAGGTGGGATATCATTATGTTTTAGTAGATAATGAGTGCATACTATCACAGTGCAAAATAAGATGAACAAAAAAAAGCCCTATATCCCCTTTACATCATATCATTAAGAAACTTCATAAAATCTAAAAATTGATAAAGGAGGACCCCACTGAAAACCAACCATGCAGAGGAGATAGATATACAAGATAGGGAATTGGATATATTCTACAATAGATAAGGGCCCTGGGTAGGATAAAGGTGAACATGACTTTATTGTTACCTACACTGTTTTTGTGATCAGAACATCACAAATGATAATATCTAGTTACACATTACCAAAATTTCAGGTCACATCTGGGAACTAACACCATAAGGTCTCCAAATCAAGAATATTCCTCTAGCCTAGAATAGATTTAAGTGATGTAATTTTCTAAAATTTCAGTACAAACATGTACTACTACTTTTTAAATCCTTCAAGACAGAAAAAGTTCAGAACTTAAGGACCACATGCCTATTGCTTTGACACACAGTAAACACATGGGCTCTAGCTCAAGTTTGACCAACATAAATTGAGTTCCATTGGTAAATATTAAGCACGATATCATTTTTCTTTACATGTAAAGAGAAGTGTATTCATACCTACTAATAACTTCTCCGCTAGACCTTTTACTCTAGAATTCCAATGTGGTAGAAATTACAGTCCTTAAAAATAATATTAGGAGTTTGTTCCACTTCTTTTCCAACATATAGCATTTGATAGATAATATCTTAGTATTCCAATCATGTTTCCATATTGTATAGGTTGGTTTCACAATATCAACTATGCGATGTAACACAACCATGTCAATTATCTACATTCAAGACTCATGAAACTTCTCCATATGAAGATGGTGGTGTTAGAAGGTTGCGTTAACAAGGGCATCCAGCATAAAATTTTGCAACATTGTTCTTTGCATGGATTTGTGTTCTCAATGTGACTTTTAGATGTCAGTTGGCATTTGAATGTCATGCCACCAACCCTAACTTAGTAGGATAAGGCGCAGTTGATGATGATAATGAGATAATTTCTTAATATTATGATACTATAAAATATGAGTACATCTGTAATATAAAATTGAACAAGATGTTATAATGTGATGTACTTTATAAAGTATATTATATTTTTTGTTGCACCTCCTTTCTTTTTGAGTCTTGATTCTTTGAAAATAGTTTTGCAGTTTTCATGCCTTCTGCTTGTTACTGTGCATTTTAAGCAGTGATTGATGCCATGAAAGATGTCCTTTTAATATTAATCTTGCATTTCAATATCTTATTTTAGACCTCTTCACACTAAATTCATTCAATTAGCATAATGGAGGTTGACCTTTTTTAGTAGGATTCCTTAATGAGAAAATGGTTAGAACTTAACACCACATCTCAATGCAGTTAAATAATAAAATCATTTGACTTTTGTGGCCACAACTTAGACCAATGAGTGAACCAACATTAAAAGAAGCAACAGCACAGCAATTGTGCTAATTGTCACCAATTACTTGATAAAATACTTACCAAAAAATAGAAACTAAAAGGTCATCCTCAATGCATAAGGCTCTCCATTTTTCAAAGATCATTTGTGTATGCAACCTTACTCTTTGCAAAGACAGTTTTTTCCACAACTTGACCCCATGATAGCAATCTTAACATTGCTATCAAGGCTTGCCCTTGCCAAAAAAGAAAAAAACTAAAGAAAGTATATATCATGCAATGTGCTGTAGATATATTCCATCATGCAAATATGCTCATATATTTCTAGCTCCTACCGCAGCTTGCATTCCAGTCTATTAGCTAATTACAAGCAAATCTCAATGTTAATTACTAATCATATATTTTTCTTTTGTTCTTTTAATAAGCAAAGATAAAAATATTTTTTCTTGCCCCCCCCCCCCCCCCCCCCACCCCACCCCAACCTTTGAGAGGGCAGGATATGAAATGAAACCTTCTTCTACTATGCTTTTAACGTGCTTAAATAGCTTTGAGTTGTGGAAGAATCCTTTTCCTTTTTTTAGCTGCATGGCATTGATGGTGTTCCCTTGTTTGGGGTTGTCCAGGTATATACCTCCAAGTATGTATTTCTCTGGATCATTGTTAAATTTCATTTTGGTCATAAAATTTCTTGACCACCAAAAGGAACATAGCTCTGATGAGAGAAGGGGTACTTTTGGTTTTACCTAAAGTTAAGTGTCTTTATATTCTTATTCTAGAACATTGCCTTAGCAAAAGGTAATTAAACACAAAAATTTTCACTCATATTGGACCAGACTTGGTTTCAAAATTTATTGGTTTATCTTGTTCAAATTATACAAATCCACCAAGTCCAGCTACTAACTAGCAAAAAATTCCTTTTCTTAGAAATATTTGACTCAACACCTGTCATTTAATTGGAATCCCTAATTATATTATGCCATTGGCAAAGTATTACCATTTACAGCCTTACACTTTGCGCTAATTATCTTTCATAATATGACTATTTGATGCAGGTGGGATTGCCTGAAGTAGCAACTGCATAATTACAATGCCTAAATTGTGCCACCCCATAAATTTATTAATAAACACTGGAAGAGGGTCCCAAAATGACACTTCAAAAAGGTAAGGAGCTATTCTTAGACAGTTGCTAAAACAAAATATGCAAGGTGGCAGCCAAGCAGGTGAAACCGCAGGGAAGCAGCTGAATTTAAAATAAGTTCATGAGGAGTAAATCAAGGGATAAATATCTGCATTTTAAATATGTTATTAGGCATAAAAAGAGAATTCCAATTATATGGAAATTATTAATTTTGGTTACGAATTGAGGACTCTGGATTAAGGATTTAATTAAGGGAGTATGGTTAACTAAGCAAGAAGTAGTGAAATTCCAGCTATAGGGAGTCTGCAAAAGGTTTTAGAAACATGGTGAGGTGACTGAATTGCTGAGGCACACAGGTGATGTGTCTTCCTAGAAGAAAAGGCTTCCATCTAGGGCTAGGTGCCAAAGGAGGACAAAAGCGTGGCAGCTGCTTCAGTTGAAGCAGGTAGCCGGCTGTCTCTGCAGGAAAATGCCACCAAACAGAGCCAAGTGACAGCCATTGGGGCTGCCATGTAGTCAGCCGCTTCAGCAGAGAAGTAGGGACCACCTTCATTTCAAGGAACAACTAAAATGAGAGTGAGAAGATCTCCATAAGAAGAAGTGCTAGAGTGAGAAAGTTGAAGTAAGGAAGTTCTGCTGGAAAGTGAGTAAGGAGCTGAGAAATAAGAAAGGCCTGCTAGAAAGCTAAAGCAAGCTTGAAGAAACTAAGGCTTGACTTGAGGTGAGTGCATGCTTATGGTTACTCTATGTTGGTATTATGCACAAAATGATTTTATGGCAGCCTAATGCATAAAATGGCATGTTGTGTTCATGATACATGTGCATAATGGGCATGTTGCACAAAAGTATGAGTCAAGCATGTGTTGTTAACGAAATGAAGGTTCAACCCATAAATGTGTTGTAATGCTTTTTGTCAATGTTTGGCCAAGGGTGAGTCCTTAGGTCGCGTGAATGATGGCAAAGCATGATGGAAGGACTTGAACCTAGGAGAGGGAGCAGCTAGTGAATGGGAGAATGTTATTAGTAGGGGCTGCCCTCATGAAATATGTGGATAATATTATGAAAGTGTGGTTGCATTACCATGACATGCCTTATTGAGAATTCTATTCTCATGCATTGCATTTCAACATTCCAGACCATGCAAGGGATGGGGAGATCGACCGACCAGGGGTTAGAGGATGAGAGGAAATATGCAAGACATTATGTATGCACTTTTGGTAGAATGTTTTGCACAACTTGAATGCTGTCGTACTTAGATGAATATGTGATATAAACTGCTATGTTTTGGAATCGTGCTTAAAATTAAATTACTCTCTACTTAAAAAAAAAAAATTAAATTACTCTCACTCATGAGTAAGTTTGGTTGGAAACCAAAATTAGGAACCAATAGAATAAAACGGGATAACTCCGAGGAGGAGATTGAGTAGGTCCTAGTCAATGAAGTCAGACTATTCATGTCAGCACAAGTCGAGGATGTACCTTGGTCTTGTGACCTAGGTTGATCTACAGGACATGGTAGGTCACGACCACACTAATACACTCAAAGATAAGTCTAATACGAGGCATGCCTCATCACGGAAACAGCATGCCACATAAATGCTGAAGCAGATATTGTAATCAGCTTGCTAACAAGGACATGAATGAGATTGCTCATGATATTCTAGTTTTCAGGGTTGAATCTTTTCATTTCTATTGTGATTCTGGTTGATGTGCAGCAAGAAACACATCTGGTTGAAGCATTAATGAATTACTTTTTCTTTAGGTTTGCTTTAGGTCTTAGTTATAAGGTTTTTGGTTGTTAACAGTATTATTGGATCAGGAGAATGTAGGACACTATAGGCATTGCCTTTCTCCTTGTAATCCCCTCTCCCTCTCTAGCTCTAAAATTCAATGCACGTGTGTCCACGCAACAATTTCATGCACACATACGCATATAAACAAAAGAGGCATGCCCATAGGGAGACCTGCAAATAAAAACAGATATGCTTGGAACATGTGATGTGGCATAAAATGTCCATGGGCTGGTGAAACAAAACCCACTAACTTCCTTGAAGCTAACAGAGAAGGATTTTAAGTCAGATATTACTCCTCCACATAAATCATGAGACTGAAAATAACCAAGGAACCTTGGCATCCTTAGATTGGTGGGACAGTGGCACTAATTTTGAGGAAAGGCCACAAAGCAGTCATATATATCAATTAATGATTGCATATCAAATGCATTATATAGGGCACATGTCTTCTTTTTCTCTTTTTTTTCCCCCTGTTAAATGGTTCCACAGATCCAGAATTCAGTATAGCAAGTGAACAAATTCAATCAGCTTACCTTGGCCATTGTCGTTTGCCCTGCAAACTATAAAAACATACTTCAGTAGCGGTATGAGAGTCAGGGAGTATATGATCAATGAAAGAGCACCAATGACATCCTCTGGATCTCCAATTCCACGTGGAAATGTATTGTGGAACACATATAAGGGAGATGTTCCTAAATCTCCAAAGACAACTCCAAGACTCTGAAATGCAAGTCGCAAAAGCAATAATGCGGAGACCTTCTGCAGGATCCTCAAGAAAATCAGGAACCAAATAAAAAATTAAAATATAGCTCTATCAACTGTGATATCCTTTCCTCTGCTAACTATTCTTATTCTAAACCAGCATAACTAGATCTGGAAATGCTAAAAAAAAAAAACCCTCAAATTATCAAGTTGGGAAACAAGAGCATTAACCTGCCGAGATTGATATTTAAAATTTCCCAAACTGCCAAATTTGTCAAAGGAAAAAGGGTTTAGCTATTTAAATCATTTCATGCAATAACTATTTATGACGTTCCAATTCTTCCAAGCAACATAACTTCCATATAGCAAACCAATTTGTCAAATAATCAGTTGCCCTTCTGAGGGTTGTGTTGTCTTAATCTTTTTTCTAATCAAATGCATGTAGAAGTGACAGATTTTCAGGGTTGCATGTCTTAGGAAAATAATTTCTAAAAAATGTCACCAAAATGAAGGGAAACCTCTAAAAGAAAATACAATTTTTGACACATCAGGTCATGCAAACACTTTCATCTAGCACAACAATTTGTCCAAATCATGAACTTTAACATAAATTCAACAATTTCACACACTTCTCCTGAATTCCCATGGTTTCATTGTTTTCATTTCGAGGTCAAATGATCTTAAGCAACCAAACCAGGGTGTGCAAAAACAACAGAAGGAATTGCGTCTTCTCAGTTAAGCTAACTAGGTACAAAAAAATTTAAGCCTTTAAATGACTTCATCAACACAAATAATTAACTTAAAACAATTAGCCTTAAAACCACTTTACCATGCTACTTCCATCAACATCAATAAATAAAAAACATGAACCTCAAAGAAGTATAGCTTATTAGTTTTTTTTCATTAAAAAAACATACACACGCACACAGAGTCCACCAAAACAAGAAACAAGAAAGGGAAATGCTGATTCCACGGGGGAACTTGCAGGGGAGGAGGTTCTTACCTTTTCCCTGTACATATTTCTAACTCTTTCAGCCTCTTCATCCATGGGCTGGTCGAGCTGCTGTTCCAAAGCCCACATGCTACCTTTGTCTTCAGTGCCATCTCCAAATTCCACTTCAGTATCCATGCACGAACTACCTAGCAACTGGTCCCAACCCTTTCAGCACTGAACTCCCACTCTTCTTTCTCTCTGTTTTATTGCAACCTACAAACCCAAACCAATGGTCTTCAAGAAACGATCTGAACCCAATGCTCCAAATCAAAATTTTCAAACCCAACTCTAATCAAACCAAGAATTGAACCGACCTAACGGCTACAATAGGAAGAGGGAAATAGTACAAAGGGATTGTAAATCTGTAATTAAGAGCCCAGACAAGTTTATGAGACAACAGAAACCCCACCAGGAAAGCACCGAGAGGCATTGCGAATTTGAACAACTCAACAACCCATCGTCATTATTTGTACTCGGAGAAGGGCAAGACCCCATGCTGTAGACAAAATTCAGAAGTGGGGCCCGCTGAATTACGCAATCAATGGCCACAAACACACAGAACCGGCTGAAAATTTCACCAATGCACGATGCGAAATTACAGCATTTGACGAGTCGCAGGCAATTGGATGGAAACAACCAACCATATATGCAAGAAACAAAATTCGGTACTTCAAAGAGAAAAGAGAAAACAAAACAAAAATGTTTGGCATAAAATGTGACCTACATTATGCAGTTTTCCTCCTTTTCCGTTACAGAAGAAGAGGTTTCAGGAGCAGAGCTTTCTCCGAAGTATCAACAGCCAGAATATCTTTACCATCCAGACCCTCTCGCTGGCGGCTTTGTCACTTTCTGAAGGAAAGATATGGAGACTCTTCTCGCTCTCTATTTATGTCTGCCATTTAAGAGAGCGAGAGAGGAATGAGAGATCAGACAGAGAAAAGGCAACATCTCGTAGGCTTCTTGTCTTGTCTTCCGTTCCGTGATCAATTTTTCAGCGGCGCGTTTGTTTCATTCACAGATCTCAGCACAACAACGTAGAAATAATATGAACATGAATGAATGAATGAATGAATGGTCTTACTCTGATTAAATACCAATGATTTCCGAAAATTAAAAAGTAAATGGTTTCTTTTAATTAAATTATTATTATAATATAATAATATGATGATTGCTCTG
Source organism: Diospyros lotus (assembly GCF_014633365.1). NCBI lineage: Eukaryota > Viridiplantae > Streptophyta > Magnoliopsida > Ericales > Ebenaceae > Diospyros > Diospyros lotus. The sequence goes on from NC_068345.1 coordinate 34,878,098, forward strand.
TGGGACATAACATTGATTGTAATTTCTTTCTTTCTTTCTTTCTTTTATAATTGGCAGAGCCTCTAGCTATCGCCTACCATATGATAATGGTCTCATTGCCTCCATTGGTTATGCATTTATTTGGTTTCTTATGTCATCTTTTCACATTTAGGAGGCGGAGGCCTCATCCCACTAATGAGCCGATTGTTTGATGCCATTTTCAAGAGGAAAAAAAGATGAGCAAAGTCAATAACAACAAGGGTAAGCAGAAGGTTGGCTGGCAGGAAGGCCAAAAAGAGACAATAGAATGGTGGCAATGGTAACTGACAAAAAGCCAAGGAAAACAACTCATACCTAAGTATAACATCGGGTGGGGTGGGTGTTTTAAATAAGTATGATCCCTCTTCTTTTGTTATATTGTAGATTCTAAGTTCTTAATTAAGATTTTTCATAGAAAAAGAGATAAGGTATTTATTTGATTCATTATATATTTGTTTCGTTTGATATATTAGTTTGAGATCACACACTTCACTAATTTAAATGTATAATAAGTAGTTGGTGAGATACATTCTCATAGGATGATAGAAAAATATTATTTATATAAATTGACACGTGTTTCGAAAATAATTTAATAAAAATTGACACTTTAGTTTTAGTTTCATAAATCTCGCATTAGCAGTGTTAAAAAATATCCAAAAATCGGTGAATCAGATCGAATCGTGCCTTTTGAATTGGTTCTATGGTTCAAATGTTAGATTCTGGTTTTAAAAAATTAAGAACCGATATATTTGATTTGATTACTAATTTTTTTTTCTCAAATCGTAGTTGGAATCGAATTGGAATCGATATTATACTTATATATATTATAATTTTAATCTGTTAGTTTTTGTTTATTTCTTTTTTATTGTTGATTATTGTTATTCATTAACTTTTTTATTTCTAGACTTGTATGCATTATTGCTATACTAAATGGTCGATGTAATCTCATTTGATGAGGTAGTCTTATGAATTATTTTGTTCTATTTTTACTTCAAGATTTTAAGTATTAATGAAGTTATGAGTTTATTTTAATTAATAAATTTATTTGTAATTTCATATTTTACGAAAATGTTTATAAGCTAAATGTTAATTGGATAGAACTGGAACCGATCCGGTGTGACGGATCGGTCATGGTTTGTTTTTATATATGTAATGATTCGTTACGATTTTTATTTTTTCAGAATCATTAAAAATAGTTCAATTATTGGATTCTTATAGACCGAACAAATCTGAAACCGTTGACACCCCTATCTCGCATGCTTCTCTTAGATCTTGCACGATTCCCAAACACGTTTTGTTGGGCTTTTAAAGGGTAAAAAAACTAATGATATTGCTACAAAAATCTAATGACATATCATTAAACTTATAAATGACACTTAGATATTATCTAACCATATAAATCTTGTAATATAGTTGTCAATTATATTATAATTAACCTTATAAGATACAAATAAAATAAAATAAAAAGAAACTTTTTTATTTGAATAATGTAATTTCTATACATTATACAAATAGAAAGACTTGACGAGAGCATGGGTCATTTTTGCTTATTACAATATACTTACACGAAATTGTAAATAAGCCTTTGGAGGACCACTTTGTCCATCTAGGGATGTTGTTTAGTCAATTGAGGGACGAGTGAAAGCGAATTGGGAATTTTCCATTGAGAGGTGACGTTTGCTGACCAATGACCATGGAGCGAGTAAAGAGCAAGTTCTACTCCACAAGATCAAAATATGCTTTTAAATTTAGACTAACTTCTTTATTTTATTTATTTATTTATTTTAATAAGCAAGTTCGACTCATCCAAACGTGTCCCACTTTCAATAATGCATTATCGTGGGTCCCATCAATTTATTTATTATTATACCATAAAAACACGTGACAAGCTACATTAATTAATATAAATGGTTATTATTTATAATTATTTTTATTCAAAGGGTAATCCGTCCAACTATATTAAATGAATATTATTCTTAATTTAAAAATATTTTTATTAGTTGATGACAAATGCATCAAATTTTGTAATATTTTATTAATAAACAAAAATGATTTTGAAATTAAAAATAATGCCCGCAATTATTACGATTTAATTATTATATATATTGACATTATCTTTTTTCGCGTCATTTGATATTAATTTTTCACTTCGTTTGTAGTGTCGTAAGTTTGTTAAAAGAACTCAAATGTTTGGTTGCAAACGTATAAGCAACTCTTTAAGTACAAGGCTTAAACTATTTTTTAGGGTTTTGGATAGCACTCAGAAGATGAGATTTTGATTTATTAATAAAATAAAAACTCGTTAATAAACAAATTTTCTTCATTCTACAAATTTTTCATAAGCTTACTTCTTAAAAATATCCACAAAATTAAACTTAACCTTAGTTTTAAATTACACCAAACCAACCTTCAATTAAATTAGTACATCATTGCATTACTTTTTTCTAATATCATTGCATCACATTAGTTATAGACTTTATAAAACTACTTACTCTAATCCATGCACACTAAAAAGTGTGCATGGATTAACTCTCTTAAGATTATCGTTCTTGGCGACTTTTCGTCGTTTGTGCTCTCAATTTCGATAGATAAAATAAATCGCAGGCGGACTTTTAACTTTTGTGTATGTCGAGTATCAAACTCGTGACCTACTAATATTAATCCTAACGTATCATTTGTTAATCACTTTACCTATACTTTAGGGGCAGTAGGCCAACCCTCTTGACCTTTTTCTTTTGGTGGGTGTAACTAAATATAACATTTTTCAAAGTGAATCATGTTAATATGATTCCTAATCCTTAATAAAATGGTTGGGTCAGGAGTTGGGAGAATCATGTCATGGCGTAGTTTTGTCTTATTGGATCATATTCTTAGGTCAGCAGATGTAAATTTTAAAATATATATTTTAGAAAGTATTTTGTAATTTTTTTAAAGTACAAATTTTGTTATAAAACAAAAAGATTTCAAACATATATTGTTTGTTTACAAAAATTTAAATAAACTTCTAACCATTTTGAATGTTCGTATTTTTTCAATTTTGAAATTGAAATTGTAAATCAAAATATTTATGTTTATTTTATTTATAATAATTTTATTTCCAATTGATTGTCAAATTTATTATTATGCATGGTCCAACCTCTCTAACATCTTTTATGCTAAAAGTTTTTGCAAAAAAACTGCTCTTAAGTTCCTCAAAGAGGTATTTCAATACTTAAATTAGTATAAGTTTAAGTTTATAAAATAATATATAACCTATTTGCAAATATAAGGAATAGTTGATTTATTACAAAATTTTATTAAAAAACAAATCTCCAACCAAATTGAATGGATTGTGTCACATATTGCCACATAATCATTGTGTCATGTGTTAACCTATGATCGTATGTGTCAAGTTAAAGAGTCGTGTCTAGGTTGCATATCATTAACCTGACTCAACCCACTTGTTACAGCATACCATTAACTTGACCCGACCCACTTGCTATAATTATAATTCATGTCGAGTAAGATTAGATTACTAGATGAATAATTCAAATTAATGAATGAGTGATATGTAATAACATGAAAGATGGAACAACTCTCTTATCTTTCACTTATTACTTCGTTGTAAGAAATCGATATTTTTTAAGTTAATGTTTGTTAAAATGAGTAAAATAAAGATATATCATGATAAGATTGAAATATTTTTCGAACTAATATATAAAATATTCAAGATAAGCTTGAAAATGATTCTAATATTTTTATTAAATTATTTAGAATACATTAATTAGATGATATATGAGTTATTTTTTCTTATTTATAAAATTCAAGATAAATTTATTTAGAAGAAAAAAATAGATTTATTTAAATAATTTTAAATAATAAATTACATAATTTTTTTTTAAGTTATCAAATAAATTTAAGGTAAAGGTAAGGGTAAGAGTAAAAGTAATAAAAAATTGCTCCCAGAGCATAATTCCACTAGCAAAAGAAGTACATTCTGGAGTGTTTTTTGGGTACTCAAGTTCAGTGTTCGAGTCTTGATTATGAAGAAACTTAATAGTTAGAGCAATTCTGAAAGTTGAAAATCACTTATAGGCCTCATGTTTGCGGTGGAGCTAGGAATCAAACTGGCCGTCTCTAATTTACATCTCCTGTTAATATTGCGGGACCAAATAATAAGGGCGTTCGTGATGGTATGTTAACAAAAAAAATAATAATAATAAAGGTAAGTTATACTTTGGTGTGTTACCAAATTATTTATTAAATTTCTTAGAATATATTTGATGATATATGAGTTATTTTTTTTTATAAAATTTAAGATAAATTTATTTAGAAGAAAATAATAAATTTATTTAAATCATTTTAAATAATAAATTACGTTTTTTGTTTTGTTTTAAATTTATCAAATAAATTTAAGATAAAGGTAAGGGTAAGAGAAAAAGTAAAGGTAAGTTATATCCCACTTTTTCAACCTTTGACAAACGCCGCTAAAGGTAAGTGAAGGGCGGCGGTGATCCCGAGAACAAAGAAGTGTGGAGACGGAGAAACAAATGAAGCGAGCCTGGGACTCCTACCATCGTATGCGTTGGTTGGAAATGGAGTCGCCATTCAAGGGCGATATACTGAGAGGGAAAGTGGCAGTGGTGAGCGGTGGCGGGTCGGGCATTGGCTATGAGATATCTGCACAGCTGGGGAAGCATGGAGCCTCCGTCGCCGTCATGGGCCGACGGCGACACGTTCTGGACGCCGCCGTCTCGGCTCTCCGATCTCAGGGCATCCAGGTTTCCCCCTTTCCCCATCTGGGTTTCCCTTTTATTGCCCAAACATATGTGCACTGCACAGACAGAGGGATTCAAGGAAAATATCTCTGTTCTCTGTTTTGTTTCTAATCTTGTCTACGTTGACTTTGTTCTTTTTTTTTCACTCTCTTACTGTATTAATAATATTGCTTGCTTCAGTTTCTTCTCCTCCGTATGATTTCTCACTGCTCCTAACACTTTTTACAGTTACAGGAAATCTTAATTTGCTTTGCTTCTCAAGAATTTGATGAACCCTTGGTGAGAGTGACAAAATTAGATATTCGTTTAAGTGGATGATGGTGCAGAATTACAATTCAACGTAAATTAAACCAACAATTTAGAATTAATAAGATAACAAAAGCAGCCAGTCTTGATCTTCTGCCTGTGTCGAATATTTTTTATCTTGCTCGATGTGGCCTCGGATATTTTTTATTTAAAAAAATATATATATTTTCTGATTAGAAAAATATATTTTCTTAACTTTATACATAAACTAAATACATGTATATATAGTTTTTTTCAAAAGTTATTTTAATTTATTACTATACAAATTAACAAAGAGTCGAATTAAATTTTTTTTTTTTTTAGTTTTGGTAAAGGAGTGCTAAATATCGAGGCTCCGAAAGTAGGATGCAGATAAGTTTTGCGAGATATAAAAGTTTGGTTGGTTTGACAGATAATGCTATTTGTAGAATCGTTTTGACAATTGATTGGATAAGTTAATTTATCGCGATATTTTAATGTCAAAATATCGTGATAAATTGACAGAAAGAATCAATAATTTGAATACTTACTCATTCTTCCTCACTCATTCATTCTCCTTCTCTCTCTCTTACACACACACAGTCTCTTCTCTCACCGCTGTCATCGGTATCTCCACTCATTGTTTTCGCCAACTTCACCTCCACCTGTCCCTTGCCTACTCTCTGTCTCCCACTCTCTCTCACAGTCTTGATATGAGCACTAGATCAAATTTATTTTTTATAAAATAGTTTTAAGTTTAATTTACTTACAACATTGCTTAATAAATAAAAATATGATATTAAAAAAATATTATAGTAATAGTTAACAAAATTATTAAATTATCTTATCTATGTATGTAGGGATAATTGTGTGTGCAGGCGTTGGGTGGGGGGGGGGGGGGGAAGAGATTGTGTGTGAGAGAGAGTGAGAGATAAAGAGTAGGCGATGGACGAGTGGAGGTGAAGTCAGCGACAACAATGAGTGGAGATGTCAAAGACAATAGGGGAGGAGACTCTGTGTGTGTGTGTGTGAGAGAGAGAATGAATGAACAGGTATTCAAATTATTGATGAATTAATTTATTATAATATTTTAGTGCTAAAATATCGCGATAAATTGAATTATTCAATTGATTGTCAAAACAATTGTGCAAATAGCATTATCCGTCAAACCAACTAAACTTTTACATCTCATAATATTTATCTGCATCTTATTTTTGGAGTCTTCATATTTAGTATTTCTTTACCAAAACTAGAAAAGAGAAAAAAAAAAATTCATTCAGCTCTTTGTTAATTTGTATAGTTATAAATTAAAATAATTTTTGAAAAAAACTATATATATATATATGTATTTAATTTATGTATAAAGTTAAGAAAATATATTTTTCTAGTCAGAAAATATTTTTTTTGTATATTTTTTAAAATATTATATATCTTTATGATTAGAAATATGTAATTGTCACCTCCACTAGTATAGTACAGTTGGTTATCAGATAATAGATTACACTCAATGATGTAAGTTTGAGTCATAACAGTCGTAATGTGAGAGTTTGTGAGGATGACTCTTTGTGGGCGTTATGCATTGTGTCTTCTACCTGATGTACTGTTGTATATTATGATTAATCTCTTTCACGTGTGTGAAACAATGTGTAAGTTTTACTTTTTTGTGTCCTAAAAATACGTGGTTGTCTATATTTTTAAAATATAATATATATTTAGTTTCTATAAAGTTTAGAATATATATTTAAAAATGTGTGTTGAGGGAGTGTTGGGGGGCGGGGGTGTTCAGGGGGTTGGAGAGTCTGTACATTATATGCATGCTCGACACGTCGGCGTCGGGCATTTCTTCCGACGCGGGCAGGAGATGCAGACTGCAAAAGCAGTACCCCACCTTACATCAATGTTAAATAAACAGTGTCGTACATCAGGACACTCTTGGAAGAAAATAACAAGAGTTGTTGCAACTTCCGTGATATGGGAAATCACATTTAAGATAATTAAATTTTAGCCTTTTTTTTATTTTGGTCACTAAATTTAATTTTTTTTAATATAATCATAGAAATTTAAAAAATTTTGTAATATGGTCATATATAAGATTTTATGACTAATGTGACAAATAATAAAAATTATTGTACCATGATAACTAATTTGAATGTGTCACGTGTTAATATATAATAATATTATATTAAAATATCATTGCACAATATTTTTATTATTTGTTATATTAGCACTACGTCACCCACTCTGGCTATAAAGTGGCTGAAAAATCTTATATGTGACTACATTGTAAAATTTTTTAAAATTTTATGATCACATTAAAAAGAATTAAAGTTTAGTGACCAAAATAAAAAACACACTAAAATTTAATGATCTTTGATGTGATTTACCCTCGCTCTTATATTTCGATGAACCAACCTTAAAAAAATAAGAATAAATTATATAAAATCCCCTGCACTTAGCGTCATGTGTATTTTACCCCCTTGTGATTTTGATTGTATCAAAAAATCTCTTATACTTTCAAAATGTTGCCATCAGTCATAATTTATTGTTATTTTATATAATTTTATACAATAATCTATAATACATAATTCTACATATATAATTTTAATATATCAAAAAAATATAAAATTTTGCATTAATCAACTAATTGCATAAAATTATGTAAAATAACAACAAATTGTGGCTGATTGTAACATTTTGAAAGTGTAATGAGTTTTTTTTATGCAATCAAAAGTACAAAGAGTAAGTTACACATGATCCTAAGTGCATGGGTTTCATATAATTTACCTAAAAAATAATGAAAGAAGTATATATATATATATAGAGAGAGAGATGCTAACTCGTTGCATCCAGTAATTACCTTATATTAGTCTGTTAGGGTAAGTTGGCAGTTTAAGTTAGTTAAAAACTTTGGTTGCACAAGTTCGAAGTTTGTACTTGTACCAATTACCAATCCTCATAATGTTTGAATATCAATTTAGTGATTTTAAAACTTGTAATCCATGCATTTACCAAAGAGTGTAGAGATGAAATTTTGAAATTTGACACAAACAAATAGTAACGCTCCAAATCTTAACGTTTTATGTTTCAAAAATTATAACATTTATTTTTAAAAAAACCCATAAAAAATGATGTCTTTTAACTCGTAGAATAAAGTTAAAAAATTAAAAAAAAAATCGAGTTCTTAACTATTCAAAAAAATATTAAAATTAAAAACTAAAAAATATTTTCTATAACTAAACAAGTCTTAAACTTATTGGAATGCTTGCTTGATGTTTGTTGGGAGTGGAGTCCAATTTCATTTTTTATGTTTTTTGGCTGAGTGCCTTAAATTAGTATTGATTGAGCAGTTGATAAGCAATGGAAAATCAGAAACAAACTTGATTATGGTTAATACACTTGAGCTGAGCATTCCCAAATCATTGGACATTCTCACAATTGACAAAATCTTCATATCAACAGACTTGTGCCTCTTGCGGTTTCCTTATGTTGTCTGTTGGTGTTGATATAGCCAGGACAGGAACGTGGAAGCCAGCTAAATAACTATCCTATAGACCGTGAAGTTTTTGTATTCTTCAAGGAAACAACTTTTTTCAACCCTATTTGGGTTGGGAAAATACTTTTGGTACTCTTTGGATTATACTTGACCTACATAATATATGTAAAATAACAAAAATATCCTTTCTTTAAAGTGATAAGACGGTGAGACACGAATGATATTTTTGACATTTTACATACATTATATAGTCCAAAAAGTACCAATAACATAATCTTTGGATTGAACTAAACTAAGAGGCTAATCAGTAGCGGCAGATGTTCTGAAACAATGTACTTTCTAAGTGAACAGTGGACAACTGGAACTGAATAGAAACAAGACAAGTCATATCATCTCAACTTTTTATGCTCTGTTCTCTAGTTCACGGGTAGAAATAATTGGTTTTGAATGATTATTACCGTATTGCTACAGTCTTCACGGGTTTTGGTTGTACCACTGGCATTATTAATCATGATCCGGGGCTGAGTTGGATGATCAAATAAATGTCTGTCTTCTTGACTTCTACTTGAATTCTCGCTTACATTTGCAGGCTATTGGGCTCCAAGGAGATGTCCGCAAACAAGACGATGCAGTTAGAATCCTGGAATGTGCCTTTAAGAAATTTGGCAGGATTGACATTCTCGTGAACGCTGCAGCTGGAAATTTTCTTGTTCCAGCTGAGAATTTGTCCCCTAATGGCTTTCGAACAGGTTGGATTGGGCTGGGTTTTATAGTCATGGACCAAAATCATAGGGCAGTGCGATTCTAGAACGGATGATTAAAACTTGAGTCTCCTTTTTAGAAGTTTAGTGCTTGCTTTCTAGATTCTTGGTGTTACCCTATTGAGATTGAAAGACCTTTGTATGTTCTAGATGTTAATGGGTTGCTTTTAGTGGATTGAATCTCACTGAATCATCCCAGCAATAAATGAAACTGAAAACAGCCTAGAAAGTAAACAAATTAAGGAACCTTATTATACATCTTCATAACTTCATTTGTTGGCCAAGGGTAGGTCCCAACTTTTCCTAGATATGACTCCAGTCTACCAGTGGAGAATAACTATTAGTTGCAGATCTTGTTTGACCGAAATCTAGTCTCAATTTGCTTCGAGACGAGGGCGTTTTATTTTGCTCTGATGACAAGAAGCTAAAAACCTAACACCTGAATGATGAGTTACATGGAGCACGCACCGAATAAAAGAATTACAAACACTTGTACATGCTTCTTCAGAATTGCATCATGCATTACGAACAGAGGTATTTGTATGCATTCGATTAACAAGACGTATACAAATTCGGAAATTCCTCTATGCCTCATTAACCTTGCTGCAAATGCCTTTCATCTCAAATAATGCTCTCCAAGGGCTTCAAATCGACGTTTCCCTTTTGGTTGGTCTTTGCAGTGATAGACATTGATTCAGTTGGAACTTTTATCATGTGCCGCGAAGCGCTTAAGTATCTTAAGAAAGGAGGACAGGGGCGGGACAATCCGTCTACCGGTGGGCTAATCATAAACATAAGTGCTACTTTGCATTACACAGCAACTTGGTATCAAATCCATGCTTCTGCTGCAAAGGTTTGCCCAAGTCTCTGGCTGCTAATATGCAAGAATTATGTGTGTGAACAATTGTCGGGTTCTTAAGAGCTCTCCCTTGTTTCCGTTGCAGGCAGCTGTTGATAGCATTACCAGGAGCTTAGCGTTGGAATGGGGGGCCGATTACAACATTAGAGTAAATGGGATTGCGCCAGGACCCATCGACGATACTGCTGGAGCTAGTAAACTTGGGGCTGGGGAGATAATGACTAAATCAAGGGAGAATGTTCCTCTTTTCAAACTGGGTGAGAAATGGGATATTGCTATGGCTGCTCTCTATCTAGCATCTGATGCAGGTCTGTACAGAATAGCAATAACTGTTATCCTTATTAGATGTTATAGCTTATATGACATATTTTATCCACAAGTCTTCTGTCCTAATTGGACAATAATCATTAGCATTCAAGATGACGAAGCAGCACTTCTTCTACAGCTCCTTGTGTGACAGGGACGAAGAAATGTGGGCCTAATTGAGGAGAAGTTAATATGATTAGGAAGCGAGAAGCCTAATTAATTTATAGTTACTTATGATGGATTGATTATACAAATTATACAAAATTCTGATTTATTGAGTGAAACATATTAGCTTTAACCATAAAACATTTACTCACTTCATTATTCACTCTTACAGGATGTGTTCTCCTTCACCAGTAGTACCCAATGCTCCTATGTTGCCTTGTACATATGTAATGAGGATATCTGATTAAGGTGTTGCATTTGTAGGGAAATTCATCAATGGAACAACACTGGTTGTTGATGGCGGGATATGGCTCAGCAGTCCACGCCAGCTTTCAAAAGAGGCTGTGAGCCAACTTTCACGTGCAGTGGAACAGAGATCCAAACAGACACCAATCGGGATTCCTAAGAGCAAGCTATGATCAAAGATTAAACACGGATTCCCCTCAAAACTGCTAGGATTGATATGAACATCTTCAATCACAAATTGTAGCAAGTTACCATGGTTTGAGATGAAAACCCTCCCTAATCCCTACTTCAATAAACAAAACCTGGGAATAAGTGGACTGCAATCAGCCTAGACACTTCTGTAAGATCATGCCATGTATGCTGCCTCTACCATCACCACAACAAAATACATAAAATCTATTTTCTACCTTAAACATTGTTGCTTGCTGCTCATCAGATGCCTCCCGGGCTTTAATCCAATGAATGCACAAAGAGTTACCAGTATCTGCAGCATGTACAAGTAAACATAACGCCTCTTGCTCCCCCCTCCTTTCTTTTTTAGTTTTTGGTGGTTTGTGTGTGTGTGTGTGTGTGTGGGGGGGGGGGGGGGGGGGGGGATGATGATGATTCGATATGGTGTCAAGCATGCAAGTGAAATTAGCCATCTCTGCTTTATCTTTGACACCATACACATGCAAATGGGCCGACAGAATATAGAGCAGCCACCCACACTCCACATACGGGCAACATGCAATTTCAGTCCCAAAGACAGCACACCAGAACATATAGGTATAGCCCCAATAATTTGGCAGCAAACACAACGATACCCATATCACAAGCACATTGTCAGCGACAGAATTTTGTTGACAAAAATGAGGAGAAAAAACAAAGGATAAAAAACCTACAACCCTTCTTCAGAAGGAAGAAACTTAATCCAAACAAATAACACATAATCACATTGAATCAAACAACATGTCTTTTCCCAGAAATATAAACATAAATAAGTATCTCCAACGCTGTACTTTTCATTCGAGGATATGACCATGAGTAGAGAAAAGGAACTAGGAACCTTAAATGAAGGCCAACATAACATACAAGCAAAAGCTAAAAATGAACGAGTAAAAATAACTGGAATTTCAAGACCAGTCATATATTGTAGTATCTATTTCACAGGTTATCAATGACCATAATGCACGTCACTTTTTCTTTTTTTTTTGCTCTGTAATGCGTCACTCTTTTACAAATGTGCTAGTGCTTTGTTTCTAATGGTGCACATTCCATTCTCAAATTATGATTAATCGACAATTAAAATGAGGAAATCTAATAGAGTGTTAGTCCAAAAACAAAATCAATCAGAAATGGAGTCATCTATTAATGATTTACACAAACGTATAACTTCTGAAGACAGGTACATCGGCAGGTGTTACTTTATTGGACTAATTAATGGGAACAAAAATAATAAAAGGTTAACTAGGAAAGAGATGGACAAAATATTTTAATTTCTATTTTTGTGTCTAGAATAATGTATCCCAAAATATTTTATTTCCATGCCATCTATCACCACATTAACAATCACCCCATAATTAGGTAATAGTTATTTAGCTATTGATCAAGTATCTGTGTCATTTAGTAAGCGACGAGATATTTCTCTTTGAACTCTTCGTTCCATCTAGACTAACAAGGTTACAAGTTCCTCCCTAGACATTCTAAATACAATTAGACCCTCTGCCAATCTATTTGACCTATCCAATGAGTTCCATTTGGTGAAATGAAATCCTTCAGTCTCTCATATGGTACCACTCCAAGTAGTCCTCACTCCTCAATGCCAGCCATTCAATCTAAAAAAACATTAGGGTCCAGCCTACCATCATAGGTACAAGCATCTGCTTTAACCTTTTCCGGTGATATCTTTAAAATCATCTAAGAAATATCTTGGATGATCATGAGGATATCATGGTAGAAGATACCAAATGTCATGAGTAATTCTCTTAAATGCTCTAAGTTAGACAAAAATAAAAGGGTATCAACCCTACTAGAAATCAAAGAAACTAGAATTCTCAAGCAACTGAACTACTAAAATAGGAAATAAGCCTAATCTGATTTATTTAGGATTATTACTTCCTAACTCTTCTTTTTTTTTCCCCCTAAAATACATCTTAATTCCTTGAACCCTACCACAAGGGTTCTCCCTTATATGAGTGTGCATGATCCAGAGCATCACATCATTTGATGAAAAAATCTGCTTAAAATTGTCATATGTGCACTAATGATTGACGTGCCAAGAAAAAAAAATTATGGATAATTGATGGTTGTATGCTTGTGCCATATTGTTATTTTAGACCTGAAGATGGCTCTAACTTCAAATACAATAAAACCCCACATCCAGCCTCTCCCATGTCAGACCCTCGATCTGACCAGAGGTCTTTCTGTAATTAGGAGAAGACCGAATAGGCGGGAAAGGATGAAACGAGGAGATAAGGGAGGGAAAAGAGAGAATTGGAGAGGAAGAGAGGAATAAAGAGAGATAGAATTTGAGAGAGAAAAAGGAGGGAAAAGATCAGTGTAGTATTCTCACATGATCCCCATCCTCATTGTAGTCTTCTTATTTATAAGGGAGGCGGTTAGTACATCTTCTAGAACAGCCCAAATGGCCAGCCAAGTGGCCATGTGCACTTAGCTGTAATTCTCTACATCTGCTAATCCATACACCCGAGTAACTACCTCAACTAACTAAATGACTAATTATAATATTACCCCCTTGGCTGTGACAACTCCCCCCTCCTTGAATTATTTCTTGTCCCCAAGAAATTAAAGGAGACTAGTGGCCCGGTAAACCGTTGGAGAAGATCGGGGAGATACTCCCAAGTTGTGTGGTCGGGATGTAGGTGCGTCCACTGCACTAGAACTTGTGTGAGTGGCATAGAATCTTGGTAGGTCACCCTCCTCTCCAGGATGGCTTTAGGCTCAGCTTCAACGACGGAATCTTCTTGGAGTTCTAGCAACTCTTGGTTGACTCCTGCTGCTATGCCAATAGCCTTCTTAAAGAGAGAGACATGAAACACTGGGTGTAACCCCACTCCATCAGGAAGCAGTAGCCGGTATGCCACTGGCCCTACCTTCCCGATAATCTTGAAGGGTCCATAGTACTTAGGATTGATTTTAGATATAGGACCCTTAGCAAAAAGATGTTGAAATCGCTTTACCTTCAAAAGAATTTCCTCGCCAACCTCAAAATTGTGGTGCCTATCCGCCAACTATTTCATACGGTGTTGAACTTAAGTAAGCTCCTATTTAATAACCTGCAAGGCCTCTTGTCTGGCTTGTAAGTACTGGTTTGCTATAGTTTTTGCAGGAATGTAGTGCATGATAGCCGAAATTATGGGAGGGGAATATCTGAATAGAGCTTCAAAGGGAATTCTCTTATGAGCAGTGTGGTAATTGGTGTTGTACTACCATTGGGCTAATGTGATCCATCTGTTCCAGCTCTGTGGTTGGGTAAAACATAGGCATCTTAGGTATAGGTATGTTTCGAGGCATTGATTAACCCTTTCTGTTTGGCCGTCAGTTTCTGGGTGGTAAGCTGATGACAACCGTAACCTAATTCCTAGGCCGTGAAGTAGAGTTTTCCAAAATTGACTGCTAAAGATCTTGTCCCTATCTGAGATGATGGCTCGTGGCACCCCATGTAGCTTGAATACATGGTCCATTAGTTTTCGGGCTACCTTTGTAGCCGTAAAGGGATGTGCCAATGCAATGAAACGGCCAAATTTAGTTACCTGATCGACCACCACCAATATAGTGTCAAAGCCTTTAGACTTGGGCAGCCCTTCGATAAAGTCCACGGTTATCTACTCCCACACTTGGGAGGGTATCTCTAAGGGTTGAAGGAGCCTGGGGTAAGGCACCTGCTCATGTTTGCATCGTTGGCAAGTGGTACATCTTAGGACATGCTGAGTCACATCCTTCTTGAGTCCCTGACCAGTAGAAGAGTTGCTTCACCCAGTGGTATGTTACATTTAGCCCTATGTGACCCCCTATAGGAGAGTCATGTAGAGACTATAGAATTTTCTTCTTCAATTGCTCATCCTCCCCAATGACCACCTTACCATTGTATCTGAGCAATCCTCCCTTCAATGTATACCCCGAGTCATCTTGAGGTTGTACTGATAGTCGAACCAGTAATTCTTGGATCCAATTAGTCTTCTCGTAGCTGACAGATATGCCCTACACCCAGTATGGTATCAAGGTTGAAATGGCATGTGCACTGCCCTCCATGTCCCTTCTGAACAAGGCGTCTGCCACCAAATTTTCTCGCCCCTTCCTATATTGGATTACATAGTCAAATCCCATGAGTTTTGAAATCCCTTTCCTTCGTAGTTGATTGCGAGCCCTTTGTTGGGACAAGAATTCAAGGCTCTCGTGGTAAGTCCAGATTGTGAAAGGCCGGCCTTCTAAGTAATATATCCACTTCTCAACTGCCATGAGGACAGCTAGCAGCTCTTTGTCGTAGATACTTAGGCCTACATGTCTTGGAGCTAGAGCTTGACTCAAATAAGCTATCAACCTGCCTTCTTGGATTAGTACTGCCCCTACCCCTAAGTCGTAGGCATCCGTCTCCAATATAAATTATTTGGAGAAGTCCAGCAGTGCTAATATGGGTGCCTTGGTCATGGCCTCCTTAAGAGACGCAAAGGCATTGTCAGCCTCGACTCCCAATGAAAGTTGTTCTTTTTCAGCAAGCTAGTGAGGGGTTTACCAATCATGCCATACCCTTGTATGAACCTCCAGTAGTAGCCGGTGAATCCTAGGAATCCCCTCAATCCAGCTCGCTGATGAAGCTAGATACAAAATAACTTTCGTCCAATGATGGATGAGCTAGTGATAATAGGGATCGTAGCTCTTCGAAACGTACCTGATACTCTTCCACCGTCCTCCTCTATTTCAGCTTATTGAATTTTTCAATAACGTTCGTCCTGGTCTTCTCCCCAAATTGGCTGCAAAGTCCATTAACGAACTCTGGCCAACTCCATTCCGCCTTTTCCCGACTCCAATTCTGGAACCAAGTGTCTGCTACATCATCCAGGTAAGCGGCTACGGTGTTCACCTTCTCTCCCTCAGCCACCCGATATTGGTAAAAAACTCTCTCACGCCGCCTAATCCACCACCGAGGCCTATCCCTTTCAAACGAAGGGATGTCCATCCTTGGTGCCTTGTATCGTGAAGTGATTTCCTCCTCCTCCACGGTTGGAATTGTGTTAATCAACCTCCATTCCTTCTTCGGTCTCCCCTTGACTGTTATACCTCCGTCTCCCCTTGGGCGTCATCAAGATTGGCCCTGAGGATGCTCTAGGAGGAAAATCCGTGGGTAGACTAGCGTGCGGTTGTTGAGCAAAGAGGCTTAAGGCAACACTCAACTGCTGGTTGAGTTGCTGGTTGAGCCCCGCAATCTCCTCCCGTAGCCCATTCACTGCTCGATCCACTGTCCAATCCAAATTGGTAGCATATTTCAATCGACTTCGATTAATCTCCTCCTGTGTGTTTCTAATGCCTAGCTCCAACAGATCCAGACGATCCTCCACCTGCTCTCGATATTGTCGCATTCCACCTTCCATGGCATCCAGTCTAGATTCCATCTATTTCGCCTTGGTTCCGTCAACCATCCTTAGCGCTCAAGTCGTTGGCTTTGATACCAATTGTCAGACCCTCGATCTGACCAGAGGTCTTTCCGTAATTAGGAGAAGAGGCGGGAAAGGATGAAACGAGGAGATAAGGGAGGGAAAAGAGAGAATTGGAGAGGAAGAGAGGAATAAAGAGAGATAGAATTTGAGAGAGAAAAAGGAGGGAAAAGATCAGTGTAGTATTCTCACATGATCCCCATCCTCGTTGTAGTCTTCTTATTTATAAGGGAGGCGGTTAGTACATCTTCTAGAACAGCCCAAATGGCCAGCCAAGTGGCCATGTGCACTTAGCTGTAATTCTCCACATCCACTAATCCATACACCCGAGTAACTACCTCAACTAACTAAATGACTAATTACAATATTACCCCCTTGGCTGTGACATCCCAGAGAAAACCAGAAGAAACATGAGAACAACAAATTTATAAAGGAAAATGATATGATTTGGCCATGTTGTATTATGCAACCCTAAAATGGGTCAAAGCTTAATTATGCCTGCACATTATGCTGGTGAAATAATTCAATCACAACATAATGAACAATAACTAGTTGACTGAGGGTAACATATTCTTAATCACAAAATTTACAGACAAAGATGCATGTTTTCTATCTTATTCACGAGAGCATCCAAAATTCCAAATCCATTTCGCAAGCCCAAGTAGCAAGAGTTTTTACATTGCAATTTCGAGATTTATATCACAACAATAAAAAATTGAATGTCAAAATGCTATTACTTGAGCTTACTAAAATAAAAATTTGGAATAAAAATACCAAAATACTCCTTTCCATGATAAAAAACATTCTACTGGTCAAAATTTCATTAATTGGAGCTAACAACCCTAATAAGAATAAAGAGGCAAAAAATACAAACATATAGAAAGAAACTAGCTTCCAGGTCTAGGAGCTTAAAGAAACTAATGAACAAAATGCAAATCCATGCCTTAAGTTACATGTAAACTAAATGAGCAACTAAATTAAGAAAAATGAATTTCTTCTGTCTATAGTTTTTCAAAAGTCTGTTCCTCAAACAATGCATTTCCAGCACAGATCATACAAGAAGCTACAGTTGAGCATAATCGAACAACGAAAAATAATGGCTGCGCCAAGACTTAATTTTGACAAACAAACGTGAGTACACAAGAAATAGAATACTCACCCCAGCCAATTAAGTGTCTCACTCTTTACACATCACTTTAACCAGTACATATTAAACCAATGTCTAATATTGTCTTAGACATCCATGTTTTCCAACTGAATGCTGCTTTTGAGAGGCACGTATTCCCCAAGATAGCCCCCGAGATGGTCATACAGAGCACTCTTGTCGATCCCTTGGTGGTGATAACTCTTGCAAACATAGTAAAACACACTTTGCACCAGCAAACCCACCAAATTCACAATCACCAATGTCCCAACCAAGAACCCACCAACCACAATCCTCGTAAACAATCCATAATTGTCCCCTCCATGAACCACCACAGCTCCAAAGATCCCGTTAATCGTCCCGCAAATTGCCAAATACCCAAAAACAAGCACCGCAGCCATGCGGGTCCGTCCCTTCAACAACTCATAGCTCTTCTTCATTGCTGCAAACCCGAAAAGCGGTTCGAGCACGGAGACCACGCTAGCCAAGTGCCACAATGCGGTGATGTACACGTGAACGACGAGATAGAGAAGGAAAATCACAATCATGGCGAAGAAGAACAAAACCGGGTTCTGCGTATCGACGGCTACGAGGAGCAGGACGAGAAAAGCAACAAAGACGACGTTATAGACAATCATGGTGAGAGAGACCCAGAGGTAGGTGATGAAGAGGCGCTTAAAGACGCTGGGAATGGCGGAGAGCGTGGAGGCGAAGGAGACGGGCTTGGAGGTGTAGAGCGAGGCGACAGTGAAGACGACGGCGGCAGTGGAGAGAAGGGAGAAGGCGAAGAGGAAGATGAGGTAGCAGAACTGGAAGAGGAGGAGTTTGGTCCATTGGGAGGCGTGTTGGTCGGAGGGAGTGCTGATTTGGGAGAGGAGGGGGTGAGTGAAGAGAGCGTGGGCGAGGATTGCGAAGGAGAGGGGGAAAACTAGGGTTAGGGTTATGAGGTAGAAAGTTTTGGGGGAGCGTTTAGGGATTGAGGTTGATTCCTTCAAGATGTCAGCTGTGCTCAGGAACTGGAGCTCTTCGGGTTGGAGATCCATCGGCGGAGCTGGTGGTGGCGGTGGTGGTTGACACAGATCTGATCGTGGATTTTGGATCTGTCAGCTGAATTGGGAGGTAGAACAGGAATAGGGAGGATCCTTGGAAGCTGAGAGAGGAAGAGGAAAAAGAAGAAGGGGACATGGCAAGAGTTTGATATAAAGTCAATACACTGTACCGTCGTGATTGGATATCATCTTCTTCTTTTTTAAGGTCTGATTTTGACTGGAGAGGAGAGGAGATATGATTTTTGTCGAATGTAATAATGTTAACGTGAATTTGGAGGGAGGGAGGGAGAGAGAGAGAGATGGATCGAGAGATAAAAATGATAAAATATAATCAAAATGATTTCATTAATCCAATTATTTATTTATGAAAATTCCTTTCCCGCATTTATTTGTTATTACCTTGCCTCGCCGGGAATGTAATTTATCCCATCCAAATTGCTGGACAAATTCACATTTTCTTGTTTAAAAGTACAGGACAAGCCATGGACCAAAATGCCCCGATTCTTATAGCCACTTGAATATGAGATTAATCGCCTTCCCATTGAAAATGTTAGATACGGTACAAAATACATACCTAAAACTTCTAACAATTAGGGGTGTATAATCGGTCATAATTGAACCAAATCATTCAAAAATTCTTAACCGAACCGAACTAATCAGCCTATAATAATCGAACCGAACTGACCAACCCCACTAATCGAAACTGAATTAACCGAAAACTAAAACATGATAATCGAAAACCCAACTAACCTAGCATACCGAAGAGAAGAGAGTCGAGAGACTGAACATCTATTGTCACCGGACACCAATTGGTCGGCCGGTGATTCCAATGATCGGAACTGATTATTGGATTCCCCCAACTATAGTGATTTATATATCTAAAAATAAGTTTGATCGAACGATTAATTTTTTGTAGATATAAAAATCTATAGTTAAAAAACTCTCACGTTTCTGGAAAAATAGAAGTTGCAGAGCAGAAAACTTATCAAAGGGCGAGCACGGTGGTGCAAATTGGAGGAGAGAAAGATGCACTTGTAGGCGTTGAAGTCGGCGTTGTTGTGTCAAAGGTCCAAGTCGGCGTCGATGTTAGAGCGGAAGCGTCAGAAGTGGTTGCTTCGACGAAAACAACAGTGTATGTGAAGTTTTAACAGTGTATCCGATCTCCATATGCACACCTTTGTCTTCGTCTTTGCCATCGCCAGATTTATGAAGACTCAATCGGAGTGGAGTCTTCGTTCTTCCTCTCGCTTGTATCCCCTTGCAGTATTGTGAATTGAATACTTCGATCGGAGTATTCACAGACTCGATCAGAGTGGACTTGATCTGTGAAGATGTGAGAAACAGAGATAGATAGAAAGAGAGAGAGAAGAACGAAGACAAGTACAGAGGCCCATGGGGTGTCACACCCGCATGAGGGGGGGTTGTGGCCGGTTCGGTTCGATTTTTTGAGTATTTTCATCAAAATAACTAAACCGAACCAAACAACTGATTTTTGAAAAAAAAAATTAACCGAACTAAACTATTCTTTTTGAAAAATTGAACCGAACCAACCAAATTTTTCTGTTCAGTTCGATTAGTTCGGTTTAACCGAACTTCTACTTACCCCAACCAACAATCCCTTTCAAGTAGGATGAATCGGCCACGACTATTACCTTCTTTAAGCAACCATCACTCAGCTTTGGCACGTGTTTGCAATAATTGTATAAATTAAAATTGAAAATAATAATAATAATAATAATAAAGGGTTGTTTTTGTGTTTTAATTTTAAATTTTAAATTTTAAATTCATTTTTAATTTTTTATTTTGAATGTTTGTTTTGAGACGGTTGAAAATATATTTTTTTATTAATAGTGTTTTTTGTTTTTTTTAAATTTTAAATATATTTATGATGAAAACGGTTAAAATGATTTTTTATTTTTATTTTAAAAATAAAAAAATAAACACATTTTTATTGTTTTAAAAAATTAATACCAATCTAAAAATAATAAAGAGAACATAATCTAATTTTTTTCACAATTTCAGCAACATGCATACCACTTTCTGCACATAAAACTTTAAGTTTTTGTACTTTTAATTACTTCAACACGATTATAACACAAAACCCTTAGAATCTTCTATGGATAGAAGGTTCAAATTTCAATTTTTAATAAAGTGTCAATTAATTTTAATGACAATAATATTGTGAAGTTCAAACAACACTATACATGTGTACACCATAATTGAATGGAACATATGGATTGAGTCAAGTCCAATGGAGGGGAGGAGAAAAGAGATTTTTTTTTTTTTTTTATTTGAAAGATATTTTAAGAAGAGAAAGATACATGATACCTTTCTATCTTCTTCCATCCCCTTATATTTCTCACTCTTCGGGTAAAGTATGGATTGAGTCAAGTCCAATGGAAGGGAGGAGAAAATAGATTTTATTTTTTTTTACTTGAAAGATATTTTTAGAAGAGAAAGATACATGATACCTTTCTATCTTCTTCCATCCCCTTATATTTCTCACTCTTTGGGTAAAGAAGGGAAAGCAAAATATTTATCTTTTCATTCTTATTTTATTTTATTTTTTTATTATTTTTACTATATTTTATCCCCTTTCATTCTCTTTCAAACAAAATAACTATATTACATTAATTTATCTTTCTATTTTATTCTATTATATATCGTTCACTCTCTTAGAATGACTATTATTGTGCGACTTTTAATTTATGTTCTCGATTACACAAGGGGAGGTAAATCGTAGATTGATCCTTTAATTCTTGCATAGGATCAGGATCGAACCCACAACTTATTAAATTAATATCAACATATTACTCATCTTATTGCTCCATCTATACCCCAGGGATTGCTTGAGGCAGTAGCATTTTAATTCTTTTTTTTTTTTTCCCTTATTGTTTGGGCTAAAATGAGCACCCCCTAATCACTTACAATTGACCCACTTGGGCCCAACCTACATTTTCTGCCCATTTTAACCCAAACTAAAACCTTTTGGGCCACTAAAATGTAGCCCATATTTAGCCCGTCTGCCTACGCGTTAGCAGGCTCTTCTAGTTCCTAGTACTCAGTAAATTGACAATGAATTTCTCTAGAAAGCTAGAAAAAATAATTACAAGATAGACATGAAAAATCAGGTCAGCATAATTAGGTGATTTTACAGTTGCATTGAATATTTATCCTCCGCCTTTCATTAATTTGGCCATAACTCTCTTCTAAGCTCCAAATTAGAAACTAGCATCAAAGGCCTGCAATTCTGGAGTTCTGGATGTTCTCCAGATGTTGTTTACAAATGGATTAATTGCACTCTCTCTCTCTCTCTCTCTCTCTATATATATATATATAAATATATATATATATATATATCAATTACAAATAGCTAGAAAAGGGCAACTAAACTCCAGTTGCTTTATAAGACTCGCAATTTTTGAATTACTCAAAAAGCTTAAATTCAAATCAGGTTCACGTCCAAGTCTCAACCGGCTGCATCAAGCGACCTTGAGTAAAATGGTTATGCCTTTCTTTAGAAAATTCCAATTTACGAACCATTTGTACTAGTTAAAATTATGCATCTCTACATTCTCAAGTATACAAGTTTTGGGCTTCTCGTAATACAGATTTCTGTTTAAACTCACAAGTTAGTCCAATTACAGTTCTTGCTTCTGCAATTCAAGGCATCATTAATGCTAACATAATGTTACATAAAATAACGTGTTTTAAGACCACGAAGTATACACAATATAGCATAACAAATATCCTGGGGACTTGTACAAAATCGAATCCTCAATAGGCCTAATTCAGAAAAAGATTAAAAATACAATATTCTACAATCCATATATATCTTCATTTGGTTTAGAGGGCAACTTGAGACCTCTTTACCCTTTCCAAAACCTAACAAAACCTGGATTTTGAATACAAAGAGTGAACATACCAAATACGCAATAAGCGGACGCACTAATGCATGATGCACATACCACATTTCATGGCATGAATCAAGTACACAAATCATGTCAAACCATACATAACCTTACCACGCAAAGGCATCCATGGATCATACCAATTCTTGAGCAAAACATATTTATCCAAAGTCACTTTCACGTTGATGTAATAAGTTTCATGCCGTTCGTGTGCAATGCCAGAGAGAGAGAGAGAGAGAGAGAGAGAGAGAGAGAGAGAAACCCCCCTTGCCTAAGGAGCTATAAACTTTGACCAAAGAATCACCCTTTCGGAGCACCCTCAAACCTCATTTTCAAGCACCTTGGTATGGGCTTCAAGATATCACAAATTGATAGCAAGAGGCCAGATATGAGTAACTAAAATATCCCTTTTGGCTCACAACTTCCCTCACCTCCTCTCCCTTTCTTCCTTCTCCCTTTCTTTACTCTTTTCTCTCCTGTCTAGATTCTAGGGCACTCAACAATAATAACATTTCCCATTCTTTAGCATATTCCCTTCTAGAGCTCCAGGCGTGAAAATCATATTTGTTTACTCTGCCTATTCCCTTTTAGAGAGGACTTGGCATGAAAAACATATATGTTCCCACAAATAACCTGGTGAAATCTTACAATCCCCATTCTTTAGCCTTATTATCATATTTCCTTAGGCTCATCAGCCTCCTTTCCTGGCACACATGGCCAATTTCACTTCGCACCATTGCCTCCATCACTTGGGTATCTCAATCTCCATCAATCATTACAACCCCAGTCACTTGAGTAGTCTTGGCCCCACTCTCATGTTGTACTCTAAGACTACGGAACATTGGTAACTCTTTGCACATCTCTATCAAACTCGTACCTTCTTAACATGTCTGCAAGGGTCCAGTACATCTTTACTTGTACCCTGACAAATATATGGAGACAGCATTTTTTAGATCAACACATTTTTTCTATTCTTCCATACTGTCCCCAGCACTAGGGTCATCGTCCTTTGCTTTAAAGTTTTTCCTAGCAACAAGGTCTCATTCGTATCCATTTTGCTGATCAAGTGCATACCCTTCTCATGGATCATATA
Source organism: Diospyros lotus (assembly GCF_014633365.1). NCBI lineage: Eukaryota > Viridiplantae > Streptophyta > Magnoliopsida > Ericales > Ebenaceae > Diospyros > Diospyros lotus. The sequence goes on from NC_068345.1 coordinate 34,901,818, forward strand.
TTGTCTTATAACAAAGACAATCACGTGCCTCACCATACTTGATACCAATGATTTTTCTTGTTAGAGACCAAATATTTCCCGTGTAAGACAGCAAGGACTTGCTCCGACAGAAACCAACACTTTCCAATGTTAGACATCAAGATTTGCTACATTAGACACCAAGGGTTTGTTACTTCTAACAGCAAGCATATTGCCATGTTAGACACCAAGGACCATCTTCCTTGTACCTTAATCCTACTTTGAGTGCTTTGGCTCTACCTTATGCCCTTCCTGTAGCATAATCTTTACATTCTTTGCGTCACAAACTTGAAAGGTTTTGATTAACAGATCTAGCCTTGGCTGGACATTTTTTATTTTATTAAGATCTACGCAGGCCAAAGTGTGGTTCACTGTAGGTTTTGTGCAAATCCCCAAGGGTAACATAACAACTCACTGTAACTCCACCTAAGGGCACAAATGGGACTGAGCATAGTCCTTATGGGTTGATATATCACTTACCCTAGGGTAGTCAGCCTATCATAAGCGAACTAAAGCCCTACATGGCACACCCTAGATTTTCATGATATTTCAACTGAGAACATAGCATGCAAACTCACCAACTTAGAATCAAGCCTTACCCTAGCATAATCCACCTCAAAATTAGCCATCAGTAATTGACAACAATAGATGTTTCGCTAATGATCCTCAAAACACAATTCTTTGCCAAAGTTGCATATACAATCTTTTGATAATTTGGACAAAACACAAGCCTATCTCCCTACATGTTGATAGACAGACTGCTTCAACATGTTAATAAATGTACCAGTCTATAATTATAGCCCAAAAGAAAAAATGAGCCCTTGTAGGGCAAAAAAATAACTTACACCCTGGTTTTAACTTGTAGAGTCAAAGAGGCTTAGGGTTTGCTTGCATTAGTGCTTTAGTCAGTTGGGCGGATCTTTGTGCCTTGTCATTCAGGCGGTCAATTTGCCAAAGCCCCAAATTGCAACTCTTTTTTTTTTTTTTTTTTGGTATCTATTCCGAAACTGACAACAATGTTTGGAAAACCACAATTTGGGTTGATTTGGGGCAGATGATTTGGCCAGTTTTCCTGCACACCCCTACCTTTTCCTTTTACCATTTGGAAATCCCATCTATAGTTTCACATAACTAATTTTCTTTCCATATTAATGCGAAATAGATAAATAAAGGGCAAAGACTGGCGGGGTAAAGGAAAGTGGATAAGCATAGAATAAATACATAGAAACAGATAACAGATATGGTGATTTGTGAAATGAGAAGGCAAAACATGAGAGGATACAGTATACACTAAATAATATTTGAAAATAATATGCAAAAACCACCAAAGATATACACACTCATTCAACAAGAAAGATATAATTTAGTTCCTAAAGTTAAACATCATGTAACATACAAAATGTAATACTATTTCATGAGTCATATACTATCATACCACATAGTATGAAAAATTATTTGAATTTAATAGTCCATAAATTATTGGTCAAAACTACATGAATTCACAAATCACGAAACATTACAATTCAACATATAAATGTAATTTAACAATATCAATCAACATTTAATAATCACAAAATACACAACAAAAAAATTTTAAGTTGACATAACTAAGATCAAGTCAATCCTCATCATTGTTGTTAAAATCCCGATTCAACGTATATGATTTTACGCATCGGAGACCTCCAAACTATTCCAATAACATGCAAAATCGGAATTGGGGTAAAATCGCATAAAATTGAGATTTTAATGGGTAAAATCGTACAATTGCATGCGTAAAATCGTAAAATCGCATGGGTAAAATTGCATAAAATCAGGATTTTCTTTATCCTTTAAATTTTGAACACCATGTTTTGATGCAAACTAACAATTGATTTGTGATAACTTTAACCATGTTTTGATTATGGATGGATGAATGATGGATTTAATATTTAGAAACTTCATATTATTTAGTATTTTTGAAATTGATAGATAAAGTAATTTTGAAATAGGTACATGCATTTCATTTATAATAAGAAATAATCAAGTTATTAAATAATATTAATTCATTTTTTATAAAATTATGTTATTATAAACATATATTTACAAAAATTAAAGGGTATTTTTAATTGTTTCTAAAATTTTACAATTTTATGAACCCTATTTCGATCCCATTTAAAATCCCGATTTTAACTGCATTGATTCCCATAAAATACATTAAATGGCAGGCCTCATGGTTGACACATTTGGGCATGTACCAAATAAGCGCCATCGAAAAGGTCCCATGGGGTATTCATACTGGTGCATTTGACAAACATGTATCTTGAATATGGACAAGACATCCACTTTGAACTCGCTATGCATCATAGAGGAGAACTCTTGCCCATTGTTCTTCCTAACAAAATTTACTGGTAACGAAGATATTTATTCAAGTGCTTAATGTGTCATAAGAAAAGCCCACTAGAGGCATATAAGTATATGGAATCTACATGTTTCATCAAATCTGTATGCAATCTCACTCCAACATAAGTAGCTATCTGTGAATTCATTGTCTACAGAGGTGTGCACTAGTTACAAACTCTGATATTCCTGAGTAAAATTATACAATCGTGGTAAGGGACAGAGACACGACTATAACATAAAATCTACCTTAGGGACAACAATAGCCAAAGCCAAAGATATAAACCTTCCCAAATCACTATGAAAGCTCTAGTTTCAATCAGAACTGTGAATGTCCTACATTCATATACAAAAATTTGTAGTTTGTGACAAACTCACACCTCAATTTCCTAGTTCTCCAGAATCTACAACTGTCACCCTAAATTCTTAAATAACATGCCTGCATCTCCTAATATTTTAACAATGACAGCTAGCATGTAAAATGTAAATCATAAGCTCGCCAAACAGTATTATACAACCAAAATGCAAGCTATTGAAACTAGTCCAAGTTCACATTTTTCGTTAAACAATTAAATATATAAGATGTATGAAAAATCTAATCCAATCATCAAATGTTCCTTTGAAAAAAGGACAAGAAAGGAATATAAATCAATTCATTTAGCTGTGACATGTATTCCACAATTCAATTTTACACCCCCGCGCCCCCCCACCCCAAAAAAAAAAAATCCTTGATCTAAGCAATTGAAAAATACAATTATACCACACAGCATAATGCACAAAGGCACATTATTTTGCAAGCAATCCTCTTTTTGAGCACAATTAGTCAAAAAGAAAGTTGGAAATTGTTTGTAAAAGCAGTCACCAAGCATGTTGATTTACCTCTTGCAGATAACAAAAATATACTTGTTCATTACAGATATGGCACAAATCCTTAAGTGTATCTTTACCAGAAATTTCAAACCAAAGTCAACTTCAATGCAATCCCAAACTATATTTCTGTCGACAAAAATAAGGGGAGAAGATATTATTCATTTCAAAAGAAAAAAATGAATGGACGAGAGTTGGACTGGATAGTAAGATCTCCCAAAATGAGAGAAAGACTGAACAATGAACCTAATCACCAGCATATCATTCATGGATTCGAACTACAGGCCAGATGACAGGAATTCAACAACAACACAGTCACACTTAAGATGGCATATCTGCAAAAAGGTTTCCTTTGACGCGTCCTTCACTTGAATGAACCCAGAACGAGATCTATGAGCTAATACCTCTATATCAAAACTTTGTCCCTGAATCACCAGAAAGTTGATTTTCCATTTCACTTCAACTGAGGGAAAATTTTCCCCACGGAGGAGGAGCACTACAAGAAAGCACATAAGAATAAAAGAAAGGGACAGAGAAAAAGGAAAGGCAGACCTACGTGTGTTTGGAGTAAGAGGAAGAAGAGGGGACGCGCTTGTTGCGGAACATCATGTATCCGACTGGCAAAACGACGCCGATCATCATGATCGCTGCTCCGATCATGTATCTAAGAGGACTAGGCGATTCCACCTCGACCACTCCCCTGAACTGTGCCACACCAATTACAGACACTTATGCACTGTATTAGATATATCCCTCTATATATGCGCATACACATGCAGATGGATAGATCGCATGAAATCAAAACCCTAGAGTCCCGATATTAATCGGATTTTCTTCTTCTTATTCATTTTTTTAAGAGAAAGATCTGGATCCAAGAGAGAGACAGAGACAGAGACTTACAGTTACAGACATCCCCGATGAAAATGCAGCTACAAATGGACAGAGAGAGAGTTGCAGTGGTAGTGTCTGTGTGAAAGGGCCGATTAACGGTGTGAGGTCACCACCGAAGACATTGACACGATGACCGGTTACTTGCCCTTCAATCGAAAACCCAAACCTTACGCTGCGTTTGGGGGAAGTGATTGATGTCAAGATATATGGAATTTAATTTCTTTTCATGAAAACATTACATTATAAATTAAATTATAAAAAAAATATTACTCATATAAATAATTAAATTATTAAAAAAAATAAAAAATAACAAAAATATCTTTATCTAATCCGAATAAAAAATAACAAAAATGTCTTCATCTAATCGGACTTCATCATCTAATAAAGTTCAATTTGATCATTAGACTTATCATCAAGTAAATACAAAAAGTAAGGTCTTTGTGAAAAATATTTTTGTATTATTAATTTTTATAAAAATTTAATTTGAAAATAAAATTGAATAAAGTAAAAATTAGATAAAATATTATTTATGTATTACTAACATTAAGTTGAATAATCTTCTAAAAATATACACTTACACTAAAATTTCTTTAAAAGTGATATAAAAATCATTTTATCTAATTTTATATAATAATAATAAAAATTTAGTATTTAAAATTCTTTTGTATACCTTTGATTTAGTATTTTTTTTACAATTTTTAATTCTTACTGGTGTTAAATCCATGGCACGGAAGGTGTAATTAAAATAAAAATAAAAAATTCATTATTTTAAATAACCGTATAACTGATAATTATAGTTTTTTTTTTAATACTCAATTTTTTTTATCAAAATTTAAGTTTAATTAATTATCCGCTATTCAATGTATTAATAAAAAACACCATTAATTCAATGTACCACAATTTAGCATGTTAAAGAATAATTAACATATTAAGTAGGTTGTCACATTTTCTCATTTGTCATTTTATAAGATTCTTGGCATTTAACATTATCTTTGCCAATGACATCTCCAATTATATCTTTAATAAAATTGAAAAAAAAAATTGTCGACTATAAAGACATAAATAATTTTATAATTAACTTTATACTTACCAAATAATTCGTATTTGTTAAGTTTAATTACACTCAAAATATTAACAAATGACTTAAAAGATAAAATTTTGTATTAAAAAACTTTTCTATGGCATCTACAACAGTAGTACATTAAATTTAACTTATACTTGTGACTTGTAATCTTGTATTTTATATTATTATATATAAATATAAAATTAGGCATAAAATACAACGGTCCTTCACAAATTAATATTTTGAAAAACCGAACCAACTAATGATTGATTGTTACATGAATCATTCCACCTCATAAATTTAATGACAAAATTTATATAAATAATTAACAATAAACTTATAATATAAAAAAAACACGTTCATTGATGAAAAATCATCTCAATGGCAATGTTATAAGTTTATGACTTATCTTCAAAGCATAGAATCTCTCAAAATCTCATGACTCGAACCTTTAACGTCCATATTTTGAAAAGTTACTTTAAAAATATTTTTATTAAATTACACAATATTATATAAAATGAAAAATCTTGACATAAATTTCTCATTTATACACAAAAAGCTATTACATTGGAACAATAAATCATTAAATATTTACATTAAATTAAATGTAGTCATTAATTAATTATTAAAATAAAATAATTTATTAAATAATATATAAAGAAAAGATAAGATTTTATACAAATAAATAATTTTTTATAACTTAATTAATAGTTTAAATTGTCTATTTATATTTCTAAAAAAAAATTGATTAATTGATGGATTAATTAATAAGAAGATATAACATAAAATATTTATTTTTAATTAATTAATAGTATTGAAAAACCTATGCAAATTTAATATAAATTTTAGAAGTAAATTTTTGACGAAAAATTATGTGCATAAATTCTGTTACTTTAATATATATTAAGATGTATATTTTTTGTTAAGTAAATGAAAAATTTGTTACACCGCCATAAATGAGAGTGATGCAAGCTATCATTTGTGCACTCTTAGCGCCTTATTTAAAAAATGAAATTGAAATAAATTATCACTAATTCAATATAAAAAATCTTTCTATTATAAGATCTAGGAGAGTTAAAATAAATTTTTTTGTACGTAATTTTATTTTTATTTTATAAATTAAACTCAAATTTAAACTAGTAATCTTCCTGAAGAGAAGAAAGAAACACATGTAAATGTGATCAAATGTGTAAACAAAGCAATGAATGAAGAAGGAAAAGTGTTAAGCAAGCATGGATGACTTCCACATCAAAGAGCCAGTAATTTTGTTCATAAGAAGGGAGAAGAGCAGTGTGGTTGAATCAAAATGCCAGAGAGAGAAGGGGGGGAAGAGAAATCAATTATTTCCTACTTTCTTCTTCTTCTTCTTCACTAAAACAGAAAACAACGCAACAAGCCCTTTCAGAAATGAAAATCCGCATTGAAGCAATGCATCATCATCACTCAGTGCTTTGCATCTTCTTCTTCGCAGAATTTGGAGTACTGATCCGAGTCCATCAGCGATTTCAATTCATCTGTGTTGTTCATCTCCACCTTTATGATCCATCCATTCTCGTACGGGCTTGCATTCACCTGCATCAGGAAAATACCATCTCCCCGATTATAAATGAATGAGAAGAAATCCAGGTATCCGTCTAAACCAACAAACAACAACTATCATCTTATTAATTGGGTTTATGATTCCGGCAAAGCCACCCAAACCAGTCAACAGATACAAGGAACCATATAAATATTTGATTAGACTAATGTTGGACCAGCATTGAATATGAGAATTTTGCAAGAATCCAGCTTTAAAATGTTTGCCATGAAAATGTTAAAATGACAAAAATCCTAATCTAATCCCAGAGATGCTCCTCATCGTCCAAACCCATAAGCTAATTTCAACAAATGATTCCAGTTGTTTAGTTCAATGCATATCTTAAATATAGAAATGGTGAGACAAACACAGAGACGATTGCAAGCTTTAAGAAACAACCATACCACATGGAATGTAAAAATAGCACATTTGGGTGGTAAACGAAGGGTAGGAAACCATATGATACCCGGTAAGGTACATAATCATTTTGAAGTGAAACAAATGAAGAAAGCTGCTTTGTGATTCTACCACCCAGACACATAAACTAAAATCATCTTGATTATCAATAAACCACTTTCAGCTAAAAATTACAATCCATCTAAACATGGCATAAAAAATGTTTCCATTTCTTCTTTTTCTTACGGTTAAACCTTCTGTTGAACATCACAAGCAATAGCGTAGCATCAAGACTCACCAAACCAGGAGAGTTATTAAGTTCCCCATTGACTTCAATCACTTTTCCTGAAACAGGAGTGTTGATGTCACTAGTTGCCTTGACACTTTCAACTGCACCAAAGCTGCCACCCTGTGTCACAGCAGCCCCAACTTCTGGTAACTCGACATACACAACATCACCCAAGTGATCCTGAGCATGGTCGGTTATGCCCACCACTGCAGAGTTACCGTCTACTTTCACCCACTCATGAGAGTCTAAATACTTTAAGTCTTTCACAACTGAAAATGGTACAAAGAAAAAAATGGTATCAGAGAAGATGATCACGTAACAGAATAGGATTGTCATTAAATATTGCAAATAGAAAATGAGACAACAGCACTGGCATTAAATAACTAGTGTACCTTCAAAATACACAAGGGAAGAAATTTATGTGCTTTATATAGCTAGTAAAGATAGAATATAGCTAAATTTAACAGGAATTCTGGTGTGCAAATAAAGAAGAAATGGAGAAGAAATTATCAATGCTTGAACTTTGGGGTAAAAGTCAACCAAGTCCTTCTAATTTAAACTTAATTCAATTCAATACTTGAACCTTGGGGTAAAAGTCAATCAAGCCTTTTACTTTCAATTCAGCACTTAAACTTTGGATTTAAAGTCAACTAAGTTCTTGCAGTTTCAATTTAATCAATTGAATTATCCAACATTTTGAGAACTTTCAATCTAACAGGATCGTAAACACCATCCATTGCAACTTAATAGATTTTAAGCACTTCCATACCATCAACAACTGACATGTCTCCTAGAGTGATGACATTGCATTAATAAGAAAAAGAAACCGGACACTTTTTTCTGTTACTATCCTTGCTTGATTGATGTGTTTTTCTCAGTTGAAGGCTGTCAATCTTTAGATTTAGGTAAGAATATTAAGTTTGCTGAGTTTTTGCCCCTCCATTTTTTTAAAAGTTCAAAAACTAAATTGATAAAATTTAAAGTAGAAAACTTGATTGGGTTTTATCCTAAAATTCAAGCACTAAATTGGTTAAATTAAAAATAAAAACTTCAAATGCCTTCTAACCCCAAACATAGCATCTAGATAATGGTTAATACACACAGAAAGCCCTTTAGTCATAGTTCCACATCACTTTTACCTAAAATGCAAGTCACTGACACTCTAATATGTGGAACCTGATTGAAAACATGGTTATATACCACATCTTTGAAATGTGCTATGGTAGGATAGATTTCTACAAACTACTATTAGATTATAATATATTTCTGCAGTAATTTTCTTTTTAACAATTATACATCCAATGTGAACAATGCAGTATAGTCAATTTTTTCTACAAATTGTTCATGTAAAACTACATTACTAAGAACACGATTTTTTCTTCAAATTAATCATGTAAAAGTACATTACTAGGAACATGATAACCAATTTTCTTATTGTATATATTTTCTACTGCCAGTCCACTCTAATTTTGATGTCAACTTATCATATTTGATTTTTATGGTCCTAAAACAACCTTTTAAGAGAATAATTATGGGGAAAATGTCAAAATTTCTTTGAATTGCTAAGTTGATAATTTTGGAACAAAAATATATCACATGTCAAATGTGAATACAAATTCAGAAATCATATGGTAATAACATTTTATAGTAACTCTCTCTCTCTCTCTAACAATCATTATCAAAGAAAATAAAAATAGATGGAAAGAAAAACCACATTTGACTTTAATGGAATCCAAATTTGATATCTCTTGATTTGCTAATATTAGTATCATCCATGCGTTCAGTTATATAGTTTTTCTATATTTCTGAAACTAAAACAGAAAAAAAAAAGCCAAACCATAAGAAATGTAATGAGAAAAGAAAAGTTGATGGATTATGGATTAGATTACATATTCATGTCAATCTCAAGATGTTTAGAAAGAGGAATTGCATCTTCAATCCTCTTGAGTAAACAACTTCATAGCATTGCCAAAGGATACATTAGCAACATTTTAGGTGAAATTTTTTCTATTATACAGTTAAAAACTAGGGTATACAGCTACCAACAATAGAAATTGTGATGGATTTTGGTTGTAGAAAGCTTCTACAGAAGTGGATCTCTAGTTTCTGAGAGGAGAAAGGCTTAAATTGGTTCAAATGTAAAAGCTACAAGTTTTTGGATTATCAAAATTGGCATGATAATTAATGGCTATGATGTGAGTTTAATATCAAATTGAAAGTCAATAGGTAGCAAAAGAGTTTGGTGCAGAGTTAAAGCATATTATTGATAGAGTTTTACAGTTGAAATTAAGGGGGGTTGAGACTGCATGGCACCTTTTGGATGTTCTCAACAAAGAAGGAGAGACGGGTTAACATAGAATAAAAATTGAGTTGGTGTTTAATTTTTCCATTGTTCTATGTGTTGTAGAGAAGTACATTATAGTGATGGACGTTATTGTTATATAGTCCAAAACTGTCAATCTCTTCAAGTAAAGGCAACATATTGTATGAACGAATGATGACTGGAACCAAATGAGAAAAAGAATAAAAAATAAGAGGTGACGGTAAGCTGCCTCTTTTTCATTGTTGAAGAAGCTTAAAATAACAAATAAAAATAAACACAAAAAGCAAATCTCAACTATTTGATGGTATATTGCATCTAGCTCACTGTTATATAAGCATCTGAAGATTTGAAGTAAAATGTATAAAACGAGATCATAACATAATGTTTGCATATGATAAATTGAATCTTTGATGACAACTTTAACAATATCAAGAGAAACAAAGAAGATATTTAGAAGAGAGTTTGGATTTCTGTAATAGTGTGAAATTGTATAATGATCAACGCTATTTATAATTGAATGAGTGAAAAGTTAAACCACGATTAGAAATTAATACTGAGTTGAGGGTACTGTCATTGTGAGCTACATACAGCCACAATAAAGAAAAGTGTTTGTGAGTGTTAGAAAAGGACTGCAAACCATCTACCATGTGAGGCCTATCTAATACTAGGATGTAGAGATGCATAAATTGATTTGAAAACCATGACTTGTCCCATAATTAAAACTAATTAAAACCAATTGTTGCTGATACTTCTCCTTAGATTCTTCTCAGTAGATTCTTCTCCTTCCATAACCTATTAACTAGAGAAGGAAGAAGGTCTGTTAGGGATAGACAAAGCGTTCAGATCAAATAATTCATTGAAGTTTCCTTTACTACTAAGGGAAGGCAACCACACATAGTAAAGAATTTACAAGCAACTCAAGAGTTCAAGCAGTGTTTTTACAATAATGCGTTCAAAGTTTAGTATTATCACAAGCCAACAATGGCGAGAATATTAAAATTATATGATATCATCCCTTCACTCCCAGAGGGGTAGCTTTGAAACTATCTTGACTTTGATAATAAGAGCACAAAAGTGACCAAAAAGTACATGTCATTTTTTTTTTAGTTTACGAAATAAAAATTGAATTATGGTTGACAATCTTAGATTGAGTAGTCATAAGAAGATTCTATAAGTCAGATACTGGACAACATTAGGCTTGGGTAGACGATTAAGAAGCACTAAAACAGATATGGATATGGAAATGGAAACAGATGTCGATATAATACACACAACAATTTTGCAAAAAGAAAAAAATAACACGGATACAAAATAAGATTAACATTGTTTATAAGCATAATAACCAAAATGAGAAAAAAATATAGAAGAAATACTACTAATGCAATACGAAAATATTATTCAATTCACAATAACAGTAACAAATGATGCATATAGAGAAAATACCACTAATCAAACATAAAGTACCATCAATCTATGGTAGTGATCATGAACGTATCATTCTAACACACAAGAAAAGTAACTGTTCTGTTCGGATCATGATTAGACTTTGTGGTTTTATTAGTTTATCAAAAAATAAACTTGAACAATAACCCAGATGGCCACACGTCTAAATAATAGTAATAATAAATCAAGGCATGCCATTTGGAGTGTTTAACACTGTTGTGAACCGCCCAACAGGGCATTTAACATGGGTAAAACACCCACCATGAAGTCATTGTGTTCGGTAGGTGGTTGATCGCAAGTGAATTGGCTGAAATGGTCCGTAACAGTTTCCGGAGGTCACAACGCAGTACTGGGCTACGCTGGACAATGGCTAGTGAACTCCAATGAGCGGTCAGAGGAGGCTTCCAAATGGCTGGATGATGGCTGCATTAGGCTCAGCCAAATAGTGGCTGGTATTGTGGCCATTATTGTGCTGACTGACACGACGAGGTTTGTGCAGGGAGGACCATGGCCGGGGTTTGGTCCGACCACACGTGAAGTCGGCAAACCCAATGCTGAAAACTGTGATATATTTAGGCAAAACTAATCTTACTAGTGATGGATAAAAACCAAATTCATGCCAGATTTACAAGCAAGTTCTACAGTGGATTACCCTATTACCCAAAATCAAAACACTAATCCTCAAAAACAGCAATAACCAGGCGATAAAGTGATATCGAACCATCCAAAAATCAGAAAAACCACTCTACCAAGAAACCAAAAGAAGCATGAAAAATCCATTGATCTCTCCGATGATCAAACTGAAAACTCGAATCCCCTCAAAATAACAACACATATAAACACAACCCACTTGGAAACAAGAAGATCCTGATTGATAAAGGCTCAGATCAAGCATTATAACGCACAGATGAACAAGACTTACAGAAATGAACAGAACTCAATACATCATGGAACAAGAGGAAGACAAGGGTTAAAGTCGGATTCACCTGTGGCAAATCCTCGGTTGAAAACTGAGATCCTGAGATATGAAGCGGCCCTCGAAGCCCACAACCTTGAAGCCATCGTGTTAATGCTCGCCGAACGCCGCCACCCACAAACCCACGCAAACTGTCTCCCTGCTTATGTTGGGATCTTTCATGAAATGGTTCGAAACTAAAAAATATATACAGCATCCTGCCAACATTTTTAATTACTAAAATTATAATCTAATTATTTTTTATATTCCATAAATAATGAACATAAATACAGAAAGAAAGATAAAACCCTCAATTTTTAAAACTATTTCACATTCCCAACTCAAATTATACCATTAATTACTTTTCATTTTACTTGTTTGTTAATTAAAATATAGATAAAAAAATGATATATAAAAAATATTTTAAACAAAAATTCTTTTTATTATGTTCTTAAAAAACATTAGGTAACTTCTTATATATAATATTATAATCTCATACTCATGTTCTTTATATAAAACTCTCTTTTGTTTGGACTGTAAAATCAGTTTTTTGGGTAAATTCATGGATGAAAGGGATTGAAGGCAATAGAAAACTTAAATGGGACAAACAAGAGGAGGTGATGGGTCAATGTGTCAACAAACCCACTAACCAACCAGAGGTTGGTGGTGCCATTGCCAATTCAGCTGGCAGGGTTGGTGAGTCCTCCTTCCCTTGGTCTATTTGACAATTCTGATGTGAATTGAATTTATTTAATTCCCATATCTTATGATGATTGGTGGTTAAATTTTCTTTCTAAATCTTTAAATTATGAATTACACTCGGTTAAAAAATACTTGGTTTGTAGGTAAATTTTAAGGTATAAGTGAAAATTTTACTGAATTATACTTGAATTAAGACGCATTTAATTATAAATATAAAATCTATATAGAAAGAAAATAAATTATAAGTAATTGAATTCGCTATAAATAATTTACATGAAAATTTTCAATTAATAATATTTTATTAGTTTTAGTTTGAATTCAATTAAGTAATTTTATTCTTAAGAAGTCAAAAATACCCTTAACAATTTAAGGGCATTCTTGACTTTTTCATTCATAGCAGACTTCAATGCAGGGACATTTTTGACAAAATATGCTTTCCAAGTGGTTTAACAAGTGAGTGTTCAGCCTGCCATGAGTTTTTAAAAAAATAATTTAAATGATGAAACTGAAAAATAATCTAAAATTTATTATTATTATTTGCTTTTAATTTTGAGTGATAACAGATTAAGTTTAGAATTGACTGTTTCAAAGTACGTTTATTGAAATTTAAAAATAAAAATTATAATATCTTTGAACTCAAAAAAGATAATAAGATGAGAATACGTATTTTTAAAAAAGAATAAGCATTCGGTCAAACATTAGGCGATGGTGATTGGTGACAAGTTTTCTATAGGATCGGGTGGTAAAATATTAGGTCCGCGGATTTGACCCGATTTGTGTTTTTAATTTTAATTTATTACTTTAAAATAAGACGTTATTTTTACGTTTAGTCCTTATGCGTGTGTAATCGTGTTAGATGTACACCCATTTTGTATATCTTAAGTTACATAAGAGGGTATTATGACCAAAATACCATGTGCCTCACATGCGCCTTATGAGGAATTTTTTGATCATAATACTCCCTTATGTAGCTCAAGATATACAAAATGAGTGTACCAATAGCATTTTTCATGTGTTAGTCCCTTTCTGGACGTCTCCGCCCATCAAGTTATAATATTATTTCAGATTATGTATAAATATATGTGTTTATTGTATAGCTAATATTCACGTAAATTATTTAAATAAAATATAAATGGCAATTGATTGAATATGGTAGATTTGATCTCATTTGGATCTGGCCGAATTGAGTCAATTTATAAGTATAATCAGGGCAAAGTCAAACAAAACTCAAAAGGAATAATAATAATAAAATAAAAACACAACTAAATTATCATTCATTCATTAGTCTTTAATTCTATTACCTAATCGATTATTTATAATATTTATTATAAAAAATATTTTTATAAATATCAAAATTATACTTAAATATTTGAGATTTAACTACATTTTGTATACGTATAGAATTATAAAAATTAATATTGATATATACATAAATATTTGAGATTTAACTACACTTATATGCTTCAATTACCAAGCAATTTACACATATTTTTTTATTGTTGACTAGATTGTGAGGGATCAAAGTTGAATATAAAACTCGGCAAGTGATCAGTGATGATTGAAATAAATAATATTTTTTTTAATTCAACTAACTTGTAAATTGGATTATGGACAATATAATAACTAATGACATCATCAACAAGTGACAATTACGATCAGCTCTCATGAGTAATGTTGAGACGAAATAACTAGGGTCCAGACAAGTTATGTGCGATTAGGACCATTAGATTTTTTTAAGCAACATCAACATTGTAGTGCAACAATAAGTCCATTAGACTTTTTAGGCCAACTAAAGTCTGGACCGTTTAAATTGTTGTGATAGTTATTGACTCTTTGTGAATTTAGATATATATGATATAATATTTTATATAGTCATATTTTATTACTTTAAAAGTTGTAGTGTTTCTTCTCAAGCCTCAACATATATTATATAGTTTATTTAATATTTTAGAGTATGATATTCTAATATTTATATTATTATTTATTTAAAATTTTAAATATAAACATGAGTTCTTTTATAGATACATATTAATGAGTTTAGAATATAATTTCAATACTTTATCACGTCATTAAAAATATAAAAAATCAATATGTTAATCAATATGTATCCGTTGCATCTACTTTTTTTCAAAAAAATGCTGTGCCCCCCAGTGCTCCCAAAGGCATGCACACGCACAACGTAACGGCAAACAATTCTGTTTCCTTCCTTTTTGAGGTGAGGTACCTAGATATCACACTGGCAAGGCAGTCTTCATCTCCTTGTGTATGGTCCTAATTACAGAAGTAACTTGTTCAACCTGAGATTCGCTAGAGCAGGCAGAGAGGAGTACTTTGGCTGTCCCTGCATCCGGGTAACAGCCATTGTCGATCATTTCTTCGAAGATTTCTAGGCATCTTAGGTATTGTTTCTTCCTAGAATACGCTCCAAGCCGAGAAGTCCAAGTCACCACATCCGGTTTCAGATTTTTGGCAGTAAGCAGTCGGAACAGCTCTTCCATTTTGTCCAGAAACCCAGCTCTTCCATACGTGTTGATCAAAATGTTGTAGGTGCTGATATCGGCTGCGTATGGCCCATTTTCCATGGCTGTCCACACCTCTTCCATTTTTTCTAGCTGTCCCACCCGGCCATAGAGGTTCAGCATGCTGTTGATGACAAACACATCGGGTTTGACCCCAGATTTCTGCATCTGGTCCACGATTTCTTCGCATTTTGCTACATTGCCAATTCTTGAGTAGGCAGAAAGAAGTAGCATGTGTGATTTCATAGTTGGGGTTATACCGAGCCTCTTCATCTCATCGAACACAGCTTGTGCATCTAACCACAAACAAAAGGGTGAGGCATATGAAGGCAGGTTTATACATGAACAAGGATGAACTGCAAGAAATATACATGATTGAATGAAAAAGACTTCTTCCAAATCATTCGGTTATAATGTGCGTGCAGTTGATGTCTCTACGCCCCTAGTTAAGAGTGACCTTTAGCAAACTATTGAACTCACTATTAGCATATGACAGTTGCATATTCTTCACAACCACCAACAGGGGATTCTCATTTCTGTGCCTTATTGGTTAATGTAGCTTTATTGCAATCAGACAAGCAAAAAGATTAATCTCCAAAACTGAGATGAGTAGTGTTCCAACTGGTCAATGGGACATTAAAGGAATGAGAAGTGTTCCAAATCCCGCATAGTATTTGGTTATGATTATGAATTGTGACAAGAGGGAAAGGGTTCTGGTCGGATAAATTGATGATATGCATTGGGATAAACTGTATTCAAGGGCAGTTCAGATTAAGTCTGAGAGATATGCTTATCTTCCATCCTCATTTATATAATATGATTCTCAGTTTCATTGCCGAGGGCAGTGGAGAAAATCTTCTCCCAGTTCCTGTGATTTGAGAAGGATGGACCAGGGAACTCGTTGATGTAGCTGCAAGAAAATCTGGCTCCTCAGAAAGTGCGGCCAGGGGCTGAGGACTCTTGGGCATTCAATGAAGTGTTCGGTGAATCCAACAGCAGCCGTGGTTTCCATTGGGCAACAATTGCCCCCAAGACATCCTTTCCTAGATACTGTTCCAGCTGGTCAATCTTCATTGACACTTACAGGTTTGAATTTGGTAGGATTTTTAGTATTGTCAAATTTCATGAACAACTTTGCTTTAGAATTCTCAGATATTATTCATGGAATCTAAGATGTTTTATTTTGCAGGATTGTGGTCACCAAGGGTTAGAAGAGTCCTACAGGATCTGTGTTGTGCCAGTTAAATTAGACGACAATCCAAAAATTCTAGTAAAGCCAAGAATAAAATCTCTATAAATAAGAAGAGACTTCTATATATAAAATTATAAATACATCTTAAATAATGTGAGGGTTTGAGATTAAAGTTCTTAAGCTGTGGATTAGCAATATAATTCCAGCAATAATACCCCACTGCAAGCTTGAAGATGCCCAAGTTGTTCAACGGGCCACATCACATGTAAATCATCATCAGATTAAAGAGTATGATTTAATCTTTTTTGGTATGCATTTTTTCCAGCTTTGATATGAGAGCACTTTAGGATGTTTGCACATGTAGAAAATATGCTGAAGGCTTGAATAAGGCCCCCAAACTAGTATTGCCAAATTAAGAATAGGATTTTCACAAAAAGAAGGAAATCACCAAACATCAGGCCACAAGTCCACAGACTTGTGAATCATGATTGACATATATGGATAAAGTGCAAGCTTTTACCCTCATGAAGTCCAGATCTCCCATATGCATCCACCATAATATTGAATGAAGCTCTATCTGGTTCACAACCCATGTGTTGCATAAGTGAAAATATTTCTGCAGCCCCATAAGGAAAACCTGCACGACTGTCAGGAGAAAGAAATCAGAAGTTGCAGCGCATATACAGTCAATTGCAAGGATTATAAGTTTTCAAGAATCTCAGTAGTGTTCCTAATTGTCACTTCTGAAGAGAACATGAAAAACAAAGGCTCGTTCAGTTTTAGAAAACATTTTATAGTTTTCAACTCCAATTTTACTACTAAAGATGTCCTAACATTTTATGTTTCAAAAAGCCATAGCATTCATTTTCAGAAAATTCAGAGAACATAAAAAATGATGTCGTCTAATTTATAGCACAAAGTTGAAAAATTAGAATATTGAGTTTTCTATTTTCTTATGGAAGATTCAATTATTCAATTCAAAATTGGAGTTGGAAAACAGAAAATGTTTTCTACAACTGAACAGACCCTAAATGTCTGAGTAAGTTCTAAAACCTTCTCAGTAGAGTACAGAGGAGTTCGACTTCAATTAATACATGCAATCCACAAAATTTCCATAGACTTTTATGTGCATCATTCAGTTACAGATCATGAATAGTTCAGACAATATATGTGTGTGCGTAAATATCTTTCTCAAAAGAGCTAGAGTTGGGCAATTGCTCATTTGACCTTTCCATTTAAACTGACTTGCAGCAAGTTGGCACAGCAGGTTTCTTGCATCTAAGGAAGTTCTTAATCTTTGATTTTATTTCTCACAGACAAATTCACCTCATTAGACCTTTAGTTAAGATTCAATTTTATTCAATTTATTCTACATATCATTATTAGAGGACGAAATATATATTTAACCACCTGATACATCCGAAAACTGAGTAAATATTCACCTGTATGCTTCCATGAGAGCATTATAAGCATAAACATCAGGCTCATATCCAGCTTCCTGAAGCTGCTCAAATATTTCTTCTGCTTTCTCACAGAGTCCATCCCTAGCAAATGCATTTACCAAAGCAGTATAAGTGCATATATTAGGTTTACATTTCTGACTTCTCATTTCATGGAACACCTTTAAGGCCATATAGGACTTGTTTTCCTGCATGTAAAAGATGACTATAAGAAACTCCTATATTAGAAAAACCTAAATCAACGAAACTAAGGGAGAAAGTCTTAAACTTGTGAGTGAAAAGCTTGTTACAACCCAACCTTGGATATCCACACTATCAATATTTAAGAATCGATGGTCTTTTACTTCATATGCTTACACAAAGTTATTCTGGAGCCAAAAGTTAACGAAAATGGAACAGTAGGTTCAAATACAATAAAAGCACAGCATTGAAGATCCAAACCAAGGGGCACTATGATATGTCTGTAATCAATGAGCCAGTACCACAATTCTAGTCCTACTTCCTTATTGGTTTTGCTAATGTTTCTGAACTTGTCTAAGAATTGTATTAGTTTAGCTCTCTCTCACACACAAAAAGATTCAAATGGTATAAGAATTTTCCATATATCAAAAACACTTCTTTCATCTCTTAAAATGATATTATTGTTGTTATTACTATTATCTTATGAGTCAATACACCTGCAATTACAAAAGCAAAGTTATGCTCAGAATGAACCCCAAAAAGGTGTTCAAATTTCAGAAAGATCTAGAAAATACAACAGAGATCACCTTTCCATATAGGTTAATTAGCATTGTATAAGTTTCAGTGGATAGTTTGCAGTGATCTCTCTTCATCCTTTCAAAGATCTCTAAAGCTTTTTCTGAATTTCTTCCCTTCATTAGACCATCAATGTAAGCATTGTATGCAACTGTACCTGCACAGAATCAAGCATCTGTCAACATGAATTCTCAATTATCTTATTCTGCTCAAGTTACATGGAAGTCCTTGATATATGAAGAAATGGTTTGGTTATCTTAAAATTTTACAAAATACATGCAAGCAGCAACAGTTTCAGATTCTGCCTGTGCAAGTTATTTATCACAAAGAATAAAAACGTGAAATTTCTAGAACTATTATTGACTTTTATTGAAGAATCAAATGCATTAAATTTTATAACTAGAAATCTCGATTACCCTATCCTGAGGTGTTCAATGTCCCTACCACCTTGCCTCCAGAGGGTTGTGCATATCCTACACCCTGCGGTCCTAGCTGAGCTGTTCATCTAATGAACATTCTAAGACACTGGCCAGATGTTTTATCTACCCACAAGTCCATAACATGATTAGGATGACCTCTTAACCTATGTTTATCACTTAGGACCCTGAACATGTCCTAGTACGTGGACAACATGTTTGGTACTATAAGCTTGTCATGTGGTGAGGTAACCATGTGCCTACACTCACTCCATTCCAATGTTCGGCACACACAAACAGACACAAACATATATGACATACTTGGGGGAAGGCCATTTCTTCTCATCTCAGCAAACACGGCTTCAGATTTCTCTAGAAGTCCACATCTGCAGTAGGCCTTTACAAGAAGAGCATACGTATCTTCAGTAGGAATGCATTGACCTTCAAGAAGATTCAAGTAAGTTGATTCTGCCTTCTCATACAGTGACTTCTGTCCATAAGCATCAATAAGCAAATTGTAGCACATAACATCAGGCTGGAAGGAACTCTTGTACAATATCCATTCACAGACCTGGACAGGAGCTATCTATGTGAGATTCAACAAGTTCCATAAGAAAGTAAAAGTTAAAGAAGAGAAGCTGTGAATATCTTGTCAAAGATTCTGCAACTCCTAAATAATGCTCAGCCAAAATGTGTGTGTGTGTGTGCGCGCACGCATGTGTGAGAGAGAGAGAGAGGGGGGGGGGGGGGGGAACCAGTTCTCTTTTAATTGACACAAACTGAGGCTGATGCACAATTCTCCCATCTTTAGAACATTGGAAATAAACTGAAACAACAAATATTGCCCCCTCCCAGATGATAATATCTGAGAAGATCAAACCAGATTCCTTTTGATCGATTTACGGAATGTTACGTATTTAGATTTGAGTGTTTAATGCTGTCAGATTTAGATTGACAAGTTCCACGACCAAACACCTTGTAATTCATCTTATATAAAATTATAAATTGAGCATTATTAGTTTTATCATATCCGTTATTGGATGAAAAATGGTGATTAAAAATAGGGCAAATAGAAAAAATAACCCAAACCTTTTCACGAATTTGCAACTTTATCTAATCGTTTCAATTTTGGTAATTATGTCCCAATTGACTCAATTTGGTGCAATTTTATCCAACACCTAAAATCGATGTGGAAGATGTATGTTAATGCTGATGTGGCACACCACGTATCATTTAATACTTACACTTAATATGACACGCGACGTGCCACAAAATATTTACTATTAACAAATTTGCACTTAATATGATTGGATAAAGTTGCAAATTTGCTAAAAGGTTTGGGTTATTTTTTAGTGATCTAAAAATCGGCCTAGGCGGTCGCCTAGGCGCTAACGAGGAGCTAGGCGGCCCCTGGCCACCACGATTATGGCCTAATCGGCCTCTTTAGGCGTCAGTCCGACTAATAAATGCCGAGCTGCGCGTAGTCGGCCAAGGCGGCCGCATGGGCAGCCTAACCCCATGAACTGCTTGGGCCTTCTCTCTCTCGGGCACCGCCATCGACTGTCTCTTGTGGAGTTGTTGTTGCCGCTTGCTCTCTTTGGTTGCATCGCCGCCGACTGTCATTCCTCTCTCTCTGTCTCTCGTCGCTTTCCCTTTCTGTCTCAATCTTTCTCATCACACGCCACGGTTGTCTTTTGTGGACAGTGAACTCGTCGACGCCGCCGATCGTCGTTCCTTTCTCTCTAGTTTCCACAGGCGACCCCAGTAGTCTCCCTGCCACCAAACTCTTATACCTCGTCTTCCTCCACCTGCGGCCGTCCGGTAAGCAATAAGCAAGCAGCAAGAGTTGCTCGCATCAAGCGTTGCTGATGCCTTTGTTATTTAACTTATTTTAATATTTGTTAATACGCTGTAGCAAGCGTTGTTGTGCCTTTGTTAAATTTGTTATTTGAATATTTGTTAATGTTTCAAATATTTTAATATTTGCAAGTAGCAAGTGTTGCTACATCATTTATTTTAATATTTATTAATGTATTAATAAAATAAAAAAAAAAATCTAGGCAACCTAGGCACTAGGCGCTAGTCTGTTGCCCGACTAACGCCTAGCACCTTTTAGAACACTGTTATTTTTACTATTTGCCTTAAAAATATTGTAATTACCCCAAGTATCAGCTAGCAAGTTCTTCAGTAACAACTTAAGTCATTATTCAGATAATTTCTTAGCATAGCAGAGAGCATCACCAGAAGAACAACCCGGTGCTGTACAGATTGGAGCCAAGTGAATCAGACTGAGAATACAACAGGGTGCATTGCTAGAATAGCATCAGAGCAGCTATCTGTAAAGTGGTTAATACTACACAGACTGCCACGAGAAATTGCACTAGAAAAGCTCTGATAGCCAGCTCATTTCAGAAGAAAGCCCTAGAAGCTCAGATAAGGGTTTACAGTTTATCTCAGGATTTGATCAAATTACACAAAAGGAACATGATCCCAGCAGTCCTCTGAGAGTCAGCTTTGCTATTTTGAAGTTATTTAAGCAGGGAAACCCTAAAGGCTCTAGAAAAAACATTATTAGCACACAAACCTTTCATAAGATAAAATAAATCTGGTGTTGAACTACCTTCCATTAGATAACCCTTTGCTATGCTAAACATTGTTAGAACAACAAATCTTGGTACATGGAGAATTAGCATAGAAATATCCATGGAACATAAATAGAAGAACATCAATTTCGTGTAAAAAGACTAAAATGA
Source organism: Diospyros lotus (assembly GCF_014633365.1). Classification (NCBI taxonomy): domain Eukaryota; kingdom Viridiplantae; phylum Streptophyta; class Magnoliopsida; order Ericales; family Ebenaceae; genus Diospyros; species Diospyros lotus. The sequence continues at coordinate 34,923,813 of NC_068345.1, forward strand.
GGATTTGAAATGGGTTCAAGTCAACTAGTAAAATCATGATGTCAGTCTTTGCCTCTTTGGAATACGGTTGTTAAGTTCAAGACTTTACTGGTTCCTATACAGTATTTGTTGCTTTTGGACCTGCAGTTTTCACCTACAGATAAGTGTAATAGCAGGGCTTTCCTGCAAAAAAGTATTTGCACCACTTCTATCTCCAAAATTCTTGACCCACTCATTTGCCAGAGCACACACATTATTCTAAGTCAAGTCCAGTAACAAGTGGTTAATAACAAATTCCTACAGCTTGCTTGGACTTCAGCAAGCTCTTTTATTTGGTTTCATGTTGTGATTGAATCAATGCATTTGAAATGAACAAATTTTGAGCTCTAAATGTAATTGCATAGAAGGTTAGCTACAGGAGCTCTAAGGTAATAGAACCCTAAAGTAAAGACAATCATTTGTTAAGATCTTTGGGCAACTAAAATCCAAGTCGGCATGAATATCAAGTAATTTCATTAACATGATAATCTTGAACTCATGCTTCAGTAAGTCTGCCCATGCATCTCTCCCAAAATCACAATGCAAGTTATTAGTTTAAAATATAGTTAATAAGGGATTGATTTTTCAAATACATCAATGTAGATGGAAAGAAGCTGATCCCATGTAGTGGGATAAAAGGTTTGAGTATGCTGTTGTTGTTCAATGTTGATGGAAAGAGATGTTGAGGCAGAGAGATTAAATTGCAATGGCTAACATTGCCACCCTCTTGGATGACATATACTTGAGAAGAACAAACTGGAATCCTTTAGTTTGTTTTTCATTAGTGGACCTTACCTGAATATTGTTTAGCTTTGCCTTTCTGATAGTTACACCTTGCTCTTGGACTTCAATGAACTTTTTGATGGATATTTGACTGTGTACAAGAGAATGTAAATGAAATAAAGGAGATTTCTACCATGAAAATACAGTATATATAAGAGGTTTTGATATTTGGGTAAAATGGAGGTGCCTAGAGCAGAGACATTATATTATGAACTTTGTCAACTAAATCCCAGTTTCAATTAAGACCTACTAATGTTGAATTCAAGCTTCCCAATTCTAAAATTATAATGTAAGCTACAGGTTTTGAATAAGCTATTAGTACTATGCAGAAATCTATTCATTCATTTCAACTAAATACGCAAATTTGATTTTAGTCATATTCTAGATGCTAGTGTCAGAAGATTGTCAGAGGTCAAGCAGGCTTCATCGTATAATGGTTGGCTCTACTGGATATAGGCTTTGCTTTCATTTAGACTACACATGATAAGAGACATTTGAAAACATGATTTTTAATTTACTAATGAGCGGCAAAGGGACAGCACAATGAAGACCAAAAAACTGAGGAAAACAAAATACTAATTCATTTCTATTGAAACCCTAGTAAAGCAGCATCGAATCAGATCTTTAACTGCATAACATAGTCTTTTGGGAATTGTTCAATTTGAAGAAAACATATCTGACGTGAAAGCGTCTTTAATGGCAGTGAATTTACAGAAACTAGCAAAAGAAAGGAAGAGTATAGGCTTCTGACCAGTATGATTGGATTCCAATGCTTATTTAGACGAAGCTGGACAGCAACAATAATAAGATCATCCCATGTGGTGTGGGTGGGGGGGAGAGTATCAAGAGAAGCCCATATCCTATTTGCATCCATTTCCTTCTGTAAAAATTTTAGAATCTGCTGAGCAATGGGGCTTAGTACTGGGAAAATTCCATCAACGAATCCAGATCCATACTTCCATCCTCTTCCCCTTAAAGAACCACCTATAAGGAGATGATGTAAATAGTTCTAGCAATCATGCTTTGGAATATGCATGAAAATCACATGCTATTAAACATCATATTACCTTTCTTTCTGGATACTTTCTTGTGATCAAAGCTTCTGAATTTGCCTCGTTTGTCAATAAAAAGACTATCACGTTTCCACTTCTCAATAGGTTCATCAGTAGATCTCTTTGCTCCCTTTATAAAATCATTCTTAGAACTTTGTGGTTTTACAAAGATACAACTCAATGAGCATTTGGCGATCAACCTACAAAAACCAGAGAAACTAATGTTTTTTGTTACTGCAGCATGTAATTTCCCAGTCATTCCAATAGAGGCATGTGGTTGAAAGGATGCAAAAGCATTATACAAAAACTGGTTTGTGCCAAACAATTACAACAGAAAACATGAGTATCTCCACAAAGATGATGATTAATAATAGCATGCGCATGTAACACTGTTGAATTTTTCATCATGCAATTTAAAACCGCTTTTGCTAAGGAAACTCATACAAAGAGAGATAAGTGGTGATGCAACGTCTAAGCAAAGAATTAGATATCGTTCTACTATAGTTGGTTTATATATTGTTCTACCATAAAAGAAAACTATTGAATGCACAAGGAAGAACACCAATTCCTACAATAGAGAAATGTGGAATTAATCCTCATAAGAAACTCAACAACATCACGAGCTTTAATCCCACTAAGTGGGGTCTACTATATAAATTATATTCCATCCATCTCTATACATGTTGATAACTGAAAAGCTAGAATTCATGTAACCGACCCACCAACCTAATGAAATTAAGGCTTGTGATAATGATGAGGGTGATTCAATAAATGTGGAGAAACAAATATTACACTGGGGCATCCCGGTAATTTAGAATGTATGGCATGTTCTATAAACATATTTTCCTTAAGTAGGTGAAGAAAGCCATGAAAAAGGTGAGTGATAAAGAGGTTGGAGAAGGTGGCATGGGAGAAGGCGGCATTTTATGGTTAATGAAACTGTTCAATTGGATCCAGTTGGAATACTGAACTATGCCAGTTGCCATAACTATAAGACTTAAGGTTGTAAAGACAGGGATGAGACCCTGCCTGATTCAAGGGTACCCATATAACCATAATGTAAGTAGTGAAGTTGACCATGATTAAGCTAACACATACCAAACAATCATCCACTTTCAGGGGCACCCTATTTGGGGGTGTTTTCGTTTGTCTTGATGAAAATTAATTGTCTAAAAAGTATCAAATGGCCACCGAGATCGGCATGAACAGCGAAAGAGTAAGAAATTGGAAATTGGAAATGAAACCATATTCGCAACCAACAAAAATGTTCAAAACCTGGGTGGGTCTCATAAATCCATGTGAATATCTGAGTGACAAGGCTATAAATTAAACCATAGAAACAGATGTTATCAAGCTTGAGAAGAGTTGTTGAGAATTTCATAGTGCAGATAAGCGGAAAAAGTAGGGAGAGATAGAGTGAGGGAGGGATAGAATGTACATGAATGCATGAGAAGAGGAAGAAGAGCTCGAGTCACACGGTTGGAGCGCCCATGAATCCGCAGAATCTATATTATCTTCGCCTTTATTTTCTGTTTTTTAATTTTACTTGCTTTTGGGACACATGAGGAACTAAATTTTATTTTTGTTGTTTTCGAATAACAAAACTATAATATAAAAAAAATAAAGTGTATAATTATTTCTCTCAAAAATTAATAAGCTCTCTAACTAAGAATGGTGATAAAAAAAAGAGGGCTAATTTCAAATATATATATATATATATATTTCTGAGCTTATAACTCTTAGTTAAGCCAACGGGATAGGAAAAAATGTTATAAATAATTTATATATTCTTTTTAATATAAGAATAAGATAAGTTGAACTCCTCTTAAATATTAATCGTGCTTTAAAATTAGATTGCTTGTCCTTATTATTCATAAATTATTTGTTGAATTTATATTATATGAGGATTTTTGTTATACAAAATAAGATATTTATAATATTTTTTGTATTCATATTTTTTTAAATATTCATTTAATGATAAAAAATAGTATTTTTTTCAAAAGATTAATTAATTTGGTAAATTTTCCCCACTTAACATGGTTATGGCTAAAATTCACTAAGCTTTTAAAGTTTATAATTTGTAAATTTTACCCCTTGTGTGTTTGTGTGTGTGTTTTTTTGATAAAAAAAAAAAACCTTATTTAACATTATTTTTTGGTCACTTGAAATTGTTCTTGTTCTTTAATCCAAAAATTTGAACCATTGAAGTGTCTTGTCCAAGTCATTGGTTTGATTATAAATAAAATTTTGACATACCTTTAAATGATTTCCCACAATAATCTTTTTTTTCTTATTAATTTTTTTTTTAACTTTTAAATAGAAAAAATTAGCCTACCCCTTAATTCGAGTTTCAAATAAATTAGATGCGGTTACAAATTACTAAATTAATCTCCCGCCACTCCTAATAAAACTTAAAAATTTATCACTTGTGTCGTACTCTGAGGGCATATTAAATGGGTTAGTATACCTTCAAACAATATTTTTTTTATTTTGATCAACTCGAAAGTCTGACTTTTGATGTAATACTATAGTTTTAATATTTGTTTGGTAATAGTTGCTTAATAATATAGATTAAAAAACTAAATCTAAATTATCAATTTAATTAAAAAGACAAAAAACATGAAGAGACCCAAAGAGATAGGTATTGATATATCATAAGCAAAGACTATTAAAAGGACCAAAACAATGGTTGAAATTAAATAGTTTCAATTTATAACAAAATCTTAATAGGTAGAACAAAATATCCAGATAACTTTATGGCATCCCAAAAACTTTGACTCTAGATACATGGATCTTAAATCAGTCTCTCATAAAATTTAAATTAGGAAATAGTAAAACATTTTCAAGATAATTTAAACTAAAAAACCTCGCAATCTATTAAAAATCTTAAATTGGGAAAATCTATGATTTCTCATAAATTACTAAGTGTCCAAATACTAGAAGACCAATAGGTCACTCGATATATGATAAATTATTTATATATTTCAAAAAATTATAAACTAATACATAAATTTATGGGGTTTCATATAAAGTGTAAATAAAATAACTCTAACACCTGAAAATCTTTTTGAGAATTATGTGAAAATGATATATATTATTCATAAAAAATTCAAACTCAAATAGATATTGAAATATTAGTTTAGCATTATGTTTTTCTTCATTTTATTTCCTAGCAAATTACGAAGTAGCACAATTACATCATCAAATTAGAGATAAAATTTGTAATCTTACATTTAATTGATTTAGAAGAGAAATTGTGCAATGGTTCTAAATTAATTGAGTTATGATTATTATTTTTGATATGTAAATAATAATTTTGTAGATATTGACTTTAGACTGAGGAGGTTTCGCTCATAAAAATGAAATTATAAAAAATTAAGATTGTGTTTTATTTGCTTTTTATTTTTTAATTTTAATTTTTGAATTCATTTTCAATTTTCTGTTTTGGTAATCTATTTTTAAAAAATTGAAAACGCATTATCTTTGAAAATTTGAAAATAAATTTTTAATGATATTTTATTCAATAAATTTGATTATTCAATAAATTATAAGTATTTAATGTTAATATATTATTAAAAAATATATATTTTAAAGTTAATAAATTTTGTAATATTTTTTTCTATTACAATAATAAAATATGAGTAAATAAATATGTTTTGATTTTAGAATTTATTTTAGATGGAAACAATCAAAATATTTTTTTGTTATTTTTGAGTTTTTTTATAATTTTTTTTATTATTTTAAAAAATATATTTTTAAAAATTACAAAAAAAATATATTTTTATTATTTTAAAAAATTAAAAATTAAAAATACTTGAAAACAGTAAAAAAAAAAAATGCAAAGTGCTTTAAATTTTAAAATGTTTAAAAATATAATGAATTTTAATCTTATTTATATATGAAAAAGGCGAGGGCCGGGCCGCAACGGACTTTCTTCACGGAGAAGTTGGAGGGTTGCTTCAACAATCGGCATCCTCGTCTATCTGATACGTTCTTTCTACTTCCTCCCAGTCATTGCTTGCAGGTCTCTCTCTCTCCCTCTCTCCCTCTCTACGCGTATGTGTTTAGATTTTGTATATTATGCATTGGTGGCTGCGTTTTTAGTTTTCTAGGGTTTCGCTGTATTTGTTGATATTTGTTATTTAATGATAAACGATAATCTCACGTCTGGATGATGCCTGTTTTAATAATCCTTGAAAAGTCCTAGTATTTTTCATGGTTTATTTTCATTTATTGGTCAAAAATATTACACTGTCCGTTGGATGTCTGCGTGTGTGGATGAACTCAGTAATACTGTGGCTTTGATGTAGCGTTATTGGTGTATTTGGTACAAGAATGATGAATCTTCTCAGTTTTATGAACATGTGTTGGTGTGATCTTTCGCATTCTGTGTCTTGTTGTTCTGTATTAAAGTAAATCAACTTTAGTGCCATTTGTTCTGGACTTTTATTGATGGCTGGGATATATAAGTAAATTATTACCATCTGCATCCAGTGATTGTCTGTATTAGGTATTGCAAAACAAATTTCGACGATCAAACTTTTTAATCAAATACATCATTGTGTGTGTGTGTTCTTTTTTCCTACAAGTAAACATCCAAGGTAAATATCAACATGTTCTCCCCCCCTTTCTATGGCTAAGATTGCAATAGAATTTGCACATTCATCTATTCCACACTGTAAAGGCAGACCTCTGCATCAGCATTCCCTTATTTTTGGAGTTCTGTAACTTTTTTTCATTCCTTCCATATGTTAATAGCTGTATCCTAGGATGCTGGAGTCTTTATGCTAATGCTGATATTTGTTTTTGGTTTTTAAAATTATAATTGCAAATACTTAAGGTATTATTTTACCACAAGATAATATTGACACAAAGGGAGAGTTGTCTTTGATAGCAATGATAAGGTTGTTCCTTTGTGATTGCAAGGTCCCAGTTTTGAGTCGTAGAAACAATTTCTTAGGAAAGAAAGGTTAAGATTGCATAGAAAAAAATCCTCCCCTGATGATTCCAAATTCAATAACTTAATTTGCCCAAAAGTTTACTTGTCTAACATTTTCGATGGTAATCATGTTCATAGATTGGTTTGTAATGGTACTGTAGTATTACTACAGTGATATTATGTTGGAGTTTCTTGATGCTATTCTTGGTAGTCTCATAGAAAATGAGCTTAATTTTGGCACTTCAAATCCAGTTTGGTAGGAGCATGTTTGAGAGGTAATGGAGTGAGATATTCTAATACTAATTAATCTTTTTCAAAACTACCTATTATTGGGAAGGAAATTTTAAACAAATAGGATCAAACGGCTGCTCAGCTGAAATTGCATTTGGTGGAATGTAAAAGTGATATTTTTGTTGGAGTGATTATTTGATTGATAATTTAATTCATTATTTTTTTCCTCGTCCATAAACCTTGATATCTAACAAGCTATAATAACTTCCATAGAATTAAGTTTATTTCCTTAACTTAGTATTATAAAATTGAGTTTTCCGCCTATGCTGGGTTAGCCATGGTAACTACCTCCCAGAGCATCAGTTAGTAGTAGCAAAGCACTGTTTATTTGTGTTTGCTAGACTTAATTTCTAAGCTTTTCATAATTAAATTCCCCTCCCCCTTTTATATGTAGTTGATTTCCTTTTTATTGACAACTAGAGTTATAGTTGAATATTTGCCAATAAATGGAGTACATAGGAAATCCTTTCCCCATTTCGTGATGCTCACACTTTAAAGCCATGGCCAAACTTCTCATTTCTTTTCTTTTTTGGTGGTAAATGAAGAAGAAGCATGCCCAAAATAGCAACAAACATGAAAGTAAAGACTAGAATTGTGACCCTGTTCATATCTGATTCTAATCTTTACTTATTATGACATGGGTTGTCACTACTAATACTACAATTGTCATTATCACCACTGGATATAATGGCAATTTGCAGAGTTTCCAATGAAGTATGACAAGGAGGACGGTGTATCAGGGAGCATTCCTGAGTTTGGTGCCATCTTCATGTCGAACATTCAAACCAAGAAAGAATGTTTTAGAAGAAAACTTTTAGGACTTCCTTCTACACAAGCAAACTTTGTAAAACAAGTTAAAGCCGGGATGGTTTTGTTTCTGTTTGAATTTGAGAGGAGAGAACTATATGGTGTGTTTCGGGCGTGCTCCAATGGGGCAATAAATATAGTGCCTCATGCTTATAGTTCATCAGGGAAGCAGTTTCCCGCACAGGTATTGGTGCCTTTATACTTCTTTTCCCCACATTTTGAGTAAATTACACTGGATTAAGCCATGATATGTTGTTTGGGTAAATTGCATTGACTACCCTTCTAATCCTACCAGGATTGATTTCCTCACGGCGTTTGTAAAATGGCTAGTTTACCCTTATGTTTTAAATGTGTTTGTCTTTTAGTGTCTAGCTTTATATATGGCAATGACACAAAATGTTCAGCAATAAAGTACCAATATGTGGAAAATGTGATCGTAAAGATTATAATGTTAAGATGGATGTGCGATCATACAAGAAAAGACAAAAATGGAAATGAGGTCATTCATGATAAGGTCTGAGGGGCTCTTATTGAAGATAAGATGTGTTAGACACAATTGTGATGGTTTGATCATGTAAGAAGAAGACTAGTTGAGGTTTATATGAAGAGTGGATAGCATGGAAGAAGAGTTTAGCAAAAGAAACAGAGGAAGACTAAGAAAAACTTGGTGGAGGACACTTGGGTATGGTATTGCTTCTTAGGGCCTTATAGAAGATAAGATATAGATAGAAATGATTAGAGAGCTAGAGTTCATGTAGTTGATTTTACATGGTAGGATAAAGTTTAGTATGTTGTTGTTTGTGTTCTAGTATTGTTTATTTTTACGGAAAAAAGTTACTATTATTAGAAAAAAAGTTTAATTGAAATTAAGCATGATTAATAAAGAACTACCTAGAACTGTTTATTTTTTAGGGAAAAAGTTACTATTATTAGGGAAAAAAAGTTTAATTGAAATTAAGCATGATTAATAAAGAACTACAAATGAAAAAAATCAATTATTTTATCATATACATCCTCCAAAATGTTGCTAAATGTTATGCAATAATGGATGGGTCATTTCATGTTCCATCTCCACCTATAGTTCACTACCATCCGTGATTCTGATTTTCTTTCTTCCAACACTCACAAATCACCTACCATACCTTTATGAATCTATGCCAAATTTGTGAGATAAAAATACAATGCATTATTCTAGTAATCCAACCCAAACAACAAACCCATCATATCCTTCATTCCATATTCTCAACTGTACACACATAAGTACATAAATAGATATATATACACAAGTGGGATCAAAATCAAATTGAATAAATGAATTCAAATTCCATGCCTTGGTATCTGTTAGTTGGTTATATATGGGGCATCCAAAGAGGGGAATAGCAATTTTGATGGTAAAATCTTTGAGGTTCTTGAAACTTAGAGTTTGACCTAATTGTTCTTGGTGATAGGAGTGTTCATTCAGTCTAGGCTGGATTGAAATTGAAATTTGCAAAATTCTTGGATTGAAGATAGGACTGATTTTGTTCAAAGTATTTTCCCCCTTTTATATGAATTTTAAATAAAAAAATACCAATTACATATCTGTGGGTGTGTTTGATGCACCTAAAAATTCACTGTGAGGCGTGTCTGATGACCTGTTAGTGTAGTCAAAGATGAGTGCCTGGTTTGCCTAGGTGCTTGGGCGATGCTTTCTACTGGGGCGTAGAGTGGCACAAGTGCTCACCTGGGTTGTAATGAATTGAAATCAAAAGGAAAATTGATGGAAAGTGAGGGGTCATTTTTAGAAGCCATGCGAAAGGTCTCTCAATGTAATAGGAAGAGTAAAATGTTAAGAGTTTTGTCTAGAGTATTGAGGCAATGACAACAGTGTTTTTGTATGGGGTATTATGCGATTTTAGAGGGTAGACATAGGCAGTGGACTCTCTTGTAAAAAGCTGTCAAGCTGGGGGTAAAATTGGTAATATTCATTTTTTAAATAGCCTAGGAATTGCCACCCTAAATATTCTATAAATAGAGAAGGAGGGCTAGGCTTTAGGCGCATAATAATTTCAGTTGTTTCTTGAGAAAGCTTTGAGAGAGGGAAAATTGTGTTTTAGAATAGCTTTTGTAATCTTGAGAGAAGGCTTGTAATCGACGGGGTGCAACTGATGTACGATCATTCTTTATGAATCAAAGAAGGCTGCTCTTGGAGGGTTCTTAAGGCTGGATGTAGTGCCAATTCAATTGGCATGAACTAGGATAATCTCGGTGTTCTTGTGGATGTGTGGTTTGTGTTTCTTGTTTGTTTTAATTCTGCTTTTGTTTATATTTTTTGTTGATTCTATTAAATCTGTTCCTATGATCAAATCCGTGAGTGTGTGAGAGTAAGTGTGGTAGAACTCATGTCCAGGAAAGTAGTTCCAGTGACCCTAGGCATAACATAAAATGAAGAGGAAAATGAGAAAACAAAAGAAGAAAAGAAAATGCACCTGGCTCCTCCATTGTTTGGCTAACCGATTGAAATTGACATTGTGAGTTAATTTTTGTTGATTTTCGGTAACTTTAATTGACCTAATACCATTGATTTGAGGGAGGTGGCTTCAAGAGCAGTTGCCGGAGGTTAGACCAAGCTGTCACTAGTCGGGACTTACAGTGATGGTGTGTTGACGATCCTTTTGGTGACTGCTCTCCATCGGCAGGCTTGCCTCTGACATGCTACCTGCTGCTGGCCATCTCTGCTTGGATATAACACTTAGTTTGGTTTACAGTAGTGATAATCTCTGCAAGTGCTGTTCAGTACTTTACTTTCTGTTTTATTGCTACAGACTTGTACATGTTTGCTATAACTATAAACTTATAATGTAACTTATAATTTTATATAGAATATTTGTTTGTGCTTTAATATTTATATTATATAACTTTATAGTTTTTTGAAAGTAACTTCTATTTTTGTGTTAATTTTATATATTACATAACTTTATATAAATTATATAACTTGTGTTTTGTGTGTTAATAATATATATTATATTATATAATTGTTTGCTTTTGTATAAGTATTTAACATCGTTTACTTTTTATATAAATCTTGAACATTTGTTATATAACTTATATTTTGTGTTAATGTTATATATTATATTTTCTGATTATCTTTTTTCATATTAAATAATTTTATTATTATTATTATTATTATTATTATTATTATTTGTAAATTTAGTGCCTTGCTTTGATCTGGCAAGCATTTTTTTAACGCCTAGCGCCTTAGGCCATATAAGGTTCATAGTGTCTTTTGCCTTTGACTACCTTGTGACCGGTTGGGCCCCACTATGGGCGTCTGATGCACCTAAAAAATCACATCTCTGTATTAGTATCCTGTAATCACATCTCTGTATTAGTATCCTAAAAAATCCGCATTGTATAATTTAACCTAAAACTTACTCAATCATGCTTTAATTTCAGTACTTTTCCCTTTGTAAAATGGGTTGTTGGATCCTAATGTCAACCCTTAAATCAATAATTTTTTTGGTGAAAAAGATTGAAATCAGATTGAGCCATAAACCGATTAGGTAAACAGTCAAATTTGGCCAAGGTTGAAATAAGTTAAACTAATTTGGGTCGAAATCCATATGGGCCTTCATTTAAGGACTAGGGCTGGCTATTCAAAGTCTAGATTGGGTTCAGCTTTTTCTGTGAGATTCAGATCTGGTGCCTTCACATCTGGCTTGGGTATTGGTGCTTAACAAGGTCAAGCCTATTCCTTGCCAAGGACCAGATCCCTTGTAAGTGAGAAGCTCCAGTCGAGATCCAATGAAGATTTGTACTGTTCATTGATGGTTCCGATATATCTGGCCTGAACCTTATAAGTGAGTTTCAAGGGGTTTGGTTGAACAATCCTGGTGTAGCTGAGAGTTATGATGGGGAGTGGAGCTTTATGGTATGAACTTTTGGGTCCTTGTGTGTGTGGTGGAGCACAACCGGGGGTGGGGGAAGTCTTTTGGGTTCAATTTCAGCCATTACTGGTGCAATGGGACCCATAGTCGAGGAGGAAGGTCCTTGGTATGGGTTGATGGGGGTTGGTACAGACCCTCTTGGATCTTGGTGGTAAAGGTTCCACCTAAATCTGGCGGGAGACCTAGGGCCAAGCATTCCTATTCCAACCTGGGATGTGGTAACCTGCAAGTTGTTCCTCCAGTGAGAACACTCAAGTGAACTGGCCGAGTGTCAGTGTAGTGGCTCAGCCAACTTGTTTGGGGTTGCCAGAGCTGGATGCATTGCAATGAGTGTATACATACATACATATATACAAGCGAGGGATTGAAGACAAACAGGTGGACAGCCCTTGACTTGCACTTGATCATCTCTGATGGTTGTGTCCAGGGAACTGCCAGAGCTTTTTCTCAGGGCTTTTTCTTTTCCGAAGAGTTGATCTCAAAATATTCTCCTCTCCAATTCAAAGTTCTTGGTAACAGTCAATCCTTTATCTCACACTGGTTGTTCGATGCATTTGTCACTTCACACTTAACTATTTCGATGTTGTGGAAACTGGTAGACAGTGTTTTGAGTGAGCTCAAAAAGGTAAGCACAAAATAAAGCTGCAACAGCTGAAGCACGCAACAACTTTTGCTGTTCTCAGTTCAAACCCTTTTTATTTATTTATATATTCACTTTATTCTCATTGTTTATTTATTTTCATTATCTTTTTAAATTTAGGGATATTACAATTTACTTCTGAAGTTATCCTTGAACATGCGCACATCTTCTACTGCATCTTCTCTTATCAAAACCCAATAAATCTTTTTTGGCCAACTGCCACTAGCCTCTTTAATAGCCAAAACTGAACCAATTCCCATAGCTAATTGACCATCTAAACAATCCCTGTCCATTGCTGCACATAATGACTTGGGGCAACTGCCTGATATATATTCCTTTAGTAAAGACTATTGCCTGCGGATGATAGATATGGTTCTCAGTTTATTTATCTGTGCATACATATAAATATGTAACAATTGGCTTGTAGTATATATACACATGCACAGAGAGAGGGAGGAATGCTGTAGCTGAAGATAAAATTGGGTTTGTATAAAATTATACATATACATATATAGAAATCTGTATGAAATTGAGTATAGAAACCTTTGTTATACTTTTGAATTTCAAATAAAATTAAGAATACAAAGATATGTATCTACTAACTGCATACTTCTTTGTATACACATACCGAGCTTTGTATAAAATTTAGTGTACAAGGTTTTGAATTCCAAATACAGAATTGGCATATAGTTCTCTATATATCAGAAACTAATCTTAAGTGGGTTTGGGTGGTTGGTTAATTAGTTTAGCTTTTACTTATATCAATAAAAAATAATATATCTGTAGAATTTATTCAAGCAGTTGGATTGGATAATATATTGATAGAAGAATGGGAATGCTTGGGAGAATATGGCATTCTTTGGTTAAGAAAATTATTTAACATAATTCTTAAATCGAAAAGGATTGTTGACAAGTGGAGAAATAGTACCCTAGTCTTTATGCCTGGGAGGCTAGTAATGGAAGTTTTCTATTTACTGTCACTGAGGAGTCTAATGGAGAGGTTTGGAGATAAATAGAAAGATTGACATACCATATTTAGGCCTTGGAAAAGCTTATCATAGTCCTAGAGAAGTCTTGTGAAAGGTTTAAAAGAAGGAAGGAATTCAGGTTGTTTATTTATAGGTTATTAAGGACATGTACTATCAAATAGATGTGTATTAAGACTTGTGGAGGAGATACAAAGTCTTTTTAAAATTACAACTGGATTACCGTAAGAATCTATATGGTGCTTTACCTAGTTCAATTTCCCTTTTTAAGTTCAATACATTGGTTAGGTTATCATAAAATTGAGTACGCCAACAGCAATCCCAAGTCTCAATTCAATTAGGTGGAGTTGACTACTTGAATTCCAGACTTGCGTCTCAAAACTTTTAGTATAAGAATTAATTTGGTCTTTTTGTGAGAGTTAATTAGGTTTCATAATTGGCAACAAATTTATTATCTATGCTAGACTTCCATGTGTCTCAAAACTTTGAGTAGAAGAATTAACTTGGTTTTTTTCAAGAGAGTTAATTAGGTTTTATAACTGGCTACAATTTATTTATATGTTCAGGTAAAACATATTTTTGAGGTTAATGCAGTCACTTCAGTTGATGTAGGAGTAATTTGATGCATTGTAGGATATTTTGCTGAGTTAGCAAACATGATGATAATTGTCTAATGGCATTTTGGCAATGGAATTTATTACATATTGTTCAATAGTAAGGTCGGTTAGTGTTATTTTTTATATTTGACATGTATCTTTTCTAGTACACAAATATCGGTGGTTAGTGTAATTTGCCTTTCTTTTTTCCTTTTGTTGGTCATTCCTTGATTTGTAGGACACAGAAAGATTGGTGTAGTTGAATGCTTAGGTGGCACAGGGCACGGGTTTTGATCCTTGTACTCCTTTGCAGGTTTGCTTTACCTCAATTTGGTATTGTAATCCACTTTCTGAGCATGAATTTCGAGATGCTATTAAAGAGAATTACTTTTCAGCAAATAAGTTTAACTTTGGTCTGTCTGAACACCAGGTTTGCTCACTCCTCTCAACCTCTAAAATGAAAGAAAATTTACTCTTATGAAATATTCATGTCCCTCCATCTTTCTTTCAATCTGGTTAAATGTGTAGGTTCGTAAGCTTCTATATTTGTTTAACTCAAGAAAGTTAGGAAACATGGTACCTCAAAGACGAATTAGTAGACATGCCAGAAAAGCAATTGGGGAAGATGTAAGAGTAGCTGGTGAAGATAGGTTTGATTTGAGACATGAGCCAGAAATTCTTTTTGAGGAAGATGGTCATGTCCCAGGCATAAATGCCAGAAGACCAGAAGATAACCGCTTTCTGAAGAGAGATGGAATAGAGAATGGATCTAATGTGGGAATTTGTCCTGGGTTTGACATATTAACCAAGCATGATGACAACTTTCTGAAGAGAGATGGGATAGAGAATGGATCTAATGTGCGAATTTGTCATGGGTTTGACATATTGACCAAGCACTCAGGGGCGTCTTTAGGTAAGAGAAGAAGAGACAGTGACTGCTCGTCTTCAATGCAAGATAAAATAGAATATGGTTGTAATGTAGATGGCAGTTGTGGAGAGGGCATTGGCATCAACCGCCCAGGAGACTGGTTTGAATCAGGGAGAATGGGTGAAGATAGACAGTTTTTACACAGTGACAGAGTCGGAGCAGAACATATGGACAGCAATATTTCACCAATTGTTACACCAGAGTACCGATGGAATCCTTGGGATGAAGTAAGCAGAGCCACTGATAATGGCAGGAGAGATAAACACTCTTGGCAGAAGGATTTTAGGTTGGCTGCATTGACTGGTCACCCTGAGAATCCTGCAATCAGAGCAACTGATCGTAGCTGGCCTTTTGTGGGTAGTAGGATGCGAAGTGACCCCAATGAGGACAATTACGGTGAGGCAAACACCTCAGCTGTTAACCATGTGAATCCCTTGTGTAAAGTGGAAAGAAAAAGTGTCGATCGTGAATCTTTTGTACATCATGTTGATGGCCGTATCATGCCGAGCTTATTAATGAAAAGAACAACTGATAACAGCAAGCTTTTGATGAGTGAGATGCCAGAAACCCCAACTGAATGTTATGTGAACCATCACGATTTTGTGAGAAGATCAAATGATTCTGACAGGTTCTTGGCTGGCATTGCTAGGGAGAGTGAACATGACACGAACAATGGTCTTAGGTCAGTCATTCCAAATGTGGGTTCTCGGTTACATTTGGATAGAATAAGACAAGCTGATGAAGGTAGATTCTTGAAGAGTGACAAAGTTGATACTGCCTACAATTCAGAAAATTTTTATGTGCCGCCGTCATGTAGTTACACTGACTTATTTCAGTCAAGGGCAGGGCGAAGTTTGTCATGCTCAAGCAAGTCCATATTAGAAGCAGAACGAACTTTGCCTTTAGGCAAGCCCATACTGGAAACAGATTATTCATTAGGTCACGGGCAGCATAATGTCTTTTCTGCATGCCCTCGTTCTGTGGGGCAATCATATTGTGATGCGAAGGTTGTTCCTTATGATCCTGAAGTCCCTGGCTGTCATTATAAAAGTTCATCTGTTGTGGTTGATAGCGGTTTGCACTCATTGCAAGATTTTCCTCCTAATGACAATCCTGTCAGCAATCACTATGCTAGTCCTACAGAATGGTCATCACAATGTTGCATAGAGGATGAATATTTCCGTCAGCACCTTCATGCTTCTGATTCGTGCAGAACTAAAAACTGCTTGTTAAGTGCTGAATATTTCGGAAAGATGGAACCAGAAGCTGCTGGTCACAAGATCTATAAAGATTCACAGTTCTCAGAGTCCAAGTCAGATCAAATACCTTTTCCGAGGATATCTGATGGCCGAAATCTGCACCCTCTTATTGAATTTGATAAGCATGCAGTTGGATCTCAAGGCAGATTTGATAATAACATTCCAGATTATGATCCTAATCGAGCATTTAGCATTGATGACACTTTATCATTTGACAAGAATAAGGGCCGGTTTCATTTCTGTCCATCTGATGAAATGTGGAGTGGTTTTAAAAATATCAAGCGCCGCCAAAACGGGAAGGCCATGGGCAAAGGTACTAGAAGTGAGAGAACTAGTGTTTTTACTCGTTTGACTCCAGCTTCAGAAGGGCATGCACAAGAGAGTGAATCTTACATGAGCTTTGATGATTGTGATATGGATGCAAATGTTGATCACGTCATGAATGCACTATGCAAGTCCATGGGTCACAGGACCACAAAAAGGATGAGAAACTTGCGAAGTCCTAAGACCAAGGACAGGTTTCACAAAGAAATGGAGAGAGATGGATCGCCAATGATGGCTACGAAGATGCAAAATTACATTGCACAAATTGAAGAGAATAGCAACCAAATACCTGAAGAAACACGACTAGTGGAATTTAAACGCCGGAGTGAAAGCAAGGCCAAGCAAAAAGGGACTGAGATAAAAAGTTCTGCTGAGACTGTGGAGGAGTATGGGATAAAAGGTTCTGTTCAGAAACAGGAGGAGGACAGCGGCGTGGCACAGTACAAGTGCAGAAAGTTGGTTAGGCCAACTTTTGATAAAAAAGAAGAGTCGAATGAAGGTTCAAATGCTAGGGAAAATACTGATTGTAAACGCATGAAGTTGGTCATGCCAACTTTTGATAAAAAAGATGAGTTGAATGGAGGTCCAAACGCGAAGGTAATACCTGAGAGTAAGCGCAGAAAGTTGGTTAGACCAACTTTTGGCCAAAAAGAAAAGTTGAATCAAGGTTCGAATGCCAGGGCAAATACTGAGAGCCGAGATGAGTTGGTTAGACGCTGTGAAAATGGTAAGTCGGCACAAAATGGGCATCCAACCGATCCATTGAGATGTGAAACGAGTAATCCGAGTGCAGCCAGTTGAAATTGCACAGTAGGAACTTTTTTGTTTTTGCTTTTTTTTTTTTTTTTGGGCGGGGGGGGTGGAGGGCTTCGACGAGTTTTAAGGAAGGCAGATTTTGTTGGCCTTTGTGCCAAATGACAGGTTTTTTGCAACTGTTTTTGACAAAATTACAGAGTCGGGCTCTCTTATTCGGAGACATGCAAAGGCAGGTATAGAGCTATTTGTGCATATGTAGTGTGCGATAATATGCATAGAAGGTAGAAGGTTTGGAACCATCGACGGAAATATGACATTGTCTATGTCCGTCCATGACTGTTCTGTTGCAAGAATCGCAAGCCAATGCAAAGTCGAGTCCTTTTGTAAGTGGTATTCCATAGTCTGTTTGTCCCCTAATTGGGTACGTATTTTTCCTTTCGGCTTAGGGATGGTGGGGGTGAGGATTTGGACTGACACCCGTCGCCCCCTCCCCTCCCCGCCCTTCGTCCCAATCAGGGTCTTCTTCAAAATGGTTTTTTTAGTTTCAATTCTCTATTTTAATCCTTGCTGTCGTTGAGTTGTTGGTAAATTTCATTTAAAAAGTAGGCGAAAGAATTCTTAACTTAAAAATTTCAGCATCAATTCATGGGCTAACTTCTAGTTTCGCTTATTAATTTCTAGAAAATTGAAAACCACCAAATTGCTAATTTGTGGATGCCATGAATCGAAACGAAAACATTCCGCACAATAACAACCAACACACGACCCAGTTCCAATTTATGCAACACAATAACAGGAAAAGACTTGATACCACTTATGTTGTAGTGATACGCGATTTTCAAATAACACAAACACATTCCACAAAGTCTTCAGGAGAAGAGGAGGCTAACTTATTTCAAGGCAAAATCTCCTTTACAGGAGGAATGCTTTTTATTAAGTTAGGGGTGTTATTACAAGTACGAGTTTGGAACGTGTTTTTATATTTAAATAATATAATGTGTACATTAAATAAAACACTAAAATTTAAACAGCTTTGAGTATCTTTATTATTAAAATTATAGATGTTTGACAGTTTGACTTTCATTATAAAATTTATAATAGACAAAAAATATATTACGCTAGAGAACATAATTTTATTTTATTTTATCAATTAATTAGATTGTGAAACCTTATTGAGACAATTATTTGTTATTTTGAAGTACAAGCAACACCACTAAATTACAATGTGTGAATATATATAAATATATATATATTTTTTTGTTTTTAAACCTTTTTACAATCAAAATTATTATGTTTAAATTTGATCTCTTGCCCACGTCGAATATTCTTTATCTTATTTTGTCCCACACAGATGTGTGAGTGTGACTCTCAAATTTCATTAAAGACAACCCCCACTCCGAACAAGTCCTTTGAGCACATCTTCTACCCCCAACTCTTTGAACACTCCTCGGAACACATCCCCTACTCCCGACGTCCCACAATTATCCGGTATAAGATAATTTAATATTTTTTAATTATAATTGTAATATATTTTTTAAATATTATATTTTTATTTATTAAATAATGTTATAAATAAATTATAACTTAAGAATATTTTATAAAAAAATTAAATTTAATTTATTATTCGTATCAAACATTATTTATATTGCTCGATGCGAATGAAGACATCGATTTAAAATAAATAAATCATCATGAAAAATAATTATTAAAATTAAAATTTTTAATTTCAAAAGCTTCCGTTTAACCACAAGATTTAGATAGAAATTATAATTTCAATTAATAAAATAATCCTCTAGTATTTATTTTATTTTGTTTAAATTTTAAAATAATTAAAAGGATTTTTGATGTGCTTTATTGTAATTTTATTTTCTCTTTCAGCGATCAGATTTTTTTTATACCAAAAACTCTTCTCAATTTCTGATTTTTTTTATTTTTTATTTTCTTCAATGAGATTTAAACTGTTTGCCAAACAATTTTTTTATTTAAATTTTCATATTTCAACCCCTTGAACACACACCTTGCTATACACTCGACCAACCCCCAAGTTGCCACTCTGGAATCAGAACAATTTCTAAAACAGTTGACCCTTACCCTCAAATTAGTCGGCCCTTATCTTTTCAAATCAAAACTCTCTTCCAATATTTTATTAGCCGACCCCTACCCTCTCAAATCAAAACTCTCTTCCAATATTGTATTAGTCAGCTCCACTCTCAAATCAAAACCCTTCATCTTTTCAGTAAAATTTGTCAATTGGCCTTTCACCCCTCAATCAGAATCTCTCTCAAAGTAAAATCATATCAACTAGCCCTCCACCCCCAAATTAGAAATCTCATTTCCCCCTTCCCTATCAGTATTTAAACCTCAGTTTTTTTCACGAAATTCCACTCCATTTAAACACCAAGATTTCTCACTTCCTCTTTCGAAGATTTCTCACTTTATTATTTTATTGATTTTGATAGTTTATTTTTCATCTCTTCCTACCTTAATATATTTCATTCTATCACCACTTTTGGTATATTATTCATATTTTTTATTTTATTTTACTCATCTTTTTACTTAAATGACACTTATTTATATTTAATTTTCATCAACTTTAGAGTATTAATTTTTACCAGCTTAGATAATCATTAATTAACTAGCACATAATAAAAAGGTTTTATAAATTTTTACCTCCATCATTTTGCCTAATAAATATTGTTATTTACTGGTAATATTAAAGCCCTACTTTGTGGTTAATTTATTAATATGTCTTGTGTTGTCCTAATATGTTATTTATAACTAGAGCGTAATTTTTTTTTTGTAAGGATGGAATCGCAAAGTTCTAATAATGTGTATTTTTTTCAAGTTTTCATTGGTTGAATTTTGAAAATTGACCAGGTATTTGAATCACATGAAGAGGCGTACATTTTTTACAATGCATATGCACAAGAAGCAAGTTTTAGCACTCGAATTGCAAACAATAAAAAAATAAGGAAACGAGTGAAATTATATAGAAGTTATTTGTTTGCTCTAAGGAAGGAAAAACATACGAGACCTATCAGATAGGTCGCAAAAATGTTGTGCCACGGGTTGCCGAAAGAAACCATTGACATACACGAGTTGGGTGCAGTGCTAGATTATCGGTGATGAAGTAACAAACTAGCAATAGTTGGGTGGTTAAACAATTTGTGGAGGAACATAACCATAGTCTAACTACTCCCAGCAAAGTACATTTGTCAAGATCACACCGAAATGTCTCAGTCACCAAAAAGGCACTTGCTCAATAATTTTCGAAAGCCAAGATACCAACATGTCAACAATTGCTACTTATGGAGATAGAGTCAGGCGGTCAATGGGTTGTACTAAGAGAGATATCAGGAATCATGAAAAAAATTTACGTCAACAACAAATGAGTTATGATGCTGAAACACTAATCGAGCATTTCACATTTGAGAGAGAAAAAAATCCATTTTTTTTTTTTGATTACGATACGGACTTGGACAATAGGATGATTCGTTGTTTTTGGATTGATTCTAAATCAAGAAGATCATATGCCTTCTTTGGCGATGTTGTGGTGTTCGATACAACCTATAACACTAAAAAATAATTGATGATTTTTGACCCATTTGTTGGTGTAAACCATCATCATGGCCAGACCATTATTTTTGGCTGTGGATTATTGAGTGATAAGATGACCGAATCATTTGTTTGGTTGTTCTTGAAATTCCTAGAAGCTATGTCAAATCAAACAGCCCCTACTATTATAATCATTGATCAAGACGTTGAAATTTCAAAGGTTATCTTTGTAATACCCAAGAAATTAGGATTATTTGAAAATAAGCGTTTTATTAGAAAAATAAAATTTTGGGAAAGATTGGTATCTAAATAGCCCAAAAATTTGATCGAATCAACTGCAGGGAGTGCCCTGGAGCTGAGATGCTAAAGAAAAATGATATGAAAATGATCAGTATTTCGAGGCATGATTAATGCCATCGAAAGAAAATGAATTAGAAACAACTTTCGGTACAGCTAAAATGCAGCTGCAATTTAGGCTGTAAAACTGAATTATCGTAGGGAGCTTCCGAAAAAACAACGGAACCTTGAAAGGCTTTATATTCGGTATGTAGGATAACCCTTCAGTGGTTTCAGGAAGAAATAAAAGGATTTACAACCAAAACGAAGATTTGGGCCTAAGTGCAATTTTCTAAAATTGGCAGATAGAGGTTGAAATGACATTTTTTCGGAATCTTAGGGATGAAATGAAGAGTTCAAACCTTGAGGGACTCAATGGAAGTTATAGAAAGTTTCGGGGTTTCATGGAAAGACCAAAAAGAAAAGAAGTAAAAATGAATGGGGCAAAAGTGCAATTTCCAAAACTTGGAAGTTGCCGTGGTAGACCAAGCTTCTTGCCACCCTTCCCATCACCGAATTCGGTGATAGAAGACTTGAGAGAGTGTCCTGAGGGACATTGGGGCAACAACTAGGTCGACAATCGGCCTTGGCATTGACTGAAATGGCCAAATTTTAGCCAAAAATGGCTAGAAAATTGGCCACTTTAATCAAGCTTTTGAGGGCTATTTTGGTGAGTTTTGGACTGATATATGGCA
Organism: Diospyros lotus; assembly: GCF_014633365.1. Classification (NCBI taxonomy): domain Eukaryota; kingdom Viridiplantae; phylum Streptophyta; class Magnoliopsida; order Ericales; family Ebenaceae; genus Diospyros; species Diospyros lotus. The sequence continues at coordinate 34,945,704 of NC_068345.1, forward strand.
AGGGGAGACATCAGAGGCCTTGGGTTTCTCGAGATCTGTCGTTTTGGGGTTCGAATTTGGCTATAAATAGAAGATATGGTGGCTGAGGGTTTTGCAAGATTTAAGCTTCAAATCGACCTCGTTATTGAACAAATTGAGGCACCAAACCATAGGGATTTTGTTTCCCATGAGGTGAGGATCATTTTTAAAAATTTTAAGGAATTTTGGAGTTCATCTGAGGGGTGATCGGAGTTTCGCCGGAAAAATCGAATCTCGCTAGAGTCGAATTGATTTTTGCTCGAATGGAGGTTTTTCGGGTATTGTTTCAAGCTCAAATTTGGCCAGCTTGATCGACTTAAGGTGGGCTATATTCTGGTACAGTCAATTTGATTTTTCAGTGTGCCGGTGCCAGAGAAGATGATCAGAGATAATTTTTATTATTTTTAAATACTAAAAATAAAGGAAAATAGAGTAAAAATAGAAATAAACTGGATAAAATTCTATAAAAATGTCCAAAAATACAGAAAAAAATGAATAGTTTACGTTTATGAATTCTTATTTGGGAAATTTCATGAGAAAATAATTATTTAGAATTTTTGAAAGTAAACTTAATTAGAAAAAAATAGGAAGAGACTTTGAAAAATTTCCATAAAATATCTGGAGATTAGAAATATTATTTTAGGAATTTTCATGAATAAAAAGTGAATAAATTACTTGATTAGGTATTTATTTTTAATTTTGGAAGAAATTATGACTATGAAAAATAGAGAAAAAAATAAGAAAAAATTAGATTATTGATTTTTCATTGGAAATTATTGGCTAGGAAGTGATTTGTCCAAGGATCTTGAATTTTTGCGTTATTTTTTAGGTTAGCACGCAAATCGAGGCTGTGCACGTTTTTCGAGGTATTCCGAACTTCATGCTAAAGGTGAGTGGTTTTGTCTCGAAAACCTATATATGACATGTTTGCTTTATTTGTATGATATTTATTGAAGTTATAATCATTTTGTCATACTGCATTGAAAGTAGTGATTTTTGCATGGCACGATATCGTTGGCATATTGATACTCGTGCATGGGATTGGGATGTCACCCTAATAGTGTAGCCGTAATTTCCCATGGGAAATGATGGAACAACTTTAGGATTATGTTGAAAGTAAGTCGGGATTCTGTCTAGGGTTCCATGTCGGGCTGGTGGGCATGAGAAGTTACACTAGGGCATATGATTGTTTATGTTATTGCATCATGTATTCATGTATCATATATTTAAACTTTCATTAGAAGATTCATCTTCTAATTGGGTTATGCTCCTAGAACATTCAAACGTTCTAGTTAGGATTTGCGGTTATGGCAAGGAATGATTAATGATGTGGTTGATGGGTTCGGCGAGTTATTTGGGTATGTGCTCCTTCGTGAGGATTCAGGATACATCTTTAGCCATGGTTAGAAGATTATACTATATTAAGATCATGTATAATTATGTATTTCTGAGGAATCGTCAGATTATACATATAAGTCTTCATGTATTTAAGTATTTGATGATATGATGGTACAGATTCTTATGTTATGATTAAGTGAATTCAGTTATGTACCATATCAGGTTTCGATTTTAACCTTCCGCATTTATGATGATTACCTGTCTTAGTTTATTGATTCTTGTTTAGTATTCTGGGAAGGTAAAACGAAATTGTCGAGAAATGATTTATATTAAAAAAAATATATATTCCTAAAATTCCTAAGTTATTTAACGTTCGGAAAAATGAGGCGTTACAATCTCGATGGTGTTGTCATTCACTCTGCACTGATTTTTCCTATGGCATATTTTGAACAAGTTTTCAAAAAAAATCAACGCCATGCTGTATATAAGAAGCAGTATCACAGGTTGTTAAATATCATTAAACAGTCTGAATTACCTGAGGAGTTTGAACAACAATGAATTGAGATAATAGAGACCACCAATTTGGACAATAATAAATGGTTGATCAATATGTACGAAATACACAATCGATGGGTATCAGTGTATGTCAAACATGTATTCAGCTAAGTAGCACGGAAACGGAAAACGATACGTTTCCGAAACGAAACGGAAACGCTGAAACGACATTTTTAAAAAAAAGTAGGAAACAGAAACGTTGAAATGGCATTTTTTAAAAAAAAAGTAGGAAACAGAAATGCAGGGTAAACTATAAATTTAAAAAATATAGGGAATTTTTTGTAAATATATTTTTTAATATAAAAATTATACAAAATAATTCAAATATAATACAAATAAACATAAACAATAAACATAAGTTCAATAATACATTCAAACAAATATAAACATAAATTTCACAATCCATTCAAACAATCATCAACAATATTTTTAAAGTTCTATTATCCTTACACAACTTAGTAATTAAAAACAAATAGTAAATTTAAATAACAAAATCAAACCTAATACAATTTATAAAAGTTCATTCAGTTCATCATTCCTTGTCTCTATTAACATCTTCATCAAAAAATACAGACTTCAACTCTGGTTCATCTAGGGAGAGATTAGCAAACTCGAGAACACCCACATCTTCCATACTCCCAAATTCATCTCCTCCAACATCCCACATCTTTGTCTTTTCGTCATAATATTAGGAGGTGTTCCTTGATAAATGACGAAAACTATTATGAATAAAGACTAAATCCTCTGCACGTTTTGGAGATAATTTATTCCTTCTAAATGAATGAAGGAAGGAATAAGTACTCCAATTCATTTCACAACAAGAGGAAGAAGTAGGTTGGCCAAGTACTTTAAAAGCTAACTTTTGAAGCAAAAGAGCATGTGAACCATAACATGCCCACCATTTTCTAGGTTCCCTGTCATACTTGTTCTGGATAGAATCTAGATCTCCAAATGGCCCACTTTCAAAAGAAAAATTAGCAAACTCATCATCAATAATAGCACGCTCATCTGGACTAGGAAAAAGTCACCTAAAACACTTTATTCTTTGTGTGGAGACTTCAGCATTCATACGTGGAGCCGTTCTACCTTCTTTTTCTTCATGCCATTTATAACTATAAAACCTTCAAAAGACAAAATCAACAAAAATAAATTAAAAAAATAAGTAATACATAAAGTATTGAATTAGTAAGAAATGGAGATTATATTTGAAAATTACCTCGGGTTCAATGAATGAGCTAGGCAATGTAATGGAGTGCTATGTTTTGTCCGACGAGCAAGAAGAATACAATGAATGAAATGATAAAATGATGAAAATTCACTTGGTAGCTTTCCTTCATGATCATAAATAACCTTATTTATATTGAAAATCATAGAATCCCACATCTCATAAACCAAATGAAGACATGGTTGGTTTGTATCACAAACTCTAATTATGTCATAAATAGGTGTTGTGAAAGCGAGAATGTAATTAATTTTTTCTCACCAATTCTCATTCACAACCAATTCACGAACAAATCGAGCTTTTCCTTGGTCATCATCCCAATAATGTGCCCATTCATCACTCATAACCATTGCTTTAAGTGCATGTCTAAGTAGTTTAAATCTTTTAAGTGTAATAACAATAGAAGCAAATCGAGTGTCAGCAATTGCAAGTAACTTCAAAGAACTAAATCGATTAAACATGGCCAATCTTATTGAGTGATTCATTATAAAAAATTTTATGACCAAAACATCTCCATGAACTTCAGTGATCCAATGACACTCATCATATGTCTCTTGATTACTTTGTAAATTCCTAACTGCACATATATTCTTCAAAGCAAGATTAAGTGTATGGACAACACAAGGAGCCCAATAAATATGCGAAAACATACCTTCAATTATTTCTCCAGCTCACTTACAGTTAGCAACATTATCAGTAATGATTTGTACAATTTTTTGATCACCAACTTCATCTATTACCTCTTTCATCAAATTAGCAATGGATTGTTTATCCTTTACTTCACTTGAACAATTAACAGATTTGATAAACACTGGACCACTTTCAGAAACAATCATAAAATTAATCAAGGGTCTTCTTTGTGGGTCACTCCAACTATCAGTAACAATGCTAACACCTTTTCCCAACCAATTGCTTTTAATAGGTTCCAATAATTTTTTAACATTTGTCTTTTCTTGCTGAAGTAATGTGGTTCTCAACTTATTATAACCAGAAGGCACATAACTATCCAATTGATGATTAGCAACAAATGAATAAGAACTCAAATAATATGGGTTTCTAGCAAGATTAAAAGGTAAACCCCAGTATAGAACATTCTAGCAATCTCAGCATCTAATTGTGCTCTAACTTGCATGTCAAAAGCTCTAGCAATAGGTGAATTAATAGTTTTTCTCTTCTTTAATAGTTCTTAAACTACTGGTTCATGTAAAGACAAAGAAGATCCCAAAGAAACACTACTTGTCAGTAATGGCACTTGCTTAGGTTGTAAATTTGACAATCTTTCTGCACTTTCTCCTTCAATTTTTTTCATCTTAGCTGTAATTTCAAGACCTACATTTTTAAAACAAGCAATCCCTTTCCCATTGATATTTAATAAATGAGCCCTAACTCTTATGTATGTCCCAAATTTTTGCAAACCGCAAAAGTTACAAATCCATTTCCAACTACCCCCTCATTCTCCTATTTTCTCAATTCTAGTCACGTATTTTCATAACGAACTATTTTCCTCATCCTTATTTTTTGATGCAACACAACTATTAGATCCTAAACTTGAAGTTGAATGAGCTTGAGCCATATGACCTATAAATTAAATTAATAAATCAATAAATAAATGAAAGAACAAACCTATGAATTAAATTAATAAATGTGTAAGTAAATGAAAGAATAGTGAATTGTCAATAACTAGTGTTCATAATTTATAATTTTCAAGCACTAGTTTTGATATTGGTAGACTAAATAAAAGAAAATTTTAAAGATTATTTAAATTTTTTTGATATTGGTAGACTAAATAAAAGAAAATTTTAAAGATTATTTAAAAATTTTGAAACCAGTTGACTAAAATACTAAAAGAAGATTGAACGAGGATTGAAGTTAATAACACTTAAAAAGGATTGAATGAGGATTTAGTTAATAACACTTAAATTTTAAAGATTATTTAAAGCCTCCACGAAGGCCAACCTCACATTAAAGATTAGTTAAAAGAGGATTGCCAACTACCATTTATGTCATTAAAAGCCTTTTTCCTTCTGACAAAACAAAATTTTTATTTTGATTACCACTTGAAATGCATTGAATTCAAGCCTCCAGAAAGCTCCCGTTTGAGCTTTACTATTCATAAGGCCAAGATCAACATCTATAGCAAATTAAAAACAAGTAGCAAAATTGTAAAAAAATTCAATACCAGTCCCTGAATTCTGTTTCCCATTAGTTCATATAACAACAGAAGCCAATCCTCTAATACATATAAACGCCAAACACATCGATACATCCGTCCAAGTTCTTAATTCCATAACATAATTCAGCCATCAAAATCCCAAATCCAAACACGCACAGAACACATACAAATTCAAATAATAATGAACACATATAGAATACATACAAATCTAAATCCAAACACAAACATAAATGAATATATATATATATATAGAGAGAGAGAGAGAGACCGACAACGACCCGAGAAGGAGCGAGCGATGCCGAGACTTCAAGGTCAACACCGAAAGAAGAGCGATGACAACTGAAGGAACGACGAACGGCGGCAAGGGTACCACTAGGAGCAACAACTTAACCAGAAAACCAAAAGAAGAAAACCAGAAAAATGAAGAAGAAGAAGAAGAAGATAATGAAAATGAGCATTAAATGGGCATTGGGCAGTGTTCATTTGGGGATGTGTGCGACGTGGGCGGGCGTCGAGCAGCTGGTTTTTCGCCTCCAAAATGCAAGGCTGCTGGTCGCTGGAATTGGAAACGCGTTTCTGTCTGAAACGCGTTTCCAACATATTTAAATAAATTGAGAAACTGCCCCCATACGTTTCGCAATTTACAGAAACGTCCAAAATTCATTTCTGGGTGTTTTGGCCGTCTCTGAAATGGGAAACAGTTCAGAAACGTTGAAACAACACTCCGAACGCGTTTCCGTGCTACCTAGGTATTTTGTTGGCAAAGAACTCCCAAGTTAAGCGTGCTTGACCTAAGGTAATTCAGTGATGGGTGACCCCCTTGGGAAGTTCGCGTAAGCCCATCTGGATAAGTTATTCCGGTTCTTCTTATCGCTCGAGTGGGATGTTACATATTTAGTGCAGGAATGTCTAACAACGAAAGAGTTAAGAGCAGTCACTTATTTTTTAAGAGATATGTCAATAGAAATAACTCATTGATGGACTTCATCACATGTTTTAATAGGGCATTAGCTCATCAACGCAATGAGGAATTATTTGCCAACCATATTAATCTCAGTGAACAACCGAGGTTGACCTTAGTTGTTATGATGGAGCAATAGATGGTACAGATATACACGAAACATATATTTGTGTTGTTCCATGGGGAAGTTGAGCAAAACAACTTATACATTTGTTCAAAGAAATCAAGCTCCATAAATATTAAGGTGTGCAACGTTAAGCATTTTGAGTAAGGGAAGAATTTTGATAGGCATTGGGAGTTGACTTATTACCTAGAGTATGATTTCATATCATGTAGTTGTCAAATATTTCAGTTCGACGGTTATCCATGCTGACACATGCTATGTTATTTGAAGAAAAATAAATGTTATTGTTACTGGAGAAATATATTTTAAAGAGGCGGACAAAGAATGCAAAGGTTGAACCCATACATGAACCTTTGACTGGTTTATCAGTCGATGAGGGTTCTAATCAGTCATTAATGGCTAGGGATGGGTTACTATCACACAAGACTTCGTTATTGGTTGATGACACGTCTTTAACAAATGCTCGCATCACATTTCTATTGGATGAATTCAAACATTTGCACATTAAGCTTAAAGATATTGACATCGGCGAAAATATCGAGATGAGTAAGAATAAAAGCAAAAGTCGCTACAAGACCCAAGTAGTATGTGATCCAAATGAATGAAAAGGTATGTGAAATGATTAAAGTTATCAAAAGAGAAGGCAATGACGTCTCAATCTAGCAAACACATGCCGTATTTGTAATATTAGTGGCCACGACAAAAGGACTTGCCTGACGTTGTGTGATAGGTCATATATTTTTTAGATTATTTCTTTGAACAAATTTAACTTATTTTATAAGTTGTATTGCGCATCTCATATTACCATTTTTTCAATCTTTTCAGATTGGATGGGTTGATCATCTCCAATATTCTTTTGATGGAATGCAGAATGATGAGTTCACGAGTATTGTTGGTAGTAACTATGATGTTTCTCATATGAATTTCAATAATTTTTTTTTGTGATGGTTCGTTTATTTTAAGTTGATGTTCGTATTCGCGTCAAACAACATAAACAATACTCAATATGAGTAATATATCAAATTTATCTTTTCTAAAATATTCTTAAGTGGTAATTTATTTATAATATTATTTAATAAATAAATATATTATAATAATATTTAAAAAATTATTAAATCATCTTATTCGTGGGATAATTGTGTGTGTGAGAGGGGGGAAGGGGATTGTTTAGGAGATCAAACCTGTTATTATGTTATTTGTATTAAATAATATAATATTTATCTCACGTAAATGAAATTAAAGGAAGACGGTACCCGGATGAATATATATAAATATTTTTTTTATTTTTAAATTCATTACAATAAAAATTGTTATGTTATTGACAAACGAAATTAAAGAGAAGCGGTGGCCCAATCCTATAGAAACATTTCTATCTTTGCAATAGCATGCCCTCTTGAAAGGTTTACCGAGGGCCTTACAGAAAAGGGGCAAAAAGATAAAATTGCCCCCTCAAACTTTGCAAATTTGCAAAGCATCGCCTCTGCCATTGCTCTTTGCTGCAGCGACGCGAGGGGAGGTGATGGCGGCATAGCAACGAGGCGTTGCGGAGAGACAAAGACAGCGGAGGTGCGGCCATGGGAGGGGAGCGACTGTCGGCGAAGGCGAGCTGATGCGGCCATGACAGAAAGGCGACGACAGCGAGGTAAGGCGAGGCAGCGGCCATGGCAGGAGAGACACACCAGAGCAGGGGGGAATTCATGGGAGGTGGAGGGAAAAAGCAGGCGTGAGGGCAAAATCAACTTTTTGCCCCTTTTATAAAATTATCGGTAAGCTCGTCGGGCTTTCTAGCATTTTCCTATAGATTAGATCTCTTTTCACATTTTTCTTTTTGTTTTTCATATTTTTGTAACATATTTAAAGCATTTAACAATGGAAGCTAGCAGGCTAGCATTGTAGCAGCGTGCTTCGCAATTCGCATGGTACTTGCCTTACCTTGTACTGCATCATTAGTTTAGTTGTCTCATTTTAAGTACCGGCCGCCGGAAACACCACCCACTGCCGTCAGCCACCGTCGGCTCCGACAAATCTCGACACTGAATTCTACATATGCATGGATTCATCAACGAAATGAGTTTTGAGGTCATGAAAACTTGACGCACTTGTACAGGATGCTGAGGAACCTCCGTGCACGGCGGCGCCCCCGCTTCGGCGCGCACGTCTGCGCCATGATTGCCGCCGTCCTCCTCCTCCTTTCCGTCTCGCTCCTTCACAGCCGACTCGGATCTAGCGGCGACTCGCGTCACTACCACTACCAGGTACGCTCCGAGGACGACGCTGTTTCAGATCCCTTGCTAGACGACGCCGACATCGAGGACGCTCACTCCGGCAAGGCCTCCGACGACCGGATCGACGAGCTGGACGACGTCGTCCAGGAGGAGTCCAGGGTTTCAGACGACGATGATACTAATTCGGTAGACTCGGAGGAAGATGAAAGCGATCGCTCTAGGGGCACCAAGTACTACTTCGATCACGTGAATGGCGTCATTCGGCGCGCTTTTAATAAGCGATCTATTGATCAATGGGAAGACTACGAGAGCTTCGATGCGAATGTGGGGTCGGAGGATCGGAGCAAGGTGGCATTTGGTTCGGACGACTTGCCTGTGGATGAAGCTGTGAGGAGTAAGATGGTTCGGGTGAGGGGGATTGAGGACGCGCTTTTGTTGAAGATAGGGTCTAGGGTTTCGCCATTGAGGGAAGGGTGGGGACCTTGGTTTGATGCCAAGAGCGATTTCTTGAGGAGGGATAGAATGTTCAAGTCCAATTTGGAGACCCTGAATCCACTCAACAATCCCCTTCTGCAAGATCCTGATGGCGTTGGCGTCACCAGCCTTACCAGGGGAGACAAGCTCTTCCAGAAGAGTTTGTTGAATGAATTCAAGAAAGTGCCATTTTCGTCCAAGAAACCATTAGGATTTGAAGATTCAACCCAAGAGATGAAATTGAACTCCAAGCCCAAACCTAAGTTGGTTGAAGGTGTTACGAAGGGTGTTGTCAAGATGGATTCTACTAGTACTAATGCTAAGACCGAGGAAATCGAGAGTTTTGGGGAAAGTAGGAGTGAAATGAAGAGGGTGGAGAGACGGACGTTACGTGACAATGCTAGTATCCGTTCCCACATAAAGATAATTGGTGATTCATCTAATTTATCATTGAGGAGCAATAGGCATGGGGAAGTTCAACATAGAACTGCAGAAAGTATTGGCAAGGTTTTTGATTCATCAACTAGTAATTCAGTTCAATCACGTGGTAGGAAAAATTTGGAAGCTAATACTAAGATTAAATCTGAGTCGTCTAGTGAAATACATGCTAATGGCAAAATATGGGGCTACTTTCCTGGCCTGCACCCTCAGCTATCTTTTTCAAACTTCATTGATACTTTCTTCAGAAAAGGAAAGTGTACCATGAGGGTTTTTATGGTGTGGAACTCAGCACCATGGAACTTCAGCGTTAGGCACCAACGAGGGATTGAAAGTCTTCTCTTCCACCATCAGGATGTTTGTGTGGTTGTGTTCTCTGAGACTGTTGAACTTAATTTCTTCGAAGGATTTGTGAAGAATGGGTAATTTCTATAACTTTTCTTGGTGTCTAGTTTGTTTTATTTGATTTTCTTTTTGGGCGTGAATTTCTAGTAACTGATACCTGATGGTTGTTCGGTTGGTTTCACCTGAAACGGCATACTTAATTTAGGGTGCATTCACAGTAAACTAAATGCTTGCATACCCTTGCTTGGGTTTTTGTGAACATTGGTGATGCCAACAGTTTTTCCACCAGCAGTAATTCTGTGTAAAACACAGTTATGTAGTAGTTAAAAACATATATTTATCTGTTTCCAGTTTTAGGGTAGCTGTTGCCATGCCAAATCTTGATGAACTCTTGAAAGATACACCTACCCATATTTTTGCTTCAGTCTGGTTTGAATGGAGAAAGACAAGCTTCTATTCTACTCACTACAGTGAACTTGTTCGGCTTGCTGCTCTCTACAAGTAAGTTTGACTTGTATTCTACATATAATGAATATGAACTTTGTTTCTCGTTGTTATTAGAAGGCATGGTTTGCATTGTCTAATATCCTTGTAATAATGTATCTTTACTTGGGACACGCACGAGTCATTTCTGCATCACAGTTGTGAAATAGCAGGAAAAAGGGAAATTGAGAGAGGAGAATATGAAAGAAATCCATAATTACAAGCATTTGCATAAATTCTTTTTAATAAATCTCATACCTTTACATTCTAATCCTCTATTTCTTAATTACAAATTTGCTTCCCAACCTGATTTTTCTGCAATGAGCAACAGAAGAAAATAACATCTTTTTTTCCCCCTTAATTACAAGCCACCGAGTAGCAACATCCCTAATCAATGAGGAATAAGAAGTGACTCCTACCAATCCTGTTGATCTTGTCTCTGGTCCTCTAGGCTGAATGATGAGAGTTAAGCCACGGTTTGCATAGAAGAATCAGAATTTTGGTTAGAGTTTGGAACTCCATGAGAAGAGGAGGCATTGTTATGAGGAAGGAGAAAATAAAACCAAGCATAGAGAATGTGAAAACAACCAAAGAATTTGTGAACTCAATGGATGTTTTGGTGGATGATTATGTAATGGAGCTAATGAGACTGCTGGATGGTTTCACTCACGAAAGAAAACCTGAGTCTTTTAAAATATATATTTGCATTTTTGGTTTTTATTTATTTTTGAATTGGAAAAAGAAAGTGACATCTGTGTTCCCATGTCATTAACCTGGCCAAATTAAGGTGAGCAGTCTTTGTGATTAGTTGGTAGAGTACAATGAGCCCAGCAATGATGCTTGAAAATGGGTCCTCTCATAAGTAAATTAATCAATTTTTTAATGAGCTGTCTTCAGCAGTTTTGTTATCCTAGGACTATGCGGAATGACCCTTAGATGGAATATGCCTCTCTCAACACTCTCAAATCCACCCAGCAATTATAGGAATTGAAAACAGAAAATATAAGCAATCAAACAGAATGAAAATAAGAACAAGAAACAGAAGGCAAACCACACAACGCAAAGATTTATCCTGGTTCGGTTTCCTTTGAGGAAACCTACATCCAGCCTTCAAAGAGCCCTCCTAGCAGTCTTATTAAGAAGAAGAACTATCAATACAGCAGTAGAATCCCTCCTTCTAACTATCCTGAGTACACCTCAACAGCTTTCCAAGATTACAAAGCTTTAACGGAAGGAAACACCCAGCTTTTCTCTCAGAACAGTGCACTCGTTACATAGAAACAGAAGAATAGAATCTGACTTAACTGGCTACCCCTTGCCCTATTTATAGAATTATAGGGCTGACATGACAATGACAAGAATTGGATAATTACAGTTTCACCCCACAACTATTACTAATTACACATGGGATACAACTATCTTTCTAAGCCTCCAATAGCCAATTATATCACTGCATGCCTTCACTGATCTTCTAGGATATACTCGAGACAACATTTCATCAAGTTTGTTTGTAAATTCCTTATTTATAGAAAAAAAAATTACAATATCCGATTCTGTTTTTTCTCTGTTCATTTCTCAATTTATGAAAGGTAAATCAAAGAGACTTCATCCATACTAAGAGGAGTGTTGATCCTAGAGTTGTGAAGTTTCAATGCCTTCTGCTTTCTTGTAACTTACCTTGAACCCCTAATGTTGTAGCTGAGATGTTTGGTTTGGGATTTCCCTTGAGGCGAAGTGCAATTTGCATGCCTTTTAACTCACTGTTTGTAATTCCCTTGCTTTGCTTTTTCTTTTTTCACCCAGGAAGCATCTTGTTGGATTCAGGGTAGGTAATCAAATGCTTAATAATGAGGTCTGGCATGCTGTTTTTTTTAATGTAAGTGGGTTAGATAATCTGGATTTTGGTGCAGCCAGATCGTTTTGGAATTTTGCTAATACAACCTTGATCACTCTAGATTTCAGGAACCATAAGAATATGACCCAAATAACAAGCTAAACTCAACTTCAAAAACGATGATTAGATTATTTGTTTATTTATCAAAAATTTCGATATTGAGAGTGTATCAAACTATTTTTAGTTTCCTTAACTTTAAATGATTTAATTGTTAAAAAAAAAAAAAACTTGGTTCAAATCAACATAGGATGTCAAAATTGAAATGTAAATAATTCATATTTGTGCTGCGGGAAGAAAGCAAATTCTTCTTTCAACTGATTGTTATGGACAATAGCAAATGAATGATAGATATTAGTATTTTTTTTTATAATGTTTAAGAAGTAATTGTAAGAAGATATTAGTACTATCTTTTTATCTTGTCTTTTTCTTGTGGTAGATTTTGCTGGAAACTTCATGCATGTTTAATTTGCTTCTATCTCAAATATCTTCCAGATTTCTTTTCTTGGATGTCCTTTTTTTGTTTTCCCTTGATTTTATCCCACTACCCTTTCTGATGGAACAGTCATATTGTTGTGATCTGATTCTAAGGATTGGTTAGGGAAATAAGAATTGTACGACTAGAGATCGTGTAAAGCTGCATCAATGACATAAAATGGAAACCCACAGGTTTTAACATTGCAATATTCCTATCAGAAAAGGTAGCCACCAATTGATGAGGCTCCCGAGTTGCAGGCACCTGGGATGTCACATAATGAGGCTCATGTTATTCTTTGCTGTTTTTTCTGTACTTTTAATATCCTTGCTGCTGTAGTTTTCAGTTGCATCTCAAAAAGTGAATAATTTCATCAATTTAATGTCCTTTTCTAATCCCAGCGAACGATTCTTTTGGTTTCTTTTTTCACTTGGAGGGTGATAATGTACTTGAGTCATTGATTTCACGATAAATTTTTCTAGTCAAGTGGTGTTTTTTCTAACTGTGGCAATTATTTTTAACTTCAATTTATATATTTGTTTTCATTGTGTTCTTCAGATATGGTGGACTTTATCTTGACTCTGACATTATAGTGTTGAGACCATTATCTGCACTTAATAATACAATTGGTTTGGAGGACGAACAAGCTGGAAATTCCTTGAGTGGTGGTGGGAGTTTCCTGAATGGGGCTGTGATGTCATTTAGAAAGCACAGGTACTTGTTAAGCCATCACCTTATTGTTTTTGCTTCCTATCCATCTTTTTTCATTTTCTTTCTATCTTTATTCACATTAGTGAAATTACCAGTGAGATACCTTTCTTCTAATTCTATTGAGAAACTTAGCAAGGTTGAAAAATGATACCCTTCTCTAACTATAGAGTTACTCGACACAATTACCGTTTCATCAGACTATAAAGATCTGAAGAAACTACTTCACCAATTAGCTTACCAGTTTCTTTTTGAAACTTCTAATTAAGCTCATAAAATCTATATTTAAACCTATTCTCGTGGCACCTAAATAGCCACATAATTCCATGAGAGGTGTTCTATGAATAGTTCTTTTCCCCATTAAGTAATTTGCAATTGTGAAAAGTAATGGAAAATCATAATTATTTATCCTATTAATATAATTTATAACCATTCAATACTTTTATTTATTTATTTATTTATTTTTTCTTGGTAAAATCAATTCAATACCTTTGTTACTTTGTCTATTTCTTGCCACTATGTCAGACAAATGTTTTTCTGTTTATATACTATATACCGTGTCTGTCTCTTAAACTGCCATCAAATATTCAAAACACTTCGAGATAGGGTTCATTGGAAGAAAGCAAGAAAACAGATATATAACTATTTAGTTTATGGATGCTACACAGACATATAACTATATGGCATTCATGGAAAGAATCTACATCTGAGCAATTAAACTATTATTTTATTGTAGAATTTAGATAGCAAGAAATACCGCTATTCATTTCCTTTATTTTCCTATTCTTTCCACTTCTCATATCTGCTTGAACATTGCTTGCAGTCCCTTCATAATGGAGTGTTTGACAGAGTTTTATTCTACATATGATGAGACCCGCTTGAGGTGGAATGGGGCTGATCTTTTGACAAGAGTAGCAAAGAAGTTTTTAAGAGATAATAACACCTATAATGAGAGAATGGAACTGAAATTGCTACCTTCTTTTGCTTTCTTCCCCATAAACCGGAGCAATATCAGAAGGTATGTGTCCAAATTCATTGCAAAGTAGGTGATTTTGCATGCTTATTTAGAGGATTATATTTCATACATTATATTAGTGGAAGTTAAAAGCACAAAATATCTTTATCAGTGATTCATATATGACCAACGTGCACATTTCAATGTTTCCTTAAAAATCATGGGGAATAGTTTCAGGTATTTCCACTGATGGTCATCCAGACAATTATTTACAAATAAATTGACAGATGCTGGGTTGTATGCAACCCAGGTGTTTATTACACACGCATTGGGTGATATACAGGGCCTTGGTATTGCTAGAATGAATATAGTCATACTTCTGAATGAGAATTGGTTAAATGAGCTCGTGACTATTATTTCCAATTCAGAGCTATACATCCCAAATAGATGGGATGAGCAAGATGGATTAGATTCACACACTGTGTGTGGTACATGTAAATTTTGTCGAAGCAAAGAGGCGGAGTACCAATAGCCGTGTTAATTTCTGTCCAACCAGGGTGCTATATATCTTTCATATTTTTTTTTGGCAATCAGGGAATTCTACATGGTTAGAAGATACACTGGATATGTGCTACTTGTCAAACTGCATAATCATTTTTTCCTTGGGTTCACGGGAGGATGCTGCATATATGTTAAAACATAGGCAATGTTTTACACCTATATGTGAGCTGATAAATTAGCATAAGAGGAAAGCCTCATTTACTTTGACCTGCACTCCTATGCACCTCATCACATGCATATAACATATAATTTTGCACTTGTAGGAGATAGGAAATATATGATGACAAAGAAAAAAACAATCTACATTTCAAGTTCCATGTTAGTCCTCGCGCAATTGTCCATCTAGTTGAGATTTGAGAATCAAGAAATTTCTCCTCCGACCATGGTAGGCCATATGTTAAGGTTCCCTATGTGATGGAAACAATGTTGCATGTTAACATTTTCAACCAACTCTTAGCCAAAAAAAAAAAAAGGAAGCAAAAAGGAACCAATGCTCTAGCATCACGATGAGGATGATGTGCAGCTGTACAAGAAAAGACAACATTAGAAATGAGGTTATCCCAAATAAGGTTGGGGTAGTGCCAATTGATAATATAATGCCCAAGCCATGACTAAGAGGATTTAGACATTATAAGAAAACTAATTCAATAGAAGATTAACTTCTCAATGATGAAAAGTGTTCACTCTCCCTGGCATAGAGGTTAATAAGATTTCATATTTTCTTAGCCTATCCACATCTGTAGGTGACTGCCTTATAATTAGGCAATAGTCCAAATTGTGTGTACATCCATATTTGCTCCAAAACAGAAACAGATAGTGATTACTGGCCAACATTGGCATCTTGACCTCCAAAATACTATGCACTAATTATTAGTGCCGGGAAGGACAGGATATCAAACAAAACATGAACACTTGGGAATAAGAATAGGTTGATCTGTGATGGACAGAACAATAAGAGGATATAAACGTGAGTTTGCTGCTAGATTGCAGTACAGTTAGACTAATAACTAATAAGACCTTCGGATTATATTGCTTTGCTTCCAGTATATATAGGGATATATATTTCCAAAAATTTGCATAGATGCACCTTTATCCAGTTTATACTGATTTCCTCTATCCTTGCATTGGTTAACTAATTTGAGTGTTGTGTTCTTTCTCTTCTGTTGCTTATTATGTTTGAATTAAACCAGGTACTTCTCTGCACCTGCAACGGAGGGTGAAAGAGCTGAACAAGATGAAATATTTAATAAAATATCGAATGAGTCATTCACGTTTCATTTCTGGGACAGCTTGACACCTGCTCTACTTCCCGAGCCCGATAGCCTTGTAGCCAGACTTATTAACCATTTTTGCATACGATGCACTGATGTGTTGTAGTTTCAACAGAACCTCCAGTGCTAAAAAGTAGAATTGAATTCAATAGGAATGTTATCCCGAAATCTCTCAGGCTCAAATGTACGTGAGCTTTTCCTAATTTAAATCTCTCGGCCCCAAAGTTATACTTATGAGATCCGCAGGAGCTATGTAGAGTAGGTCTAGCGACACAAGTTGAACAGTTAATAGTTGCTCTAAGAACTTGGTTTGCTTTGTCGGCTAAGGGCCCGTTTGGGCTTGAGTTACAAAATTGAGCTGAGCTGAGCTGAGTTGAGGCTAAAGTGGGTTGAGAACTGGGAGAGGAAGCATGTAGTTTCTGGTTCCTGAGAATATCTTGTGTATATGTATGTATGTATGTATGTATCTCCTCACCCTTAAAGAGAGAAGAGTGAGTTATATATTGATCATCTATTACAGGGAAGTGAATGAGTAGTACAAGCGTTGGAGTGCTCTCTTTCTCATTTTCTCCACTGGGTTGCCTGCACTTGCAGTCTACTCCACCATCAACTATCAAGGTGAAAGTTTTATTGTCAGGTCCCATGTTTCCCAATAATTATTCGTTTTTGTTTTTATATAGCATGCTGAAATAGATTATGGTAAACTCACTAAAATAAGATAAAGAGATAAATTACATCGTTTATTTTAATTAGCGTACAAAGAATGGAAAATAGCAACTAAATATAAAGTTGATGGTGTAGAATAATTATTACAAAATAAAACCACTCCATGTGTTTATATTAATAACTATTGTTTGTCTTTCAGCCAAGATTCTTATGATTAGGGGCCGAGGAATTAGCAAATATATGACCCAATAAGAAGTGAATAACAACATAAGTTCACATTCACACCAATGTCGTGGTGTGAGTGGGTGGTGTGAGTGGGAGGAGTGACAAGTACGTTTGTTTCAAGGTTTGGATCACCACTCGTTTGTTCTTCACATGTAAGTATATATATCATGATTACAAACAAAGGGAGGTCAGATTATATACCATGATTACAAACAAAGGGAGGTCAGATTTTTTAAGATTTGCATCGATAAAATTTGAGATTATTGTTCTTGCGTAGTCTTCTATTGTTTGTGTTTTTAGTTTCAACAAAAGAGATAAATCATAAGTAAATATTTTGTTTTGTTGGGTAGGGTAAAGAATTGAACTCATAATTTATTAATGTGAATTCTAATTGAACTCACTTGTATTTTAGGGCGATACTGAATAGCAATCTTGATAATGAAATAGCAAGAGTTTGTGAAATAATAATGTTTCAAAGGAAGAATACATGTGAATCACGTTGACTTACAATCAAACTTTTTTGAACATATGCAGATGCAGATATGCTGTTCACTCACTCTCCATTTCATAAAGTAATTAAAAAGAGAAGGTATTCTCTTCATTCTCTTCCCACAAGGCCCAAGCAACCACAAGACAAACAAATTAAATGATTAGCGATCATTAAAAAAAAGGCAAAAGCTATATGCATGCTTTAGCTCCAAAGGATCAATTAATAATCTAATAATAATAAGAATAATAATAATAAACCATGCGGATGCGGTGGTCCTCCTCCACCTAATTACCATATGGCCGGTTATATATTAGCCAGTCAATTTCTCTCTATTGATTTGTGTTCTTTTCTGACTCCACGTGTGTACCATTACCAACTGCCAACCAAGAACTCCTAAGAAGCCTCCTCAAACATTAACATTGAATTGAGGATTATAATTAGTTATTCATTAATATTTCATAATTAACTATACTACCGTCTACGTACCATTTTAGATCAGACACAACAAAACATTTCAGAGTTCATATCTTAAAATCTCCACTTAAACTTAGCAGAAAAAAAAAAAAAAAATTCTTGAACGTCATAATTAACCTAGCTACTTGTACTTGAGATACATGCATCATGCTTACACAAAGCCAGCCATACATAGCTACCGGAGACGAGGGCGGTGGCTGCCGGCCGGCGATCAGTTCACGGCGGCGTTGGGGCCAAAGCAGGCGCTCTTGAGAGGGCTCCACACCCACTGCACCATAAACCTCCTCCCCCTCACCCCATTCAGATTGAAACCATTCCCCCAGTAGTCCTTATATACTTCTCCGACATACCCCCCGCCAGCGCCGCTCCCGTACACCCCCACGCACAGATCCGCTATCTCCGTCGGCGCCGTCGGGTCGTCCCCGGCGTACCACGCGTTCACCAGCGGGTTGCTCGACACCTCCGCCAGCTCGTGCGCTATCACGCTGATCATTCCGTCCACCCCCGCGTCCCCATTCGGAGCCCCCATTATCGTCACTTTGCTGTCTCCCAGGTGGTCCTTCTTGTTGGCTTCTGAATACGAATTGTAGTACTTGGGCGGCCAGGCGAAGGGGTAGGCGCACATGCCGGGGCACTGGGCGCCGCTGTAGCCCACCCAGGCGTAGGGCAGGGTGACGCCGACGATGGTCGGGAAGGTGAAGTAGTGGAACCCGCAAACTGCTCGGCAAAAGTCCTGAACCTGGACGTCCCACGAGGTGAGGACTAAGTAGAGCCCGTTGCGGTAATTGAGGGGCAGGGCGGTGGACGCGACGGCGGTTTTGATGACGGACTGGATGGCGAGGCGGGAGAGGTAGCGGCCGTGGGAGTAGGAGGCGTCGTGGTGCTCGGCGGAGAGGGAAATGGTGTGGGTGATGTTGGAGCCGGTCTGGTCGGTATAGAGGCGGACGGTGCGCCACCAGTCGGCGACGGAAGGGAAGGGGGCGGGGGAGGAGAGGGAGTGGAGGAAGTCGCGGATGGTGGACTGGTGGCTGGGGTTCCAGTGGCCGTACCAGACGATGTAGAGGTGGATGGGGGAGGCGAGGACGGGACCCATGTGGTATTCGAGGCGGACGAGGTCGGAGGAGCCTTCGTTGTTGTCGGGATGGTAGTAGTAGGGATACTGCGCCTGCAGGTTCTGGGGCCATGAAAGACCCAGAGAGAGGAGGAGGAGGAGGAGGAAACGGCAGTATGATGAGTATGGCTTCTGCATTGCCGCTGCCACCGATTGCGCTGTGGCACTGGGGCTGGTGGTGGTGGTTTTACGGTCGGAGAAAGCGTCTTTCATCATATATAAACAGAAGACTAATAAGAAGGAAGAAGAGGCCGAGGCCGAGGCTATATCTGTACGTCAGTCAGTCATTCTCAACGGGGAAAGGGAATATTTTTTGGTCTGCTTCAATTGGCTAATCGATGGCATAATTATTATTATTATTATTTCTTTTGATATTTTTTTGTAAAGGTTTAATTAATAGTGACATTTCAGTAAACAGCAAAACACTGATCCAATAACATTTTTCACATAACAATATAGTATATAGAATCCCACCTCAGAGGGGAAGCTAAAATAATAAATTCAACCTCTTATCTTATGTAACGGAACGCAATCAATCACCCACTATTTATTATTATTATTATATAGTTTTGGTTTTGGTGACTAGGAAGTAAGCAATAGTGGCAGTGGGGTGCATGTTACAACACTCTTTGCATAACATAATAATTCAAAGCCAAAGCCGACAATTGCGTACTTTGCAATGGATTGCATGTGTCTCCGCCTTTCTCACGGCCTCGGTTCATGTGCAGGATGAGTCTTCTTCTTGTTTGTTTATTAAAATATTTTAATGTTGTAAATATATTAAATTTGAGTGTACATGTAACTCTTAATTATGCTTTAATCCAACTTTTTTAGCTTTTAAATATATATATAAGAACAAACTAACCCCCCCCCCCCCCCCCCCCCCCGTCTAAATTAAATTAAAAGAGACTGACTAATTAATTAACAAGAGGAAAGGTTCCCTTAATTTGTTGATTGGACATTTCATCTAAATGTTTGACTTATTATTGCTGCTTGCTTGGGTGGGTTCGTGGCCTTTTAGTTTGCTCCTTTCTTTTTTACTTGGAAAGCCATGATGTTAGCCATCAATTGCGGCTGTCTGCTCCTGAAGAAGAAGATGTATCCATCCATCCCATCCCATCCCATCCCATCTACTAACCATTGAGTCATTGGACCCATGGAAGCAAGTGTGATTGATTGTGTCACATGCATGGGCATGGTGCTGTGGCTGTGGCACCATGGTCCATGGAATATTATGGATTATTATTATGTATTGGCAGTCAAAAGCCAACTGTAAAACTATATAAAGTTGAATCATGGCAGCTGCTGCTCCATTCAAAACAACCATATGATTGATTACTTTTCCATGCTTCCTCCCATTTTCTACTTGGTCCCATTAATTTCTACTCAATTCTATACAAAATTTTTACCTAAAAATGCATGTAACTAATCCAAGAATTAATGCATTACAAATCTATTCTACCTGAGATTAGCAAATTTTAGATTTTAGTTATTAATTAGTCACGATTTGAATTATTGGGGGTGGTGAGGTCATAGATTAGTTTATTATATAATTCAATAATTGGCATAATTATTTATTTAATTTTATTTGATATTATTATGTTGAAACACCATTACTTTTAAGTTAAGATAGTTTTCTATACTTTAAAAAAAAAAAAAAAACAAACAATACAACGACATGAAATAAAGCCTTAGAGTTGGGAAGGACGTGAGTATTTTATCTTGTCATTTCCAAAATTGTGTTTTCATTGTGACATGCATTTTCTTTCACTGAATTAATTTATCTTATTATAGGAAAATGATGAATAAAATTTCTAATGACATTAGCTGTTAGGGATATTAATTTATAAGTATGTTTATTTTTATTATAATATAAATAATATTAAAAGTCATGATTGATAACGATATCATCAATATATTTTACATCTTTATTGGAATAGATCTTAGAATATGTTTGATAGTATAAAAAATTCATGAAAAATGTTCCATTCAAGAAATTGAATTTCATCTTAGGTGTTTGACACACTATATTTTTTATGAATTGAATTCTATGGTACAGTCATTAAAACTTGTTTTTGGTTATTTTTCATGAAAAATTTTATTTAGGGGAGATGGTTTTTATTTTTCATGCAAATTGAAAAGTACTTTTCTTTCTACTTAAATGCTATCAAACACACCTTAGAATTAGGAGACGACGACATGTAATTTTTTTTTTTTGTTTCTTTCAATAAAAATAGTATTACATATACTATTATTAATTAATAAGATTATTATTTTAGAGTTTATTGTGGTTATAGTTATATTGTCCTGAGAATTTAAGAGCTAGTGCCACTCTGTCTCTGTCTGTCTCTCATTGGAGCTGCAAGCCTGCAACTCTATTGAATTCAACTGACAGCCCTAACGTTTGCCAACATAAAGCCTGCAAGTGTTAATGGAGTTTGACGAAATCTTATGATCTTGACGTTTGAAATACTTGTGTACGGATTTGATACGATAAGCAGCCATTGGCGGCCCTCCTCCAAGTTTTGATGTCTCTTCTTCATCAACTTGGGCGACTTCACCTTCAACATCATCATCGCACTGTAAATGTGGCCACTTGCAATGCCCTCTTCTTCTCCAGTCCGCAATCAACCTTCAATCCCAGATGCACGTATTGCACTTGCCTTGATCCCGATATCACTTCAACCAACTGTACTTCATCGGCATTGGCATATTCGTCCTCTCAATCCGTTGTAAGAAGGGTCTGTTCCTTGGTTTGTCAATCTTACTGCCAACAGCAAAACCATTTCAGAAGAACACGGCCCAGTCTAAACCTGTTGATTGAGCCTGGAAATTTGACTCCTGAACAGGCCATTTCAGTTGTCGCTTCTCTCGTCGACGAGGCAGGTTCAATGGTGGCTTTGAGTTTCTTCTACTGGGCAATTCGGTTCGTGGAATTCAGGCATTTTATGCGGTTTTATATTGTTTCGTGCGCTTCGCTGATTGCGAATAGTAATTTGGAGAGAGCCAATGAAGTAATTCAGTGCATGGTTAGGAATTTTGCTGAAATTGGGAAGTTCAAGGATGCTGTCAGCATGGTGATTGAGATGCAAAACCAGGGCCTCGTGCCGAGCACTCTGACCTTGAATTGCGTTGTTAGGGTTGCTGCCGAAATGGGTTTGCTTGAGATTGCGGAGAACATGTTCGATGAAATGTCTGCGAGAGGAGTGCCGCCTGATTCTTCAAGTTTTAAGCTAATGGTTGTTGCGTATTGCAGGACGGGAAGAATTGCAGAAGCAGACAGGTGGTTGAGTGGAATGCTGGCTAGTGGCTTTCTTGTTGACAATGCAACCTGCACATTGATAATTAGCAGATTTTGTGAAAATGGTTATGTGAATAGAGCATTGTGGCTGTTCGGGAAGATGCGTGAGATGGGTTTCACTCCAAACATAATCAACTTTACCTCTATGATTGATGGATTGTGCAGGAGGGGTAGCATCAAGCAAGCATTTGAATTGTTAGAGGAAATGGTACGAAAAGGCTGGAAACCTAATGTATATACTCATACAACATTGATTGATAGCCTCTGTAAGATGGGGTGGACTGAGAAGGCATTTAGACTTTTCCTTAAGCTTGTTAGGAGTGACAATTACAAACCCAATGTGTACACATATACTGCAATGATCAGTGGTTACTGCAGAGAGGATAAGTTAAACCGGGCAGAGATGTTGTTGTCCAGAATGGAGGAACAGGGGCTAGTTCCTAACACCAACACATATACAACCCTCATTTCTGGGTACTGCAAAGTGGGGAATTTCGATCGAGCATATGAGATGATGGATCAAATGGGTAAAAAAGGTTTCACTCCCAATATTTGTACATACAACACAATTGTTGACGGATTATGTAAAAAGGGAAGGGTTCAAGAGGCTTATAAACTGCTGCAAATAAGCAGTAAACATGGATTACAAGCTGATATAGTCACGTATAACATACTCATTTCTGAGCACTGCAACAAGGCTGAAACGAGGCAGGCCTTGAGGCTTGTTTGTAAGATGCTCAAAATTGGCCTCACTCCTGATATGCATTTATACACCACATTAATTGCTGCCTTTGGCAGGCAAAAGAAAATGACTGAAAGCGAGAAGATTTTTGATGATTCTATCAAGCATGGCTTGATTCCAACCAAAGAAACTTACACTTCCATGATATGCGGATACTGCAGAGTCGGAGATAGCAGCCAGGCTGTAATACTATTTCAGAGAATGAGTGAGCATGGTTGTGTACCCGATAGTTTTACTTATTGTGCTCTCATAAGCGGGCTTTGCAAAGACGGTAAATTGGATGAGGCTCAGAGATTTTATGCCGTCATGATAGACAAAGGACTTTCCCCGTGTGAAGTCACTCGGGTGACATTATCTTATGAGTATTGTAAGAAGGATGAAGCTTCCACTGCAATGGCTGTCTTGGACAGATTAGACAAAAAACTGTGGATCCGGACAGTTAAGACCTTGGTCAGGAAGCTTTGTAGTGAGAGGAAAATTGACATGGCTGCATTATTTCTCCACAAACTTATAGATAAAGATCAGAATTTGGATCATATAACTCTTACTGCATTCACTACTGCATGTTATGACAGCAACAAATATTCTCATGTTTCTGAAATCTCAGAAAGGATCTCCAAAGGAATTGGTTAAGTGGGCCAAATGTTGTGATATAGTGATTGATTTGCTTTGAACATTTGAGTTGCCCAACTAATTTGGTTTATATCCACCTGACACTCTCTCCTCATTGGTAGTGGAGTTTTTAGTCCTTTTGCATTCCAGAGAGATTCCTAATTGATAATTTAACTCTTTGGGGGCTACAAGCATGACAAACGGACACTTGTCAAATTTGCTGGAGTTATGTGACATTCAAAACATGTAGCAGTTAACCCAGCCACATTTCAATTTGCATGTTGGCTTATTATCTAGCTTCTTATGGTCTTTACTCGGATAATCTAGCATTGAACTTCCTTGGATCGGCTCTCAAAATGGGTGGCATCCTCTACATAAACTGACCCAATTGTGGAAAGGTAAGAAAGCCTGCTAACCTCATACTTGCGGATACGGCAGCCATATTGAGATTCATTCAGCATCAGTCACCACAATCAGTGGCCAAGTTTTCTGATTCTTATAGTGAATTGTTTGCTTTGTGTTTCTTTTACTTCCCTTCTCTATTTACCCGCAATGGCTGTAATTTTGACGTTTAAAAGTATTAGTCCCTGCATCATATTTCCTTTTCGATTCCTTTTCTTCTTCTCACCCATCCTAAGTGAGAAAATGTGTTTGGCTTGTATATGCTAAGTCAAGATGCATACAGGGGACTGTCATTGAGGTACTAATTTGCCTTAATGTGTTGTACAAAAGCATTGGCTCCAGGATGAATTTCATTGCTTTTAGTTGACTAGATTTTAAGTTTTTGATAGCATCTGTGTTCTCTGAATTGCCTATGGGCCTTACAGAAACGTTGGACCTTAATAAATGTTATGTACTCTTTCATCTGTGTTCTCTGAATTACGCCGATAGTTTTGTAGTTTTAAGAATGTGTTGTAAAGTTTATTGTCTTTTCTTTTTAATCTATATAAAAATTCTTTATGTTTAAAAGTGTAGATAGAATGCATCCACTACTCTAATAAATGTTATATTTTACTAACACGGGCATGTGCTAGTATATATATATAGCAGTATTCTGTTATTTGCGTCGAATAACATTACGTAGCGACAAAACATTACGTAAATCTTTTTGAATAAGATAAGTTGTTGTTTAGACAATATAACATTATTTTATATATATATTTATATATAATATATCATTAATTTTTTTTAATATCTATTATTTATTAATAACGTCAATTATATTTTTAATCAAAACAACCTTACATTGTTATAAATTTATAATTCAAATCATAAACTTAGATTAGAGTAACCTCTAATGTTTTAAGTTGTGTTTTTTTTTTTAAATACGGTAATTAATTTAATCTCAAATTTTAAAATTTTATTATTTATAAGATCAATTTTAAAAAATAATAATTAAATTAATCTTAAAACTAAAATATCAATAATCAATTATCTAGGATTCCACACCGTGATGGCCCTTCGTCGAATCATTCCGTAGCCCTAAAATTAAATGATATCGAAGTTAAAACCTCCGAAAAACCCACCCTCGTGAAGGCCCTCCGTCAAATCATTCCGTAGCCCATCATCTGCTTCAGGCCAGAACTGCTGTTTGCCGATGTCAACGTCGCTCTCTTTTCCATTTCTCTCTCCTCTACAAGCTCCTGCTTCATCGGTAACTCATTCTCCAGAGTCTCTGTCCCTTTTTCTCTTGAACCGTTAATGTGTGTGATGCTGGACTTCATGTTTTGGTTTCCAGAAAGAGTGTCGAAAGGAAAGGGTTTCTGGATTATGGAGAAACACGAAGGTCCTGAAGAAATTAGTGGTGACAGCAGGTCCAAAGAGGATATCCTTTGACAGAGAGTGCAGAGAGGCCTTGCTGGCCGGGATTAACAAGCTTGCGGACGCTGTTTCCGTTACCTTGGGGCCTAAAGGTTTATGGTTCACTCTCTTATCTA
Source organism: Diospyros lotus (assembly GCF_014633365.1). Classification (NCBI taxonomy): domain Eukaryota; kingdom Viridiplantae; phylum Streptophyta; class Magnoliopsida; order Ericales; family Ebenaceae; genus Diospyros; species Diospyros lotus. Next base: position 34,971,479 of record NC_068345.1, read on the forward strand.
TAAAGTTACTTGCTAAGTATAGTTTCTGCATCAGGATTGAGTTTGATGTGTTCATAGTTTCATTGCAGGAAGGGATTGTATTTTCTGTATCAGTTATGCGTACATTTGATTTTCTCGTTAAAATTCATGAATCTGAGCTTAATATTAATTTTTCACACAGGCCTTTTTGGATTGATTTCGAGCTTATCTTATCCCTCTTTGGTTTTTGTCATGATCAAGAGAATTAGGAGATAGGAGATGAGAGAAAGTAGTTGAAGTTGTTTCAACTGCAATTATTACAGTTATATTAGGGGCGGATTTATTAGTGAGCTGCCCACAACAAAATTTAAATTTGTAAGGTAATTTTTTTGATTTTTTAGTAATAGCCCAGCCCAAATTTAGTGCCTGGATCCGCCCCTGGTTATAGTAGTTGGCAATAACCCACTGCAATTGTTATAAGCTGTTACTAGATTCAGTTACAAATGTAACCAACCAATTAACTGCTGAGGATAGCCATATATAAGGCTATACCACCTTCTATTGAGACATTATGAATGAATTGATTTCAAGATCTCTCATTTTCTCTATATCCATTCTCTATTTCCCCCTGGTTTTCTCTCTGTTTTCTCCCTAATTTCTTTCTCTTTTTTTTCTTCTTCCACGACTACCAACTAGAAACCCTAAATTTGGGACCTAGGGTCCTGACAATCTGGTATCAAAACAGTCGGTTCTTGGACTGCTATGCATGACAGCTTGCATCTGCAAGTTTAAGAGCTATGGTGGATGGAATTCGAGAAGCAATTGGAGGTGCAAGTCAACCAGGTTAATTCCTTGGTGACCAATTTGCAGAATAGAATGGAAGCATTGGAGGCTGGGGCAAGCAAGAATCAAAAAAGTATCCAGTTGCTGGAAAATAAGTTGGATGCTTCAATGGAAGGTCTAGTCAAGAGGTTGGACAGATTCTTGCAGATGTTTTCCAAAATTCCACAGTTAAGCGTACCCCTGGACTTTCCGCCCATGGAGAATGGGGATCCAATCTTGGAAGGTAATGGCTTAAATCTTAAACAAACCAGAACTCTTGTAATAGAAGTTGAAAATATGCATGATAGGGAGTTTATTGTCAATAGGATGAATCATAGAAGGATGGAAAATAATTTAGTGAATAGTTCCTATACTCATAGTGTTGTTCCCGTGCCAAAATTGAAGATTCCTATGTTTGATGGCAAGAACCCTAGATGGTGGGTAAGGAGATGTCATAAGTTTTTTCAGTTCTGCAACATAGGAGAATCTCAAAAGGTTAACCTAGCTTCAGCCTACTTGAATGATGTAGCTGATGCATGGTATCAAGGTTGGGCGAGGCTTAGTGAAGAATGTGTTTGGCAAGATTTTGTGGAAGAATTTTGTGAGAGATTTCGGAACAAGGATATGACTAATGTAATAGAAGAATTCGATAAGTTGAGACAGGTTGGAACAGTTTTGGAATATCAAACCAAGTTTGAAGAATTTAAATCACTAATGATCATTGCCAACCTCTCTCTTTCGGAAGCATATTTTGTTTCGAGTTTTGTAAGTGGCCTTAGTGAAGAACTTAGGTCAATCGTGAAGATGCTGCAACCTGCAACAGTTAAACAGGCAGTAGAGAAGACAAAACTATAGGAATTGACAGTAGAGGCCGCATAAACGAGTTATCTACTAGAACCAAGTTCCCCTTATTCAAGTACTCATTCAATGGTCCCATTTGCACCCAGATAATAACACATGGGAATATCTGTTGGATCTCCTAGCTCAATTTCCTTAGGTTGCTCAGCTTCTTTGATTTTCTCGAGGACAAGAAAATTTTGTAGGAAAGGGAAATGTCATGATCAACAGAATTAGGAGATAGAAGATAGTAGAAAGTAGTTGAAGTTGTTTTAACTGTAATTATGTAATATCCCAAAAATAATAGGGATAATTATATAACTAAAATAATAATAAAATAATAAATTAAATTAATTGAATTAATGTTTTAAATTTGAGGCGATGCGCGTGTGTTAGTGTGCTGTGCATCAAAAGAAATTGAAGCTTCTTGAAGCTTCTGGCCGAGTGAAGAAGAAACAGAGAGTGAGTAGAGGAGTAGAGAGTGAGAGGTGGAGATTGGGAGAAGGCAAGAGAGCTGATGCGAGAGAGAGAGCTCGGCCAAGAGGGAGAGATCGAGACCGAGAGAGAGAGAGAGAGAGAGAGAGAGAGAGATGAGTTGCAGGGCGGCCATGGAAGCTGCCGAGTGAAGCTCGGCCATGGCCGCCCAGCGAAGCACAGTAGCCGAGAGGGAGCGACGCGAGCAGCGACAGTGGCAGCAAGCGCGGTGGCGCGCGGAGGCCGGCTAGGGGCGGACGAGGGCAGCGCTGGTCGAGGCGGCGACCGGTGGAGCTCGGCTGCGACAGGCGGCCGCTGGTGCGCTGTTGCAGGAAGAAGAAAGAAGCCGCGGCTGCGCGGAAGAAGAAGAAGAAGAAGAGGAAAGGAAGAAGGAAGGGAGAAGAAGAAGGAAAAGGAAAGAAGAAGAGAAGAAGAAGAAAAATGGTGCGCAGGAGCAGGAGCAGCGGCGCGGAGAAGAAGAAGAAGAAGAGAAGAAGAGGAGAAAAGAAAAGAAAAGAAAAAGGAAAGAAGAAGAAAAGAATAGAAAATGGGGCGATTCTGGGATTTTGTCGTCATAGGAAGTGATCAGGTACGTGGGTAAAAATTAGTCGAAGAATGTCATGTTTAAATTATAAATTTTACGCAATTAAAATTAATTAATTTGCATCCCGGTTGTGTTATTTGCTAGGAAATGATTTAATTTGTCTCGGGAGCTTGAGAGAGGTCGGAATCAGTTAGTTTCAGGCAAGTTCCTAAATCTTTTCTCGTGTTCTTTAATTCCCGTGTAAGACTCCGTGATTTCCTGTATTTTATCACCTCCCTTACTTTAATTCGGCACATTGCCTTATTGGTTGAACTATTATTCATTTGTTTTAATTTAAATTAAATCTGAGGCTTCTATAATTTTATTTGTTGTGAGCCTACGGGGGTTTGTACCACCCCCATTCCTTTCGGAATGATGCTGAACCCAGTTGGAGAACTAGGTTCCTAGTCATGCGGGTTTTATTTACGGTTTTTCTCGGATTTACGTATGATTTGGTTAGAGCTATTGAGCAGTGGGGCAGGGGTCAACCGTTTGGTGACGTTGGGGTAGACTACGGTACGGCCCTGAAGTGGACCGTCGGGCGGACACTCATAGTCACTAACTGTTGGCCGGTGTCTGGCACTGCTGAGTAGCTCTGTCGGTATGTGATTTACTGCATGATTAGATACCTTGTATTACTGTTCATGATTTGATATGCACATGGGTACGGGATGCATGTTGGGATATTTATTTATTGAGTATGCTTGGACACGAACATTCTAGCTTGGTTAGGTTGCATCCAGCGCGGCATATGCATGGCATGTGGTTTACTATGTGGGCGGAGCATGGCCTGATGCCTGGATGTATGGGCGCCTTGTATCACGTTGATGCTCACTACGCCATTGCATTTTTATGTGCATTGCATGGATACTGGTAGTATTTAGTTCTCGGACGGGAGTACCGTTCCGAGGGAGCCTTTGGCTCGGTTGTCGGGAGTACCGACGGATACAGGTGACGGGAGTACCGGCCTGGGACAGCGCGCGCAGGTTTGTTGCAGATATTTGTTGCCTTTCAGGGCAGCGGCAGGTTGGTATGGGACTTGGGTGCCAAGTGTCTTATGTGGGCCCCAAGGACCGGTATGTGCTTTTATTTTGTCATGCTATTGAGCTGTTGTGTTGTAGTGTCTCATGGCTTGTGTGTACCTGGGGGTTTATTCTAGGGTGAGATTTCTGGTTTTGTGTAGCCTTCAGCCTTTTCTTCCTTATGCTTGCTGAGTCTCTCGACTCACCTTGCTTTCCATCATTCCAGGTAGTGGCGGCGTGAGCCATGGCAAGGGAGTCATCTTTAACAGCAGAGTCGGTGTGATGTACAGGCAGTCTCGTCAATCCCTATCCACTCTGATGTCTAAGTAGATTTACCTATTATTTCGTACTGTGCCAGGTGTTTTCTCGAGTCTTGTGTATGTCGGCACAGGAGTTCGTATTCTTTTATTTATCTTGTGACCGCTGTGTTAGCGGGGTACCCATAGTGCATGCATGTCTTGAGCTTTGCTTCCGCTGTTCTTATTTTTGTGTATGCATGCCGGGGTGGTCTTTGTCTCTGTGTTTATTACTTTTCTCCTCCCATAGGCGCTCCCGTTCGGATAGACCGGGTGGTTGGGATATCCGGGCGGGGGTGCTTACAAATTATTACAGTTACAGTAATTAGCAACAACCCATTGCAACTGTCATAATCTGTTAGTAGAATCAGTTTCAAATATAACCAATTAACTGCTGAGGATAGACATATATAAGGTTATACCACATTCTATTGAGACATTATGAATGAATTGATTTCAAGATCTCTCATTTTCTCTCTATCCATTCTCTGTTTCCCTCTATTTTCTCCCTAATTTCTCTCACTTCTCTCTCTTTCTTTCTTCTTCCATGACTGCCAACTAGAAACCCTAGATTCAGGACCTAGAATCCTGACAGTTTTCTAGGTGGCACTATTTTAGTTTGTTCTGGGGTTAAAATTCTCTTAGTTGTTTTCTGTAAGCAAATAAGTCTGGAGAGAAGAAAGCACTGCTGCCAAGAGGAAGAGGGGGGCCAACCCTGTACAAAAAAGGCACACCAAGCCTAATCCAATAACCAATCATTCTGAAAGTCACTGAAAAGAAATGAATCAAAGGAAAAGGTAGCTTTCTCCCTTAACCACCAAAAGAAGAAGAGATAATGGTTCCCTTATCATTATAAATCTCTGCTCAAAGTTATTATTTGAATCGTGACAAATGTGCCCCATAAAACAAAAAGGAGTGGCCATTCAAGCATGTCTAACCGTCTGTGTGGGAAAGATCGATCCCAGGTTCAGAAGACCTCCAAATCTGTAGCTGGAATAGACAAATTACACTTGAAAAATAGCCATGTTACAGTGCAATAGAAGATTATCCTTGGGGTCTTCATCCTACTTGCACATGACACCACTTGCCTTCTGTTCAGATTATCAAATGTAAGGATGAAATCATAAAACCCAGAGAAGTTCGCTACTCAAGGAGGGTCACCTTGGGAGGGGCTTTCATTCTATAATGCTTTCCACCAAAAGCCAGCTCTCCTTTTGTCACAAGGACTATGTTAAATGTATGAATAAATGCACCATTTTTGGACAAATGGGCACAAAAGACAACTCTTAATACCTTGTCTCAAAGTAATATCATGGGGAGAACTAATGGGCATAGAAGACCACTCTCCCTAGGAACATTTATAATGTCAATCACTCTCTTCTAACAATCTCTCTGACTCTCTCCCACATAACCTTTAAAGCCACATTCGCTATTAGGTTTTATGAAAGAGACGAATCTCCTAATCTCAAGCCCCTCCTTTTAGAGGAGAATAAACTCTATCCTAGCTAACAAGATGATACCGAAATTCCTCACCTAACCCACTCCACAGGAAGAGTGGAAATAGTACAAATAATAATAAGTCTCATTCTTATTGCCTCGAGGCCATGCAATCCAATGGAGGCCTCATATTCTGACAAAAATTAGAAAAATAAAATAACAAAACTGTGGTCATGTTCATTGCCTTAACTCTTAACTGGTGACTTTTGGATACTATCAGCTCACCTCTGTATGTGAGAAATATCCTGAATCTACAATTGAGAACCAATCAATCTGCCCTTCAAACAACACCTCAAAGAGAAGGCTACCTTCACAAATCCTACCAGATTTTCTCTGAACATTCAAGGACCCTATTGACCCCTTTTGGGATTTGGGCTTCTTGAAGACAAAATCTTCTCAACATACCCTCCCTGGAGGCTTGGGCACAACCCTAGGAGAAGCTTTAGCCAATGGTTCCTTGTTTTCTCCCATATCTAATCCCAGAAACATCATACAGATAAAATCATGAGGACCTTTAGTGGCCACCTGCACATTCGATCAAGCCCATAAATCATAATTCAACAAAGGCCAGTCACTTCCCCCTTTTTATACTCCCAGAAATTGCTTGCCAAAGGGCGGACAAGAAGCTTTGAGGATTTTCTCACGAATCCAATGGACTTTGGGACCTGATAAGATAATTTCTTCTGGATGCCTCTATTATGCTTAATAACCTTAACTCCTTCAACATTATTCATCAATCAACTGAGAGAACTTCTATCCTAAATGGAGGATCCACCTTTTACTCACAAATTGACAGAGACTGCCATCTTTATTTGGACAGAAACACTAGAAGTTGAGTAGGTTGGGGGGAGGGGGGGGGGGGGGGGGGGATGCTTCTTTTGGAAATTCAAGAACTTTTCTCCAGTTGTGTTCCTGCAAATCAGAGACATTCTTCTGTTGAGCATGAAAATATTTTCTCTATTCTACCTTTTGAGTTCTTTAATATAGTATCTCAGTTTGTGTGCCCTGTTATGCCATGCAATAGCTCCGACCACTTTGCAGTATACTGGATAGGCCATATAATAAAAGTGGTGCCATTATAAAGGCAACATTAATTAAGGTCATATTGTCAAGGGATATTTCAAGGACAAATTCTCTTTTTGACAGAACATGTTCTGGATCAATTGGGCAAAGGACCTATTTTTATCATCATCATCATCTAAACCTACATTAGTTTTGGTCCTTCCTGCCGCATTTACTATCTAGATAGTGTCACTGGCCCTAACTTTCATGTACGTGATGAAACCACTTTGACTTATTTTCCTATTTTTTTTCTTCAATAGTTCTTACCTTCCTTTTTCACAACTGCAGGCATTCCCCCCCCCCCCCCCCCCCCACCAAAAAAAGGAATAGTTTTTAACATTCTTATGTCAAAAGAAGAGTGTTACTATTACATTATTTATTGTTTACCAACATCTCGTTCTACCAAATTATAGATTGTCCTTTGGCTTAGTTTCTTTTAATCTCAGGGTATTGTTGAGTGCTCACTGTACTGAAATGTTTCAATATTTAAACCATTCTACTTTAGCTTGTGAAGTCATCAATGCTAGTCTCTTACTTTGATGAGGCCTGGTGTTATAATTGTTCAGTCTCTTGCATTTCCTGTCTATAATTAATAGCTTACATTTACATGTGTGCTCCATCTATTCAACTTTCACCTACTTATCTCCACTAAAATTGTGGGAACATGGCTAGAGAATAAGCTTATTGGCAGAAGTTTTGATTCTGTTTAGGTAACAAACATTCAGTAGCAGTGAAATTTGGTAAACTATTGGTGTGAGAGAGAATTATGGGCAAATATTATTATAACAATGTTTGTCAGTCAACTTTTGTGTTAGTGTGAAGAACTTTTTGAGATAGTACTTAGTTTTCTTTTGATAAAGAATAGTAGAAATCTGCCAATAAGTATTGGGTTGTGGTAAGGGAAGGGGGAGGTATGAATTAATTTGGAGAGATTTTTGTTGTTGGATTGTGCGCATCCTGCAAAAGTTTGAGGTGCAGAAAATCATATAAATAATCTGGGTTTAAACACATCAACCTGGTGGCCCTGGTATCTGGATAAGGGGATACCTGCAAAAGTGTATACCAAATCCATCATATCAACACTCTCTTTCTTGTGCTATTGATGAAGGCCTAGGATCATCTGAAGGCTTGTCCCTCAATTCGTGTTTATTCTGGTACAATATATCTGTTAATTAACATTTTGTGGGTTTTCAAATTTGTGTTATAGTGTTAAAATTTTAAAATGTTAGGGATTAACTGAAGTTATATTAAGAATTATTGGTAGAAAGCCTATATTTTATTATACTTGAATTAATTAAAGCTTCTAACTAATAAAAAGTTAAGAAATCTTACAGGCAATTGTCTTGGCCATCTGTAGCTAAAATAATTTCAAGTAATTCATGTTAAGACAATAATGCAGGCACTGATTCTCTTGTTCCATACAACTGAAAATCATAGTTTACCGAGAGAATTTATATTTTGGAAATTCTAAATTCACTAATTATATTAATCATGTCAGTTGAAACGAACTTAAAAGTGAAGATGAAAGAGATGAGTTTTAGAATCCTTGCCTCTCTTTGGATCCTGTTCTTCATATTTAAACGTGGGTTCATCATTTAGGACCTTTCTGAAATTGGTCTACTGTTCTCCTCACTCTTTGAGGCACAAACTGCCCATTCAGTTGAATGTGCACCTTACCCTTTGAAGCACAACCCATGAGCTTGATTGATGCCAAATTTTGGATTCCCCTTTCGTTTTTGCACTAGAGTTATAAGTTCGGTTGCCTTATACTAGATCCTCCTAAATATTGGAATTGCAGTGAACAGTGTTCATAGATATGGTTATTCAAAATGCATTGCTGATTTTGTGCTAATCTTGCAGGGCGTAATGTTGTGCTTTCTGAGTCTGGGTCATTAAAAGTGATCAATGATGGTGTCACAATTGCACGGGCCATAGAGCTCGTAGATTCAATTGAACATGCTGGAGCAGTATTAATTCAAGAGGTCATATATGCTAGATAGAGATCATCTTTGTTGAACATTTACTGCTCCTTTTTGGATAGTCGTGACTATTTTTATGTGCCTGGCTCACAGGTCGCCACTAAGACCAATGATTTAGCTGGTGATGGCACTACCACTGCAATCATATTGGCTAGAGAGATAATCAGATCTGGTTTACTGGCTGTTTCTTTTGGTGCTAACCCTACTTCTTTGAAGAAAGGAATGGACAAGACTGTAAGACAATTGGCTAAAGTTCTAAAGAAGAAGAGTTATCCTGTAAAAGGGAGGGATGACATAAAAGGTCATTTCTTCTCCATCTTTTCCATTCTCCTTTAATTTGAGAAAATATTTTAACAATTTTCTCTTTTTTACAGCCATAGCGTCAATATCTGCTGGAAATGATGATTTCATCGGGAACTTAATTGCTGAAGCTATAGAGAAGATTGGCCCTGATGGAGTAATCTTTGTTGAATCCTCCTCCTCGTCTGAATCCTCTGTGATTGTTGAAGAAGGAATGAAGGTAATTGGTTGTTGTTAAAGGAACTCTTGAATTATTTTGACTGTTATGACTGATTGATTGGCACTGTGGCTTATGAATTGGCTGGCATATCAATATACATTCTGCACAAATTGCGGTATGGAATCTTTATGGAAAAAGCTTTAAAACAGAAAAATCATCATATGATGGTGGATACTTATAATGAATTATACTTGTAAATATGCTGGTTTCTTTCTGATATTGCAATAACAATAAAATCTAGGCAATAGATGGCATAACGTGCAGCATAAGTTGAAATCTCTAGGACTGAAGTCATAGTCAAGTTGTTTTCTAGTTCTTCCTTAACCATTAAATTATGGTTTCTTTGAATGTCATTCAGTTTACTTTTTTTTTTCTTCAAAAACTGCAGTTTTGGTAGTCTACTTATCTTTTAAATATTCTTATCTTATTTAACTCCTTGTATCTGGAATCATCTGTTTCCCTTTTTTGTACCTTTTAATTTGTATCAGGCATTATTTCCCTACAGATCAACAAGGGATATATGTCGCCCCATTTCATAACAAACCAGGATAAATCAATAGTGGAATTTGAAAATGCGAAAGTCCTGGTGACTGATCAAAAGATATCTAGTGTCAAAGAGATTGTTCCTTTGCTAGAAAAGGCTACCCAACTGAGTGTCCCACTGCTAATAATTGCTGATGACATCTCAAAGCAAGTACTGGAAACACTGGTTGTGAACAAAATGCAAGGCATGCTCAATGTTGCTGTTGTTAAGTGCCCAGGATTTGGAGGAGGGAAGAAAGCTTTGCTGCAAGATATTTCCCTTTTGACAGGTGAATGACTTTCTTTCAGTCATAGTTATATCTCAACCATGAAAGAAGTGGCACATTCACTTTTGTGGAAGGCTTAAATTTTACTTCAAGCATTCTGACTCTATTAGTGCATTGTACAGTTGAAAAAACAAATAAACAGTGAATTCAAATAGAAATTCAATTCATGTTTTGATTGTTGAGGACAAAAAATTTTAATTGCAGTTTAGGTATCCAACATATTGTTGGCCCAATTTTCTTTAACACATTAAAACAGGTTTGATGCGGTTCATCATGCAGCCAAAACTTCATCCACTTTAAATAGTTGGCTAGCATACTTCAATGAGCAACTAACCATACTCCAGGCAGTTTTTGACTTAGGTCAGCACTTGATCAAAATCCATGGTTTATGTTTTTAAACATAAGACCAGAATTCGGTGTTCAAATATAAATCAATTTTGAAATTTTTTGTTGGAGTTCAAAAGGAATTATACTTGAAAATAGCGTCAGGGCTTATATGAAAATTTCCTCAAGTTTATTTAGTTTATTTTCATCATTGGGAGTGAAATACAAATTGTGGTTGACTATGTCCTCTTACCGGGTTATAAAGACAGTTGCAGTGGGCAATAACTATGAGGCACTAGTGCCTGCTTACATTTCAGAGGTCTTCAGAATGCAACACATTTATATCAAAATATCATACATATAGGAGCAGCCATGCTGATGGAACATTTTCATTTGTCATGTTAGTGCAGTGACTTTTCTGATTCCTATTTTGCTTAAGTTTTCTTGTTTGGCATTGTGATATTCTATCAGGTGCTGATTTTCTGGCTGGAGATTTGGGCCTCACCCTTGAAGGTGCAACCTCAGATCAGCTTGGTATTACAAGAAAAGTAACAATAACAAGTAATTCAACAACTATTGTTGCTGATCCTTCTACCAAAGCTGAAATTCAGGCAAGAATTTTGCAGATAAAGAAAGATCTAGCTGAATCAGATAGTGCACATATGAAAGGAAAGCTCTCTGAAAGAATTGCAAGACTCTCTGGTGGTTTGGCGATAATTAAGGTCTGCAATATGTATGTTAACATTAAAAACTTTTTTCATTGTTACTTTGTTGCATGTTACTAAACTTGGTGAGAAACCTTTAGACATAACATAGGATATAATGGCCTTCCAAAGGATATGACTGTCAATAGAGCTGATGAGATATCTATAATTCATGCAGCTGACCCACCTAGTGGATGTAGGCTTCTGATTGTTGTTAGTGTTATACTTTGATGCCTATACTGATTGACAGATATTTATGCTCCAATCTTTAGTTGGCTTGGTGGAAATTACTTGGGAGATGTTTCATGTTTGCCTTTGCCATCTTGTAGAATCTAGAAGCCAAAGAAAAAATTAAACAGAAGTGTATTAAGGTTTGTTGAAAGGTTGATTTTACATGGGCACTGTTAAAATTCTGAAGTATATATATATTTTTTTCTATAATACGTTACAATATGAAACTTTTTCCTTGGTGATGTTTGGTCAATTGCTCTGGAATGAAAACCAATGGTAGAAGGGCCTGAAACCCAATTTGAGAATCTTGGTATTTTTAGCAATAAAATCTCTCTGTCTCTCTCTCTATATATATGTATATATTAATAATGAGATAATTCTTCTTAGCAATGCGAATTTAGGTGGGAGCTCACACAGAGTTGGAACTTGAAGATCGAAAACTAAGAATCGAGGATGCTAAAAATGCCACATTTGCTGCCTTGAATGAAGGTATTGTACCTGGTGGGGGAGCAATATATGTACATCTGTCGCAAACAATTCCTGCCATAAAGAAGTTAATGGAAGACCCAGACGAGCAGATTGGTGCTGACATTATCGGAATGGTATGGTTCCCTTTCCCTTTCCTTTGAATAGCTCATGTTTCTTGAATTTATGTCCTGACAGGTCAACAAAAACAAAGCAAACAAACTGGAAATATACTTGCCGACTTATGTTCTATCTCACAGCCTGTATGGATCAGATTTTTTTTGTTGGAGCCCTGGCTTTTTGACCTCTGTTGGTTCTCTTAATCCTTAACCTATAATAACATTTTGGCATTACTTTGTACTGAAGATGGTGCTACATTTCTTTCCCTTAGCTGATGTCAAGGTTGAGAAGCCATGAGGGCCGCTGTCTGGATTGGCATAGCTAATGATAAACACAATGACCTACTGCAATAATTTAAGGGCAACAAAGCAAATAATTCAAGATTGGGGTGACACAAATCTCATCCCATAGTTGATACTAGTCTAGCCACCTGTGGTGCTTGAACTTGGTGGGTTTGATTGATGCTCGGTGTGTGTAGGGATATAAGAAGGAAGACAGTTGAATTGTCCTACTTAAATCTCTTCCCCTATACCTAAAAGCCATGGATGTGAAAAAAAAAATTAGAAAATAAAAAAATTTCTTGTTTGTAAAGGTATCACAGTACTTCCTGCGTTTGAATAAGCATCATACTGCTGCATCCAAGTCCGACTAAAATCAATCCTTGTAAATACAAGTATTATATAAGTAACGTTAGCAGATTGGCCCACTCTCAATGGTACATTTTGGTATAGAATTATGTGGCTGCCGCCAACCACGGAATGAGATAATTTGCATTCTTTTCCCCATTCTGGTGTTCTGAAGTTTGTGTCAAATAATTGAAAGGGCAGAATGCTCAAGTTCTTTTCCTCAGAAATGTATTGTTGAATGCATACGCTGCCACTTATAGATTTGTCCATGGTGAATTTCAGGCCCTTCTTGCACCTGCAAGGTTGATTGCGAGCAATGCTGGAGTTGATGGAACAGTGGTTGTGGAGAAGATCAGGGAGTCTGACTGGGAAGTTGGATATAATGCAATGACAGGCAGATATGAAGACCTCCTTGCTGCCGGAGTGGTGGATCCTTGCCGGGTTTCAAGATGTGCTCTTCAGAGTGCCGTCTCCGTCGCTGGCGTGGTGCTAACAACTCAAGCTGTGTTAGTCGAGAAAACAAGGCCGCCCAGGCCCTCTGTTCCTCATGTTCCCGGAATAAATGGTTAAGAGGGACGGGAAAGGGCAAGAAGACAATGGAAATGCCAGAGCTTTGGATCTGACTGACCACACACCCTTGGCCATTTTTGCTAAAAGTTTGGAGTTTCCATGCTTACTGCTGAGTTGCTTGGAGATGGGCAAAGTCACAATGCATGTACAATTTTGTGTTCGGCTTCCTTTTGGTTGGATGAAATTGCAGTATATGAGGGAAAAGGTTGCTACATCTAAGAATAGCAGTAGGCCCGTATTTGGATCCTCTGACCTGACTGCCATTTCTCCAACAATGTATTTGCCCATTTAATCTGTTTTTGATTGGCTAGCTATTGACTATTTTGTTTGTAATGACAAAAGGAACACATCAGTTACTCCAATTTAGCATGATGAAAAGTAAGAATGCCAAATAACTCATCCCAGTTCAATTCCCAAGATGAGCTTCATCACTAGCTCTGCTTCTAGATAAAGCATTTGTAAGGACCTCTCAAATCCTTAAGAAGCTTCTCAAGATGATTCCTAGGAAACGTTGTGTTTCGTTTCTGGTGTCATATCTTATTGTTAGGATCTTCTTGGTATCTCATGTCTTTTTTCCATTTAAACGTGTATACCTTGTAGCATGGGATCACTCGAGTTTAATGTGCTAAGAATTGAATTTGTAATTTTTGAACTAGCAAGGTAATGTTATCAAAAAATAGGCAACAAAAATAGACGGTTGTGGCAAGAAGTGACGATGAAGGCAAGGATGGTGGTGATCAACAATGTAGTAAAGACTCAAAGAGTGGAGTATGTTCGTTTGTGTCTTCTCAATTTTCAATTTATTTGCTTGTGATTCAAAGATATCGATAAAAATTATAATGAATTGAGGCCAATGATGACGGCAGCAAAATAAGATTCCTCTATTATTGGTAATCAAAGGCGATATAAGACATAAAAAGGCAAGTGATTATGGTAGCAAGTACAGATGGCAAAATGGGCCCGGCCCGGGATTGGTCTAGGGCCAGCATTTTGCTAGCCCATTTAAGGTCGAGCCAATTTGGCCCGGCTCGCTTGGCCCGGTGGGCCAAATGGTGGCAGGCCGGGCTGGCCCGCTTGGCCCGCTAATTGGCCACAAACCCCCCCCCTCAGCCTCGCCTCTCGCCCTCGCCCTTACCCTTTGCCTCGCCCTCGCCCTTTGTCGCCCTCGCCCTCACCTCGCCCTCTGTCTCGCCCTCGCCCGCGCCCTTCGCTCTCGCCCTCTGTCTCGCCCTCGCCCTCGCCCCCACCCCTCGCTCACCCTCTGTCGCCCACGCCCCTCGCCCTCTCTCGCTCACGCCGCCTGCCTCTGGGCCAAAAATGGTATAAAAAAATATATATATATATTGGGCGGGCCCGTGTAGGGCCGGGCTAGGGCCAGCAATCTGCTGGCCCGTTTTTAAGCGAGCCGATTTGGCCCGGCTCGCAGGCCACTTGGTGGCGGGCCAAGTTGGCCTGGCCCGGCCTGTTTGCCATCTCTAGTAGCAAGGCAAATAATTAGATCTCACTACGACACCAATCGCCTACATCATCGCCTCGTCACCACCATCCATTCTCCATCATCTATTCATTACAAAGTGATTCACTCATTTCTCTTTCTTTTCTCTTCCTCTCTTCTCTCTGCCATCGTTGAGTATCAATATTGGTTGAAACTCTGCGCTAAAATCAATTTAGGTCGTAATTATCGAACCCAATGATGGTTTTGGCAGCTAAGACCCAAATTGATTTTGACTCTGAACTTTTTTCTGTTTTTTAATTTTATCATTTTACTATTTAATTTTAGATTAATATTAATTATATCTTAATTTCATTTAATTTTGTTGTTAGTCAAGAAGGGATATTTTTTCAATTTAATAAAAATATAAATATTGATTTGGCTCAAAACAAATTATAACGGATATTTCTTTAGTAGACCAAATCACATTACGTGTATAAATAATTTACTCTTTATATTTTATATATTCAAATCAAATATACAATTACGAACTCATAAAATCTTTTAATTTATAGTTTCATGGCATGTCTATCTTGTTACTATTTCCAAAAACAAAGTCTTCATCACTGTTATAATTACTCTTTTCTTGCGTTACATAATTATTGATTTATTTTTTTATACGTTAGTGCTGTGTCCTTGGCACGTTCTAACATAATCCAAGCATGCAATGATGTAGGCTTGATGTCAAAGCCAAGCCTGTCCTCCACATTATCCAACCCTCCCAACATACGCACGCATGCTCCCTTGCCTTTTCTTTTTCATTTTTTTATCATTTTAATATATATTTATATAAATATATTTTTATTTATACAAAAATTATAAAATATGATTGTTGAATGATAACTTTATATTCTACAACATTTATGTTCTTAAATTCATCGCTATTTCGTAAATTACGCGTGACATATATATATAAATTTGACAATTATAAAGCCACGTATAATAAATTTTTTTATTAATTTAAGTGATCGGATATATATGAATTTGAGAATTATAAAATATAATTAGTTTCTTATTCAAAGATGGTTTGACAAGTAGATGAGGACTATTTCTGTATTACCAAATGGTAAACCAATCATGACTCATGGGATGGTAAAGTGTAAGGGCTCCTGAATTTTGGGTGCCTTCTCATTGTTCTTTTGAAATAAGGTTTGCTTCCCACTAAACTCATCTGTTTTGCATCAATTGCTTAGTGATAAAAAAAAAAAAAAAGGAGGAGGTTGATGGGGGTGTCTATGGCTTCCTGTGCCCATAATTCATCCCTTTTAACTCACTGCCACTTCTTGCTCATCAAGGAATCCCCAATGGTTCAAAGAGTTGGGGTGAAAATTAAGACAACAAATATGTTATCATCATAAGAATAAGAATATGTCAAATTTATATTTTTATCTTGAGTATTTTTATACAATTATTCGAATATTTTGTTATTTCAATTATATTTGTAAACTTACATTTTCAAGTCAATTTAATTTATATATTTTGATTATTTTTTTGTTTAATAATTCAAACTTTTTATTATCTTAATTACATCACTTGAACTATATTTTTTAGTTAATTTAACTCTTGTACTTTGAAGTAAACAGAATATAATGTGTATTTTGTTATCTTACTTTATATTTTTTTAACACATCAAAGTATAAAAATTAAATTGACTTGAAAATATAAGTACGTGAGTGTGATCGAAATAACCAAAGATTCAACTTGTCACACAAAAAAAAAAAAAAATACATAGTTTAAATTGATTTAAAAATTAAGTTCAAAAGTATAATTGAAATAATGAAAAGTTTGGACCATCATACGAAAAAAAATATAAAAGTATAGAAATAAAAATATAAATTTCGTCAATAAAAATACAATAATATTTATATAGGTCAAAAACCAAATTACTTATACTCTTGCTAGA
This sequence comes from Diospyros lotus, assembly GCF_014633365.1. NCBI lineage: Eukaryota > Viridiplantae > Streptophyta > Magnoliopsida > Ericales > Ebenaceae > Diospyros > Diospyros lotus. The sequence goes on from NC_068345.1 coordinate 34,987,773, forward strand.
TTGATATTTGATATGAAAATAAATTTTGTTACCAAAACAACTGTAAGAAGGGAACCAACCAAGCAGCTTCTTTACAACTAGTAGTGTGGATTTAACAATTTGGTTTTAGGAGTCAAGAGTGATGGGGCTGTGATATTAAAGCAAAACACAATGAGTATAAGAGTTGCTTAATAAATGTGAATTGCAATGGTGTATAAAAATAAAAGAAAAAATATACAAAAAATGCAGGAAATGACGTCAGAAGAGGGTAAGCTTTGCTTGTCATTTTATTTTATTTTTTATTTGAGCAAAGGTAAAAATGCAATCCCTCTATTTATCATCTTATGTATTTTATTTTATACAAATATTGTTTAGGTAAGAGACTTCTGAAAAAATTACAATAAAATTGTATGTTTAGTATAATTTTTGACACCTTATATGAACTGATAAAATTATTTATGATTAATTCATATTAATCATTGATATGACTTATAGATGTGTAAATGTAAAAATAAGTAAATTGTGTACAATTTTTTTATGGTTTGATCCATTCTCAAACGCGTTCTTGTATTTTAAAATTGGTCTTTGAAGTGCTTACGGTTTCAAGTCCTTATGCATGTTTTTTTTTTTTTTTTGTCAACTTTATAAGCTAACGTCATTTATTTTATGTCAAAATTACATAGTTTTTAAATAAAAAATAATTAAAATTTAAAATAAATATAACTAACATCAAAAATAAAAAAAAAGGCTCGACATATAATGCATAGCCCAATAGGTTATTATAACTATTAAAGAGAGAGTTAAATAAATAGGAGAAGCGGAAAAAAAAGAAGAAGATAAATTATTAATATTATTATTTTTTCTTTATTTTTGGGGTTTTCATGATTTTTTCAAATTGTCCTTACTAATCTATTTATTATTTGTTTTTGGCATTTATTCAATTCTCTTTACATTACAATAATGGCAAAACATAAGTAGTAATATTTGAAATTTAAACAAAAAAATCAAAGAAATAGTAAAAGTAAAAAATATAAAGCCAAAGGGTATTTTTGTAATCTTACAAGTCATTGAAAACATCTCAAGAGCATTGTGGGTGAAAATATAATTTCTCAAAAGCTATGCGGCCTAAGAGAAATTATTTCAAAATTATTGGGGTACTGATTAAATTTTTTAAAAATCTTGTGAGATATAAGTGTCATAAGGGGTCTTGGTGAAATTCTTAAAAGTTGAGGGTATGTGATAGGGGTTGTAATGCAATAAATCAAAATAAAAGTGTCAAAGTATAATTTTTAAAAATCTTGTAACTTTTAACTTCCTCCCTTGCACTGCCACACACCTACCGAATCTCTAGAATAAATTTGACCTGGGAGGCTAGGATGAAGAAAAGGATAAAAAAATAATAAAGATTGAAGGATTTAAAAATTTTGGACGATTTCAACTATAAAAAAGAAGTGTTTTAGATTGAGATTTTGGGTTCATAATCAATCTGTTATGATCGATTTTGAGGGTGATTGTTAGGTTTTTTTATTATGAAATGAAAATGGAAGAGTTTGGTATAAAAATGAAACGAAATGGTAGTTTTTTAAAGAGTTTGTAATGTCATCGAAAAGTTGCGAGCCACTTGAAAAATTAGTCTAGTGACTAATTTATAGTTTATCTAAGATAACAAATAAGAAAAATATATGAAAATAAGGAGATAAGTGAAAGACAATAAAAAATATTGAAGGAAAAAATTGATAATTGATTTGGAAAAATATTTTAGGTGCATTGTGGTCGTAAATTAAAAGTTGTAAGTCAACACTGACACAAAAAAGTTTTTAAATTTTTTCCTACAATAATCAACATATAGAGTATGAGTATTTTATTTTCATAATTGACATGAAAATAGGTGATTATACAATACTATGTTGAACAGCAAGTGATAAAATGTGAAAAATTATCTTCTACGTTTTATTCACATCATAAATTTTATGCAAAAAATGTTGTTGAAACTTAGCATCCCCATATGTGTTATTTTATATGAAATGTATATAATATGTAGATATGATAGGTAATCCATTGTAGAAGATATCGACTAATGAATGTGATATGAAAATAATGAATTTGCTTATTAGAGTTTTAATTTTGTTGCATGTTTATATTTTATACTCTTATTTATATTGTATCTTGAAAAGTTTAGATAATTATTTAAAGTCAATTCGGATGTATATACCTGAACTTAAATTCGATATAAATTGAGTTCTATGAGTTATTATAATATACATCTTCACTTTAATTTTATTGAGGATATTTATTTTAAGGGACTAGAAAATAAAATTTTAAAAAATATTGAGATCAAAGTGCAATTGACAAAAAAAATCTCTATATTGCCACGACTATAACACCCTAAAAAATGAGACATTAGATGGGCGTTTGAACAAATTTAAGTCTTTAATAAATTACAATGAATCCAAAATAGAAATTTATCAATGGAAAGAAAGATGGATAGGTAGTGATAAAGTAGTATTGAACAATCAAATTTGACAAATAAGTAAAAAACATACAATAATTTATTTATTTATGCTCCTAAGGAGATTTGAATTTACGAGTATGAAAGATCATTATAATTTTGATTATTTGACCAATCTTAATATTTTGCCAATATTCATTTTTTAAATACAGGGTTTAGGATGATTAACACTCGCTATAAAATTGATCATTTTTAATGTTAAATTAAGGATTTTTTTTAATAAAATCGTCAATATATTACAAAATTATTCAAATAACGATGGAGATAACATAATTTAAAGTCAAAATCTCAAGCTTAAAAAGTAACACATTTAATTTAATTTGCACCAACCTCCAAGCTACTTTGATTAGGAAATAAATATAAAAGTTTGGTTTGGTAAGGAGTTGTAAACAATAACTAAGAAAGCAAAAAATTGCTTTTAATATGTAGAGTTTTATGCAGTAGTCATAATAACATTAAATATTGCATAAGAGCAAAGTTTTTTTGGAATAATTCTTCCTTGTTAGAGCTCCCAACGCTTAACCTTTTGATTTAGTTAAAGAAGATAAATTACAGAATGTATCTCCAAAAAATTAAAATTCAAATTGGCAATCCACCAAAATAACGCAGACATATCACTGCCCGTGATTTGATTGCGGAAGGCAAAGGAGTGGCATAGTCGTGCTGGCTTGTTTGTCTTCGGTCGCTTTATTTTCTCTCTCGGACAAAGAAAGAGAAGAGAAAGTGAAGGAAAATGAATATAATAAGGGGCCCAAAACCAACCCCAGGGGGTGTAGTCGTCGGTTTTTCATCTCTCTGTTCCCGTTTACATTTGAGGATGCTTTCAGAGAATCACTTCATTAACTAGTTCCCCTGTCTCTCTCTCTCTCCCTCGTCTGCACTTGGAGAAGCTCAGATCTGGACTTCCGGTTACTGGGATTTCAAGTTCCAATCCCCAATGGCGGTGAATAATCTACTTTGTTTCTGAACTTGGCCTCTTCTCTCTCCACGGTACTCTCTCCTTCCCGACGAATCTAACTGTATGCGTGGCGTATTTAAGGGCAATGAAATCTGGTGTTCTGGATCTAATTTGAGGGCATTGTAGTGCAAAAGGTCTGGATAATTCTGTAGTTTAGTAGCGTTGGAAGAATGCTTTTGGTTTCATTGTTTTTCTTGATCGAATGTTTCTGTGGGTTTCAGTATTTTTTTTGTGGTTCTGAACGCCGTTGTTGCTTGCAGAGCGCTTGGGTGAAGTTAATTCGGGCAAATGACAAAGCCCAGGCAAAATTATTTGGCGCAAGATGTGTTGTCTTCGTCGCCCACGGCCGGAAGATCGAGGGAATGGGAAGGGCCAGCGAGGTGGACCGAGTATTTGGGTCAGGAAGTGAATTCTCATCTGACATCTAGAGGCCCTAGGAATCCCGGGTCTGAAGGGTTGGTTCAGGGTTCTAGCGGGTCCCATAAGGGATTGAACATGCAGTGGGTGTATCAGTTGACTGGTGTTGCTGAAGGGCTGTTGGCTAAAATGTACAGGCTGAACCAGATTTTGGACTACCCAGATTCCCTGGGTCATGTGTTTTCTGATGCATTCTGGAAGGCGGGTGTGTTCCCCAATCATCCAAAGATTTGCATCCTACTTTCAAAGAAGTTTCCTGAGCATCACAGCAAATTACAGCTTGAACGTGTAAGAAATGAGACTGTTTGGATTCGACCCTTTTCTTGTTGTCTTGTTGTCCGTGGGGAAATGACGCCGAGTGCTATGAAATATGTAGGTTGACAAGGTTGCCTTGGATGCACTGAATGACAATGCAGAAGTTTATTTGCAAAGCTTGGAACCATGGGTTCAGGTACTGAATCGTTGTATTCTTAACCAATTTAAACCAATGCATGAAAATTTCAAGATCATATTGGTCTGTCGAGATTGGCCATGCAAATATTGTTTTCTTCATCCCCTTCTTTGAATCCCATTGTACTGGTGATTTGAGTTTCATAGAGGATATGGAGAAAAGATGAGATATGATAGAATGACTCATAAATTATTGATGAAGGGGAATGGAAGTACATGACCTTTAGCATGCATATCCTGTTCCTGAAAAAGAAGACAAGGCTCAATGTTGTGCATCAAATAAGATAGTAAATTTACATCCAAGCATCACTTTGTAGATAAAGAGACAACAATGACAAGCCAAAGAATATGCCACATATGCAGAAGTAACAATGTAGCAAAACAAAGAGAAAAATTTACTTGCATGCCTATTGCCTATTGAATTATTGAAGACCTGTTCCCATAAATTTCTAACCCTTGAAACCTGTTTCTTGATTGGATAGGGATGCTATCTTTTCTTTCTATTGTAATTTTAGTGTCCTTGCTTTTGGAAATAATTTAGGAGGATGAGGAGATCCTTTTTCAAACTTGGCAATTAAACCTTGGCAGACTTCAGAAACCAACTAGAGAGGATGATACAGTCCTTTATGTACACTTCTCTGGAAAGCCCAGAAATTATGAAATCAGTTGGTCCCTAACTCATTTTCCTTGAATAAACTTACTCGGGTTTGGATAGTCTAGTCATGAAACTGATCCCTTGGTGGTATTAGCCCCTTTATGTTAAAAAAACAACAATATATCAAGCCTTTATTCCAATATTTGGGGTCCGCTACCTGAATTTTATTCATCAGTCCTTTCTATCCGTGACTTTATCTTCTAAAAGGCCCTTATAAGTCATATCATACATAAATGTCTCCCACCAAATTTTTCTTGGTCTTCCTTTATCCCTTCTGCTAGATACTTGTTCCATAGCATTTACTCTCCTCACAAGAGCCTCTATTGGAACATTTGGCCACCCAAATACTCATTCAGCTGCAAGAAATTATGCAAGCCTCCTAGTTAAAGGGGATTTGCTGCCTCAGGTTTATAATTTTTGGGCATTGATTGTTAGACTGCAGTGAACTTCTTGGTTCATGGCAATTATTTCTGCTCTTAATTAGTATTTATTATTTCTAGTATGTAATAGTGACCCCAAATTATATTATATTTATAAACCATAGAAAAATGTAAAAAGGTGGCTAAGATGAGAATCTTGACCATACGTCATCCAGAAAAGAGCCCGTCAATTGAAATTATTTGGCATAGACATGTACAGTACTATATTCTATTGGTTATTATCACGGTTTAGGGTGCAGTGTGATTATTGTCAAGTTTTGGGGTTTACATGAATGGACCAAAGACCAAGGTTTTTTAGTCTGACTCTGAAACACATGAAAATGTTCCATTTACAACCACATATTTGCAATCTTTGGGAGGTTCTACAAGTTTCCATGTTCTATTATTAGGCCAGATATTGAATTTCATTACTCATAGCCTTTATCCACATATCAGCTTGTAGACCAGTAAGAACCCTAGTATGTGCCCTTGATTAAACAATATCTACAGGACTTAAATAATTTGTCAATATCTACAGGATTTAAATTATTCTCATCAAGAGACACCAAGAACCTTTAGAGTTGGCAGAACACTTCTTTCTTATTGATCTCTACAAAGGGGCTTCTTGGGAAACTTGAGGCTAACTATCTTCATATCTTGTCAAGGGCTTGCCACCTCAACTTATGCAGGCAAAGCATTTTCTTGCATAACAAACAAAGGAGCACATAATGCATTTTTTTTTTTTTTTCAAATTCATATCTATAGGTGGAATGCATTCGACATTAGCAACATCAAGCTTCAAAGATTTTGTTGAACAATCCTAATATTGCATGTAGAACAATCTATCCTATATTCTTTAGAATGCTCTAGATGGCTAATGAAGTAGCAATGGGTTGACTTGGGGTCAGTGATTTTGTCTAACGGGTAATAAATTCTAATCTTAGCCATACATTCCAATACTCTAAATTTATTGATTTATGAGCTACCATTCCAGGTCAAATGAATGTGGATGATGTTGTATAAACTTAATGCACAAACACGTGAACGTTGGAACACTGAACACCTATGAAGCATGGACACAAGGACATGGAACAAAGGACACTGGACAATGTTTTTAAAAAATGTAGGACATGACACGATCAAGATACATTATTTACTAAAATAATTTTTTATATTTTTAATGGCATAAGTATCAAAACTATATTCGAAACTCATAAATACAACAACATATCCAGCCTTTATCCCATTATGTAGGGTCGGTTACATGAATTCTAGACTTTCATATATTTCTATTTTTTGTCATATCTTCATTTAGACCCATACACTTCATATCAAACTTTAATGTCTCTCCCAAAGTCTTATTGGGTCTGCCTTTACTTCTTTTTTTGACTAATTGTTTTATTTCATCAACTCTCCTCACAAGAGCGTCTCTTGATCTTCTTCTCACATGACAAACCATCTTAATCTAGTCTCTCTCATATTATCCTCGATTGGCACTATTCCTACCTTATTACGAATAATCTCATTTCTAATTTTATCTTTTCTTGTATGGCCGCACATCCATCTTAGCATCCTCATATCTGCTACGCTCATTTTTTGCTCATATTGGTATTTGATTGCCCAACATTCTGAACCATACAACAAAACTGGTCTTATAGCTATCCTATAGAATTTCCCATTCAGTTTTAATAGAATTTACCATCACATAACACCCTCGATGCATTTCTCCATTTTAGCCAACTTGCCTTAATTCTATGTGTGACATCCTCGTGAATTTCTCCATCTTTTTGAATCACTGATCCCAAATATCGAAAACGGTCTTTTCTTTGTATGATTTAGTCTTCCAATTTTATTATAACATCCTTCACTCTTACATTCTTACTAAATTTACATTCCATATATTCTGTTTTCCTTCTACTTAATTTAAATCCTTTAGATTCTAAATTGTTTCTTCACAACTTAAGCTTATTGTTCACTCCCTCTTTTGTTTCATCCACTAACACTATATCATATGCAAATAACATACACCATGGCACCTCTGTCTGAATGTGTTTAGTGAGTTCATCCATTACTAAAGCAAATAAGTATGGATTTAGTGCAGAACTTTGATGTAGTCCCATTGTAATTTTAAACGGTTCAGTATTCCTTCCGCATGTTCTGACTCTTGTCTTTGCACTGTGATACATGTCCTTAAGGGCTTGTATATAGGCTATTCAGATTCCTTTCTTTTCTAAAACCCTCCATAATACTTCTATAGAGACCCTATCATAGGCCTTTTCTAGGTCTATAAACGCCATATGCAGATCATTCTGATGATCCCGATACCTTTTTATTTGGCGCCTTAGTAGGTATATAGCTTCTATTGTTGACCTACTAGGCATGAAACCAAACTGATTTTCCGAGACGTTTGTTTTTTTTCTGAGCCTTTGCTCTATTACTCTCTCCTAGAGTTTCATGGTATGGCTCATTAACTTAATTCCTCTGTAATTTTCACAGTTTTGAATATAACATTTGTTCTTGTATATAGGAACCAAAGTACTATTCCTCCACTCATCTGACATTTTTTTTGATTTAAGGATCACGTTAAATAATTTCGTTAGCCAGGAGATGCCATTTTCTTCCATGCATTTCCATGCTTCTATTGATATATTATCTGGTCCCACCGTCTTATGATTTTTCATATTTTTTAATGCTTGCCTTATTTTTTTTGAATTTATGCGTCGATAAAATGTATAGAAAGGGAAAAAGGAAAGCGATATTCCCACATATTTTATTGATACGAATAAGAAATATTTATACAAGTAGTTTCCTAATAATTCTCCTAAGATTTAGGACTAGATTAGATCCTTATTATCTAGATTACAACACTAAAAGATAAATCTAAGAAATAACACAAGATAATACAAAGCAATAAATAAAACAAAATAAATAGGAAGATGATAATGGATGATTATCAATGAATCTTCAAGGCCTGACCTGGTCCTATTTTTATTTCTTCAACACTCCCCCTCAAGCTGGGGAGTGGATATCAGTCATCCCCAGCTTGCTTACTAAGGCTTCAAACTGAGTACTATGGAGACCTTTGGTGAGGACATCTGCCACTTGTTGATTAGATGGAACATAGGTGATTTGTAGAATACCTGAGTCCAACTTTTCTTTCAAGAAATGCCTGTCAATCTCTATATGCTTAGTCTTGTCATGTTGAACAGGATTATGAGTTATGCTGATAGCTGATTGATTATCTCCCAACAATTTGATTGGCTTTGTCACTAGAATTTTCAAGTATTCTAGGATAATCCGAAGCCATAATAGTTCACACACACCCAAGGCCATGGCTCGAAATTCAGCTTTTGCACTTCTAGCAACCACCCTTTGCTTCTTACTCCCCTAAGAAACCAAATTTCTTTCTAGGAATATGCAATATCCAGTTGTCGATCTCCTGTTCAAGAGAGCCCCCATAATTAGCATCGGTATACCCTTGGATCCTTAGGTCTCCCCCTGAAGTGAATAGAATCCCTTTGCCTGGAGTAGCTTTAAGATAATTCATAATCTTTCTCACGGCATGCATGTGTTCTTCAGTAGGGCTATGCATAAATTGGCTTACTAGGCTGACTGCAAAGGATATATTAGGCCTAGTATGTGAAAGATATATCAATCTCCCTTCTAGGCGTTGAAATCTTCCTTATCTACTTCTTTGTTGCTTCTAGTATTAGCCCCCAATTTTATATTTGGATCAACTGGAATTTTTGACCCTTTTCCTCCTAGCAATCTTGTTTCAGAAAGTAGATCAAGTACATATTTTCTTTGGGATAAGAAGATACCTTCCTTTGAGTGTGCTATTTCAATGCCCAAGAAATACCTCAATGGACCAAGGTCTTTTATTTCAAATTCTCGAGCTAGATTTTCCTTAAGACATCCCTGTTCATGTAAATCATTCCCTGTTACCACTATATCATCCACATATACTAGTAGTGCTGTCACCTTATTTCCTGTGTGTTTGATGAATAAAGTGTGGTCCTCTCGACTCTGGTGATACCCCATAGATAACATGGCCTTTGAGAATCTACCAAACCATGCACGTGGGGATTGTTTGAGGCCATACAAGGCCTTCTTGAGTTTACACACGTGGTTGGTTCCTGATTGCTCTTGCTTGAACCCGGGTGGTATATCCATGAAGGCTTCTTCTTCTAAGTCGCCATGCAAGAATTCATTCTTGACATCAAGTTGTTGTAATTTCCATCCATAGGTAGATGCCAATGCTAAGAGGATTCTAACAGTTGTCATCTGGGCAACAGGGGCAAATGTTTCCAAATAATCAATGCCATATGACTGAGTATAGCCCTTGGCAACCAGTCGTGCTTTATACCTATCAAGTGATCCATCAGCTTTTTACTTTAAATTGAAGATCCATCTACATCCCACCGGTTTTACATCCTTTGGTCTAGTTACTAGCTCCCAGGTATGGTTCTTTTTTAGTGCCTTCATCTCTTCCATCATGGCTGCTTTCCAATTGACATCTCTCATGGCTTCCTCTACGGATTTGGGAATAGCAATTGCATCCAAAGAAGTCAAGAAGCTTTTATGGGCAGGTGATAGGCGATGGTGGGATAAGTAGTTGGCCAATGGGCGTTTAGTACATGCCCTAACCCCTTTTCGAATTGCAATGGGAAGGTCGAGGTTTGTATGCTCCAAGAACGTTGAGTTTGGGTTAGGATTGCTGGATGTGGAGTTCTTACTTGGTGTGCTATCCAAACTCAGGTTCAAAGTTGATGTCAAGTGTGGCTAAGGATCACCGATGGGTTGTTGTCTCTTATAGACATAGGGAGAGCCTTTGTATCAAAAAGTATCAACATGTCCAAAACCTTCCTCCTCCCTAGGAGAATTGGGTAAGATTGGAGAGGCAGGAACTAAAGGGTGAGAGAAATTAGTGCCTAATGGTGTTGTTCCAAGGGTAGGGTTAAGATTTTCCCAATCTAGGTCAGGTTGATCAATGATGGCTGGTCTAACTGGGGTAGACTCAAAGAAAGGTTGGGATTCATTGAATGTAATATCCTTAGAGACATATAATTTTCGAGATTCAGGATGATAACACTTATACCTCTTTTGAGTAGGAGAATACCCAAGAAACACACATTTAAGAGCTCTAGGGTCCAATTTATCCCTGTGAATTTTAAGGATGTGGACAAAGCAAACACACCCAAACACCTTTAGAGGCAATAGTGTATGGTGATTTATTTCAGGAAAAAAGGTCATTAACTTTTGGAAAGGACTGAGGCCATTAATAACCCTAGAAGGCACCCTATTGATGACATATGTGGCTCTCAGAACTGCTTCCCCCAGAAATATTTGGGCACATGATGGTCATGAAGGATGCTTCGTGTGACATTGAGAAGATGCCTCATCTTTCTATCTATCACCCCATTTTGTTGGGGAGTATCAACACAAGATGACTCATGAACAATGCCCTCTTTCTGAAAATAGTTATGCAAGTGGGTGTTAAAATAATCCCGGGCATTATCAGTGCGAAATCGTTTGATAGGAGTGCCAAATTGGGTATGGATCATTTTACGAAATGAGGGTAACATTGATCCTATGGCGACCTTTTCTTTTAGAAGAAACACCCAACACATGCGTGTGCAATCATCAATAAATGTAATGAACCACTTTGTCCCAGAATAATTAGGTATTTTGGATGCCCCCCAAACATTAGAATGAACCAAATGGAATGGCATAGAAGTCAATTTATTGCTAATAGAATAAGAAACTCGATGATGTTTTGCAATAATACATTCATCACATTGAAAAATGCTAGGATCTAAGGAATTGAATAAAGACGGAAACATTTGTTTAACACAATAAATGAAGGATGTCCTAATCTAAAATGATGAAGCCATATAGCAGAAAGGTTAGAGGCAGATTGAGAGGAGGAGTAGGCCAAACTATGTTGCTTCCTTATGGAGCCTTCACCCTTCCCATCCAAGATGTATAGCCCATTGTGAACCCTAGCCACACCAATCGTCTTCCCTGTGCCCTTGTCCTGAAACTTACACGTGTGGTGAAAAAACAACAAAGCAATTTAAATCATTGGTTAGTTTGGTAATAGAGATCAAACTTGTTGTTAGGCTTGGGACATGAAGAACTTGGTTAAGTGGTAGCCAAAAAATTGATTATACTTTGCCTTTTCCTACTATAGGGATGGTAGTACCATTGGCAATTGTGATTTGTTTAGTGGGTTCAAGAGCCTCATATGTTTAAAAAAACTGAATGTTAGGGGTCATGTGATCAGTAGCTCCCGAATCTAGGATCCATATGCTATTCTTATTAGTTTTAGAAGCAATGAAAGACTCAAAAGGAAAGGTTACCTTGTTGCACCAAGGAGCATGAGGCTCCATCTTGGAACGTCCGAAGGAAAGCTTTTAGTTTGCCTAATTCCTCTGGATTCAGTTGTGTAGATTCTTCCACTTCTGAAATATCTTTCTTTGCTGGCTCCTCTTCTGGATCTTTGTTAGATAAATAGCCTTGATGCTGCCCCACGTTCTTGAATCCTCTTATCCTTCTTAACATGGCCTCCTTTCCATGTAGCTTAAAATAGGTTTCTCTAGTGTGCCTTGCCTTCCTACAAAACGTGCACCACTGTCCATCACGATTGGAGGTTCGATTCTGACCCCAGGCCTATAATCCGACCTTCTAGGAGCCTGGTATGCTGTTTTTCCAGATTTGTTGCCGCCTCTATCTTGTTTGCTAACCAAGGCCGATCCTTCTGTGCTATGGACAGAAAGCATGGCAGATCTTCTATTCTCTTCACTCCTAACAATAGTAAAAACTTCATTTAAATTAGGTAACTTATCCTTACCAAGGACTTGTACTCGAGCTTGATCAAACTTGGGATTTAGGCCTGCTAGGAACTCTACTCTCCGGTCTCGTTCAAGGATTCGATTGAGAGTGGCAGTGTCCTCTTGGCATACCATCTTAATGGCTTGATATTGATCAAGCTCTAACCAAAGACCTCTCATCAGATTGTAGTATTCGGTGACAGTTGCATGGCCTTGTTTGGTACCATTGATCTTTGTTTTAACATCAAAGATCATTGATGCATCCCTGACTTGCGAGTAGGTCTGCTGTACGGTCTCCCAAACTTCACGGGCAGTATTAAGGAACATGAAGTTCTTGCTGATCTCCGGCTGCATCGAACTCCACAACCATGACATGATGTGAGAATCTTCTACATCCCATGTATTGAAGCTGGGATCGTTAGCTGCTTGAGGGTTTGCTGACATGTGGCTGCTTTTTCCTCGCCCTTTAAGAAGTGTTTTAACCAACTGAGACTATTGGAGGAAGTTCCTACCATCTAACCGATAGGATGGATGAATGCCTGGTAACTCTCCAACAATAAGGGGCTAATCCAATGGAAGGATGTCTTCGGTGGTGATTGTTGGAGTTGGATTTGTTGTTGTTAAAGTGTCTGACATGATGGACGAGGGAAACAGATAGTTGAACACAAAGATACGAACACGAAGGAACATGAACTCGACTGGAAGGCACGAACACGAAGATTTCGACACCAGGGATGGGCTTAAAAGACGTTAGAGGATAAATCTGGAGGAGTTGGAAGCGAACGGTCAGCGGACTCGCCTTTATGCGCTGGCGCGTGGGGTTGGAGTGAGCTTGAACGGCGGCTCGTCGGTCGGCGCGTGGTGGCGTGTGGGGTTCCAGTTGTCGGTGATTTTTCTGGGGTTGGCCGATTTAGAGATGGCGAACCTGATGGTGGTGGTGGTTCTGCAAGATGATGGCCAAACAGACGAGTTTCGACTTGAATAGTGCAATGAAGGCACTTTGGAAGAACAAAGTGGCTGTGCAATGAAGGCACTAGAGTTTACTGTATCAGCCTATTAACGAGGCTCTGATACCATATAGAAAGGGAGAAAGGGTAGCGGTATTCCCACACATTTTATTGATATGGATAAAAAATATTTATACAAGTAGTTTCCTAAGAATTCTCCTAAGATTTAGGACTAGATTACATCCCTATTATCTAGATTACAACACTAAAAGATAAATCTAAGAAATAACACAAGATAATACAAAGCAATAAATAAAACAAAATAAATAGGAAGATGATAATGGATGATTATCAATGAATCTTCAAGGCCCGGCCCTGTCCTGTTTTTATTTCTTCAACAAAATGTATAGATCACGTTCTCTTCAGAATTACTAAGATGTCCCAATCTAACTTTTGTGTTCGCACCATCATTGAATAATTTTGTGAAATACTCCTTTCATCTCTCCTTAATCGCTCCCTCATTCACTAATACATTTTGGTTCTCATCTTTTATGCATTTCACTTGGTTTAGAACCCTTGTTTTTCTTTCTCTTGTTTTAGTTAATTTATATATATCCCTTTCTTCATCTTTAGTATCAAGTCGTTTATATGGATTTTCATATGCTTTTGACCTTGCTTCACTAACAGCTATTTGTGCTATCTTTTTCGCTTCTTTATAATTTTTTAGGTTTTTTTCATTGCTGCACTCATATACAGCCTTATAATTTTTTAGGTGACTAAGATGTCCCAGCCTTATAATTTTTTAGGTTTTTTTAGCTTTGCCTGTTAATTTTCCTATGTTCTATAACCCAATCCTTAATCTATGAGTTTGATTTTGGCTTTGACTTTGAATTTGTTTTTGTTTTTGATCTTGGACTAGTTTCTTTACCTGCATTCATCCAAACAAATGCGAGGACCCTTGCTCATTTGTCACTACATCCGGGCGCTAATGCAACGGTCCTAGCTCACTTGACACTACACGTGGGCAGTATAACGTGTTGCTATAAAGGGTTATGCCCCTACAGTTTTTCATACTTTGTCTAGAGTTTATGTTTTGAACCGACAGTGGATAACATCCTCAGGCGGAGTTATTCAAAACTCATAAATAAGCATTTAAAATTTATAAGCCAAAATCCTAAATGAATAACTCTAATTTAATTAACAATCAACTCATAGTCCATTTGTCTTCATCCCTTACTCTAGTTGATGTTTAAAGGGCTAGAGAACAGAAGCATGAAGGGTATGCAAATTGAATAAGCATGGAATCAAAACATGGAAAAACAAAAAAGAGTCATGCAATTTGCCAAGTTGGAAAACTGAAGAGTAAAAAAGAAAACCCTCATTTTTTTAGTCTTTGAAGTGTTTGCATAGGGGACACATGTGTCCTAAGCATGTCCCCTCCCATATCCTCTTAAAAAAAATTTAAGAAAGTGTTGGGCACGTATTGCCCTGACATGCTGCCAACACCAGTATGACAATCCCTAAAGAGTGTGTGTGTTTTATAGTAGAACATCGATAATTGAAATAATCATGTACTTGAATTCATTGTTGCCATCGATAGTTGTTGGCAAGTATATGAAATTTGCAAAAACTTTGTGAAGCTAGGGCTTCCCCTTCTTCTCTCATCTCGCACACAATGTGATGACTTCAATGGAATGGGTCAAATTAGGGTTTCATGACGTGAGAGTAGAAAGGGGATTTAGCCAATTTAGCCAGTATTTACATGTTTTAGTAAGGTTCTCCCATTGTGGGCTTCTATTGGGCTTTAAGCCTACATTAGTCATTCAACTAAATCTGAATAAAAGGTGTGTCATGGGCTTAAACAATTTGGATCAAACTCAAATGGGTTAGTATCCATGTCTAACTAAAAATATTTTGTATTTTAGCTTACTAACACTGAGCAGTTAACAGAAGCCTAATTATGTTAAAAATAAAATTTCTAATTGATAAGTCTCCTGACTCTTGGTAATTATATGTGTTCATTGAAAAAGAGTGTCCCACAAGGATCAAAATTTCCTTTTTAGCTGCTATGGTTAGCTTGGAGCATGAGTGTTCCTGACTCTTAGTAACTGTATGTATATTGAAAAAGAGTGTCCCACAAGGATACAAATTTCCTTTTTAGTTGCCGTAGTTAGCTTGGAGTATGAGTGTTTAGTTACATGAGGGAGCCAATGAAAGATATGGAAAACATATAAAGCAGTCTGGAAAGAAAACTAGAACCTTTATGAATGCTCACAAGATATTCACTGCTTGAATAATTAAATATGTTTCGGATTTATTCATCCTTTGGCATAATGACACAAGTAATTTCCTGTAAATTCCATACAAAATAATAATTGAAATTCATAAAATCAATCTTATCGTATGCAAGTATACCTTATTTTAAATGTTTACATTATTATCATAATTCATAAAATTGTACATTAAGGGTGCATTTGATTGCAAGCATGGAATTTGCATGGAAAGAAAATATTTTCTAGGCAATTGAATTGTCTAGAATTAAATTTTAGGGAAAATGTCAATTGAAGGTGTTTGATTGACTTAATTTTTTACCTAGAAATTGTAATATTTTTTCAATTTTTGGTGTTTGGTTGCCATTATTTTTCATGGAAATAATCATATACACACATAAAGATAATCAATAATCAAATACACAAATCAATAATCAATTACATAAAATAATCAATTATACGCATATTCAAAAAATAAATCAAATATACATGCATAGCAAGTTCAGCCACAGTCGCTGCAAGTTGCCGATAGCCGCTGTCGCCGTCTAGCCACAGCTGCTGCAAGTCGTCGATGGCCGCCGCCTAGCCACAACTGCTGCAAGTCGCCAGATCTGGCCAATCCGTCTCTTCTTCGTTGATGGGCGGTCGTTGTTGCAAGTTGCTGGATCTGGCCGATCCTTCTCTTCTCCATTGGTGGGCGATGGTGGAAGGGGAAGGCCAGCTTGGATTTTCCATTTCCATGGAAAATTAATTCTAACCCCTCCCCCCGGAAAACCAATTCCAGCAAAAGTGGGAAAAGAGCATCACATGACCATAAGTTGGAAAATATTTTCCACGGAAAATTTGGTCAATCAAACACCTCAAAAGCTAGAATTTGGGTGGAAAATGGCCATTTTCCATGGAAAAGATGGCCAATCAAACAGACCCAAGGGTAAATTCTTCATAAAGTATAGGGTCCCTCTAGGCAAACATGTTAATATTCTTTTCTCTATGATGCAAGTAAAAGTGAAATTTCATAAATGTCGGAGATCCTCCTTTTCTTTTGTGATCTTTTCTTTTTGTTTTAGGGTAAGTGAGCATGAATTAAGAAAACTGAAAACATAAATTTAAAATGGACACATCCCATTTACATATAAGGTTGGGAGTGGTCTCTATTGAAGTGGAGACCCCACCCTTGAGAGAACATTATTCAACAAGGCCACTATAGGTAACAAATGAAACAGCAAAAGGAAACAGAATATAAGCACTATGGTCGATAGTGTAGCCAAGCCTTTCCCGAAAGATAGGTAGAGTTAAGCCCACCAACCAATCTTTCTTTCTATCTCGAATTCTTGATCTTTGGTGCCAGTGGAGCAAAGGAAGCAGAGGATGATTCCCTATCTCATTCTCGGAAATTCTTAGCTATATGGGGGACTATTCATTCCTCTTCTCGGAACTTAACTACTTTTTCTATCTGAAGCACTAAAACCACCCGATTGAAGTTCAAGAGACTGCCAAATTTTCATATTTCTAGGATCAATAAATTAAAGTTTTGTTGTTATAGAACTTGGGATAGGGTGGGCCATGAGACCAGAAAGGACAACCTGAACCATCAGCTCTGTTGGTTACCCGGGCCTTGCTCCACCAAGCATGTATGAGTCCAGTCCTTGCTCCAGCATATCCCTCCAGTAACCTGCAAGATAAATATCTGAACTGGGTTCCATCTGCTCTGAATGGAAACCTCTCTGGCATTCTTTCATATTGTTGTGTTAAACCAGTCTGTTTTTCTTTTTTGTCTCAACTTCATTAAACACTGCATTAACAAGTGTTTGCTTTTATTCAAATGCCCTTTTATATCTTCCAGACTGCATATAAATAAGCTGCTGGAAAAACTTCTCAAAGTTATGCTGATGGTTTTTTCCTTCCAAGTTCCAATTTTTGATAACCCAGTCAAGAACATTATTCCACCCATTGTTAGGCGAACATCAATGGAAAAATTGGGCTGGAGTGAGCTTCAATCACCTGATTACATAGCATACAGTTTTTACCGTGTCTGAAAGCCATTAAACTTTCATGGGAATTCAATCTCTGCCTTAATTTGCTTAGCTATAACTGGGTGACTATGCTTTGCTGACCCATACGATATTGTACTGGGGAAACTTTTCCTTTCTTCTCCACCTTAACTTTTACCTTACTGAAGCCACTGAGTATTTGCTACCTTGGCTTACTCACCATCTAATTTCCTATTTCCTGTTACTGATGGCTTGTACATACCTGAAGTATAGTTCTTTAAGCCATGATTTCAATGGTAAGCAAGGTCAATTGCATTCACAGCTCCTGATAATGAATATTTGATACTTAAATAGACATAGAAAAGTTAAATTCAAATGGTGGCTGGAATGAGGAATTTTTTTTACAAATTCTAATGTTCATGGAACGCGCGCGCGTGCGCGCTCACACGCATAGAGTTGTAAAGTAAGAGGATAAGCAACTTAAACATGTCAACAGTCATCATGAACTCTCATCTGAAATAACTTCGTGGTTTTATTGTTTTTTATAGAAAAAGTTATAAATTATTATTTTTTATCTATTCCTAGTGAGTGTTGGAACACCTTAGTTTTGTAGAGATTTGGTAAGGTGCCTATGTTTCATTGAATATATTGGACCTTTGGTTTCCCCTATAGTGTTCTGCCAGTTACACCCCAACTCTATTGCAAAACTACTCTGTAGGCAGCATCATAAATGAACAGTTTCTAATGTCCTCCATGGTAGTTATCTTCATCATGAATGACTATTGTTCAGAGCAACCAGAAACTTGTCCTGGCTTGCTGGACAAGATCACCAAGGGCTATTTGAGAAGAAGAAGAAGAAAAAGAAAAAGAAAAGGATGAGAAGCTTTGCCAGAAAATTTAGGAGGGAAGGCCCCTCGGCCCAAGAATTTGGGCTTTGTTTGCCTAAAATTAAGTCACTGACCTGATACAGGCCAGCTTCAGCCTCCAGGTTCTTTATTTATGAGTTTACAATGATCTGGACGTGCATGCCCAAAGTCCTTTGTCTTTAGATAACTCTCCTGCTCCCACTAATGACTGGAGTGGACTCACTCATAAAGTGCCCATCTCTGGTCAAACCATAGCTTAGCCTGGAAGTTGGATCAAGGACATATGCCCTGTGCAGGAACCATCTTGAGAGTCTGCCAGCTATTTCAGACTCCTTCAGTTGAAAACTAGATATTGGGCATTGGTTGCCTACCCCTGAACAGCCCTATGCTCCATTTCGACTTATTTACTCACATCCCTCCTCACCATTTCAAAAAATGAGCACGGGCCTGCTGACTTAACCATGAAAGGCATTTTGAAGACCAAGTCCCTACCCCAATTCTATCAATCAATAGGAACTTGCTTTATTTCCTCAAGTGTAGGGATGGCAATGGGCCAATAAATGGGTCTCATTTATACATTTAAAGTTGAAATAATTATGAAAACTTCGTACTTTGAGTCATAGAGATAAAATTTATTTGAACATTTATTAAAATAAGCCCTAGTTACCCATTTAAAATTGAAATAAGTTTGAAAAATTCATATTTGAAGGATATAGACTTAAAACATATTTTGAAAATTTACTTAATGGGCATGTAAATAGGAGGCCCATTGCCATCCTTACTCAAGCATAAACACTCAAATGAAATTGGTTCTTTTTGTTGTTATTTCATTAATGTTGATAGAGGCCCCATGTGGTATATCCAAAACTACCTGACATGCACATGTGATCCAACCACCCTAAATCTGTACTTAGTGCCAAGCATTCTAAACCATCCACATTTGGAACACAGTAATCGAAGACCCAAAAAGAGTGGTGCTTGAACTCTCATTTTTGTCCTTCTTGAAGGCTTCAAGTTCTGATGATAACAACTGCTCCACGTAAATCTCAGACATCCACATTATCACACTTTTAGTTCTTATAAGCCAAGCTTGGATATCCTTGAACTTGGCTGTCATGATCCAAATGGTTGGTCTGTTCTGTGACTGCATGACCCCTGGTGAACTGTTGGATCACTAGCATAAGCAAGCCTCCATATCCAATATGTTGCCATGATTCAGTCCCTTATTTTAAATAACAATTTATAACTGAGACAAAACATCAAACTTCAATATTATTAAAACCAAACCAAACAATGTACTATACAGTCCTCCCTGTAAATATTGGAGCTGACTACTAAGAATATCTAAGAGATAAATTAAATAATAACTCGACCATGCCCACATGAACCAATTTGAGGCCTACTAATAAAGGAGAATAAGAATCCAAATGCTTTCTAAGTAAATTAGTTTGTCAATCCCAATGTCAACCTGTGATTTGAGAAATGTCCACCTGAGGAAGGTCTGTAGACTCAGCTGCCTCTAGATTTGCTCTAATGGAGAATGCTATTATAAAGGTGCTTGGAAGTATGGAATTTTTATGTGGGCCCTGTGTTTGTGTTGCACTTGCATGTGAGTCTAGTAGATGGATTCCCTTGTATGCTTACATTTATGTTTTTACATCTGCTGTGTGTTTCCTTTTTTTTGTTCATGTTACTTTTCTGTTATATTTTGGCCTTAATTTGGGTGATTGTTTGTAAGTCAAGGTATCATTTTAACATAAATGAGATTCATACTCTTATCTGTCGTTGACTTGCTTTTGTCTGGATCAGCTGCTTCTTGATTTGATGGAATTTCGAGAACAAGCTTTGCGGCTAATACTGGATTTAAGCAGTACAGTAATTACCTTGTTGGTAAGTATATTAACATGCAAAAAAACTGGAATATTGTTGTCTTGTATCATGACATGAAAGGCAATGCCAATTTGTCTGATATCTGTTGCGTTCTAATGGTATTTCAGTTACGCTTTTTTCTGGCTCCTTTTCTAGTTGCTTGTAACATGTCCATGCTAGTAAATGTCCATTATTCAAGCTTTAAAAACTCTTTGAAGTGCACCCTAGTCCTAATGTCACAGGTTGACAACCATAATTTTCTGTGTATGGATGAAATCTTTGATGATTAGGTGAATTACTTCTGCAGCCCCATCAAAACTCTCTCATACTACATGCATTTATGGACCTCTTTTGTGCCTTCATCCGTGTCAATCTTTTTGCTGAGAAGGTAAGCCCACAAAACATGCACTTTTTTCTGTTCTCCGTTTTGTCAGTCTTTTAACTGACAATTGAATTTTGTTTCTCCAAGTTATGCATCCACAAAATTTTTAATATATTATGTAAATATGATTTTAATATAGTATAATATTCATTCTTTGATGATTTTATTGCAGATACCAAGGAAAATGATGCTGCAAATTTATAACATTTTGCATGCGATGTTGCATGATGATCGGGACTGTGATTTTTATCATCGGTAGGGGAATATTTTATGGTTATCTTGATTGCCCTGCTAGATGGTCTGCAATCATGCTTAACTTTCATAGTTCCTTCTGGGTGCATAATATGCATGAATAATATTTATTATATATACCACTTAAATTGATGCATGAAGAACTTGTGCACCCAATTTAGTTGCTTTTATGAAAATTCTGATAGTGCCTGTGGGTGCCCTTATAAACATGAATTATGAGACTATTTCATTTTTCTGTACTGTTACTTCTTTGATATGCTATATTTGTACAAAAGCCTTTTTCATCTTGACATCAGGTGGCTTATATTACAGGATTATCTAATTAAGCAAAAAGATATATATCCTTTACCCTGGTCAAAGATGGCAGTTAAGCAATTATATTCTGATGCATGTTAATCTAGAAATGTTAGTTAGCCCGTCTATTTGTCAATTGTCAATTGTTGCTTGTTGTGATGTCAAATCTAGTGATTGTACTTGAGAGACAAAATCATTGTTAGAGTTAGGACTTAGGAAGCAGTTAGATTCCACTCTCTGTCATTGTATAGTAGAAATGTTGATGCCAGAGTTGAAACCAGTTGCTTGCTGGCTTGTGCTTACACAAAATCCTATATCCTCCAATGAGTTTGGTCCTTAAAAGATTTCAATTATGAATATTAGTTCAAGCGTGATGGATTGTCAATGAAATGCTCTAGTGTTTAAAACAAATTGACCAAATAAAAAAAAAAACTTTGAATAGCATTTAGGTAAAGGCTGCTTGTTATGATTTTAGAAATGATCTTGGGTGTTCTACGAAGGGTTGTTTACATGTTGCAACTGATATTTCCCTGTTCTTAAATAACAGGCTTGTTCAATTCATTGACTCTTATGATCCACCAATGAAAGGATTACATGAAGACTTGAATTTTGTCAGCCCCCGTATAGGAGAGGTGATATATTTTCCCTCTTCCTAAACTGATCTTGTAAGAAGTTCAATTTGTCTCATGATAAAATTGGTTTGGTCCTCTGCCCATATGTTGTTTGTCATGATATACATCTTATTTCAGAATCTTTTAAGTAGGAACTTTATTGATATTGGTTGCTTTGAATTGTTATTCTTGTCTATTTTTAGTTTTTTTAACCTTTCAGGAAAAGTAGTTAACTTTAACATTTATTCATAATCATTGTTTTGAATAAATAAGCATATGCTTTTCCAGGTTTTGGAGGCTGTGGGCCCTATAATATTCCTGTCTACAGATACCAGGAAGCTAAGAAATGAGGGGTTTTTAAGTCCATTTCATCCTCGGTACCCTGACATACTTACAAATTCAGCGCATCCAATGGTACATATTTTTTTCTTGGTGCTCAGAAGCGTCCTTAATGAAACTCATGCAAAATCTATACTACCTTTTACTCTGGCTGTTCTTTAAGGAAATGGATGAGTTCACTCACAGCAGACTTCAGTCTTGTAACTTCTTTATTTACAACAACATATCAAGCCTTAATCTCACTATGTGGGATCATCTACATGAATTCTAGCTCATGAATCATTTCTCTTTATGGTTTTATCTTCTATATAGCCCTTACAACTCATATCATATTTTTGAGTCTCTCATGAAGTTTTTCTTGGTCTTCTTCTACCTTTTTTATTAAAAACTTGTTCCTTTCCATCAAACACTCCTCACAAGAGCCTCTATTGATGTTATTCTCATGTGACTAAACCATCTTAAATTCTTAATAATGTCACATCCATCTCAACACAATGCTATATTAAGAGGGTTACATCCTATCAATTTGCTCAAACATCTCTATTTATCAGATAAAAAAAGTCAGCCTCATGTTATCTTTAATATTTTTCTTTTGTTTTAAAATATGCAGAGAGCTCAAGACTTGGCAAATGTTACAGCTTATCGTGAATGGGTATTATTTGGCTATCTTGTTTGTCCTGATGAGCTTCTAAGAGTCACCAGCATTGACATTGCTTCGGTAAATTTGAGGCAACTTTTTGTTTCATCTTATTATGAACCAAGTTTACTTAAATTTTGCTACACAGAAATGACAGAAATAAGCAGAAAAAATGAAAGATGGGATATGTGTGATAACAGGAAATTCAAGTGATCTAAATTTATTATCTGTTGGAAACACCTTGAACCATTTTATATGATGGAAATGCTCTCTGCACCTTAGACTTCTAAATATATTGTAAACTGCAAAATCTTGAAGTCCAGCAAACACTGAAGATACCTTAGTTGTCTGTTCAATAGGACACAAAACTTGTATTTTGCATAGAAAAGGAAAAAGAGAAAGTGAAGATGACGTATTGGAACTGACCTAAATTATTGTTATTAAATATTTGGCAATTCTTGTCTTGCTGTAGTCCGTTCCTTATCAGTTTGCTCTATTTCATGGTGTTTGTATTTCAATCAAAATGGCATAGTTATGTTGAGGTGAACATGATTAACTGCTGCAAACCTTCAATCTGTTATAATGATTTTATTTGCCTTTTGTACATTAAAACATGATTAAATTCTTTGTTTAGTTAATTTTGCCTCTACATTTTGAGAAAGACTTCCGAATTTATGTAGTAGCATCATTGTTAGTATTTTACTGGACAAGGTACTTGATTTGCCGTTGGTATAATACAATACCAGTACTGGACAATACTAGGAAGTTGCTACGCAAAAACAACAATCTGTAGCCTTATTGTCCCTTTGTATGTATGCTAGAATAATTTAATAACACATTATAAACATATATACAAATTGTTGGAAAGTGATTTAGTAAAGTAGTTACTATTATTAATAATCACTTCGTATTTGGTATTATACATGTTATTTGCATTGCATAAATGCATTATGCATCTACATATTATCTAGGTACAATGTATCATCAAATATCAACATACAGGTGCATGCATACATGTAACATTGAATCTAATCAGCATACAAGTACATGTATTTTGTTAACATTGAACCTAGTCAGGATACATATGTATTTAGTTAATAGCTCACCAAAATATAAGAAGGCTGACTTTTAAATAGGATATATATACATCATGAAGATATCCAAAATTCTATTCTACGATGGGCATTTGGATATGAGGTTGAGAAGTGCTTGGTTTCCATCAGTTAGTGTAAAGCCATAAGGGAATGGGATGAAATCCAAGCTAAGTTGAATCCTAGAGATAGAGTTGCTTGGTCCCTTGCATTATGGAAGGCTTTGACTATCTTCAAGAAGTGTCATCATGCCTCTTCAAGAGATTACGTAAGGCAGACAAAGCAATCATGAGTCTAATAGTAGTCAACCTTGCAACTGGTGCATAGTTGTCAAAGGAATCATATCCTGGTGCTCCTTGTAGCCCTTTGCAACAAGTGTTTCTTTATGTTTCTGGATTGAACCAGCTGGTCTCAACTTCGTTTCGGAAACCCTTTGCATAAGGAATTATGTTTGTGTATATTGCAGTGTTAGACACTGCTTTTGGTTTGATTTTCATCCTGCCATAAAAAAAAAACACTATTCTTCTCTAAAGTTATTGTAATTTTTTTAGTTTTTATTTAATATTTCTTACTTTATTTAATGCTATTGTCCCCCCCCCCAGAAAAAAAAAAACTTTTTCTTATTTACAATTTTGTGTTCATGGTTTCAGGTTGTACTCAAGGAAAATTTAATTCTTACATTGTTCAGAGATGAGGTGAGTTGTATAGTGCTATAATCATAAGGAACTGGTTGTTTATTTTCAGATAGTACATGTGCTTACCTGTTGATGTTCATTCATATTAAATGTGCTTAAGGTGCTAATTCACTGTTCTTATATAACAAATGTGCAGTATGTACTATTGCATGAGGATTATCAGTTATATGTGTTACCGCGAATATTGGAGTCAAAGAAGATGGCAAAATCTGGACGAACAAAGCAAAAAGAAGCTGATCTAGAGTATAGTGTTGCGAAGCAGGTTGAGAAAATGATAAGGTACTAAAATGCTAGATATTGCATGTAAGAACTATGTGCTTGACTGAAGGTTTTATGGAGAAAGAACAAATAACAACCTACAAAGGATGGAAAAAGTTTGCTGTGTGCTTTCTTGTGGCGCCACGGCTCTCAAAAATTAATTATTTTTGATGACTGCAGTGAAGTACATGAACAAGCATTACTCTCTTGTGATGCTATACACCGAGAAAGGAGAATATTATTAAAGCAAGAGATTGGAAGAATGGTGCTTTTTTTCACTGATCAGCCAAGTTTATTGGCTCCTAATATCCAGGTATAGTAATTTTAACTTCAAGCATGCTATTATATTTGGAGCATTAGTTGTTCAATAAAACTTTGAAGGGAACAAGAAGGCAGTTTTTTTCTTTTCCTTTTTTTTTTGAATTTTAGGAAATTGAATTTTGGGTAAATTTGTTTCAATGAGATCCCTTCAATGTTTTAGTTAAAACTTAAATTGTTTCACAATTTAAAAATAAGAAAATTTACATGAGTCAAAAAGTTAGGAAGAGCACCATGCAACTAGTGATACTTGGAACAAGGAGTGGTTGATTGATATGAGATTCTGGTTAGTATTTTTATTCTCCATTAATTAGTAATTTTGTGGTGGTCCTTGAGTGCCATTCAATAGAGCTGCAATTACTATAGGGGAATTCATATGAAATTTAATGCCATCTTTGTGTTTTATTTTGTGATTTGATAGGGGGGGTGTTTCCCAAAATATTCCTAAGGGTAAATTGTAATGAACACCCTCGAGGTTTGGTGAAATTGTAAGAAACCCCTTGACGTTTGAGAAATAGCAATAAACACCCCTACTGTTAAATAAAGGGATAAAAGGATCAATTTACCCTTCATTCTCTCTCCTTTCTCGTCATATTGAAAAATAAGGAAAAATAAAAATACCCCATGCCAAAACCCAATTTTGTGCTAGCATTGGTGATGAACCTAGTGGGTTCTGTGCTAGTGCTGGCGATGAACCCATTTGGGTTTGAGACCTCATTCAACGTTGATGATGAACCCATTGCCAACGAGTGAACCTAGATTTGGGTTTGAAGAAGAGAGAGACACGAGGGAGATGGAGAGGAAGAAAAAGACGAGGAGGAGAAGGAGGATGAGAGAGGGTGAGGGAGGGAGGGAAGGAAGAACAATCTCTCTCGCTCTGTTGTCATCATGACTAGATACCCCCACCACCACTATGACTAGCCTCCACTGCCACAAATGGAGACCAAGTGAGAGAGCAAGAGAAGATGAACAATTGTTTGTTATCGTCGCCATTTGTTGTTGCCTGAGAGAGAGGAAAGTAGATGAGGGATTTGAGAAGAGAGAGAAAAGAGGAGAATGAGTTTAAATATAAGGGTATTTTAGTTATTTTATAAAGTTTAATGGTGGTTAACTAATGGTGGGGGGAAATTACAACTAACATTAAACCTCAGGAGAGAGGGTGAGGGAGGGAGAAGAAGAAGAAAAGCCTCCCCTGTTGTTGTTGTGACCAAATGCCCCCACCACCACTATGACTAGCCTTCACCGCCACAAATTAAGAGTGAGAGAGAGAAAGTCGGAGAAGATGAATAGCTGTTTGTCACCGCTGCCATTTGTTGTTGCTTGAGAGAGAGGAAAATAGAGGAGGGATTTGAGAAGAGAGAGAAAAGAGGTCAATGAGTTTAAATATAAATGTATTTTAGTTATTTTATAAAGTTTAATTATGGTTAACTAACGGTGGGGGGAAATTGCAATTAATATTAAACCTCAGGGGTACTCTCTGTATTTTCTCAACATCAAGGTTTCCTTTTGCAATTACAACCTCAGGGGTATCGCTTGGAGTTTTCCCTATTCCTAAATGTTAACCCACAATTGGTTGCCCTAGAGGTTGTGTTATGTCACGACCTAGATGAATTAGGAAGTTATTTTTTATTACAGTTGCTATATCTTTATTTAGTTGTTATTTATAGTTATGTTTTAGGAATAGTTGGGTATAATTTATAGTTATGGAGTAGTGGGGAAGTTGTGGAGGAGTGGTAACCACTTGGTAAAATCTGTTGGTTAGCTTTATATATAAAGCCATAACCCATAGTGCCAAATTAATGAATGAATTTTCAAGAAGTTATTGAAGTCTCTCATTTCCCCCTATTATTCTCTCTATTTCTATATCAATTCTTCCTATTTCTCCCTTAATTCCAATTCTATCTTCAAAGAAAACATTAGCAAGAACTAGGGTCTTGACATTTGGTATTAGAGCAACAGTTTCTCGGTCTCAGATCTAGCTTTTCTTTTTTGGATTTTCTCCATGGCTGAAGGTTACTAGACGCTCGAAGCTTCTATAGATAGATTTGAAAGGAAATTGAACAAACTCATGATTATGATGACCAAACGGTATCAAGTTAGTCTCCTAGCGGAATTACTTTCTAGGGAATATTCTGATCCTAGTATTCAACAAAATAGACTAGTTCATGTGACAGTTGGAGAACCACTCCTACTAGGAAATGACTTGATTCATAGAACTCTGCAAGTCAACTTGCAGGAGGATTTTTTGTTAGAGAAGGATGAACAAATTCTGGAAGACAATGAGTTTCCATTGGAAGAAGATGAACAACCGGCCAAAACCATACAGGAAAGCTGGAAGTCAACAGGGTTCGGGATCTGAGCGAATGGAACCAAGGGAAACAAGATTTGTTGCCCTAGAGGATGGTCGGAAGTTCTCTCTAGAGTGTATCGACTTGGCAATAATGGAAACTCATGAAAGTCAGCCGCTTTATCTTGATATGCAAGAAATTTATGAAGAAACTGAAGTGGATGAAGGGATGGTAGAACAAAAAGACGCTGTAGGGATTGGATGGAGGAGTGACTAGTTACTATGATTTCTTGGGGACAAGAAATCTTTTAAAGGGGAGGGAACTAGATGAATTAAGAAGTTATTTTTTATTACAATTGTTATATCTTTATTTAGTTGTCATTTATAGTTATGTTTTAGGAATAGTTGGGTATTATTTACAGTTAATTTACAATTATTGAGTAGTGGGGAAGTAGTGGAGGAGTGGTAACCTCTTGGTAAAATCTGTTGGTTAGCTTTATATATAAAGCCATAACCCACAATGCCAAATTTATGAATGAATTATCAAGAAGTTATTGAAATCTCTCATTTCCCCCTATTATTCTATCTGTTTGTCTCTCAATTCTTCCTATTTCTCCCTCAATTCCAATTCTATCTTCAGAGAAAACATTAGTAAAGACTAGGGTCTTGACATGGCAGTTGAGTGGTTGTATAGTGAAGAAGAGAATGATAGGCAGAGTTTTGGAGTTGGGAGGCAATTGGGGGGGAGGGGGCAGGTTTTCCCTCCCCTTTATACCCTACATGGTGACCTTGGGGTCTCAAATAGGCAAGGCCCGTGAGGGCTTTTCCTTTGTCCAGTTGAGCTATCCTTTTGTCCTACCCAATTGTAGATAAATATTTTATTAATTTGTCCTTATTAGTTTAATTTTGTAAATTTTTAATTTCCTCCAATTTTTAAGTCTTCACATTGGGGCTTGGGGCAAACACGTGCAACTATTTGGACATGTTTGGCTTTGTGCTAGCTTCCAGAATTTTCTGTTCATTTCCAAAATTTTGAAAATTAAAGTGAAAAATCATGTTTGATTTTGTGTTTGGTGTTAAAAAATGGGAAAACTTGAGTAAAAAAATGGGCAAAAATGGAGATGCCCAAAATCTCTTTCCATGTTGAGTTCATTCCACGTGTGCCCAAAACCAAAAAAAGACAGCCCCATTTGTGTTGAGTTCCTTGTGAAATATACTGAAGCATTTGACAATGAGTTCGACAACATGTTGCTCTCCTCTCTCTGTAATATATATATATATATATATATAGTTTGCCCAAATCTGGTCAAACCCAGATCTCAGTTTGATAACCCCACCTATGGGTCTCTCTCTCTCTCCTTAGATTAATAGTGAAATGGAACTGACAATGGAAGAGAAAGGTTGTACTTTCTACTGTTATTGAAACTGGACCAGACATCTTGGTTGGACTGGGAAAACTGGTAACCAATCCTAAGGGTCCAGTCAGGTAGAAAAAACCAGACGACAGAAAGGCAGGCAGTTGTTTGAACCTGAGGTGGAACCATGAACTGGTAGACACGTCCCGGTTTTATGAAAGTTATTTTAAATGTAGGAGAATGTATTATATAAATGTTGTATAATGTATTTTTCTTCTTTTCATTTTTAAATCATATAATTTGTTACTATATATTTATTTATTTAATAAAATTACATTATGCTTCAACCCTAGTTTGACCCCGGTCCGACTGTTAACCCTTGAACCTTTCTCCTTTCCAGTTCAATAACCGATCTGGTTTTCAAAACATTATTATTTTCTGAAATTTTCTTTTTTTTTTTTCCGCTGAATTTACTATGCTGAATTTTTTCCAAGCAAGTTCTGAAAATTTTATTTAACATCTATTTCTCTTGGAGAAATGTCCAACTGGTGGACGTGTTTTTGCCCCTTGTCCAGAAAGGAAAGAATAATATATAAAAAAAACTTTAGAACACATCATTTGGGGTGTTTTCTTGAAAAGCATCATTTGGGTGTTTGACACTTACCCCTCATGTCAGTGTAAGCGGCCATTTTCAATACATCTGTCAGGCATTGGTATGTCATGTGAAAACAAGTAGTCATGTTTCCTACGTTCAGCTGTTAAGAGAAACTGGCAACTGCAACTCATCTACGAGATTTTTAGCTATTAGAGTGCATGTAACTTAATTATTTATACTTCTTAATTCTATTGTATGCAAAGCATTTCCATAGATTTTGACCAGTTTATGCTACAATTTTGTTAAGGGCATAATGTTCCTTCCTTGATAAATGATGATGAAGTGTTTTTGTTTTGTTTGTTGATGAAATACACCAAGTTAGGTAATTTCATGCATAAAGTAGATTTTGTTGGTTTACTTAAAGTTTGTAACTTTATC
The DNA here is from genome assembly GCF_014633365.1 of Diospyros lotus. Lineage (NCBI taxonomy): Eukaryota > Viridiplantae > Streptophyta > Magnoliopsida > Ericales > Ebenaceae > Diospyros > Diospyros lotus. The sequence goes on from NC_068345.1 coordinate 35,017,488, forward strand.
ATGCACTGAAAAAGGTAAATGCATGACAATTTTGTGGTTCCTACAGATGGTGTTTTCTGCGTTGGCATTAGCTCAGTGTGAGGTTATGTGGTACTTCCAACATGTGGGAATTGCTTCCTCCAAATCTAAAGCTGCTCGAATGATGCCAGTAGACATAGTAAGTTAAAAAATTTTCCCCTGAAAGTATGAGTTAGAATCTTTTAATGCTGTCGATTGTTGATGCTGCACATTTATTTCTGCTCAGTGTGCTAGCAGCTTGACCTTGGTTGTTTTTTTTTTTTTTTTGTATTTTTCATTTTGGTTTTTCAGGATCCAAATGATCCAACTATTGGATTTTTGTTGGATGGAATGGATCATCTTTGCTGTCTAGTGCGCAAGTATATTGCAGGTTAGTTTGAGCTTGAAGTTATTAGATTTTCCACATTATGCACCCAGTTGTCCTTTAGAAAGAGATTTTGGAAAGGAAATAGACTTGGGACTCGAGTTGTCAAGGCTTTCCAGAGAAGCCCTTGCAACAAGGGTAACTTAAGGGGTTCTCTATGTTGGTTAATCTTCTTGATATGACATGGTGGTATTAAAATTTTGGTACATGTTAATATGTCAGTTACCTGTCATAGGGGAGAAGTTTTTTCTAGTGGGCTCTTCAAATTATTCTAATATGTGTAATATCTTGCATATCAAGAAAGTGCCAAATAAAGTTGACATTGAAGTTACTCAACCATGATCCTTTCTAGAATTTTTTCAGAGTTGTAAGGTCTTCTTTGAATTTTCTTAAAACATTGAGGTCATTTTCAGTGTCTGACAGAAACCTGATGAGTTCATCTGTAAATAAGAAATTCAAGTCAGGTTGGGTCATGGGCTATCAGATTAGGCCTTAATAGCTCTCTTCTGCATCGGCTTTGATCAAACTAGTATAGAGTGAAGCTAAAGACGTTAGGGAAGATTATGCCATCCCGAGAAAGATCAATTCTGTGAGAAAATAATTATGAGAAAAAAACTAAGAGACTAGCTTCTCTTAGCTTGTTATTTATAATAAGCATAATGAGCCTTAAACCTATGGACTTAATCTAATTACAAATAAAACACACATATAATAATTATAATATATACTAATAATTCTAACACTCCCCCTCAAGTTGGAGCATAGATATCATATGCACCAAGCTTGTTACAAATATATTCCACTCGAGCACCCTTTAGAGGCTTGGTGAAGACATCTGCAAGTTGATCATTGGAGTTAACAAACTCTGTAACAATAACACTTTCAACCAGTTTTTCTCTAATAAAGTGACAGTCGATTTCAATATGCTTAGTCCGCTCGTAGAACACTGGATTGGAAGCAATGTGTAAGGCAGTCTGATTATCACAAATAAGCTTCATAGGAGACACTTCACAAAACTTGAGTTCTTGCAGAAGTTGTTTAAGCCAGATGAGCTCAGAAGTTGCATTAGCCATAGCTCGATACTTTGCCTTTGCACTAGATCTAGCTACTACATTATGTTTCTTACTTTTCCAAGAAACTAGATTTTCTCCCACAAGAACACAATACCCAGAAGTTGACCAACGATCAGAAGGAGATCCTACCCAATTTGCATCTCCATAACAACAAACTCTATATCAAAAGAGCGCCAGGTAAAGGGCTACTTTATAAGGATAAGGGATACACAGATGTGTAAGGCAGTCTGATTATCACAAATAAGCTTCATAGGAGACACTTCACAAAACTTGAGTTCTTGCAGAAGTTGTTTAAGCCAGATGAGCTCAGAAGTTGCATTAGCCATAGCTCGATACTTTGCCTTTGCACTAGATCTAGCTACTACATTATGTTTCTTACTTTTCCAAGAAACTAGATTTTCTCCCACAAGAACACAATACCCAGAAGTTGACCAACGATCAGAAGGAGATCCTACCCAATCTGCATCTCCATAACAACAAATATCTGTGTATCCCTTATCCTTATAAAGTAGCCCTTTACCTGGCGCTCTTTTGATATATCTCAGAATTCGGATAACATCCCAGTGAGAATCACATAGAGAATTAAGGAACTGGCTAACTACACTCACAACAAAAGTAATGTTAGGACGAGTGACTATGAGATAGTTCAACTTGCCTACCAGTCTCCTATACCTTCCAGGGTCTGAATAAAGCTCCCCTTATCCCAGCAAGAGTCAGATGTTCGGATCCATTGGTGTGTTAACTGGTTTGCAATTCACTATACTAGTTTCTTATAAGATGTCTGTTGTGAAAAACGCACAAAAACGGCTCACAAAAACAAACCCCAGATAGCATAAACTTTCGATAGAATTGAAATGATTAAAACTCCCAACACAGTCATGGCAAACATATAAGAGATACACGTAACAGAAAACATAAACAACAGAAAAATAAATAACGCAAAGGGGACGAGATTTTTACCGTGGTTCACCCAAAATTTGGGCTACGTCCACGTTGAGCTCTGGTATGAAGAGCTCACTGCACTATAAAGAGAAGGAGTACAACTGATTTACATCAACATATCAAACTCTCTGTACATCACTAATCTTGCTAACACAATCGACCCAATGATCACAAAATCAAGATCAAAGGTCTACCAATCAAAACCAGTAAACAAAGAGAATATACAGAGCATTTATAGGAGACAAAAATGGAGAATAGAATGATCTCACCCGGACCCCCTAAGAGAGGAAAACCCCCTCAAAGACTTTCGGCCAAGACGACAAAAAATGAAAAACCCTAATCCCCAAAGCCCTTTACTCCCTCTTTCTCTTTCCCATCGATGAACGAATCCCGAGGCGGAACATAAATAGCCAAGATGGATGGTTGAGATAACCCGAGATAAAGCAAGATTGATGGCCTGGATCAGCTCGGGATAAAGCAAGATGGATGGACAGGATCAGATCGGGCAAAGCGACTCGAGCTGGCCAGCTGGAGGTTGCTGCGTGGCCTTCCAGCAGGTTGCCAAAAAACAACCGGGTTGCCCCGCTACCCTCCTCTAGCCAAGAACCAAAACAGCATCACTTTGATGCTTCATAAATAACAATGTCAAGTGCATACTTCCTCTGAGAAATTGAGATACCATCTCTTGATTGAACAACTTCAATACCCAAGATATACTGAAGTCGACCTAGGTCTTTGGTCTGAAAGTGTTGATGTAGATGTTCCTTCAGCTTCTGTCTTTCGACCTGATCACTTCTTGTGATAACAATGTCATCTACATAAACAACAAGGTAGATACATAAGAAAGAAGAATGACGATAGAAAACCGAATGATCAGCTTCACTTCGAGTGAGACCAAAGGCTTAAACCACAGTGCTGAACCTGCCAAACCACACCTGTGGAGATTGTTTCAAATCATAGAGAGACTTCTTGAGTTTGCAAACTACATTGGACTCCCCTTGAGTAACAAAACTAGGTGGTTGCTCCATATATACATTTTCTTGCAAATCACCATGAAGATAGGCATTTTTAATGTCAAGCTGATAGAGTGGCCAATGACGCGTAGCAGCCAGAGAGAGAAAGAGGCGAATAGAGGCCATTTTCGCAACAAGAGATAAAGTATTGTTGTAATCTAGCCCATAGATTTGTGTAAAGCCTTTGGCAACCAAGCGGGCCTTAAGACGTTCCACCTAGCCATCAGGATCCACTTTGGGAGTGAATAACCAGCAGCAACCAACGGGAGTCTTTCCTGGTGGTAAATACACCAAATTCCAAGTACCATTTGAATGTAAGATGTCAATCTTATCTAACATAGCCTGGCGCTAACCAGGATGAGAAAGAGCTTCACCTGTGGTTTTAGGAATAGAAACAGAGTAAAGACTCGAAACAAAGGCACTATAAGAAGTAGACAAACGGTCATAGCATAAAAATTTATAAATAGGATGGGGATTACGAGTAGACCGCATATCTTTGCGAAGAGCAACATGGAGATTGTTGGGCCCAGGATCCGGGGTAATGCTGGTGCCGGTAGTGGGATGAGGAGGATGGTGATATATAAGAAGTGGAGGAGCCGTGGTAGGTGGATCGAAAAACGGTAGGGTAGGCGCCACGGAGGAGACAGACGGACCTGAGGAGGACATCAAAAGAAAAGAAAAAGGAACAAGCAAAACTTGGTGAAGACTCTGTGATTCATGCTGAGCAATAGTAAAAAAAGACTGATGTTCAAAGAATGTGACATCAACAGACAAAAAATAGCGATGCAGTTTTGGAGAGTAACACTTATAGTCTTTTAGCAACCGGGAGTAGATGAGGAAGATACACTTGAGAGATTTTGCAGCAAGCTTATCCTGTCCAGGTGAAAAAGAATGCACAAAATAGATACATCCAAAAACACGAAAAGGAACAGAATAAAATGGTTGTGTAGGGAACAAAAGGGAATGAGGAATTTGCTCCTGTAACGCTGAAGATGGCATGCGATTGATTAGATAACATGCAGTTAGAACAACATCGTCCCAAAATTTGGTGGGAAGATTGGCATGTAAAAGGAGCGTCCGTGTAGTCTCAATAAGATGGCGATTCTTACGCTCAGCAACACTATTTTGTTGAGGTGTGTAAGGACAAGATGATTGATGCAAGATGCCATTAGCAATCATAAAGGTAGTAAATGGAGCAGAAAAATACTCAGGGGCATTATCACTACGTAAGGCACATATAGAAACTCCAAACTGTGTTTTTATTTCAGTAGTAAATGTCTGAAAAATAGAAAACAACTCTGACCGACTCTTCATAAGAAACAACCAAGTGCAACGAGAAAAATTATCAATGAAAGTAACGAAATATGAAAAATCAAGAGTAGAATTGACGCAACTGGGCCCTCATACATCAGAGTGCACAAGGGAAAAGGGAGCCTCAACCCTATTATTGGCCTGGCGAGAAAAAGAATGACGAGCGTGTTTACCACGCTGACATGACACACAATTAAACATGGACAATGATGACAAACTAGGAACTAATTTCTTCAGTTTGGAGAGGCTGATATGACTGAGATGATAATGTAGAAGATATGGGGAAGCGGCACTGGTGCAAGCTACCGGCGAATTAGGCCAACAAGATGATAGTGACCCTGTGACTCATGCCCTATGCCAATTGTCCACCCCGTACCTTGGTCCTGAACACAAATAGAGGTAGGAGTAAAGATAACAGAATAGTTAAGGGTTTTGGTATGTTGGCTAATTGAAATCAAATTAAAAGGAGTATCAGGAACATATAAAACATAATTTAATGAGAAAGACAAGGTGGGTGTGATTTGGCCAATTCCTTTAACTGCAGTTTTGGTGCCATTAGTCAGGGTAACAGTAGGTAAGGTATCGGAATAGGTTAGTGAGGAGAAAAGAAGTTCATTACCACACATATGGTCAGTGGTGCAAGAATTTATAATCCACGGACTAACAGATGAGCCTTGAGCAACACAAGCAATGAGATTACCAGGATGAGACGGTTGGGTGGCCTTGAAGTTTAGGAAGGCATCATACTCAGTTGCAGACATAGGTACCAATTGCGAACCTGGTGGAGATTGAGCAGGACTAGGATCGCTCTGAAATACATGAGCTGCACTGGTAGATGATACAGGTGGAGCAACTGGCCGACCATGTTTCTTCCAGCCGACCATGTTTCTTCCAGCATTTGTCCTCAAGATGACCTAGTTTCTTATAAAAGGTACATTGTGGACGTGAGCGATTGTTATTGTGTCCTCTATTTCCTCCTACGGTGGAAGCCTGAGACACAAGAGTTGAAGATTTGGCTGGAGGAACAACATGAGAAGAAGATGACATACCATGTGCATCTGTCATATTCAACAACCTTTTGAAAGAGTCCTTCATGGTAGGGCTAGCGGAGCTGGTTAAGATTTGATGCCTGATGACATCAAACTCTGGTTTCAGACCGGAGAGAGCAATAACCATAAAAAACTTATTTCGTTGAGCAATCTGTTCGGTGCGGGTCGTAGTGAGAGGAAGAAGAACATCAAATTCTTGCATGAGAGCCTGAACCTGCTCTAGATAAGATTCCATAGACTACTCCTGCTTGAGATTTTTGATATTAAAAACCACAGTATACAAACGTTGAATGTCGTTTGTATAACACTCTTTAGCTTCCTTCCACACATCAACACAAGTTTCAAAGGGGTAAAAGAGCTGCATGATGGAAGGATCAACAAACTGCCATAGGAGGCTACATAATTGGGCATCAACTTGTTCCCATCTAGCTCGATTCGCTTCTAGCACACTTTCAACCTTTGTGGTAAGATAATCTGCTTGGTCTTGCCCTTTGAACCACATTTTGATAGAGACTGCCCATGATAGATAATTGGCTGACCCTATCAACTTGATAGTGGTAATATTGGTTGTCCCAAAATTGGAGATAGTAAAGGATTGAGAGGCAGCAGGGGCAACAGGTGCCAGAGCGAAAATAGCACCAACATAAACGTCACTAAAATTAGACATGACGAGGGTTTTGACACCGGAAGTGGCTTGAGGGGTCGTCGACGATCAGATCCGGAAAAGGTGGGAAAAAGTGGCCGACGAACATGTTGTCACGTGCCGGCGTGTGGAGACTGAGGTAGCAAGTGGCGGCGACGCGTGGGTGGTCCAGCGGTGACGAGTCTTTAGCGGTCAGCCGATCTATGGGAGGCGAACCCAATGGTGGTGGCGGTGTTATCCGATGGTGGTTAGACAGTGGGGTTCTGGTATTGGGCAGTGATGGTTAGGATTTGACGACTAGGGTTTTAGTCGCTGGAAAAAATACACAGCGATGACTAGGGTTTTTTTTCTCATCGGTGGCTCTGATACCATGTGAGAAAATAATTATGAGAAAAAACTTAAGAGATTAGCCTCACTCAAGGTTGTTAAAATCGGGATTTTAAGTGGGATCGACAAAGGGTTCATAAAATCGTATCGTAAAATCGAATCGTAAAATCGTAAGATTTTAGAGATAATTAAAAATACCCTTTAATTTTTGTAAATATATGTTTATAATAACATAATTTTGTAGAAAATGAATTAATATCATTTAATAACCTAATTATTCCTTATTATAATTCAAAAGATGATATTTCCAAAATATAGCTCAAAAACTAGCAGGTTGGTATAGGCAATTTAAAGGCAAAATATAGGTAATTTAGAGGTAAAATATAGTTTAAAATTCTTTAGAGGATGCTTCCAACGTCTTCCATTAGATTTAGATTGCAATTTTTTCTTGATTTAACATTGATTAAATCAAGTAATATCCCGATTTGGAGTTGGGTGGTCCATTAATTAATTACTTGTTTGTCTTGATTTACTTATGCAATCAATGTTAAATCAAGTAAAAATTATAATTTAAATCAAGTAAATTGGAACTTATACAATTAATGTTAGATGCTATGTGACATTGGAACTTATGCAATCAATGTTAAATCAAGTTCCAATTTAGAGGCAAAATATAACAATTCATTGCATAAGTTCCAATGTCAGATGCTATGTGACATTGAGACGTTGGAAGCATCCTCTAAATTACAACTTAAATCAATGGAGGTATTTGAATCGTAAAATCGTTTGGGGATCTCTGAAGCGTAAAATCGTAAAATCGTACATGTAAAATCGAGATTTTATAGGATTTTATCCCAAATTGGATTTTACATGGGATTTGAATCGTTTGGGGGTCTTCGAATCGTAAAATCGTACGCATAAAATCGGGATTTTAACAACAATGGCCTCACTTAGCTTGTTATTTATAATAAACATAATGAGTCTTAAACCTATGAGCTTAATTTAATTACAAATAAAATACACACATATAATAATTATAATATATACTAATAATTCTAACAAATTCATATGTCTTAAATCAGTCATCCATAAAGATGGAGAGATTAATGAGAATTTTAGCCATAAATTAAGGCAGGATGTTAAATAGAAAAGTGTGACATTTTATGCGATAGTAAGATTCTGTTAAAGTTAAAAGAAGAATTTTATAAGATGATTATAAGATCAATTTTGTTGCATGGAACATAATGTTGGGCAATAAAGAACCTGTGTGCAAAATATGATATAGTGGAGATGAGGATGTTATGGTAGATGTATGGCTATACAAGAAAAAGAAATTAGAAATAAGGTTATTCGTATTAAGGTCAAAGTAACTCTTATTTAAGTTTGAAGATAAGATGCATGATTGACATGGTTAGGTCATGTAAGAAGAAGACCAATAGAGACTCTTATGAGAAGAGTGGATGGAAAGGAATAAGTCTTTAGAAAAGTGATAAGAGCAAGACCAAGAAAAACTTGGTGTAAGACTAGATGAATGTTATAAAAAGAATATTGTCATAGATAAAATTCATGTAGCTTACCCCACTTAGTGGGATTAGTGCTTAATATGTTGCTTTGTTGAATCTAAATCTTTTTAATGTTAATCCTCACTGTGGTAGACCTTCTTATGCCCTTCAAAATCCAATTTCAAACCTTTTATTTAAGAAACTAGAAGTCTTTCCATTAAAGTAAAATGGGCTTTTAGGCATAAGATTGTTTGTATATCTGTACTGAAAACTACACTATAAACTTTAGTTATGTAGTTAAAGCACTAGCTTCATTGTAAAAAATTAAAAATAAAACAGCAACTATTTTTCCAATTCCCACGTACCTTGTATTGAAATAATATATTGTCGGAATGAATCTTTTGCTAACTACTAGTTCCTCAGTAAGCTACAGATCTGTCTATTTGAGACTTTAAATGAGAAAACATATAAAAGAATCCTTAACCTTAAAGAATGAATGTGCATAGACATTGTCTATGTTCCCTAAGCCTCTATAAGATATAACTAAGACAATGGCAATAATATATAAAAGTTCAACTTTTTTTTTAAATTTTTTTTCTTTCTTATATGGATAATACTGTAAATCTCATTGAATACAGTAGTAAGGTGAGGTTTTGATGCTTAGCTGTAAACCCCAACAATACATTTTTGGTGTCCAGTGCAATGTCTAATGTAAAGCCCTAAGAATGAATGAAGGTGCTGATGTGATGATAACGCTTCTTGATTTTATACTGCATAGATGAGAAGTGGGAAAAATGAACAGAAAATATCTTGTTTACTGACTATGGAACTCAGACAAGGGATGGCAATGTCATAATGCACATTTGATGTTGATGTTAGCAAGAAAGTTCATTTTGTTTTTTGTTTTTTGTGGTGAGGTTCAAAAGTTCATAATTGGTTTCATTGTTTATCTATATTTTTTGTTAATGCCTGATGCGCATAGCTTTTGTTTCTCTAAATTATTTATTCTGCTTAATTGTTGTCTAGTTGTCACATACCACATGTTTTTTGTTTATTTTTTTGCTGCTGAATTAACTAATTTTCTGCAACAATGGATATGTAGTAATTGGAAAATCATGACCCTTTGCAGCAATTAGAGGTTATGCATTATCGTATCTATCATCCTGTGCTGGTAGAATTAGATTTTTATTGGGCTCTCCGGGTATGGTGGCTCTTGACCTAGACTCAACCTTGAAAGGACTTTTCCAGAAGGTTGTTCAACATCTTGAAAACATACCAAAACCGCAGGGCGAAAACATTTCTGCCATCACTTGTGATCTATCTGTAAGAAATCTATCTATGTTTCATCCAATTGCCAACACTGTTTTAGTATTAATTTAATTACTTCTATGCCTTTTACATTTATAATTCATCTGTATTTACTTTGTTACTGTAGCTTCTTTGACCTATGCCACATAAGATTTTTCTTATTTGTATGCTTTGTCACCCATAATTTGTAAAAAACAAAGAACTTAGATATTTGATGAAGTCTAATTTCCAAATTTCTCTCTCTCTATATTTTTTTGTGAGGTTATTCGTAATAAGATAGTAGTAGTGCCAACTGAGGAGAATATGAGAGAGACTAGACTAAGATGGTTTAGTCATGTGAGAAGAAGACCAAGGGACGCTCCAGTGAGGAGAGTTGATAAAATGGAACAGTTAGTCAAAAAAAGAGGTAGAGGCAGACCCAAGAAGATTTTGGGAGAGACATTAAAGTTTGATATGAAGTGTATGAACCTAAATGAAGATATGACAAAAGACAAAAATACATGGAAGTATAGAATTTATATAGCCAACCCCACATAGTGGGATGAATGTTGAATATGTTGTTTTATATATTTTTTTGTGACCGTAACACTGATTGGAGTACAACTTATAATGTCATGAAAGATTTAGTGTCCTGTCAATAAAGAAAATGGGAAAAAAAAAAAATCTTGTTGATGGAATCAAACATATCCCTATATCGGTGAGGACTCTTTTCGGTTCTTCCTGTGAGTAATATCTATATTTTCTCTTAAAGAGAATTTGTGACTAATTGCTGTGAACCATGCCTTCAGGCTAGTTGGAAAGGAAGCATTTGTCTGCAGTTTCTCTTAGCCCACATCTCTTCATCTTCAATTACCTAATCCAGACCTTCTCATTCTTAGAAACCTCTGTCCAAAGACACCAAATTGACAATCCAAATCAAAGCAGCCTCCTATCATTCATCAACTTCAACCACTTTCTGGTCAAAACCCTCAGCACGCCTCCTATCATTCAGTTTCTCCAAAATCCACTCCATCAAGAGTCACCTATGGGAGAGGAATGCAGTGGAATATGATGATAGGGATCATGGGCAGGGTTCTAAACTACTGCTCACTTTTTCGCATTGCCATTCCTGGCCCAAGAAGAACAGAATTTCCCTGAAGCACTAGAATGCTATCAAGGCATTTCTGTCTTGTTTGGTAATCATTTCATGGCTTCTTGGTGGGGTTTTCATGCAGAACCCCAGGTGTAAGAGCGATATTTGGAATAAACAACACTGAAGGCATTGTTTGCAACAATGCTTTAATTAGCGCATTGTATGCCAACATGCTTTCAGTGGTGTTGTTCTTGGACATGCTTTTATTAACTAACTGCTAAGCCGGTTCCATAACAAAGCATTCTAGGCACACTGAAATCATGGTTCAAAATCATGGTTTTGACCTTTTCCTAACCCAACAGAAAAAAAAATAAAATTTTGGGATCATTTGGTCTGGCATTTTTTTTTTGGATAACCCACTTGTGTCAGTTTTGTTTTTTAACTGAATTATACCAGGTTCGAAACATGCACACACAAAAAAAACACTATTTAACACTTCTCTCAAGTTGATGCACATATTCCACATGTTCCAAGATTTTTAAAAATAAATCTCATTTTAGCTGCTCACAAAGTTTTAGTGCTATCTAAAATGTTGGTTTTCAAACTTTTTGAGTTGTTTGGATTACATCTTGTAATACTTTCTCCCAAATGAAGTGACGATCAACCTCAATATGCTTAGTCCTCTCATGGAACACGGGATGAAGAGTCATATAATAGGTTGTTTGATACTTAAGATTCATATTGTTGAATTTCAACGACTTTTATGCAAAGAATCCAGGAACTAACAAGCAAGACTTGTGTGAAAGGATATATCTTGTTTGGTAACAATAAAATAATTCAATTTTCGCAACTACTTTCCCATATCGACTCATGTCATTCAATATATCACCTTTATTAGCTTCAAGCTTTGTACTTTAGACAAAAGTCTGATAGGCCGCCGGTGCATCGGACCTACCAAAGATGCCGTAAGTAGCAGCATGCATGAAGATGAGAATAAGGGGGTCAACATAACAACCAACATGTGCGCATGGGAGGGGTAGAATTGTAATCCACATGTTGAGGGAATAATCAGCATGTGTAGGGGAATTCAATTAGAAAGAAGGGAGGAGAGGTATAATTAGGAGAGGGGAAGAGAGAGAGGGGGTCAATTTTGCGGGGTAAAGAGGATTCTGGAGAGAGAGGGCCTCTCGAACGCCCTAGGTGGTTCTTGTTCTTGGCTGGAAATCCTGATAGCTATTGATAATTGCTTACTGTTTGAATTTTCTAATTGGGAACTTATCAATTTAGTATCAGAGCCAGGTTTTGATCCTGATGGTGAACTTGACGAAGAGAGTGGGTGAATTAGAGTCGAAGATGGAGGGCATGCAAAGGGGAGTTGAAGACATTAGAGGCGATATCCAGGCGATGGAACGAAATGTGGCGGTGATGCTCGAACAGTTCGCTTTCATGCGAACGAAGTGGGACAAGTAGGAGTGGGAGAGGAAGAACAAGTCCAAGGAGTGAGAAGGAGCTTCGGAATTCACCATGGATTCCGAAGTAACACCTGGGGGTGTGGGAGGTCGCGACTTGGAAGGAGGAGTCGAAGGAGGATACCGATCGGACATACGAGGAAGGAGATTGGAAATGCCCATATTCGAAGGAGAGAATCCAGTTGAGTGGATTTTTTGAGCTGAGAGGTATTTTGCGGTCAATCAACTAACGGACGAGGAGAAGATAGAGTACGCCGCACTGTGCTTCGAAGCTGTGGCTCTATCTTGGTTCCAATGGGAGACAAGGTGAAGAGGAATTTGGAGTTTGGAAGGCTTGAAGCAAGGAATTCTGGGCATGTTTTGCCCCACTCAAGAGGGGTCATTGGAGGAACGTTTCTTGGCTCTTCGGCAGGAGAGGACTGTTAAGGAGTATCGATTGTTGTTTGAGATGTTGGCCGTGGCTATGCCTAATGTTCTTGAGGCGTTTTTGGAAGGCCAATTCCTAAACGGCCTCAAACCGGAGATAAGAGCTGAGATCAGGGTGTTGCAACCACGGGGGCTTGATCGTATCATGGTGGTGGCTCAAAATATTGAGGACAAGAACGCAACTCTTCAGAATTGCCATTGGGCAATCGGACCACCCAAGAGCGGGTACTCTATAGCACCAACAGTCACTAGTCATATGTCCCTAGTACCAGTGAAGAGTTTGGGTTCCTCCCACTAGTCCGTGATCCAACCGGGACCTCAGTTTCACACCGCTGGAAATGGTGGAAGCTTCCCTTTTAAGCGGCTTAGTGAGGCCGAGTGGAAGGCCAAGCGGGAGAAGGGCCTTTGCTTCCACTATGATGAAAAATATTCGATAGGCCATAAGTGCAAAAACAAGGAGCTCTAAGTTTTGATGATCTATGACGAAGAAATAGGCGAGGTGGTAGGAAAGGAAGAACCAGTGTAGGTGGGCGATGAGGAGTTGGGATATGGAGGGGAAGTGATTGAGTTGTCCATGAATTCGGTTGTGGGATTGACTACACCACAAACGATGAAGCTAAGGGGACACATAGAAGGGCAGTCAGTAGTGGTTCTTGTGGATGGAGGAGCTACTCACAACTTCATAGCGTCCGAGTTGGTGCAACGTTTGAGTTTGCCTAGGACAGAAACAACTGGATGTGCGGTGATAATGGGAACCGGGATGGCTGTTCAAGGAGTGGGAATTTGCAAGGGGGTGAAACTGATCCTTGATAATCTGTAGATAGTGGAAGATTTCTTTCCACTCGAGTTAGGGAGTTCCGATGTCATTCTTGTCATGAAGTGGCTGGCATCGGTGGGGAAAATAAGTGTGGATTGGAGGAATCTGACCATGAAGTTCCAGGTGGGGGGATTGACCGTGTCTTTGCAGGGTGACCCTAGCTTAAGTAAGATATTAGTCTCCCTAAAAAGTTATGATGAAGGCATTTAAAGAAAATTGGGAGGGAGTCCTGCAAGAAATAGGAAAGGTGGCTGTAGAGTTCAACGAATTGCAAGTGGGATTGCCCCGGAGTTTAGAGGCATTACTGGCTGAGTTCGAAGGGGTTTTTACCAACTCAGAGGGACTACCACCCACCAGAAACAAGGACCATGCCATCAACCAGTTATCTGACACTCCTCTGGTTAGTGTTCGGCCTTATTGCTACCCTTATCTTCAAAAAAACGAGATCGAGAAGATGGTATGTGAGATGTTGGAAGCTGGAATTATAAAGCCGAGCAGAAACCCCTATTTCGGCCCGGTGCTGCTTGTTAAAAGAAGGACAGGGGATGGAGGTTTTGTGTAGATTACCAGGCCCTAAACAAAGTAACCGTCCCCGACAAGTTTCCAATCTTAGTCATTGACGAGCTGCTAGATGAATTACATGGGGCTAAGGTTTTTTCGAAGCTGGATCTCAAATTTGGTTATCATCAGATTCGAGTCAAGGCTAGGGACGAGCCAAAAATTGCATTTCGAACACATGAGGGCCACTATGAATTCCTCATCATGCCTTCGGATTAACAAATGCACCGGCCACCTTCCAATCCTTAATGAATGATGTATTCAGGGAGTATTTGAGACGATTTGTGTTAGTATTTTTTGATGATATATTAATTTACAACCAAGATTTTGAACAGCATGTGCAGCACTTGCATTGTGTTCTGCAGGTGCTAGCTGAAAATCACTTGTTTGCAAACAAGAAAAAATGTTCCTTCGGGCAGTTGGAAGTTGAGTATCTTGGTCACGTCATCTCCCAGCGAGGCGTGTTAGCTAATCGCTGCAAGGCGCAAGCCATGGTGGATTGGCCCACACCCACATCTTTGAAGGAATTTAGGGGATTCCTCAGTCTCATGGGGCACTATCGGAGGTTTGTAAGAGATTATGGCAAGATGACGTGGCCCCTCATGGAGAGATTAAGGAAGAATAATTTTTTTTGGGATGAGGAAGCTGAGCGAGCCTTTCAACAGCTCAAGATAGCGATGGTGTCACTTACAGTTCTAGCACTACTAGATTTCGATCAGCCCTTTATCATTGAGTCTGATGCTTCAGGGCAAGGGTTGGGGGCGGTGTTGATGCAGAATCACAAGCCAATTGCATACTTCAACCATGCTCTTAAGTCGTCGGAGAGAAAGAAATTGGTTTACGAAAGAGAGCTGATGGCCATGGTGTTTGCAATTCAAAAATGGAGGCATTACCTCTTGGGAAGGAAGTTCATTGTAAGGACAGATCAGAAAAGCTTGACGTTTTTATTGGAGCAGCGAATGGTGAGCCCGAAATATCAAAGATGGATGATGAAGTTGATGGGGTTTCACTTCGAGATACACTACCACCCCGGGTTAGAGAATAAGGTAGTGGATAGCCTTTCGAGAATCAGTCACCCGGCAATGGTTCCGAAGGTGGTTCAACCAGACCAGCTGGCTCGAGAGGTGGAGAAGGACGCCTACTTACAAGGAATTATAAGGGAGTTACAGCAGGATCTGAATTCCCGATCAGATTTCCAGCTGGTAGGTGACCAACTCCTTTACAAAGGGCGGTTGTTCTTGCCTAAGAGTTCTTCTCTAATTCCATTATTACTCCATGAGGGCCACGACGGAAGTGTAGGAGGTCATTTCAGGTTCTTAAAAATGTATAAACGAATTGCAACAAGTGTGTATTGGGCTGGTATGAAGCGTGGCATACGCCAATATGTTAGAAATTGTGATGTTTGCCAGCAAAATAAATATGAATCTTTATCGCTGAGGGGTCTTCTACAGCCTCTTCCTATTCCTGGTCAGATTTGGGATGATATAGCCATGAATTTTATTAAGAGTTTACCATTGTCGAGCCATATGAATTATATACTTGTGGTGGTTGACAATTGACAGACTCGACAAATATGGACATTTCATTGGTCTCAAATATCTGTTCACAGCAGGAGTAGTGGCTGGGATTTTCGTCAAAGAGATAGTGAGGCTTCACGACATGCCCCAGTCTATTGTTTCGGATAGAGACAAGGTATTCATGAGCCGTTTTTGGGAGGAGTTGTTTCGGCTTCAAGGTACTAAACTTAATCGTAGCACATCCTACCACCCGCAAACGGACAGGCAAACGAAGGTCCTCAATCGGACCTTAGAGACGTACTTGCGCTGTTTTGCATCAGCAAGACCTATGGGATGGTATGTCTGGCTACCATGGGCTGAATTGTGGTATAACACATCATACCACACAGGTTCAAAGATAACTCCTTTTCAAGCAGTGTATGGGAGGGAACCACCAACCTTGATAAGATTTGACAAGGGAACTACCCCCGTGTTTGCAGTAGAACAACAATTGATGGAGCGGGATCAAGCCTTGGAAGAACTCAAGGACCAACTGGCAAGAGCTCAAGCGATCATGAAAAGGGGGGTTGACCGGAAAAGAAGGGATGTGCAATTTGCTGTGGGTGACTTCGTCTATTTGAAAATAAGGCCTTATCGAAGGAAGACCTTGGCTACCTGCCCTAATGAGAAGTTGGCTCCTAGGTACTATGGGCCATTTGCAATTGAGTAGAAGGTGGGGCCAATGGCTTATAAATTGGCGCTACCAACACACTGTCATGTTCACCTTGTTTTTCATGCGTCACAGCTAAGAGAGGCCAAAGAAGAGGTGGGAGCAAGGGTGGAGATTCCCCACCAGCTGAATGCAGACTTGGAGATGAAGGTTAAACTAGAAGCGGTGTTGGGAGTTCGGCTTGGAAGGGGTTCTAACGTGCGTGGGCTGGATGTCTTGGTGCAATGGAAGGGTTTACCACCATTAAAGGCAACTTGGGAGCCCTACAACATGCTTCAACAATAGTTTCCGACTTTTCACCTTGAGGACAAGGTGAAAGTGCGGGAGGGGAGTAATGATAGGCTGTCGGTGCACTGAACCTACCAAAGATACCGCAAGCAGCAACATGCATGAAGATAAGAATAAGGGGGTCAGCACATGCAGGTGTACCAATTAGCATGTGTGCATGGGAGGGGTAGAATTGTAATCCACATGTTGAGGGAATAATCAGCATGTGCAGGGGAATTCAGTTAGAAAGAAAGGAGGAGAGGTATAATTAGGAGGAGGGAAGAGAGAGGGGGTCGGTTTTGCGGGGTAAACAGGATTCTGGAGAGAGAGGGCCTCTCGAACGCCTTGGATGGTTCTTGTTCTTGGCTGGAAATCCTTATAGCTATTGATAATTGCTTATTGTTTGAATTTTCTAATTGGGAACTTATCAGAGTCTTGACCAGGTTTCAGACATGCCTATTTATAGAGATAAACCCAGTGTTCTAAAAATCAGCCTAGGCGGCCGCTGCGAATTTGGTCTAGTCGGCCCCCTAGGCACCGGCCCGATTATCGCTGCTTGGGCCGCCTAATTTTTTACCTACCTCTCAGCCGTCTCCCTCTTCTCTAGCCTAAGGTCGCCGCCTCAACGCCGTCGGTACCTCATTGCTACCTCCAACTCCATCGCGACCTCAGAGTAGCGGAGATAGAGCTTGAGTCAACGAAGACGTGTCGGCAAGGATGGAGCTTGACGGCGGCGATGGCGTAGAGGCAGTGAAGCTCACTTGCTGGCAGCTCGTGAGCTCAAGCGGGAGGGCCACCAAGTGGTGGTCTTCGAGCGCTACAATCGGATCCGCGGCTTCTGGTCTACAACCCCCTAAGTTGCCCTGGCCATCCCAGTTTATATATATATATATATATAAGTTTTTATATAAAGTTTATATATTTATCTGTTTATATCTATATAAATAATATATTTATAAATCTATCTATATAAACATATATATAAATTTCTGATTTATATATATATAAGTTTTATTTATATTTTTAACTTTGATTTATTTAAAAATAACATAAAATTATATTATAAATTTAAAAAAAAGAAGAAAAAATAGCAGATCGCCTAGGCGGCCTAGGCGCTAGGCCCTAGTCTGGCGCCCGACTAGCGCCTAGTGCCTAGCACCTTTTAGAACACTAGATAAACCAATGGCATATTCATGCTAAGCAAGAGCAACACTAAGGCAGGATCTTGACAATCTCAATGCCTAAGAACTACTTCAAAAGCTCCTAGATCCTTAGTTTGAAACATAGAATATAGAAATGATTTTTCAGTTATGGCTGTAGCATCAACACCTATAATCAAATATCATCTACATATACTAGAAATTATATTCCACCATCTGTATAGCAATGATAAAAAAATAAAATAATAAAAAATTGTAGCATAAAATTTGCATTATATGTTTACCAAAAAATAAAAAATAAAAAACTTACATTTCACAAAAGAAGTAATTTTTTTTTGCATCCAGATTATGCATTTATGTATATATCTCATTGAACACATGGACTTAGTGCTTGGTTTTGTTTTCTTTCTTTTTTTTTGGGGGGGGGGGGGGGGGGGGGTGGGAGGAGTTTTGAGGACAATGCATTCTGATGACAGGGACAGTTCGGAAATGACATTTTGACCATCTATGATCCTTGCAACCAATCAAGCTGTTTTTGATATGATCTAGATATTATTACGTGACCCCCTTCTTAGCTCTTTTATTCTCCTCATGTAACTGTTTTGCAGGCTTGAGTTCCAATTCCTTATTTGGTTATTGTGGTTAAACAGTTCATCCTTTTCTCAATTAAATGATCTCTACAGATTTATTCTAATATTCTCTTAATCAAACTCATCTCGGTTCTTGCCAGCCAGTTGCTATACCCAATAATATTGTTGTTGGGATCACCTATAGAGTATATGGCAACTATTAGCCCTCAACTAGCCTAACATCTTATGCTACTGTTTTCTTACTTCAATGCAACTTTTTTATTGGTCAGGAGTTGCGTAAAGATTGGTTATCAATATTGATGATTGTTACGTCTGCTCGGTCATCTATTAACATTAGACATTTGGAAAAAGCTACAGTATCTACTGGAAAGGAGGGCTTGTTGTCTGAAGGGAATGCTGCATATAGTTGGTCCAGGTAATGTTGCTTATATATCGTGTCATGTCTGGTTATGACTTATGAGTATAATTTTTGGGAAATTGGCTAATGATGTGGGCAAAAGGCTTCTCATGCAAGTTAAGATTGAGAGTTCTTATAAAGCTCCCTGGTAATTTTTTTCATTACCATCTGTAGTTGAGAAATATTAAATTTTTGTGACTTATGAGTATAATTTTTGGGAAATTGGCTAATGATGTGGGCAAAAGGCTTCTCATGCAAGTTAAGATTGAGAGTTCTTATAAAGCTCCCTGGTAATTTTTTTCATTACCATCTGTAGTTGAGAAATATTAAATTTTTGTGAAGTTCTGGAAGATTGAGATATTGAAAATTTTAACTGTGTGTGGGCATCCTTGAAGCTAATGGGCACATCTGTAGTGAATGTTTGAATCCTGTTTTTGGGGTAAAAAAAAAAAACTTTGACAATGTCTTATCTTCTTCTTTGTGAGCAATACTAATAACTTCTTTGTTGTCATAAAACAATCTAATAGGTCCTTCATTTGTAAATCCAAGTCATTTTAATAAGATTGTCAGCTACATTGTTTCACATTCTTCATGGACAATAGCTCTAAACTCAACTGCAGCACTACTTTGCAACAACTGTTGCTTTTTTCTCTTCCAGGTAACTATATTACCTCCCTATAGAGGTAGAATACCCTGAGGTAGGTTATCTATCAGAGTGGAACTTGCCCAATCAGCAATCAGCATTTGTAAATGTCTTTATCTTCATGTGACTATTATTGGAAGATATTAATTGCTTTCTAATTCCTAACCTACCTTTTATCTAATTCACTAGGTAATACTTAAATTCATTCATGAGATCTTTCTGAGAATCCGTCTAAAGCTTCTCTAATTAATTGACAATTGATAGCAGGATACAGAAAAGCTTCAGATTTGCAGGATGGTAGACAAAATAGTCTTTAGAAAAGTGAGCCTGCCACTTTTCAAGAATTACTACCTATTCTAGAGTATGGTCTAGTTTCACACCTTCCAATAACATTATTCCATATGGAGATGAATAATTTACAACCTGACAGCAGATATGTGAAGGGAAGGGAGCCATTCTTATACACTAATGAGGCAACTAAATAGTTCAATTATCCATGCAACCTACCAGCATAGTTTTGCTCTTGGCTACATTAACCAGCTAGGCCTACTTAGCCTCAAAGCACAAGAAATGCATATTAAAATCTTAACTCCCTCACTTTGGCAACATGGAAAATAAGTGCATTGTCCTCAAAATGGGGATGAGTAATAAGATACAGTCTAACAACAGCAGTAAGAATTTTTAACCTTTTGGTTGCTTCCAACTAGAGCAAGAATGCCATGAAAATTTGGCTAACCACCTTCCAACCCTTTTTGGAAACCTTTCTCATTTGCTAGACAACTTGCCACCACTTGAAACCAATCAAAAACTCCACTCTTCCAAGAAACACCACCAATTTATTGATCCTACCACATACCCAAGATATCTCATCTTCAGAGAGTTAAACAGGTCTCCAGATACCCTGGTCTCTCTCCATCCAACTGATAAGACCATATTGTCCCTCAAAGAGATCAAAATTCTTCCAGTGAGTCTGAAAGACTTGCTCTCTTTGTTCCAGATAGGTTACTGGAGAACCATGTAGCTAAAGCAATTGGGGTGGCGTTTGACGGACATGTACAATATGTCAGACAGTACTTATGGAACAACAATATGCGCATCAGCAGTTTTTGCTGATTGTGATACTGCTGTACCCAGTGACCTATTATTGTCTAAGGTAAAATACGCATGCCGAGAGTTGCAATCACGTGGATGGTCAAGCATTGAACATAGCAAGATAAGACTTCTGAAAATGGTCTTCCTTTTCTTTTCCTATGGCATCTATGTGATTTGGATCTTTTTGATGAAATAGATCTTCTGCCCCGCAAAAGTGTTATACTCGGTAGTGAACGGAGCCGATTCTTTATCCTATTATACCTGTTGAGAAATAGAGTTATATACATAACATATTTGTATTTAGGTTAGATGTGACAATTGTCTTTTAAATATTCTAGACATGGCTAAAAATAATCAAACCTGTCTTTGAGCAACCATGCTTCAAACATATTATGGCTGAAGTTAAAATATTACACAATACCACATTACGGTACCTAAGAACATATTTTACTTCTGCGACTGTTCGGAGAAAAGGGCAGACTCTCTACTGTCAGGACCTAAACTGGTTTAACATGTGTGTTATCAGTTATGTGGAAGGTTCAAATTGTGGGCAAAAGGAGCTCCGCATCGTACTTGTTTGAAGTATTAAGATTTTAAACTATTTGCCTGCAGACCTTGAAATCGGCCAGGCCCAAGTTCTCCAATTCTTTGATTGCCTTTTTGGTTTGTTTTGTTACCATATATATCATGGGTTTATGCCAAGAACAAGAGTTTCAAAACTACTTCAGATATCATGGGCCATGAAAAGTGCTGAAACTATATTAATTCATGTCAACTACGTCATCCAACACTGGACATGCATCAAATTATGCGTATAGAACATGGATGTGCAACTGATATGTGTGATGATAACTTTCTGTGGCAAGACAGATGTGTTGATGAACTTGAATCTCTGCTATCAAAACATGGGAGTCTGAAAAAGCTTTACTTCTATCATCAGCATCTTACTACTGTAAGTTCTTTTATGTGTTCTCTGTCTGGTTTGAAATGCCCCCATTGCTTTTTGCAGTTTCAGGGTCATCTACAGTTGCTATTCTTTTTGTGATGCTTAAAACAGGTTTTCAGGAACACCATGTTTGGACCTGAAGGCCGTCCTCAACATTGTTGTGCGTGGCTTGGTGTTGCTAGTAGTTTCCCTGAATGTGCTTCTGTGATTGTACCAGAAGAGGTATTCAAACATTTTGTTACTCATTTAGGTAATTTTGCATGGTCATGTAAATAGGGAAATACATGTCATGACTTGCCGACTTTCTATTTCCCTATGGCTATGGTCCCAGAAGCCTGATGTGTTTAGTCATTCACTTTTGTTACTATCCATGAGTATTTTTTATTGAATTGCCACCAAAGAGCTAAAAATATATTTCAGGAAGTTTCTCCATGTTATTTTGTGTGCTATATCAGTTTAGATAATAATAGTTTCATTTTGTATGGTGAATTCTTAAACCGATAGTTGAAACTGGAGTCAGAGTCGGGGTATTGCCATTTTGATAGGAAATTAGGTACTAGAAACAATGGCATCTGCAACTGTAAATTCTCTTGTATATATATCTTCTCACCAACACCTTCAGGAAGGAGATAATGTATGCATTTTCATTGTGGATTCTTCTTCTGTTGTGACAATTCTACCATTTTAGTTTGTTTCATTCCATCAAAAATTTATTTTATCAGTATGATTCCTTTTTGCAAAAGAACAAGTCATGTTTCCGTGTTGTACAGGTTGGTTTCTCAATATCAACTATGTGTTGGAACATGACCATATTAATTATCTCCATTCACCGCAATCTCATGAAACCTTTCCATATGACGATGGTGTTGGAAATTTATCTCATAATTCCCTCACTAGAGGGTTTTGTCAAGAAGGGCATTTGACATAAAAGTCTGCTGCATTGTTTTTTTGCATGGATTTGTATTGTCAATGTGACTTTTAGAAGTCATTCGACATTATCAATGCCATGCCATTTACCCTAACTTGGTTAAGATAAGGTGATTCTTCTTACATTACATTTGAATTTAAGTACCCATTTTATGATAATTAGTGAATTGTCTAGCTATATTAACATGGACAGTTCTAGAATGATATCATTCTGTTTGAGATTCTTTCACAAACCTTATTTTGAACTGTTGCACATTGGTTGAGTTTCATTTTGGATTCTCTGCATGGCATGTCTCCTAGAATAGTGGGTTGAGTGGTCTACAAAATGGCAATCGCTTTAATTAATGCAGGTTACTAAAATTGGTCGAGATGCTGTCCTGTATGTTGAGTCCCTTATTGAGTCTATCATGGGAGGACTAGAAGGATTAATCAATATTCTCGACTCTGAAGGTGGTTTTGGCTCACTGGAGATGCAGGTTGTTACTTATTTATTATGCCTTTAAACTAAGAAGATAGGAAGCTGGTTATACTTTGTTACTCATTGTATTATATGTACAATTTCAGCTTCTTCCTGAGCAAGCAGCTACTCTTATGAATCTGACATCGAGAGTTTCTATTCCTTCAACAAAATTACCAAAACCCATATCTGGATTTCATTTCCCAGGCTACGAGAGTTATCCTGAAAATAGTAGTTCTATAAAAATGTAAGGCATGTGAATTAGATGCCAGGTTTTGTTTTCAATATTTTTATGGCTTCTGGTCATAGATTTTATGAAACGTGAAACTTGATCAATTTGGTTTTTCATCAATGGCAGGTTAGAAGCTGCAATGCAGAGGTTGACAAATCTTTGTTCAGTTTTAAATGATATGGAGCCTATATGTGTTCTAAACCATGTCTTTGTTTTGAGGGAGGTAAGTCATTCTTGTCTTTCGCTCCTAGCTTAAATGAAATTAAAGTTATTTCTTGATGAGTGAGATTGAAATGTAGTTATATAGCTTATAGTGCTTCATCCCTTCAACCCCCATTTTTTTTTTTTTTCCTTTCCCCTACTCTGATGCCTTTATTGCTATTGTTGATGTTTTTTCTTGTATTTTCCCTGTTTTCCTTTGTGAACATATTTCACTTAAAAGGTAATTGTTGGAGATCCAGATTTTAATTATTATAAATTGAATTTATTTAAGAACTGTAGAGTATTGGGAATGTTATGTTTCAATTTTGTTTCTTACTTTAATTTTGACTGGTTTGACAGGGTTATGCAAGTACATAAATACCTTGCAAGTTCAAAGATCATTTAAACTTCAGTCTATTGACTATTGAACATAGAATTTTCCCAGCTTCCTCTCTGTTTATCCCTCTTCTCTCTTCTCCAATTCTTCCTTCTTTCGCTTTTCTCATTCTGTTTATTCCTCTTGTTTGCTCTCATTTCTAATTTTTTATTCTTTCTTGCTCTTTCCTTCTTTTCTGCCCTTTACTCTTCTGTCTTTATTCTCTTTTGGTCCTACACCAATTTGTCACTGGAGCAAAACTTTTGTTCACCATTGATTACCTCCAGTGCATCCCTACAGCTATCTGTCAGAATTTGTGCTGCAAAAATGCAAATCATTAACAGTAGTTCTACTTGAACCACACTTGAGTTAATCTTAAGGTCCTAGTATTAAAGATCTGATTGGTGGACTCCCAGAGATGCTTCACTTCCTCATCTAAATCCATTACTGCCCACAAAGCTATGTATTGAACCATATGTGGTAATTTTCATCACTGGAGATGGAGAGCCTCACCAGAATTGTATTGTTCCATCATCAATCAAAGCACTTCCAGAGCTGTGGAACATCTTCTGGTTATTCTTGGTCATTGCAGTCATGGCCTACTGGTTGTTGAGCTATTGTTGGAGGCTTCACTAGAATGTTGTTGTCTCATTATTGCCTAGCCTTTGAGTTTTTTCTGCTAGAGATTGTTATCAACCAAGCAGCTGCTTTGTGAATCTAAGGTCTTCGTCAAGAGAGAAATGTGTTAGCTCATGGAAATTGTGTGGTGTGTGACCATGTCCATCAAGATTGGAAGCTTCTATATTCGGTTTAGGAAACTTGCCTAAACCCATCTTATGAAACTTTCCCAAAAGTGTAAATATCTTTGATTTCCTAGTGTATAGCTTTTGTTTCCTTTTTGTATAGATGTTCTAGTTTCCTATTTCTCTAGTTTCCTATTTTTTGTACATACCTCTTCTATAAAGAGGCCTACCCGTGTATCATTATCAATTTGAGGAAGTATTATTTTTTACATGGTATCAGAGCCTCTCCTTGCATCTAAACCCTAAAACGTGCCTTCATTGCACATCTCCATAACCCTTACGTTGCCTCTGTGATTCTCGTCTCTATCTCCCTCTCGTTTTTCCCCTTAGGCCTTCATTGCCACCTATCAGTTCAATCTACTAAACATGTTAGAAGCATCAAAGACCACCCCCTGCATGACCACTAGCGAGGCAACCCCAATAGAACAAGTT
This sequence comes from Diospyros lotus, assembly GCF_014633365.1. Classification (NCBI taxonomy): domain Eukaryota; kingdom Viridiplantae; phylum Streptophyta; class Magnoliopsida; order Ericales; family Ebenaceae; genus Diospyros; species Diospyros lotus. The sequence goes on from NC_068345.1 coordinate 35,042,129, forward strand.
CTTAGTGTCAATGCTAGTGCCGGTACCGATATCGGTACCGGAACTAGTGTTAGTGCAGCAATAGGTGAGTTACTAGGGTGTAACTTTCCTACCGACGGTAAGAACTACCTACAATGGGTATAGCTGGTTCAAACCTTTCTCAAAGGCCAATGCAAGCTTGGTCATCTTACCTCTCCTCCACCAAAGGCTGTTGATCCAGCTTTTCAGGCATGGGATGTAGAGAATTCTCTTATTATGTCATGGCTATGGAATACCATGCAACCTGAGGTAAGTAGGAATTATATGTTTTTAAGTTTTGCTAAGGAGATCTGGGAGATAGTTAAGCAAATCTACTCTAAAGTGCAAGATGCATTAATCATTTCTGAAGTTAAAACCAAAATCAGTAATATTAAACGAGGGGGAATGTCTGTCACTGAGTACTACAATTGTATGAATGGATTATGGCTGGAATTAGATCAATACCAAAACATCAAGATGGTTTGCAGTGTTGATGTTGTAACCCTTAATCAAATAATTGAAAGGGATAGGGTTGTCGAATTTTTGGCTGGCCTTACTCTGAGTTTGACCAAGTAAGGGTGCAAATTCTTGGCCGAGAGAAACTCCCTTCTCTCAATGAGGTGTTTGCCAAGAAAACACAAGGGTAGTAATGCTTAATGGGATTTACATTGAAGGATCGACAATGGTGTCAAATAAAGGGGAAGGGTCACAACCTAGATCTAGAAAATCAGGGGCTCAAGCAAGGGCTAATAATAGAGAGGGACTTTGGTGTAACTATTGCAAGAAGCCTCGGCATACCCAAGACACCTGCTTCAAGCTCCATGGGAAGGAGGTTGTCTTAAACAAGAATGGGGGGTTTACAAACCTAGCTGCATGGCATCAAAACCAATCCTACTTATCTCACAAGGGACAAGAAGAAGACAGATCAATGGAAAAGCTAGAAGGAGATTCAAGTTCAGATCTCACCACACTCAATGCTGATGAGATCAACAAACTGAAATCTTTCCTAAAGACTATACAAGATGGAGCTTATTCATTAGCACATCACGAACCCTCAGGTAATTGCTCTCATTCTGTCCTTAAACACTGATAGGAATGATGTTTGGATCTTGGATTCAAGAGTTACAAACCATATGACACCTAACTCCCATGTGTTTTCTACCTATTAGCCACTTAAGACCTCTGAACACATCACAATTGCTAATGGGACCTCAGTCCCTATCATTGGACATGGCAGAGTTGATCTCAGCCTTGATATCTCCATCGACCATGTTCTTCATATTCCCCAATTATTAGCCAATCTCCTTTCTATCCACCAACTCACCAAATACCTACACTGCCATGCTATTTTTTCTTCTAATGTGTGTGAGTTTGAGGCAATGAGGACTGGGAAGAGGATTGGTGTTGCTAAGGAAAAGGGTGGGTTGTACTGCTTAATAGGAATGGCTCCTTGTTCTCCTAGAAACTAGCTGCAGGTGGCTTGCTCTTCACAAGTTACAACAAGTCATCAACAAATTTGGCTGCATCACTATCGTTTAGGTCATCCTTTTTTTGCTTTGTTAAAGGCTATGTTTCCTACTCTATTTCTTTCCATAGACCCAAGTATATTTCATTGCGATGTATGCGTTATTTCTAAACACCACCGTATTTCTTATCCAATGAGTAATAAACTCTACTCTACACCATTTGCATCGATTCACTTTGATGTGTGGGGCCCTTGTAGAATTCCTAACTATTCTGGAGCATGTTGGTTTATCTCCTTTATTGATGATTGTACCCACATGACATGGTTTTTTTTGCTAAAAGAAAAGGCAGCCATCAAAACAATTTTACCAACTTTTTGTAAAATGATTGCTATCCAATTTGGAACTCCTATAAAGAAATTCAGAACTAATAATGCTTGAGATTATTTCAATCATCATATGCATCAATTTTTCCAACACGAAGGAATTATCCATGAATCTTCCTGTATAGATATTCCACAACAAAATGGAGTAGCTAAAAGGAAGATCAGGCATCTCCTTAATGTGGCTTGAGCCCTATGTCATCATAGGGTTCCTAAAACCTTTTGGGGGGAGGCTGTCCTTGCTAAAACATTTCTCATTAATCGCATACCCACTAAAGTTCTAAACTAGCAGAGTCCCCTTACATGTCTCACCACTCATTTCCTTGATTTCAATTTGCACACCTCTCTTCCTCTTAGAGTGTTTGGGTTGTGTCTCCTTCGTTCATATTTTCCGAACATTGTCGGGATAAGATTGATCCAAGGGCTGTCAAGTGTGTCTTTCTTGGGTATTCTCCCACACAAAAAGGGTATAAATGCTACAATCCCTCCACTCGCAAGCTATATGTTTCTAAAGATGTCACCTTTGTTGAGTCCACCCCATTTTTTGGTTCCTTTCTAACTGGTGACCATGGGGAGATTTCTTATGGTGACCCTACCGGTGACATCCTCTTTCCTACCCTTGTGTCTACCCCTCTAGATGACCCACGACCTAGCTTCTTCTGGCCTAAGTCTGATGAGATCAACTAGACTAGTTTAGCTCCTCAAAATCCATCGCTTCTTCCCATTGATCTCTCCTCAGGTAGCCACAATCAAGATGAATCCAACGAGCAAACAACCACCCAAAGGTTGGTAACTCCAGTGAGGTACAAGGGGTCTCCCTATGTTTACAAGCGGAAGTAGCTTAGCCTAGAAACTTAGCATGCACCATCCTTCTCTCCTACTCAAGGTATGGATCACACACTGCCTATGTCTACAGCCTCTGTCAACCCTATTGTTGATGATTCAGACCTGCCTATTGCACTTAGAAAATGAGTTAGAAGCTACACTCAACACCTAATGACCAATTACCTATCCTACCATCGCCTCTCCCAAAAACACAGAAGCTTCCTGACATCTCTAGATTCAATTATCATTCCCAATTCAGTAACTGAGGCTCTAAGGGATCAGAATTGAAAGCAAGCTATGTTGGAGCAAAACCATACATGGGATCGCCAGACCAAAAGGGGTTAATCTAGTTGGGTGTAGGTGGATTTTTAATGTCAAGTACAAGGCTGACGAGACCCTTGAAAGGTATAAGGCTAAGCTGGTAGATAAGGCTACATGCAATCTTATGGAGTTGATTATCTTGAAACATTTGTTCCAGTGGAAAAAATGACCACAATACAAATACTTCTCTCATTAGCAGCCTTATTTGGGTGGGTGGAGTCTTCAACAACTAGATGTAAAAAATGCATTCCTCCATGGGGACTTAGAGAAGGAGGTGTTTATGGACTTACCACCAGGTTTTCAAGAACGGCATGAAGGAAAGGTATGTCAGCTCAAGAAGGCCCTATATGGGCTCAAGCAGTCTCTTAGAGCTTGGTTTAGGCGATTTTCTAAAGCCATGAACACTATAGGATATGGTCAAAGTCGAGGGGACCACACTTTGTTCATCTAACACTCAAAAGAGGGAAAGGTTACAGTGCTACTGGTATATGTTGATGACATGATAGTGACTGACAATGATGAAGAAGAACAAAAAAAACTCAAGGAAAGGCTAGCTAAGGAATTCAAGATCAAAGACTTGGGTATACTCAAATATTTTTTAGGAATTTAAGTGGCTTATTCCAAAGTAGGTATTTTCCACTCAAAGGAAATATGTCTTGGATTTGTTGGCTGAAATAGGTTTTAGTGGAGGAAAAGGATCTAAAATCCCTATTGATCCTAACAGTAAGCTGTAAAACAACCCTAATAGTTAATTGGTGGACAAGGGACGGTACTAGAGGCTAGTTGGGAGACTAATATACCTCTCACACACCAGACCAGACATTGCTTTCGCAGTCAGCTTGGTGAGCCAATTCATGCATAACCCAACTAAGGAGCATGTGTTGGCTATTAGAAAAATCCTAAGTTACATAAAGGCCACTCCAGGTAAGGGGATTTTATTTAAGGCATGAAATAAGCTGTACATCAGAGGATTTTCAGATGCGGACTATGCTAGGTCCATGATTGATAAGAGATCTACAAGTGGATATTGTGTTTTCCTAGGTGAGAATCTAGTGTCTTGGAGAAGTAAGAAGTAAAGTGTTGTGACTAGATCAAGTGCAGGGGCAGAGTTTAGGGTTATGGCTCTGGGTCTATGTGAAATTTTATGGCTAAGGATTGTCCTTGACGATCTAAGGATTTTAGTCCAAGACTCAATTAAGCTGTGGTGTGATAACCAATTAGCAATTAGTATAGCCCATAATCCGGTTCAACATGACCAGACTAAGCATGTTGAGATAGGCCGACACTTTATAAAGGAGAAGTTAGAAGTTGGTCTCATTCATCTACCCTATGTTTCTTTCGAGGAACAAGTTGCTGATATATTGACCAAAGGGCTGCTGGTGAAACGGTTTGAAGAACTAGCAGGTAAGCTGGGAATGTGGGATATACATTCTCCAGCTTGAAGGGGAGTGTTAGCTCACGGAAATTGGGTGGTGTGTGACTGTGTCCATCAAGATTGGAAGCTTCTATATTCTATTTAGGAAACTTGCCTTAACCCATCTTAGGAAACTTTCCTAAGAGTGTAAATATCTTTGATTTCCTAGTGTATAGCTTTGTTTCCTTTTTGTATAGATGCTCTAGTTTCCTATCTTCTGTACATACCTCTTCTATAAAGAGGCCTACCCGTGTATCGTTATCAATTTGAGAAAGTATTATTTTTTACAATATGATCAAAACAAAATATTTGAACCTTTGCTCAACACAGCCATTGTACCCAAATAACTAAAGCTGATCCATTGATCTGGATTCATTAATCAACCCCATTCATAATTAACCCATGACCACCAAGTCCACTGCTTGGTAAGCTGTACCATCCAAACCCAAGTCAATACAAGGAACAAACTTCCATTTCTTTTCCACCAAAATGTCCTAAATGTATATGTTCCATAGCAATCCAACATGACACATAACCCAAAATTCCGATTTGTACAATGTAATTTTGTCAGTCCATACTAAAGAGTGTTTCAGCAGTATGAGAAATATAACTATAGTAAGAGTCATTTTTATTTACCTTTCTAATAAACAACGACATACCAAGCCTTGATCTCACTAGGTGGGTTGGTTACATGATTTCTAGCTCGTCAATTATCTTTATTTGATGGCCATACTTGCACGTTGTAAATTCTTTATAACTTGTATCACACCTCAGAGTTTCCCTCCAAGTTTTCTTAGTCCTCCTCTATTTCTTTTGCTAAAAGTTTTGTCCATTCCATCCACCCTCATATGTGTAACACCCCACCCAAGGTGGCGTTAGTATAAACCGAAACTAGGGAAAATTAATTTACAAAAACTCGAATACTCCTTATAAATTTTTAATTTTCCCAGCTAGAGGTCACTTCACACCACATTGCTTAATTAAATACCAATAAACCTCTAGTGGGTTTCACTCTTACCTACTTAATCATAGTTTTCTTTAATGACATTTAAGGGTGAAATTTTGCAACAAGATCAAACCTAATCACAATACAAACCATTACTTACATATATTGATTCTCACATAAAACTAACATGTACCATATACAAATTGATATATCATTACATAACAAAAACATAACTGAACCCAAGTAGCTCTCCATCCTTTTAGGTGGTTCACTTTGCTTTTTGATCTTGCCTTGCAGTTCCTTGAACCTGCTACATCTACATGTATATAGTTTGTACAAGAAAATAACATTTTTGGGGTGAGCTATACAGTTCTAAAAATATCTTGCATGCTGGAGAATGACATGAATTTTAATTTAATATCAATGTAACAATATCATGTAGATTGCAAGCTAAGCATGAAATTTCAACTAGCACATGCATGGCCGCATTTTCATATACAAAATACATGGAATCATCTAGTTCATGTCACAAACAATGCAAGAACTAGTGCTCATACCCCATACTTTTAAAATAGCTTGAAGAAGATTCTCAGTAGAGTCTAGTCTCCTTTCTATTCTTATTTTGCTGAGAACACTTCCAAACCTTTTGCTGTGTTCTCTATCTCTTCAATTTATATTCATCCAATTCAAGTGCCACCTCTCAACTCCAGGGCAGATTCATTTTCCCGATTCTTCTCCTCAGCTTTTCTTTCATCTTCCTTTGCTATTTCTCACTCTTATCTGTCACGACCCTAGGGTTTAACTAGGGTCTAGGAAGGAAATTGGAAGAATTTGGGAGAGAGACAGAGAAGAATGGGAGGGAGATATAGAGCAGAAATCAAGAGAAATGAGGGAGAACAAGGAAGAACCAGAGAGAGAAAGTAGGGAGGGAAAATATGAATTCACTAATCACTATATTATTTTGGCATACATTTTTCTACATGCTATGGCCTATTTATAGGTTGTTCAACTGATGGAATATTGTAGAATAGCACCCATATGCACTTTAACAGAATGAATAGCATCTCATAACAAACAATTGTAACTAATGACAGCATTGCTCCTCTAATTCCTCTTGGGTCATGACAATCCCCCTTCCTTGAAAGATTTCTTGTCCCCAAGAAACTTATTACCATTGAGCCGTTGTTATTCATCCGATGCCCATCTTCACTAACTAGTTTCTTCTTCGCCTTTTCTTGTTCTCCTCTTGTATTACCTTTTTCTTTTGCTTTCTCTTTCCTTCTTCCTTAACAGTACCGCCTCTTCCTTATTGCCATTGAAAATGGTTCCAATGGAGCTGTCATTCCTGTAACCATCTCATTTCCAGTCATAGGAAGAAATTCAAACTTCTCTTTAAGCAAATCAACCGTTTTTGCAACTGCTGTCTTGTTTTGTGTGCCCATGCCAATGACACACGTATGAGATGTCCCAAACAAGGTGCCCGGTGCAACCCTTTCCTCCTTCTCCTCAAGTGCTTGGTAAAGAGGCTTTTCAGGCTCCTTCCTTTGCTACTTCCGGAGATCAATAACATCAGGAGTCTCAACACCAGTGGGAGTGTTTGAGAGGTGGTCAACTGATTGAATGCCACCCTCCAACTCCTCTTCCTCAATCTCTTTTGCAGCAATTGCCTTTTCTTTCTTGTCATTCTAAATTGCCTGATTCAATAAAAATTGTTCCTCATTCTTTGCTGCTGCCATTCCTATTCTTGGGACCTCATCGGCCTCATACTTCTCATCAGCTGCATGAACTCCATCTTCCTCTTCCACTGCTACTTCATCAGCTTTCTGCACTACTTGATGAGTAGCCTTGGAAGCTCCTTTGATAACATCAGTATGGTCCTTTCTCTAAACCGAGTACACAATTCTATCACAAACTGTGGCCAGCTCAATTCCACCCTCCCGTGGCTTCAATTCTTAAACCAAGCATTTGCAACACCCTCCAAATAAGCTGCAGCCATGTTCACTTTCCCCCTTTCAGCTACTCGGTATTGGTAGAACACCTGTTCACACCGCCTAATCCACTATTTAAGCCTATCTCTTTCAAATGCAGGAATGTTCACCCGCGAGCACAAGGGTGTGGAGTGAATTCCCCCACCTCCTTGTCCCAAGTTTTCCTCCTTTGCATCATCCATTCCTAATCTTAGGGACACATTAGCCTTAGGAATACCTCCATTCTGCTGGCTGCTTTTAATATAACCTTTAGGCTGTAGCGCATGCTTTTCGTTGCAACTCTCATCTCCAATCTGACTTTAAGTAGGCAGAATATTTTTTTGGAAAACATTTAGCTAGAATACTAACCTGGAATTTGTATGAAAATACGATCAAAAAATCATCTAGCTGTCTACTAAGGTCCTTGATTCCTTTTCTTATTGCAAGACATAGTCCTTCGGCCCTCTCCTCAGTTCAATTCCTTAAAAAATTCACCACTACAACATCCTCTTCATCAGCTTCCAAGGACCACTTTGGAAACTTATTCCGGTATTCAAATTCAGCAACCTTAGATTCCAAAAGGCTAGATCTGGATCAGCCTTTAGTTGCTGCCAATGGCCTCCAAATCAATTACCCTTCATACAACCTGTTGGCTTTGGATAATTTCAGAAGACAACCTGTTCTAATCAGCTTCGGAAATTTGTCCGCAATTTCTAAAACCAACACTTTTGTTGCCCAACTCTGAAACCACACTTCTGTTGTGCACTTACTTCCTAAAATCGCTGATCGAAACAGCTTCAATCAGCTTTCAAGAATTGGTAGGCTTTTGCAGTTCGCCTGAGAATTTATGTCTCGGCTGATGTTCGCCTGAGTTCTATCCAACGAACAATCGGCTTCCCTTTGAGTTCGAGTTCAAAATTCAAGCCGCCGACTCTCAGTTTTGCTAACTCGCCCTTTCACATGCAACAACCTAGATTTGAATTTCTGCTCCCGACCGCACCTGCCTTCTTGCCTCAATCACATGCAGCAAATTTTCCGAAATCAAAGTGATTCAAGGATCACCCCAGTCTCACCCAATCATCGACCTTTACTTGGAATTCTCATAAATTCTTGAATCACCCAAGGCTTAGCTTCAATCGCACCTTCACTAGTCGCCGGATCAAAGTGATTCACAATCACCTTCCAATTTCGAGCCACCTACTCTCAATTTCGCTGAATCCTGATACCAACAACTAATCATCATTCACTTCACTCAATCACCGTCCAAAAATTGTTGGAGTTCACTTGACACCACCTCTGTCATAGTCGGATTTGAGAAACTGATAGCTTGTGAGTTACCTTTAGCTTAGCTCCCTAAATCAACACCTACGAATTCGTTCCGGTTCAACGTCGAACCTAATTCAGGAGAAAGAGAGGTTGCTCAGTTCAGCAACTTTGATCGACCTTCAAAGTTGCCGAGATCTCCTGACTCTTTGTCGTGAATTAACCTATGTACGTCGAAATCAAGTTTCAAAAATCAACCTCGTCCGAAAGCAGTTGTCTATATCCGTCAAAATTATTTAACAGAGAGAACTGCCGAGAAACGATGGCTTTGATACCAAATATCACGACCCTAGGGTTTAACTAGGGTCTAAGAAGGAAATTGGAAGAATTCGAGAGAGAGACAAAGAAGAATGGGAGGGAGATATAGAGTAGAAATCAAGAGAAATGAGGGAGAACAAGTAAGAACCAGAGAGAGAAAGTAGGGAGGCAAAACATGAATTCACTAATCACTATATTATTTCAGCATACATTTCTCTACATGCTATGGCCTATTTGTAGGTTGTTCAACTGATAGAATATTGTAGAACAACACCCATGTGCACTTTAACATAATGAATAGCATCTCCTATCAAACAATTGTAACTAATGACAGCATTGCCCCTCTAATTCCTCTTGGGTCATGACATCATCCTTGGTTACTGAACTTTTTACTCGTCACCTCTTTCCTTCTGTCTATTATTCTCTTAATTTTTTCTGTGTTTGTAGCAGGCGAGCAAAGCTTTTCTTTTTCCACTGTTTGCTCACTCTTTTTGTTAGTCAAGCAAAGCCTCTAAGTCAAGTTATATTATCATGAAAAGAAACAGCCACCTCATGGTCAAACCTCTGGCTCCACCAATTTCTTTCTTTTCTCTGCTTCTCATTCCATTTGCACTCTATTCCATTCCTTGAGTACTTGGCTACCACCTATTTCACCAAAGGAGATTCCACATATAAGCCTTTACTTTCTGTTCTCTTCTCTTGTTCTCTTAATTTTCTTTATTCTCCTCTTAGCTTTTAGTTGTTGAGAACTCCACTTAACCAACCTGTAAAAATAAAGTTTCAAATGAATGAACAATGCTTTAAATGCATGAAATCCCACTTATTTATACTATTGGAGACCAAGACTAAAATTTCTGGACTTACCTGATGTCTCATCCTTAGAGGTTGCTTCTTTCCTCTCTGTATCTCCCTCTCATTTCTCTTTCTTTTCTTCTATGTAACTCCTCAGTTTTGCCACCTCAAGTTTTAGCCAAGTTTGCTTATTAAAATCCTAACCTTTACTTAGGATTAACACATGGCTAGTTTGGGAAAGAACTATTCACCCAAAAGTGCCACCTCCAGCTTATCCAAATTCAAGGAAATGAAAACTGGACAAATCTTGTGCACTCCAAATCCATGTGGTCACTGTTTGTAATTTACTATTGTTATTCTTTTCCAAAACATTCCCCAAAATGGCCACATATTTTACCTTTCATACGTTTAAAGGAAAAGAATGGAGTATTCTGGCCACCACTTGCAAAACTTTGGTTAAATTAATAATTTTCAACCTTTTTTACTTACTTTTTTGGGATTTTAGTGGTCTAAGGTCACCAAGTAATTGACCCTTGTACCTCACTTAACAACTCTTGATGAACTGCAGGCTTACCTTTTAAAGTTTCAGTGTAGCATCGAAATCTACAGTAATTTGTTTTGTTCAACCATTTTTCAACTTGAACACACTCTTGGGCTTCCTATAAAAATCCTTAGATGTCCTGAGTCTTACAAAGCTTAGTCATAGCCCTTTAGCACATTTCATCTCATACGCTTGATTATTCATAATCAAGTCAATTAATTAAATTAATTTCTCAAAATTCACAAATAATAACAAAAATGTGAATTTTCTCTTATAATAGAATATTCTAAGAATATACTATAACATGGGGTGTGGGCCTCTATTGGTTTTCTTCTCACAATACAAAATTATCTTAATCATGTCTTATGCATCTTATTTCTAATAGGAGCCACCCTGACTTTATTACAAATAATTGGATTCTTAATTATATTTTTTCTTGTATGGTTAAAATTCACCATAACATCCTCATCTATGTTTTTTTTTTTTTTTTTTTTTTTGTACGTGGTGGTGTTTTACTTGCCAAACATTTCATGCCATAAAACAAACCTGTCAATTACTCTCTCCCATAGTTTGATAGTGTGGCTCATTAACTTGATTCCTCTGTAATTTTTGCATTTTTTAAACATCTTTTTTGTTCTTAGAAATAGACACTAAAGTGCTCCTCAGCCATTCTTCAGGCCTCATCTTCAATTTAAGTTCCATATTAAATAATTTTGTTGACAACAAAATACCTTCTTCTCCCATGCATTTCCATGCTTTTTTTTGTTCAGTGTATTGGAGGTAACTTTTTGCTAAATACCAATTTTTATAATGCAGTACATGAGAGAATGCATCCTTGGGAACTTCAAGAGGAGACTGATTGCAGTATTGAAAACTGATAATGATCTTCAACGGCCTTCTGTTCTGGAGTCACTGGTTCGCAGACATATCAACATAGTCCATCTTGCAGAACAACATATTAGTATGGACCTGACACATGGTATCCGTGAAGTTTTACTCACAGAAGCCTTCTGTGGTCCAGTTTCTTCTCTGCATTTGTTTGATAAGCCTGCCGAGCAGCATTCTGGATCAGCCACTGAAGCTATATGCAACTGGTATATTGAAAATATTGTCAAAGACATGTCTGGAGCTGGAATCCTGTTTGCACCACTTCATAGATGCTTTAAGAGCACAAGACCTGTTGGTGGTTATTTTGCAGAGTCAGTGACTGATCTCAGGGAACTTAAAGCCTTTGTTCGAATTTTTGGTGGCTATGGGGTTGATAGGATGGACAGAATGGTGAAAGAACACACAGCTGCACTTTTAAATTGCATTGACACATCACTGCGTGCAAACAGAGAGGTGCTAGAAGCAGTTGCTGGAAGCATGCATTCTGGTGACCGAATAGAACGAGAGACAAATATGAAGCAGATTATAGATCTGGACACAGTGGTTGGGTTCTGTATTCAGGCAGGACAAGCTATAGCTTTTGATTGCCTTCTAGCAGAAGCTGCTGGGGCAGTGCTTGAAGATGGTGCACATCTAATACACTCTCTGCTAGCTGGGATTGTTAAGTATTTACCTGATGAAATACCTGAAAAGAAGGAAATTAGGAGAATGCGAAGGATTGCAAATAACATTGGTGTGATCAGTGATCATGAAACTGAGTGGGTGAGATCAATTTTGGAAGAGATTGGTGGTGCTAATGATGCTTCATGGAATTTTTTGCCGTATTTCTTTGCCACCTTTATGACGTCGAAAATTTGGAACACTACTGCCTTCAATGTTGACACTGGGGGCTTTAACAACAATATTCACTGCTTGTCAAGGTTATATTCTATCTTAAGCTTATCATAATTTAAGAAACAGATTCTTGTTAAATATTGAAGCATGATGAATGCCTCCTTTCCCTTCTATGGTAATGAAATAGCCATGAACATTTAGTAGGTCTAGCAACCACATTCTACTAGGCTTGGAGGAAAGTTTGGCATATCTATCTGAAGGAAACCTCAATGCATATGAGTCTGACCCTTTCTGTATTATACTTTTCTTGTCTAATACATTCTGTTTCTTTCTGGTTTCCTTTTCTACCACTAAATAGTATATGGGCTTTGAACCAAGTTGTTCGCCAATTGGAAGCTCTCAGGTGGATGCTAGTGAATATGGTGCCTTGTCCACCGTCTGCTAAGTTTGGATAAATATCTTGTTGTTTAACTCAGCTTCCTAAACCACATTTTATTATATAGGTGCATCTCTGCTGTAATTGCGGCAAATGAGTTTGTTAGATTGGAAAGGGAACACCAGCAAAAACAGTATTTCTCAAATGGACATGTTACTGAGTCGTTGGATCCTGAGATAGTCAACCGCTTATCAGCTGAAACAAATGTAAAGTCTGCAATGCAGCTGTTTGTTAAGTTCTCTGCTGGAATAATTTTGGATTCTTGGAGTGAAACCAACAGGTAAGAATGATAATCTTTTCATAGTATACTTGAAAACACCTACTTGTACCATCAACTGCGTGGAATGGGTATCAATCATGCCTGCTCAGCACATGTTGATAAAAGTGGTTCTCTAGTTATAATGTGTACACGCTTTACATATTTCTACTGTGTACTTATTCCTTCTGTTCTTGCTTCTGAACCTACAAAACAGTTTTATCCAGTCTGGCTGACGTCTATTTATCATTTTTCTTGAAGTGCTCAAACTGTCCAATGTTGATGGTCTATATGTACTTAGCTTTTAATTGCTCGATATTATTCTGAAAGTTCAGCTTTTGATTTTATACTTGAGATAATTTTCCCATCAGACTTTCAATTCTTAATTGCTATAACATCTTATAAATTTTCTTGTTAACCATTATCCCAATATTTTTGTCACACATTTTATGATTCTTTGTGCTTTGTGGTTAGCGATCTTTGTATATTGGTAGCGTTGACTTCTCTTGCTTTGGGAAAATGGATTTGCTTATTTACATATAGGTTGATCAATTTTGATTCAACTTGTTCAGACCACTCAATTTATTTTTAAGTTTAAAATGTATTAAATGCAGTGTTCAAAAACGCGCTAGGCGCTAGTTGGGCGCCAGACTGGGGTCTAGCGCCTAGGGCGCTTAGGCGGGGACTAGGAAAAATGAATTTTTTTCTTTTTTCTAAAAACCTTTTGATGTAATTTAATATTATTTTCAGGTAAATCAAAGTTGAAAAGACAAGTGAAATAATGGAATTAAGACTCAGAAAATAAACTATGATATTAGTTATAAGTTCAAGAAGGTAGAAGTAGCAATAATACAACATAAACCATATCCGAAGAATCTAAGTCTAACTATCTAATTGGTCTTCTTCCTCTCCATATTCTTCCAATACACGATCTTCATCGGACTCAAAGTCAAATTCATTAATTTCTTGCTCATCTTCTTCTTCTGATTGAAAATCATCTTCATGAAGCTCTCTCATCCTAGAACTTCTTCGAGCTTGAAACATCTCGTCTGCTCCCGATGCTTCACCAACCACTTCCCAAGTGAGCCCCGTACCAGGCTCAACTTCTTCAATATGTGATGTTAGATTACTAATTTTCTAAAAGTTCAAGCTCTTAGCAAAATAGCTAATTACTTATATAAAGTTCTATAACAATAAAATGTATAGTAAAATTATTTTTGAGTTTGACTTTGCCTAACTGACTCCAAATGCCTAATAAGTGCAACCACATCAAGGTTAATTTTGTTGAATTGTTAACCACCATATTCTCTAAAAGTTCAAGTTGTTAGATCTAGGGTTTAGTTTTATCTTTTATATTATTATTTTACTTTTAACATGCCCCCTCATGTGTGGCCATGTTTCACTGCATAACTGGTTCAAACATGTGCAACAATTTAAATGTTGGGTTGGTGGTGAGATTTGAATTTAGAACCTTTGTTTGCTTGATATTTATTTGTTTTATGATTGATTTCCACCTCAATTCTATTATATAAGTGTGGGTTTAATTTGTTTATGAGGAAGAAATTCTGTATTATTCTCTGATGCCTAATTCCACATACCTGCAGGCTTTATATAGAGCCTGCCTCCTAACTGATATAACAGAAAAGGGTTGGTCTGTTGTACAGTTAGCTCCCAACCTTCTAACCGTTTAACCTTCCAACTTCCTAACGACTTAACCACCCCAGCTAACTAACACAAGTGGTTATCTTCCCAGCTAAATAACAGAAGTGGTTATCCTTCCCGGCAAAACTACTTGTTTACCCCTAGGGTTGTGACAATAAGTTTCCATTTTAGAAAAACTAAAACATACTAGGACATATTTTGAGTATCTGATGCATACAATGGTGTTTGGCATGGTACATGACAACACAGCACCTTTTTAGACGTGCTTGTTTTGCTTTGACTTTCCAAGCTGAAGGAAAATGTGAGGACAAGACAACAAAACATTCCTCAAGATGTTTTCAAAGAAGTCCAGGTTTTGTTGCTCACTTTTAATAGGTGATCTTATTGTGTCAGCTATGTCAGCCATGCATGTGATGTACACACTTGCAATGATTGTTATATGCCTCTTGATGTTCGCTCCCCAAAAATATCTCCCTTATATTTACTGAGAACCTTGCAAAAGTATGAGGTTTCTTGTGATGGAACCTGGAGTCCACTCAAAGAAGCAACGCTACAAGGGGGAGAAGTTGGGATCATGAAAACTTAGTACACATTCCATTTTTTTTTTTCTTTGACACAGTAGATCATTGTCCGGTTTGGAACAAAATTTTGCCTAGTCTTAATTTTGTATAACTTTTCTCTGGAGAGTTAATACAATGCTATAGCTCAACCTTATCTGAGATTGAAAGAGTAAGGTATATAATTTTTCATGGTGAGTTAAAAAATTACAGTTTTTAAGTAGAAGAGAAAGAGAAGATGAAGAAAGAGAGAAGATCTGCACAACATGCGCACGTGATACTCTCTCATTATATGTTTAATTGTCCTTCAACATACTATGCAAAAGATTAGAGGTTTTCACTGACACATCTATGCAAGGTATTTCCGAAAGCATTGTTGAATGTTAAAACTGGACAAGGGAAACTAAATTTTGTGACGACCATGAGATGGTATTCTGGGTAAATTCTCATAAATAGTCAAAATTGTGATCGCATTTGTTAGTTACATAATACTTTGTATATGTAAATCTTCAAATTGTCAATATCCTGCTTTTCTTGACAGATCCCATCTTGTGGCTAAGATTATTTTCCTGGACCAATTGTGTGAGATCTCGCCATACCTTCCAAGAAGCTCCCTTGAAGCCCACGTCCCCTACACCATTCTCCGATCAATATATAGCCAGTACTATGCAAATTCCCCCTCTATGCCGATGGCTTTACTCACTGCATCACCACGCCATTCACCTGCTGTATCTTTATCACATGCATCACCTGTAATCAAGCAATCGCGGGGCGATTCAACTCCTCAGCCAAGTGTCAATGATTCTGGTTATTTTAAGCCATCATCAACCCATGGCCAAGAACAACTATATGATGATAGTGGAAGCATACGAAGCATGGACAACAAACATAGAAATATTAGGCGGTCAGGTCCACTGGATTACAGCTCAAGCCGGAAAGTGAAGTTTGTTGAAGGCTCAACATCAGCTAGCAGGGGACCCAGTCCACTGCCGAGGTTTGCAGTGTCGAGGTCAGGTCCTATATCATATAAGTAGTAGGGAGGAAGCTTGAATTAGACAAAAGGAACAGTAAATATCTAATGAAACATCTTAGTAGGTTCGTGTAATTATTAAGCTTATATAAATTTTGGCTATATGTGTTCACTTGATCTCCATGCATGAGCTAAATATTCATTAGTAGAAGGTTAGCCAATTGTCTTGGAACCATACAAGCTCTACATCTGTGCTCCCCAGCAGTTGTAAATTATGCAGCCAGAAAGTGCCGAGATGAAGCAGAAAAGCAAGGGAGGGAGAAGAACCCTTTTATTGAAATTGTGGAGTGTTTCGTTACAAGGCATTGCCTTGTCAAATTTTGAACTTGCTATTATAGGAGAGTGCATGTATATTTTGCACACTCCATCGGGTAGCTCAGAGATTGATATATATATATATATATATATGCATAGATTTTGTTGTAACTTGGTTCCTGTGTTTCATTTTTTATGGTGGTTGTAGCATTATGACCATCACATTTGCTAAATTTTGTTACATTTCATCCACTAGCCTCTACTGAATGATGTGGGTCAATGTCAGCTACAGGAAATCTTTTTCAAACCTTTGGTCAAGTTGCCATGTCAGTGCAATTCGAACATGCAGAAGATCGGGGCGAATTTAAAATTACAATGTCGTGAATCAAATCGAAATATTTCATTCCAAAGGGGCACCAGTGCAAATAAACGGGAGTTATGGATAAGGACGTCACATCCCTCTTGACATAATTGATTTACCATCATACATAACTAATTACAACCTTCCATTCCATGTTCATGCCATGATAGAAACAAAATACAATGAGAGCGGCAGTACGTGTATAGAGATTATATATTATCGTAGCATCGAGCTTGACCATACTCTCCGACAAGACAGGCTCAACGGAGGTGGTGCCTGCAAGATAGTACTGGAAATGAAAATAGTGCCGAACGAACGAAAAAACAAGAAGAAAGGTTAATAGAATTAAAGGGAGAGGCTCATCAAGTAAACAAGAAAAGATAACCTCAAAGTTTCCTTCGTTCCACGTCGAACTTTGCAACGTATTGTTGGAAACCCTAGACGTTGGTGAGCCTCAAACCGGTGACAGCCAGAGAACCCTGGGGCAATTCCAGAAGGGAGATTGAAGTTTGAATCAGGTATGACTAAATTAGAAGACAATGAATTTTTTTCTCTCTCATATATATGGTATGATTAATATTCGTTCTAGTCGTTGCAAATGAATGAGAATCATTGAAGAAACAGCAGTGTCATAAGAATTTGTCATTGGCGTATTTAAATGAGCACGCACCATAGTAAACTCCATCAACCTCAAGCACATCAATCTGCATTTGTTACAAAACAGAGTTTAGAAAGCAGTATTTGCAGAACTGTTGATACAAACCCTTCATGACTAGACTGGCATGAGAGAGCCCATATGGATGTGGAACAGCAAAAATATTGCAGAAAATCAAAGAGAAAGAGATGCAATTAAGCATATACCAAGGGATGTGAAACAGCAACAATATTGCAGAAAATCAAAGAGAAAGGGATGTAATTAAGAAGATGAAAATGGAGAGAAGATGAAGTTCAGAAGAAGAAAAGAAACCAAAGCTTCAATAGAGAGGGAGGGATTTCAGACGGGAAAATTACAATTGTATTCAATATCATCAAAAGGGTCAAGTGTTGTTACATCGTAAGCCTATTTATAAGCTCCAACCCTATCCTAAATAAAACAAATTTAACCAGACTACCCTCAAATCTAAAATTTAATATCCTGAAACTTTGTAATCCTCATTCCTCAACACTAAGAATGCGAAAGAAAAGTAAAATATGGGTTCCTTTTACACCAAGTGTTCATCGGTCACGTTCAAGTTCAAGATATAATGGCTGGATGAGTGAGGTTAGATGGTCGTGGTGTAGGATAGTAAGAGAACAATATTTAAGACCATGAAATCTGGTAATGAGAATTATCCCATCCCATCCCATCATTTAATTTGTTGCATTATTACTGATGGAACAAAGAGAAACCATCGTCTCTAATAAAATAATAAAGTGGCACTCACAAAAATGTAAACAAAATAACTAGGAAATTTTAATTCTCTGGGTAAGTAAATTCATTCTTTTAAAAAGAAAGTGTACTGCATATTGGAACATAAATTCAAAAATGTAATTATCACTTTTGCATGACATGTGGAGTGTGCACAATCAAAGCATGATGGGAAACTTTAATCAGTAATGTTGGGCAGTCTAGCACCTGACGTGTGCAAAATATGAGCGAGCATTGTCACTGGTTAAAGAAGTATAGACAGGCCAACAGAAGATCAGATAATATGCACACATTTACATATCTACTATTTCCACTCCTGATTTGTGAGTTGTTGGTCTCAAAGATGCAAGATAGACGTCAAGAGTATTTTCTTCTCTTTGAAGACATGCTTATTCAATGCCACCAAAGGAGTTTTGTGATTTCTAAACTGGTGAAGCTAATATCAACACTTTCAAATGGGAGCTGAATTTAGCGATGATGAAACTTCACCACGATCCAAGCCACAAATAAGTTAGTATCACGGATTTATGAAGACAACCATACATAAAATAAGGGGTTTGAAATAGCTTTTGAGGACAGCAAGCAAATTAGGGTTTTGTGAATGTGGCAAGTGGAAGTAAATAAACCTTGAAAGGATTTGGAAGAATAGTTATACCGGAACTTGAAGGCCGATCTGGGAAATGCTGTCCATGAGGTCCTTGACTTTGTGGGGATCGTTGGCTCTGGTTCTCATCAGCGGCCTTCGAATTTGGTTTAGGGGAATTTCCAGAATCACAGGCCCTGCCCCTCCTTGTTGCGACGGGCCACCGGAAGCAGCACCTCAATTAAAAAAGAGCCAACCGTAACAACATCGCCGCAGCCGTGAATATAAACAACACCCATTCACCACAGACCATCATCATCATCATCATATTATTATTACTATTACTATTATCTACTCACATCAAATACGAATTCTTTGTGCCCTCTACATGCGCAGAGAGGCACGCAGAGAAATCACTTTGTTTTCATTCCAAAATCCTGAAAGGCAATTACTGATTTGCCTATACATGGACATAACTCAATCTTGACACACACAAAATAGATGTTTACATAATTGAACTTGTGCAATCCTACGCTTTGTGAGTTATAAATAGATGGTTGCGGAGAGAGAGAGAGAGAGGGGGGGGGGGGGGGGGGGGGGAATAGTTACCATTAGAAGAAGAAGAAGAAGAAGAAGAAGCAGAAATGGAGAAGTTCCTGTTGTAGTAGTTGGGAAGTCGCAGAAGCAAAGCCGCCATTGTTGCTTCTCTGCTTTCGTGGAATTCTCACCACAAACACCTTCGTCCTGACCTGACCCTGCAGGAAGGATGTGTCCTCTGTTAGAGAGAGAGAGAGAGAGAGAGAGAGAGAGAGACCAACTGACCAAAGCATTGCAAATAGTCGTATTTAAAAAAAAAACAATTATTATTATATGTTTAATGCTCCTTATAATAATAATAATAACAATAATAATAACTCTATTTGAGGGCAAAATTTGAGAAAATTATTAATTGAGTTTACAAAAATTGATTTGAGGCGGATATTAAGTAGAATTAAGAAAATATATTTTTATTAGAAATTACGAGTCCTTTCGCCAACTGCTACGAAACCCTTCTTCCGTGTAGCCATTTAAAAGGCCCCATTTCTAGGGTTTTGGTCGGCGAACTCGCCGTGATGTCTCCCTCTCCCTCTCCCTCTCCCTCTCCCTCTCCCTACCGTACCGTCCAAACTCTCAATTTCGCCGTTTGAAAGATGCTCTGATCGAATTTTCAGTTGATACACACACCCGAGCAGAA
Source organism: Diospyros lotus (assembly GCF_014633365.1). Lineage (NCBI taxonomy): Eukaryota > Viridiplantae > Streptophyta > Magnoliopsida > Ericales > Ebenaceae > Diospyros > Diospyros lotus. The sequence goes on from NC_068345.1 coordinate 35,061,863, forward strand.
TAAATAAAGAGGCGGAGAGGCTCGGATGGTGAATGAAAGGTACGCGAAGCACAGAGAGAAGTGAATCCGGTCGTTCCCATGCTTCATTTTCTGGTTCTTAACTCCCATTTCGGGCGTACTTGTTGCGATATATCAGGAACCCACGAAACAAATCTTAAAGAGTCTTCTGTGTGCATAATTTGCCATGTTAATGCGCAGGATCAATAAAAGGGAAACTCGTTTGTGTTTTTCTGAAATGGTTTGCCGACTCAGCCATTTGTTTCTCTCTCCCCTTGTCCATGAAAGTCCGTCTGCTGCGGAGAGTCAATATTTTGTTCCTTTCAGAATTAGAAGATCCTTTCACGGTTGTAGGCCTGCCCAAGCTTCTAGGGTTTATATTTCTAATAGATCAGCTCATTCACCTCGTTCTTCTGTTGCGCCCAACAGAATGTCACGACTTGCGAGGTCGGAGGCTCAAGATGCGCTTTTCGATTACTTGCACTGTACTAGAGGCTTCTACTTCACGGACGCTGAACACATTAGCAAGAACTCACCCCATTTTGTTCAGGCCTTACTGTCCCGGGTTGATAATGAACATGATGTGTCGCAGGCTCTCTCCAGGTTCCTTCGATACAATCCCATTAATGAGTTTGAACCGTTTCTGGAGAGTTTGGGTTTGGTTCCCTCAGAGCTCGTATCGCTTCTTCCAAGGGATTTGATGTTTTTGAGCGACGATCAAGTGATGCTTGATAATTTTCATATTCTTAGCAATTATGGCTTTCCTCGCAGTAAGATTGGTAAGATATACAAGGAAGCTAATGAGATATTCAGAGATGATTCCACATTGTTGGCTTCGAAACTTCGTGCTTATGAGAAACTAGGTTTGAGCACATCCACAGTTGTTAAACTGCTGAGTTGCTGCCCCTCACTATTGATTGGTGGCATTAGCAAGGAATTAGTTGGAGTTCTTGAAAAGTTGAAATTACTGGGATTTGAAAATGATTGGATTGGCGGGTTTTTATCTGGGAAAAACACGCACGATTGGAACAGAGTGCTTGATACAATGAACTTTCTCGGTGAAGTGGGTTATAGTGATACACAGATGGCGGTTTTGTTTGCATCAAATCCTGCATTGCTGTTTGAAGGTTCTGGGAAGAAAATCTATGCAATAATTGCCAGGCTACTTAAATTGGGGCTTAAGATGAGTCAAATTTATACTTTGTTCTCACAAGATCCTCAAATTCTGTCACCCAAGAGAGCCAAGAATCTTCTGCAGACAACATGTTTTCTGTATGAGATAGGAATGGAAACCAGAGACATAGCAGATATCATAGCCTCTAATATTCTACTGCTGGGATCACATTCCCTGAGACAACCTAAAACTGTTATGAGGAACTTAAAGGTTGACAAAGATAGTTTATGTAAAATTATAAAGGAAGATCCTCTGAAGTTGTTAAATTTGGCTGGTAAATCCAATATTAGCTACATCAAACAGTTATCTTCACAAATTCATGGTAAGTTTCTTGAGAAGACGTCATTCTTACTCAAATTAGGTTATGTTGAAAACTCAGATGAGATGACAAAAGCTCTGAAACTGTTCCGAGGCAGAGGCGACCAATTACAGGAGAGGTTTGATTGCCTGGTACAGGCTGGCTTGGACTGCAATGTTGCAGTAGGTATGGTTAAGCATGCTCCATCTATGCTAAATCAGACCAAAGATGTGATAGAGAAGAAGATCGACTGTTTGAGAAACTGCCTGGGCTACCCGCTGGAATCAGTTGCTGCGTTTCCATCTTATTTGTGTTATGATATAGATAGAATCAATCTTAGATTTTCGATGTATGTGTGGCTGAGGGAGAGAGGTGCTGCAAAGCCAATGCTGTCTTTGAGCACAATTCTTGCATGTTCAGATGCTCGATTCATAAAATATTTTGTAGATATTGATCCAGAAGGTCCAGCAATGTGGGAAATTTTGAAAAAGAAAATGTTAACTTAAAGCTAAGATGAAATTTTGTTACCTTGTTACAGTAGAGGTTCAATTTTTTATTTTTTAATTTGCTTCTCATAAATAACACTCTGCCGTGCCCTTGTTCTGAATGTTTTTCATGTCATCTTTTGAGTCATTTAGAATGAATCTTTGCAGCTGAAGAATTAGTGTTGACTGACTGCTCTATGTAAGACTGGAATTGTTGGTTTTGCTTTGAGGTCTTGGGAAAGTAAAGCAGGCTGTTTCACTTGTCATTTCAAGGAACGCATGGTTTTTTTATGTTCTGTGTTACATGCCATATAGTTGTGCTGTTGAATCCAGTGCTAGTCTTCCATCAGATGCTTTGGTAATATTTTTCTATCGTCAGTTTCAATGGATATTAAACATATCTATGGAAGAGAAGGGTTGCAGAGGCATTGAATGTCTCCTCCAAGATTGACACGCGATAGAACTAAATGGATAAACTGCGCACCACTCTCAAGATGAAGGATTACTCCACCTTAGAGATACAGGGCATGGGACACTCACCCCTCTAACGAATCCACCAGAGAGATACAGAAAGGTGAAAGATAAGTCACCACTTAATGGAATCCATCAAAGAGATACAAGATTTTAGATAAGAAAGCACAAATGGCTCTTCAAATCCCTCACGATAAAGTTTAATTAATCTCCCAAAATTTCTCATTCTGATACAAGAGTAAATTATAAATAAATGGCCTTGGAACATCCCTCCAGGTATAGGAAAATGGAGTAACAACTCATTGTTTTCATTTTAAGCAAGCCTATCAACTTCCAAGAGCCTGTCCAACTATCTATTAAATGCTGATTCTGACTCCAGACTATTCTTGGCAACTAAAAACTATAATATCAAAACTTTTGCCACAAAATTCTAAATCAATTGATTCTTGTTTCATATGAAACTAACATTCAAAGCTTTCAAGTGACTATTCATGGGTCACCATTGGGCTTGGGCTGAACGTCCAGCAGTTGGAAATATTCTGGGCTTCATTCTGGTCTTCTGACGACAAAATGGGCAAGTTATGTGCTCGGATCAATTCTTGGGTTTCCTCATGAGATGCTCCCACATCAAAGATGTTACTGGTTCGTTCATTTCTTGAACATTATATGTCCAATGAAGTGGAACTTCTTGAAAACCTGATACTTTGTTTGAGTGTGGTTTTTTCGCATGTTAATGTTAATACAGGGTCCCTTGTTATGCTCTCCCAATTTGCAAGTGCAGGCTCCCCTTGTTGATATTTGATAATTCATTCCCAAACTCACTCTTTAACAGTTCCCACATTTTAGTGATTTGCTGCATGTTCCTCTTGTAAGTGACTGGACTTAATTTAAATAGGCCGAAATGACTGATTAATTTTGATTTCTGTCTAATTTTTTAATTGAATAAGTGTTAACCAACCATAATAAAATAATTATATTATTAACCAAACAATAATTATATTTATAATACTGTAAGTATTGCTCGAAAATATAATTATTATAATATTATATCTAAACTAACAATATAGAAATATTGAAATAATGTAATACTGCACAAAGAAAAATAAAAGCACAACAGTATATAAGGGGATGATAAAATCAAGACTTGTGTAACACACAGTTCCCTTAAAATAGATTTATCGCCTCACCGAAGGTGTTAGAGACTAATTGGTGTCTGTTTTTCATATTACAACAGTTTACAGATTAAGAAGTTAGCACAAACTTCAGAGTCTAACAGCAAACTAGAACACTAGTTGAACACTCTTAAAACTAGAAAAGTATGAGAATTTTTAAAAAATAATTCTATTGTGAATTCTCTCATTTTTTTTTCAATGGATGAAGCCCTCTGTTTATAGAGTAGGAAGAAGAGGAACGGAAGAAAAAAAAAAGAAAAAGAAAGAAGAAAAAGAAGGAGGCAACTACTGATGAGGGTGGTTGTTTTCCTTTAAAAATATAATATAATATCTTATATTATATTAATTAAATAGTAATTACATAGTGCTTTAACATTATTAATTTTAATTAGCCGCCTTACATAGTGCACCCTCATAATTCAGTGCATAGTACACCTTTTGTATTTTTTCCTTTCTTTTACTTTTACAATAATATAAATTATATATTATAATACACATGCCTCAAACCATTTTTTAATCAATTTTTCATTCACCCATTTATCAATTTGGACATGTAAATATATAAATATTCCAAATTTTCCAACAATCTCCCACATGAATGAAAATTGATAGAGAAAACATTTTGACACAGTGATAGTGTTCATCAACCAAAACCTGCATAGGATAGATAGGTGTTACTCCTTGAATCTTCCATTGTGAAAATATATTTACTTTACGAACTGTTTAGTAGATATAATATCCTTGAATTGTTCTGTTATCTATGTAAATGATAACATATGTCACACAAAAATCTTCCTATCATTGTTCAGTTTTCATGATTATATTTGTTTTGACCATGAACATCAACTTAGTTCCAAGAGATGTTTTGAAAGAATTGAGCCCTATACAATTCTCGTTTGAAGTGTCCCTACTTCTCTCTCACATAAGTGATTTCTTAATTTAGGGTAACTCGCTTACTCCACTCAAAACTTCTGAGTTTAAGAATCATTAAAAGAAACATCGCTATCTTTTTTCTCACGAATATCATTGTTTCATTACAAGAATGTACTAGAGGATAAAACCCCCCACAGTGACCTAAGAAAGTTTTTATAATTAGATTGTTCATTTGAACGTAGATCTTGGGTCCCTAGTCAACTAAGTTAGGTTTCTATTGTATCAATTTATTCTTTCAAGAGCTTTAGTCTCATTCTTCTTGACGATTTTTCAACTAACTCTCTATTCAACTCTTTGGTTAGCAGATTCGCAATATTATCTTTGACTTCACATAATCAATAGAGATAATTCCAATTAAGAGTAGTTGTCTAATAGTATTATGTCTACGACATATATGTCTAGACTTATCATTAGATATGTTACTTTGTGCCCTTCCAATTGTAGATTGACTATTACAATATATATATATATATATTGGAGGCACAAGTTTCTACCATATTGGAATATCCTCTAGGAAATGGCATAGTCATTCTACTTCTTCGCCATATTTGTCTAAGGCAATAAACTCAGATTCTATAGTGAATCTAGCTATAACAGTATGTGTGACACCCGTAACTTAAAAACATGCTTAATAATAATAATAATAATAATAATAATAATAATCATGTGAATTTCAAGGTTAAGCGCAGACAAAAAAACTTGAGAAATAGAACTTCTGTAAACTTAAATGAAGTTTCAAATATAATAAAATTCAGAGCATGTTTCGTGTAAATATAAAGTTTGAAACTGAAAACATGGCTTCAATAGAAGAAAGAAAGATTTAACAAATATACTTTGTAACAATAACATCTAAATTGAGAAATCCAAACTTAAATTGAGACTCAGCCTTTTCATGAACTTATATAAGCTTTAAGGACATACGATGTAGCAATAGTGTACATATATCATAAGAGTTTAATACTGAAAATCTTTCTAAAACAAAAAGAGAGAAACAAGATTTCTAATATTGTAAATTCTTTTTAAAGGGCCACCACGCTCCACGTCCATGTCTCGATCTCATCATTCATGATCACCTAGGGGGAACATAAATGGTGAGATTATGCAAATCTCAGTAAGTACAAGAGAACCATTAGATGTATTTAAATATGTCATGACATGAACTTGAAATATAAACATATAACATAAGGGGACACGATAGGTTCTACCAACTTGCAGGGGTAAGAACCTCTGTGCGTAACACTACTAAACCTCGGTCTCGTAAGTTGCTTGAAACATAACATGAGGGACCACATAAACATGATTCCCGAGCGTGCCTAAACATCGTAGATAGTTCATAGTGTACTTACTTCAACTTGGTTTGATGAGATTTGAATGTTTAAGGTTTCACACTTTACTGTGTTTGCTTTTCTACAGAAAACACATATTTTATTGAACTAAACCTAAAATAATTTTACATAGGGTTGTAGGAAATTGAATAAGGGGTTGATACTTTAAATTTCAGACGAAAAGGGGTTGTCACGTGCCCTTACCCACCGACGGAAGGTGTCTTACGCGCCTTCACGCGCAGCCACTTCCCGACCCGTGAACTGCACGCGTTGTCCATAATTTTCGTGACAACTTTGCACCCTTTTGGTTTTTCTGTCATATCTCCCTCGTTTTAACTCCAATTTGACTGTCGTTTTTTCCTACATGCTCCTCTTTCGTCCTTCTATAGGAATATAAAAAAAATGGACTTACCTTGCTATTTTTTGGCCATTCAAGCCCAAACTCTGTCAAAGCTCTATTTCTCCAGCATGGTTCATATCTCCTTCGTTCTTTCACCGATTTCCCTCGTTTTTCTTACAGAATCTCTCCCTCTCACTCTTCACCTTTACACCTCTCAATATGGCATAAACTTAGCTTCGAATGATTTGGAATGCCCAAAACTCAACCCAAATGTCTTATTTATAAAATTACCCAACAAATCATAACCTGCCACGTGTCACTTAATTATTTGGGACTCATCATGACTTTCATGTGTTCCCATCCAAATGGTGTCATGTGTCCTATATAATCATTTCTATCCATGTGTTCTTATCAAATGGTGCCATGTGTCCCATATAATCATGATGCCTCATTATTACTTTCCATGTGTGGCCAATAGTTTGAGGCCAAGTGTCCCAAGCTTGGAGGCTAAGAAATCTTGGTGGCTACGCAAAAGACTTGGATTTGGACTTCAAAATGATCCAAAGTTAAATTTGAAATCTATTTTAAATCTAAAGCCATATTTAATAAGATTTGGAATCCAAATCTAGATTTAAAATCCATTTGAAATCTATTTAAAATATATTATTTTCTCAAGTATCTGAATCTAAAAATCATGAGTATTACATTATATTTAAGTTTAAAAATTTTGGGTGTTACAGTATGTTTAGAGGATTTTCAGGCCAGAACTGCATCTACAAATGTGAATACATATCCACTTGTAGATTTCGAGTCTTTCACATCAGATATCTAGTTCGCATCACTATATCCTTCTAGGACAATTAGGTATCTGGTATAGTGTAACCCATAGTTACGAGTATATCGTAAGTACCTAAGTACTCTTACTATTGCTTTCCAATGGTCAGCATTGGAATTACTGGTATATTGACTCAGTCTATTGACTGCATAAGCAATATCTGGTCTAATACAACTCATTAAATACATTAGACTTCCAATTACTCTAGAGTATTCTACTTAAGAAATACTCCTACCTATATTTTTGGATAGTTGAAGACTAATGTCTAATGGTGTTCTAGCCACACCAGAATCATTCCTGATGAATTTTTCCAGAATTTTGTCCATGTAATGTGACTAACTTAGAATGAGACCATCTGATATTCTTGTGATTTTAACTCCTAAAATCACATCTACAAGTCTCATATCTTTCATATCAAACTTTGAATTTAACATATTCTTGGTAGATTTGACCATCTTATCATTACTACCAACAATAAGTATATTATCTACGTAAAGACACAAAATGATACAGTCATTTCTATGTCTTTAATATATACACACTTGTCACACTCTTTGATTTTAAATTCATTGGTTATCATTGCATTATCAAATTTTTCATGCCATTGCTTAGACACTTATTTTAAGCCATATGATGAGGGGTTAATATTTCCTAAATCTTAATAAATTATATCCCCATTTTGATTTTATATTTATGCTTAAAATAAATAATTATACGCATTACATATTATTTTCAAGATGAAGCGAGAAAGTTGACTTCTACAATTAATTAGGGGCATAAATCGAAACCGTTGGATGACCTATTATTGCCGCTCAAATTCAAGGGCTAATTATGGAGTCTAAAAGATGTTTCAAGTACACTTGGGTCAACTATTTAATGAATCCAACACAAAGAAGATCTAATCATTTTAATCACATAGAAGGCCCAAGACCAATCAAAAGCCCAACAAAAGTCTAACTTGTAGAAGACTTTTCTTTGTTTTATATTTTTATGAATGATTTACCATCTAAAGTCTTTTGTATTTTTATGAGTGTTTTACCACCTAATGTCTTTTGTATTTTGTGTATTTTCACTAGTTAAAGTCTTTTGTATTTTTTTGGTAAATACCCCCATTAGCTTAGTTATGATTATGTTTTGTGATAATGGAGTAATTTTATTAGTGCGGTCCTTATTACATCTTGTGGGTTATAAATAACTCACTTGGGTGCATTTATAAGCAGGCTATTTTTTATTCTTGAATGAAATCTTAGTTGTGTTCTTTGAGAATTGCTCTTGTTCTCTCTTATTTTCTTTCTTAACTTGAATTTTCTTGTGATCTTTCTATTTTTCTTTCTTCTGTTGAATTCTTATGTCATTTATTATTACTTTATTATCCACTGCCTAAATGGTCGATTAATTTTTGTCATTAAATTTTTGTAATTTTAATTCACGTCTTTTTATTATCCACCGCCTAAATGGCCGGTTAATTTATGCTATTTTAATTCCTGTCAATTAAATTCTATCATTTAAATTACACCATTTAAATTTTTGTCAATTAATTTTCAAATGAAGATGAGTAGCTAAATCCAATCTTGGGTTAAGGCAAGGACAATGTCCAATGCCAATGATTCCCAAAGAAAACTACACTTCAAATATATAATATTAATCTGATTTAATTTGAGCAGTATGCATATAGTGGATCTTTGAGTTTGGGTTGGAACATAAGCTTAACTTAGAATTTCCATCCCATGTATGGAGATTGCTAGACCTAAAAATATTTTCATATCCAAACCCAAATGATTAATCTATAGTTACAAATTATGTCAGTTAAATACAATTCAATTTATGGTAATTGCTTAACTTATAATCTCTTATGCCATGTATGGAGATTGTTTAACAAAGAATTATCATTATCTTAAACTATAGTCACTGACAGACATATTATTTGCATTTTGATTTATGGTAATTACTTAACATAGAATCCCTCATATCACGTATGGGGATTGTTAGAATTAGAATTATCATCATCTCTAAATACACTTAATGGAAAAAGCTCAAATTTGAACTCAAATTAATATTACTGATTTTTTCTATTAAATTGAGAATTAATTGGTGTTAGCACTGAAATTATGTTGACCCAAGTACTTTTACTTTCTACTTTTAATTTAAAATATGCATTGGTATATTTCATCGCTGTTAAATTAGGTTATTCACTACCTTGCTCTATTTTTGATCATGTGTATAAGTATTCCAACAAAATAACAAAAAAAAAAAATTAATAACCAACTTATTCTGGTATTTTTGTTTTCCATCCATATAATCTCCCTGTGGATCGACTTGGTACTCATCAAAATATAAATTTAAAACTCTACTCAACGCACACTCACACACGGGTGAGGATAAACACCTCACCCATTTTTGTTGAAAATAATAATTTCATATTTAATTTAAAATATTGTGTAAGGTGAGGGAGCAGTCACCATATAATGATTTTATCAGTTTACAGACTTTCTTTCCTTGTCCTGGAACTATAAAACCCTCGAGTTGTTCCATATAAATTTCTTCATCCAAAACTCCATTTAAGAAAGCTATTTTCGCATCCATTTGATATACTTCTAAATTTCATAGAGCTGTAATTGCAAGTTTCATCTAAATGGAATTTGTTCTCATTACAAGAGAATATGTATCAATGTAATTTAAGCTTTCTCATTGTCTATAACCTTTGATCACAAGTCTAGCCTTATACTTATCAATAGAGCCATCTGCTTTTATTTTCTTTTTAAAAATCCACTTGGACTCTAAAGGTTTACACCCTGTGGCAAATCTATTAGCTCCCAAGTATAATTATGTAAACTAGAATCAACTTCATTTTTATTACTTCTTTCCACAAAAGTCCCTCTGAAGAACATATAACTTCTTCATAATTTTGTGGTTCTTTTTCTAAGAAGTTAGAAAATTTGGGCTAAAAAATTTTTCTACTTTTATTCTTTTGCTTCATCTAGGTTCATTTTGAAGTTTTTGTTCATGTTTTGAATCCTAACACTATTCATTCATGATATCATATGTTCGTTTAAATGAACTTGAACTCTCCTTGGAGTTACAAGGAAACACTTCTTCAAAAAATGATGCATTTCTCGATTCCATTATAGTGTTTTTGTGTATGTCTGAATTTTTTGACTCATACACAAGGAATCGATAAGCATTATTGTTATGGGCAAACCCAATAAAAATACAATCCACTATTTTAGGACCTATTTTCATTTTCTTTCGTGTCGGAATAATAACTTTTGCTAGACACCCACACACTCTTAAGTATTTATAGGATGGCATCATATCTTTCCAGAATTCATAGGGAGTCTTTCTTCTTTCTTCTGAGGTATCTTATTTAAAAAATAATTGCTTGATAAAATAGCTTCACCCCACATGTTCTAAGGCAATCCAAAACTTATTAACATCGCATTTATCATTTCTTTCAATGTGTGATTTTTACGTTCTGCAACACCATTTGATTGAGGTGAATAAGGTGTTATGACTTCATGTACAATTCCATGTTATGCACAAAATTAACCGATTGGTGTTTCATACTCGCCACTTCGATCACTTTTCAACGCCTTTATTTTTTTGTTAAGTCGATTTCAACTTCATTCTTATAGAGAATAAATTTCTTTAAAGTTTCATCTTTACTTTTAAGCAAATACACATAACAAAATTTTGTGTTATCATCAACAAAAGTAATAAAATATTTATTGTCACCTCTTGTTTGTACAAATTTTAAATCGCACATATTACTATGAATTAAATTAAGGGGTTCGGTATTTCTTTCAATTGTTTGGAAAGATAATCTCATCAATTTTGCCTCTACATAAATTTCACAATTATGTTTTGAATCGATATGAAAATAGGGTATATGATCCAAGTTAATTAATCTACGCAATGTATCATAATTAACATGACCTAACCTACTATGTCATAAATTGGATGACTCAAGCAAATAAACCAAAGGCTTATTTGTTTTATTTATAATGGTCATTACATTGAGCTTAAAAAGCCCATATGATACATAACCGTTCCCAACATACATTTTATATTTTGAAAAAATAATTTTATCTTACTCGAATACCATACGGAATCCATGCTTGTTCAACAACGACCTAAACACCAGGTTCTTACGAATTTTTGGCACATACAACATGTTATTCAAAGTCAGTTGTTTTCTATATATCATCTTGAACACCACATTCCCCTATCCATTAATCTCAGAAGAAGTAGAATTACCCATGAACACATTCTCTCCATCAAGTGGCTTGAAGGTGGTGAATAGTTTCCTGTTTGATCACACATGCCTTGCGGCACCAATGTCAATCCACCATTCTCTCAAGTTAGACCCGACCAAGTTCACCTCAGATATCATGGCTGACAGGTTTATTTTGGACACATCTGTAATCATGGTATCCACAACATGTGCCTCATGGGCCTTAGTCTTCCTATTCGGAAGTCTACACTCCATAGATCTGTGACCCATCTTGCCATAGTTGAGGCATTTCCCCCAAAACTTATTTTTGGAGACTCCTCATTTGGGTCCCAACTTTGACTTGTTTTCTTATATTTGGAGCTTTGTCTATGCTCCAATACATTCGCTTTAGCAACAATAGGATTGAAACTTTTCTTCTCAAAGCCTCTATTGTCTTTGTAATACCCAAGAATTTGCAAATGACTCAAGAGTAAATTATCTTGGGGAAAAATGAAATTTACAGATAAATTGAGGTTATAGGGTAATTTTTCACCGCTATGAATAACCGAATTGACTACAGGAAGTGCCCTGAAGCCGTGATGTCTAAGGAAATCAATATGGTATTGACGATTATTTCAAGGCATGATTTATGACGTCGAAAGAAATTAAATCATAAATGATTTTTGGTACAGCTAAAATACAACTATGATTTAGGCAAAAAAATTGAGTAATTCTAGGGGACTTTTGAGAAGTCAACGAAACCCTGAGCAGGTTCATATTTGGTATGTAGAAAAACCCTTCAGTGGTTTCAGGAAGAAACAAAAGGGTTTGCGACTAAAATGAAGATTCGGGCCTAAGTGTAATTTCCTGAAATTACCAAAGAAAGGTAGAAAGGACATTGTTTCCAAATCTTTAGAGATGAAATGAAAGTTTTAGGACTTGAGGGTTGTAATGGAACTATTGGAAAGCTCAGGGGCTTCAAGAAAAGGACTAGAGTGCAAAATGAGAAAAAGTAGGGGTTGAAGTGTAATTTTTCAAAAGTTAGAGATGGAGCAATCTGCCATGGCCGACCAAGCTTCCACCTCCACCTTCCATCACCAAATTTTGTGGCAAAAGACTATAGAAAAGTGGCATAGGATGCTCTTGGGTCGAGCATAGGCCGACATTGGCCACGATGGTGACCAATTTTGCATGATTTTTGGCCATTTCTTGGCTGAAATTCCAATGCATTGATTCCATGTTTGGTGGCATTTTTGGACTAATCTGGGGCAAATAGAAGCCTTAGGGAGGTTGGATTGACTAGCCATGAGCATTTGAAGGCCCGAAATCGCCTATAAATAGAGGTATTCAGAGATGGTCGAATAGAGAAGAAAATTAAACTCTCAGATCCAAGAGTTCGGGGAAAAATTGAGAGTAACGAATAAGGGGATTTTTTTCCCCATGTCCATATGATCATTCCTGTGAAATTTGAGCAATTTTCATTAAAAGATGGGGGAGATATGAAGATTCGACGAAAAATTAAGTTTAGTTGGAAAATCAAGTTGAGCAGTTAAAAAATGGCTCTAATCAACCGATTTGAAGCTCTAATCCTGTAGATGACAAAGAGAGGAAGATGTAGGTTCAACCGGGAGGCAAAACGGAGCTTAAATGAGGGAGATATCGCCAAAAAAACAGAGTGGGACACAGTTGTTGGCGTGTTGGAGGAAGAAAACGACTGGCGCATGCAATGCACGTGCCAGCAGCAATCACGAGTGAGGGGCGCATGAGCCACCTTGTGGGGGTGTGTGAGGGCGCGTCCAGGCATGAAAAATTTTGAAAAATTTTGCTAAATTCCTATAAAATCGAGATCTAGATATCTGGGCAAAAAGTTTTGGTTTTGGCCTTCCTGATTTCTCGATTTTCGCAATGACCAGCCTCGTTTTGCATGCAAATAAAGCTTTGGGGTAAGTTCTGAAATTTTCTTTTGAAGTTCTTAGAATATAATGAATTGTTGTGGAAAAATATTTGAGAAAATAGTTAAGAAAGTATTTATTTGGAATTTTAAAAAGGAAAATGGGATAAAAATGGAGGAAAATGTGAAGAAATTGAAGTATTAAAATATTTTGTGAATGAATATGATTTATAGGATTGTTGTGCTAGAGGTTAAATGATTTGTGCAATTTTTTAGGCTTGGCACGAAAATTGAGGTCGGGCACGCAAATCGAGGCGATGAGCATTTTTTGAGGTATTCCGAACTTCGTGCTAAAGGTGAGTGGTTTTGTCCCAATGACTTATATATGATATAATTGCTTATATTATGCATAATATTCATGGAAGTTATAATCATCTTGTCATATTTGTTCGTATACTATTGCATGGAAAGTCGTGATTTTTATATAACACGATATTATTAGCATATTGATATTCGTGCATGGGATTGGAATGCCACCCTAATAGTGTAGCCATAATTTTCGAAGGGCAACTGATGGAACAATGTTAGGATTATTCTGCAAAAGGGTCAGGATTCTATCTTGGGTTCCGTGCCGGGCTAGTGGGCCAGCAAAGTTACACTAGGGCATATGAATGTTCATGTTATTGCATCATGCCTTCATGTATCTATTTTTAAATCCTCACTAGAAGATTCATCTTCTAATTGGGTTGTGCCCCTGGAACATTCAAACGTTCCAGTTGAGACTTGCAGTTTAGGCAAGGAAATGGTTGAGATATGGGGGCATAGGGTGACGTGTCCGATGGATTCAACATGTTTCGCTATATTGCTTCATCATGAAGAGACGAATATTCTTTAGTCTTATGTTCTGTTGAGGATTAAACTTGTAAGATATAAGTACGATATGTATTATTATTCGAGCTATTTAGTTGTTATCTCTGATAAATGAGTCTCCATGTATTTAAGTATTGACGACGTGACGTTAAACTATGGTACGATTTCCTATGTTATGAATAAAGTGAATTCGGTATATACCATATCAAATTTTGATTATTGCTTCTGCATTTATGATGATTACCTGTCTTAGCTTATTGATTCTTATTTTGGTATACTGAAAAGGTAGAGCGGGATTGTCCGGAAATGATTTATATTGAGCTATATTGAAAAAAAAAATATTTTCAAAAATTCTAAGTTATTTAACGCCCTTGAAAAGGCGGGGCATTACAGTCTTCTTCAATTCGAAGTCTAATTAACAGTCCTTCAAGGTTCATCTCCTTTCGCTTATGTTTAAGGTAATTCTTGAAATCATTTCAACCAAGAGGCAACTTCTGAATAACAAAAACCACTTGGAAAGATTCACTTAGGATCATCCCCTCTGCATGAATTTCATGTAAGATTACTTGAAGTTCTTGTACTGACTGACCACAGTCCTAGAATCCACCATTTTGAAATTGAGGAATCATCCAACTATGAAGTTCTTGGTTCCATCATCCTCAAATTTGTATTTTCAGTCTAAGAATTCTCATACCTCTTTGGTAGTTTTCATTATAATGTATATGTTGTACAATGAATCATGCAAACCATTTAAAATATAATTTTTGCACAAAAAATCAGAATGCATCGATGCCTTAACTGCATTGATTACTAGTATATCCGTTTCACCCTCCTTTAAACTAGGAGCATCCTCAATTAAGAATCTCACAAAATTCAATGTAGTGAGGTAAAACATCTTTTGCAGCCACCTCTTGAAATTCAACCCGTTGAATTTCTTAAACTTTTTGCCATGGCCCATAGGCACTACAACAGGCATCTAATGTAATACCCGAGAAATTCTAAAGGACTCAAGGGTAAATTATCTTAGGAGAAAAAATGAAATTTAAGGATAAATAAAGGGTATAATGGTAATTTATTACCGTATGAATGACCGAATCGACTGGAGGGAGTGTCCTGCAGTCAAGATGCCAAAGAAAAATGATGTGACATTAACAAGTACCCCGAGATAGGATTTATGGTGCCAAAAAAAATCAGATCGGGAATAATTTTCGGTACAGCAAAATGGCAACTGCCAATTAGGCTGCAATACCAAATTATTATAGACGACTTTCGAGAAGTCAATGGAAGCTTGAAGAGGCTTCGATTTTTCATAAGGAATAACCCTTCAGTGGTTTCAGGAAGAAACGAAGAGGTTTAGGGCCAAAACGAAGATTCGGGCCTAAGTGTAATTTCTTAATTTTGCCAGAGGGAGGTCAAAATGATATTTTTCCAGAATCTTCGGGGATGCAATGAAAATTATAGAACTTATAGGTCGCAATGGCAATATTGGGAAGCTTAGGGATTTCAAGGAAAGGGCCAAAAGTTCAAATGAGAAAAGATAAGGGTCAAAGTGCAATTTTCAAAAGTTGAAGATGGAGCAAATCTGCCATGGCCGACCAAGATTTCTCTACCACCTCCCATCACTGAATTCGGTGGTGAGAGACTCAAGGAAAGTGGCCTAGGATACTCTTGGGTCGAGTTTAGGCCGACATTGGCCAAGATGATGACCAATTTTGCATGATTTTCGACCGTTTTGTGGATGAAATTCCAATACGTTGAATCTGTGTTTGGTGGCGTTTTTGGACTAATCTGGGGCAGGTAGAAGCCTCAGGGAGGTTGGATCGACCAACCATGAGCATTTGGAGAGTCGGGGTTGCCTATAAATAGAGATTTTTGAATTAGCCGAATAGAGTAAAAAATTAAACTCTCAGATCCGAGAGTTTGGGCAAAAATTGAGAGCAATCGATAAGGGGCTTTTGTTCCCCATGTCCAGAGGATCATTCCTGTGAATTTTGAGCAATTTTCGTTGAGAGATGAAGGAGATATGGAGCTTCGTCGGAAAAACGAGCTTCAC
Source organism: Diospyros lotus (assembly GCF_014633365.1). NCBI lineage: Eukaryota > Viridiplantae > Streptophyta > Magnoliopsida > Ericales > Ebenaceae > Diospyros > Diospyros lotus. The sequence goes on from NC_068345.1 coordinate 35,077,917, forward strand.
CGGAAAATAGCTTCGAGCAGTCTGAAAATGGCTCTGTTTGTGGGAATTTTTAGTATCATCTTGTAGAGGATGAAAAGAGGAAACCATAGGTTCAAACAGGGGGTCAATCGGAGGTCGGATGAAGGAGATATGGCCATTAAATCGAAGGCAGCGCACCAGTCCGACGAGCTGGATGTTGAATAAGACCGGCGCGTGGGGCACACGCGCTAGTTGGGCCCCGCGAGTGGGTGCGCGTAGAGCACCTTGTTTGGGCGAGTGCAGGCGCGTCCGGGCTCCAAAAATTCTGAAAAAAATTGATAAATTCCTATAAAATCGAAATCTAGGTCCTTTAAAAAAATATTTTAATTTGGAGTTCTATAAGTCTCGATTCTAGCATCAAAGTGCCTCGTTTTACGTGAAAACGCACCATCCGGGTAAGTCCAGTATTTTTCCCTTGAAGTTTAAAGTCTATTATGAATTGTTGTGAAGATAGATTTGAGAACATAGTCTCGATGTATTTATTGGGATTTTCAGAAGGAAAAATGAAAGAAAATGAAGGAAAATAGGAAATAAATGGAATATTGAGGATATTTAGTAATAAATGTCATTTTTATGTTGAGGCAATCGAGATGATGTGATTGGTACAACTTTTGAGAGTTGGCACGAAAATCGAGGCGATGCATATTTTTCAAGGAAGTTCAAACTTGTGCTAAAGGTGAGTAATTTTATCCTAAACATGGTTTTGTGAGTTTTTCCTATCTTATACGAAATGATTGTTTATTATGCATGATGTTTATGAAAGATATATGTGCATGATATTTACGAAAGATATGATTCATTTTGTCATATTGCATGGAAAATTATGATATTTGCATGGCACGATATTATTGTTACGTTGATATTTGTGTATGGGAATGGGATGTCGCCCCCAGAATGTAGCCGTAATTCCCCTAGGGCAATGATGGAATAACGTTAGGCTTGTCCTGCAAAGGTTCGGGATTTGCCTAGGATTCCGTGCCCGGCTGGGCCAGGGAAGTTACACTAGGGCAAATATTTGTTCATATATTTGCATTATGCATTCACGTATCATGTTCTTAAACCCTCACTAGAAGTTTCATCTTCTAATGGGTTATGCCTCTAGAACATTCAACGTTCCAGTTTAGACTTGCAGCTTAGATAAAGAGCAGGTTGAGATGAGACGGTACATGATGGCGTGGCCAATGAACTCAGCGAGCTGATTTGAGTATGTTTTAGCTTATGCTTTAATGAGTTGAGAGACAGCAATGAATTTATGTAACTCTGTATTAAGGATATGATGTTAATGTATGGTACGGATTCTTATACTATTATAAAGTGAAATTGATTATGTACCATATCAGGTTTCGATTTTAAGCTTTCGCATTTATGATGATTACCTGTCTTAACTTATTGATTCTTACTTAGTGTGTTGAGAAGGTAAAACGGGATTGTCGAGAGATGGTTTAAAAAATATATATATATATTCTCAAAATTCCTAAGTTATTTAACGCTCGGAAAAGTGGGGCGTTACATCTAAGCTGTAGGAACAGATCCTTGCGCCACATTATTAGAGGTTCCAACAAAATTCACAGGAGTAGCCATCTCTTGAAACAAAACTTATCTATGAGGAATCTGTTTTAAGATTGTTAACCATCCACAATAAAATAATTATATTGTTAGCCAAATAATAATTATATTTATAATATTGTAATTATCGTTTGGAAATATAATTATTATAATATTATATTTAAACTAGCAGTACAGAAATATTAAAATAATGTAATATTACGCAAGAAAAAATAAAAGCACAACAGCATATAAATGGATAATAAAATCGAGATAGTGTAACACACAGTTCTCTTAAAACATATTCGCTGCCTCATCGAATGTGCGAGAGACTAATTGGCATTTGCTTCTTAGGGTTCAACGACTAACAAATTGAGAAGTTAGCATAAACTTCAGAACCTAACAGCGAACTAAAACACTAGTTAAACACTATTAAAACTAGAAATGTAATACCCCATGTTGGCATGAGGTTGCAACGTAATTTAAATGAGTTCAAAATACCAAAAAATTGACTTGATAGTAAAATAAGTTGTTGAATCGACGGTAAGGAGTGCCTCAAAACTTAGATCTCTAAATAAAATGGTATGACATCGACGAGTATCACAAGACGAGATTTATGAAGTTGAAAACAATCAGAACAGAGACAATTTTTGATACTACTAACTTTTAGCCTGAAAGACCGAATGATGGTAAGGGACTTTCGAGAAGTCCATGGAACCTTGAGGATGCTCAAATTTTGTGAATAGAACAACCCTTAAGTGGTTTCGAGATGAAACAAAAGGGTTTGCGATCAAAACACACATTCGGGCCTAAGTGTAATTTTTAATTCTAGTTAAAAAAATGGGTGAAAATGATATTTTTCCAAATTTATTAGGCCAATTGAGGAGAATGGGACTTAGGGGTTCATGTGATAAATTATCAAAGTCTAAGGACTTGAGGAAGAAGGCCAAAATGCACAACAACAACAACAAAAGTTGGGGGCCAAAGTGCAATTTTTGGAATTTGTTGCTAGCAGCATGGCCGACCTATCGCATCACGTGGAAGAAAAATTCGGCAATGGGACGACTAGAACTTGCCAGGGCATGACCACCATCATCTTAGGAAGCTTGTAGGCGACACAATAGCTTGTGATTAGTCAAGAAATGGCCGGATTTTGCTTATAAATAGGCAAAGGTTTCAGTAAAAAATGAAGCATCCAATCTCTCGAGTTTGGGAGTATTTTTGAGAGATTAGATAAAGGGATTTTTCTCTAGAGGTCTTGGGCATTATCTCTGGAGAATTTGAAGTGTTTTCATGAAGGTTTGAGTGGGTTTTGAAGGTGGTCGAAAAATCGGGTAGCATCGCCGGAGTCGGACTGTTTTTGGTCAATTTGGGGCTTCTCTAATGGTTGTTTCAGGCACCTAAGGGTGCCAAGGTGATCGACTTGAGGAGGGCTTCGAGGTGGTGCAAGAAGTTCGGTGATCAGAGCATCTCCGATGATCGAAAAAAATAAAGAAGACGACCAGCGCGTGCGTTATATGTGCGGGTCTTCATGTGTAGAGCGCATGGCTAGCGTGTGAGGGCACATGGAGTGAGGTATTTTTCTAAAAAAAAATTAATATTCTTAAAAAAATATTTTATGAATTATAGCGGAGAAAAATTTGGAAAAAACTTTAAGGAGATATTTATTTTAAAATTTTTGAGGAAAACATAAGAAGAAATTATGAGAAAATTATGAAAAATTAGGTGTTGATGTTCTTTTAATTGAATATGATGTCTAGAGATCGTTGGGGCTTAGGGTTGAGTAATAGTATGATTATCTGAGGCCCAGCACGAAAGTCGAGGTGGGGCACAAGAATTGAGATATTCTGAGTACGTTCAAGGTAAGTAGTTCTACTATCAAAACTTTGCTTATTTTATACAAATGATTTTGATTTGTAAAAGTTTCTACTTCAAACTTGTTTTATTTCAGGTGGTTCGACATTATACTTAATTTTGTTTCATGCAATGGTTTTGGCATGGGAATTGTTGATTTCATATGGATGGTTCATCCAAAATGTTTATTTACGTATGCATTGAAATGTCATTTTATGTAATGCATCATTACATGTCGTGATTATGACATGGGCATATGTGTCGGACATGAGTAGTGTTCTGGGATGCTTTTGAGTAGGAATGTAATCTTTGACGTGATTGTGGTGAGTCGGATTCCTGCGTTGATGTTGACTCTCCCGTGTCAGGAATGGTAACGATTGTTCCCGAGATATCAGAGATATGCGTTAATGTTGCCCCTCTTGAGCTAGGATTATGTTATACCAATGCGTCGATGTGATTATGTTGTCTTTAGAGAGATTATTCTTTTCCCGTGGTATGAGTTAAGCTCTGTATGAGATTCTCTTGGGCTAGGACATGTCGGGATATATCTATTGTTCATGGTCTTGCATACATTCACGAAAAGGTTTTGAACTTTCACTTAGATGTTTCAGCATCTAATTTGGATTATGTATCTAGAATATTCAAACGTTCCAGGTGAAAACAGCGGCGCTAAGGGAAATGAGGTTATCGAGATGTAACTGTTGATTACATTGGAGACCCTTAACATATATTTTGATTATATTTGAGGTGTTTAGTTGTGTTGCTGAAGGATTAATCTCTATGTATTTTGAGTCGAAATGTTATGACAAATAATGGTACGATTTCTATATTATGAATAAAGGAATTACAATTATATATCATTGAAGTTTCAATCCTGCTTCTGCATTTTATGATGATGTTACATGTCTAAGCTTATTGATTTTAAAATTTGATAATTGTAACATCCGAAATTTTGAAAATAAATAATAACTATTAATTCCAACGTTTTAGAGTAATTGGTGATTTATGGACTACTTGTGAGTTAAAGAAATTTAAAAGAGGATATTAAATTTATTGTATTTCTTAATGAGGAAGTGATCGGAAGTTTGTAGAATTCCTAGAACTTAGATTATAAAGTGTTTAAGGTAAATTAAATATTATAAAAATTAATATATATATATATAATAAAATAACTAAATAATTAAATAAAAGAAAAGATTGCAAATTGGAGCAAGTTGTGCGTAATTTACTCTCAAAATCAATAAGTAAACTATATATACATATATAATGTGGAGCCGCATCCAACCTTTGCGGTTGGGAATCCAATATCTTTCTAATTAAGTAAAATGGGATGTTAGCCTAGGGATGTGGGAATGGCTTGGCCACCAAGATTTGCCCTGCCAATTTAAGGCCATTTTGTCTAGAATGTATGCGTGAAGCAGAGAGAAAAAGAGAGGAGGAATGAAAGAAAATTAAGGGAGAAAAGGGCGCGGCCAGTTGTGAGAAATGGAAAAAATTTAAAGAAAAATAAAAAAAAATTGGGGTTTAATTAGAGTTTAAATTGTCAGGTAAGTGGGATAAATTATTAGGGGTCTCGTACGTCAAGATTATAATTTTTACACGGTTAAATCTAGGTATTTTGGAGTCGTAATCTTATTAATTTTTATAAAACGTTTTACTTTACAGCGGGAGCGCAAGGAAAGATAGAATCAACCAAATAAAGGCAAGCTCCTAACTCTCTTCTCCTATTCTTTATTTTTCGTGAAAGTCTCCGTGATTTTTCATACTTTAATCCCTCCTTCACCGTGATTCGATTCCACGCATTAATAACGATAATCTGCGTGGTAATCATTTCATAACTTATTAGTTAATAATGAGTTTATTGGTGATTAAATAGATTAAGTAAATGATGTTTTGGTGTCGTTCATTCTATCCGTCACAGAGCTTCGTATCGCTTTACTTTCCTTAGAAATGATGCTGAACCCGTTGGAGCTAGGTTCTTAGAAAATGGATGTGGTCAAGATTATGGAATTATGTTAATAATTTATTATGAATATGAAGATAGTTTCTTGTGTACAAGAAGAGATGAGAACGTGAATGATATAATGGTGTCTATATTGTCATGAATAAAGTGTGTGAAATGATGGGTTTAAGTGACTAAATTTAATGTGTGTCTTAAGGGTATGGGATACAAATCCACTAACTGTCGACCGTGGGTCGTGGCAGTGGATGGCTGGATGTATGGGCGCCAGTCATTGGTTATTACGATAAGCGCTAGACGGGCCAAAAGAGATAGTACTGTTAGATTCTCGCCTTGGTTTGTGCATATCATGATGTGTATGTTGCATAGGGACTGTGTTGCATTCATTTGGGAACATGCTTTGAGTGTGATGGGATGTGTGAGCATTTGCATAACCCGGTTGGTCTAAGAGCCAACTTGGGTACTCTAGGTGAGCCGGTACATTTAAAACATATCGCATGTGTGAATTCCTATGTGGGCGTAGCATGGCCTGATACTTGGTTTATGAGGGCCTTGACATCACGTTTATGCTATTGATGTCATTGCATTTCTTATGTGTTGCATTACATGGTGAGGAAAGTGATTTTGATGATGGCACGGACCCGGTAGGTTGGCTGGGGAGTGCAAGGCTATGATGATGGCACGGACCCAGTAGATTAGCCGGGGAGTACGGGTTCCGAACTTAAGGGTGAATGGTCTCATGCTATATACATGTTATGAATGTCAGGAAAAGCCGACCAAGGTCAGGAAAAGACAGGTCTTTATGGATAAGGATACGGTAGCCTATGTTAGGCTGCAACTAGTTTGTATGCGGGACTTAGGTGCCAATGTGTGGTTTATGTGGGCCCCAATGACCTTTATGTGCAGTTAACTTTTTGTTATGCATATAGAAGTAAGACACTTATGGATCATGACATGACATGGTTGCATTGACATAAATTGCATGGGGCGTCATAGGAAGAGTCTTGTTTGTACCCTACAGCCTTTCTTTCGAGAGGTTGCTGAGTCTCGCGACTCATCTTTGTTTTCCATCATTCCAGGTAAGAAAATCCTGAGATCGCAGGTACGCTCGACAAAGATGGGTCCAGATCACCGAGTCATGATGGCAAGTGCAGAGCTCTCCTGAAACTAGATTCTGGGTGTCGTGTGTCTGGGTCAGACTCATGCTTTTATGTTTTTGGGCCAAGTGTATGTACGCTCGACAAAGATGGGTCCAGATCGCCGAGTCATGATGGCAAGTGCAAAGCTCTCCCGAAACTAGATTCTGGATGTCGTGTGTCTGGGTCAGACTCATGCTTTTATGTTTTTGGGCCAAGTGTATGTTATGTAAGCCTAGGTGGGCCCAAATGGTGAATGGATATGTAAGGATAATAATAATAAGTTATTATATGATTAAAAAAAATTATGATTTTAATAAGGGTGGTGTGTGAGTTTTTAATTTGTATTATTGTTCTATATTACTCAAGTAATGACCCTCTCACGGATCCTCTATGCTAACGGGGGCTTCAGGAGGCGAGCCGTTACAGATATGTTGAGAAGATAGGATGGGATTGTTGGGAATGATTTATGTTGAGCGTATATTGAAAAATATATATATATATTCTTGAAATCCCGAGTTAACGCACACTTGAAAAAAGTAAGGTATTACAAGAAGAGTATGAGATCTTTTAAAAATTAATTCTATTGTGAATTCTTTTTTTTTTTTTTCAGTGGAGGAAGCCTTCTATTTATATTTATAGAGGGGGAAGAAAGGAACAAAAGAAGAAAAAGAAGAAGGTGAGAGGCGGCTACTGAGAAGGTGAGAAAAGAAAGAAAAAGAAGAGGGAAGGTGGCTATTGAAGTTGATGGTTGCTTCCCTTTAAAAATATAATATAATATAAAATTATATCTTTATATTCTTAATACAATATATTATATTATATTAATCTAATAGTAACTGCATAGTATCTCAACATTATTATTTTTAATTAACTGCCTCGCAGAGTACACGCATAATTCAGTGCATAGTATATTTTTTGTATTTTTTTTATTTCTTTTACTTTTATAATAATATAAATTATATATTATAATACATATATCTCAAACTATTTTTTAATCAATTTTCCATTGACTCATTTATCAATTTGGATACGTCCATATACAAATATTTCAATTTTTCCAACAATCCCTCACATGAATAAAAATTGATGGAAAAAATATTTTGACACAGTGATAGTATTTATCGGTCAAAACCTGTATAGGATAGGTAGGTGTTACCCCTTGAACATTTTCTTACAAAAATATATTTATTTTACTAACTGTCTAGTAGACATGATATCTTTGAATAGTCCTGCTATTTATGTAAATGATAACATATCTTATATCGAAATCTTCTTATCATTATTTAGTTTTTATGATTATGTTCGTTTTGACCATGAACATTAACATGGTTTTGAGAAAGATTTTGAAAGAATTGAACCCTATATAATTCACTTTTAAAGTGGTCTCACTTCTCTCTCACATAAGTGATTTTTTAATTCAGTCCTATAATATATAAATTATATATTATAATATGCATGCCTCAAAATTATTTTTAAATTAATTTTTTATTTACTCATTTATCAATTTAGGCATGTGAATATACAAATATTCCAAATTTTTCAACAAAGAAGTAGTTTTTCCAAACAATAGCCGTGATGTTATAATACGCAAGTGTACAAGGAATATTTGCATATTTGCAATCAATTTCAAATTTAGTTATATATATATGAATTGTGTTAGGTAAATGAGAACTCAATTCATCATTGGGCCCCTCCTCACTGCTCGGTGCTCACTCAACACCGCCCACATAAATTAGGAGTCTACGCCTCATCTCAATTTTTCAGTTGTCAATTCAGCAGGTTCTAATTAGAGATTTAGTAAATAAATAATTAAAATTTATGAAACTCGAACTTGAACTCCCAAATCTAACATTATTGCAAGTGAACATAACTTAACTTTGATAATTATGATTATATATATTTCACCAATGATATTGTCCTCGACCACTATCTCAGTAAAGGTCCCATCCTGTGCTTTTTTTTTTTAATTTAAAAAAAATTATTTGATAATTATGTTATCAGACATCTTAGATCCAAAAAAAATAGAATTAATGTACCTCGTTGAAATGCCTGCATGGGCAGCTCAGCTGGTCACAGTTGAGGGAACAAAGTGCCTCCAAGGTGAAGTTTGAGACAAAGATTAAGGATCGAGTTTCGTCAGCGACAGTGTGAGAGCAATCTCTCAAAATGAGGGGGGCTCTTTGTGCGCAGTGAGCACTAGTCTAACCACTGTATCTGGTTGAGTCACCATGATTAACTCCCTCACATTCTGTCGAGCCGAATATGGGAATGTCTAGGATGAGCGATTCACCTTTTGAGACGATGTACCTTGTTGAAATATGAAACTTTGAAAAACGTGACAAAGTCTAAAATACGAAAAGCATGAAAGGGACAACTGCAAATAATAACATGATTTGATTCCAATGGGACGGTGAGAGTGGAAATAATTGACCATTGTGGGTCAAAAGAAATTCCACCATGAAATAAAGCAGAAGCAAAGCAACCCCATTTGATGCTCACGTATCTTGAAAATGTGTTACATTAACTTCACTGTTCACAATTGGTCACCGACCCAAAAAATATAATCCACGTCATCCAAGTTTAAACTGTTTTGAAAATAAATTCACACACAAATCTGTTTTAACTTACTTATTGGATGCGTGTGATTTATGCTATCAAATCAGTCCTCAAAAACAACAAAGCAATATACATGAATGTGTATATATATAATGACGACACAAAAAAATGCATATATAAGTGGGTCTTCAAACTAGATAGAACCAACACTCAACAGAAAATGCATTCAGGACAGAGTCCATACACAAAAAAGTTAGCAGACCAACATTTGTTCTTCTTCTGAACATATATTACAAGAGCGGAGTCGATTACTTAAAACGCCTCTCGCGCTATAAACCTTCTTCAAAATTGAATTGGCCATCTCCTGCAACAGCCTATTATGTAGTAAACATATCGTCACAACTTTCTAACTTTATGATTTACAGCGTGTTTGAAGGGCGAGGACGATGAGGAAGAAAGGCCAGAGCGTGTACGCTCGGCCTTGTCCTTGTCAAATGCCCGCTGAACGTCTTCCTTGAGCTCCACGAACCGCTGCTTCTTCATTCTCTGCTCCTCAGGGGTTCCCTTCTCAAGATACAACAGGTCGGGTAGGTCATCCTCCATGAACTTGTCCAGCGCTTTCGAACAGCGCGGGAAATAACGCCGACCCATTTCCACTGCCACCATTACAATCACACAATTGTTAGTGGGAGTAAAATATAGTCTGGATTTTGGTTATTACCATGGTCGTAAATGATTGAGGCTTGGTCGCTGTCCTATCTGGCCCTCCTACTGAAAGCATTATAATATACGACACCTATTTGAATGGGCATGCATGCTACAACAAGATGAGTTCAAATAAGAAAAAATGAAAATACCAGTTTTCGAGAGAATTTTAATCCTTGAAAGTAGCCGCTTCTTCTGCATTATGGGTGTCTCATTCAGATCAACCTCCCTCAAGTTCCCATTTGAACCTCTTGATGTCAAGATTTCAGCAAATTCAGATGTCTCAGCAGAAGCAATTTCCATGGCTAGCTTGGCTTCAGTAGGGAAGAACAGTCGTGCAAATGCAACTGTTCTCATGCACGCAAACAGATTAAAAGTGATATTTAGCACAAATATACAAATCACAGGAATTCATAACACACACACATCAACTCATTATATAGTCAGTAAGAATGGTCCACATTGCTGGTGACAAGTTAATATACTATATTAGTTACTAAACCAAACCTCAGATAAACATGTTCATGACAAGCAAACATTCTTGCGTTGCATGCCGCTAATCCTTGTACCTGCTCTAGAATTCAAGGTAATATTATGGTAGCTGTGTCCATATCACTGATTTATTTTTTGGAAATAAGGAAAAAGACACATGTTTATAACATTATTGACTGCATATACATCCACGAAATGGTTTAACCAATTCAGGATTTGGCAATATTGGTTCCACTAAGTCTTGCCATAAATTTTAATCAACCTCAACAGTGAAATAAATTTGTTACTAGAAAATCAAAGCAAAAGGTAGTGATGCTGCATGCATCATTATCAAGATTTCTCTCTAGCTCTAATGTTGCAAAATCACCTGCAACATCATTTCTAACAATTTGGGCCCAATTTTTTTTCTAAAAAGTCCACTGCAAAAAATCTTACGCATATACAATCCACCACGAACCATCTTTTACCTGCAGCGGGCTGTTATGGCCTAACAACACCTTCTAGTTTTTTTTTTTCTTTTTTTAATCTTTCAGCTCCCCTAGACATTTAATATTTAAACTAGACACTGGATTGTGATACAAGCCCAAAAAAAAAAAAATTCAAAGATGCAATTTTACTGGAAATTAATGACATTATCCTTTGGAAGCAGGAAGTTTCGCAAACAATAGGTGAGAATCAAATGGATCATGAGATTATCCTTTAAGGCATTAAGATCTCTAATAAAGAAAGAAAAGAAAATAACCCAAAAAATTATATTGAAGAAATATCCAGTTTAATGGCAGACCAAATGCTTCAAATATAAAGATATGATAGAAGTAAACCAAGTGCTTCTGTGTCTAATCATGTTCATTGGAAAGAACTGCTAGTATCTGAGTTCCTTAGCCTAGTAGCTGAAGTCAGAACTTTTATTTTATGAGGAAACCTAGTAATGTATCAAACAAAGTTTTTCTCAAAATAATCAGTTACCTAAAGTAGGTGTTGTGCTTGAAGGGAAAATGAGATTTTAAAAAAGCACAGGAAGCCAAATGAGAACACACTAAGACTATTCAACTGAAAGCAGCAGGGGAAAAATAGAAGAAGAAGAATAAGAAAAAGGCCCGAAAAGGTTTCTAGTAGTGGGACTAGCACATATGGCATGCAACTCTCTCCTGCTCATTCTCTTTCTCTCAAGTAAGCATGAATTCAAGATTCCTGCTAGGAGATTATTACCTCTATTTTCTAGGTACAACAGACTCATGTGCAGATCATCAGTCATTATAGGAGAAGATGCTGATACATTCCCAGTCATTGGATTCCTCCACATCTCTCTCTCCAGAACATCAATGCATATTCGATATTCGTTTGTTTCCTGTCCCTGCTCTGTTTTCTCATCATAATCCTTTGGCCTTGTTAATCTCTGACAAATTCTGACAGCAGTTCGTCCGTCCAATGTGGTTTCTGATGGACAAGCTCCTTTATTCAAAAGCGCAACAATTATGGAGGGCTCTCTGCGCATTGCAGCAATATGAAGGACTGTGTAACCCCGAGCATTTCGAAGATTAAGATCAGTGCCACCCATTGCAAGGACTTCTTTTACGACCTTTGGGTCACAGTAGGCAGCAGCATAATGAAGAGCATTGGCTTCATCTAACGTTATACCAGATTCACTCAGTAGAAGATTTACAAGTTCAATATCATCCGAGTCTAATGCCCTAAGTATTCTTTTGATTCTTTTCTCACGTACTGGATCAACAACCTGTAAGTCATTTTCATCATCAACCGGGGCCGGGGGACGGAGCAATTTAATATTTTCGGCCACTTCGAAAGGGAGTTCTTTCTCTAGAGTGATGCTGTCGAGATTTGACCTTGCTACTCTGTCAACACAGCTAGTAACAAGCTGACTTGATTCACAATGATGGGCTACAAGAAGAATTGGGATGACATCTTCCACAAGAGCTTTGTCAACAAAATTCAGAAGTCTCCGCTGCAATCATTCAAGGATTATAAAACAAATATATTTTTTTCAATTAGCAAAAGCAAATTTAAACCTGCAGAATAGTAGATGAGTAAACAAGAATGGCCAGATACTAGTGCATGATCCTCCTTTTCTTCATTTGGATAAACAAAAACCTCAGAAGCACAATAAATATTTAATTCTTTCCCACCAGTAGTTTTCAATTTAGCGGAGGCCGCCCTTGGGTCTAATTATTTGTTGCATATATTCATGAAACTAAATAGGTATTTCAAGATAATAATGATTTTCAGGTACTCCTATGCTTTATTCCCCTTCAAAGGATACTCAAATACAGAATACTGATATGCGGTCCACATCCCTAGCATCATAACCAGAAAAAAACCATGCACGCCTATATTCAATTCAATCAAATAAATGCTTAATCTGAAAAATACACCAAAATATTGTTATTGTTATTCTTAAATCTTGGCATCAAATATTCAAGAAAGTACACCAACACTTCAGAAAGTAATAAATAAATTTTCAATAACTAGTTACAATTTGCAAAACTCTGGATGGGGATTGACCGATTGAGTAATACCCTCAATACTTCTAGTGTTAAATATGTTCCACTTGCTTACACTCGGCCCCAAGCCTGGATACAGGAAGAAGATTGTGTTGGGTAATCAACAGCCAGCATAAAACTCATCAAATCAAACATCATGAATTCTAGACCATAGAAGTCTAGAATTTATGTAACTGACCCAACTAGTGGGATTAAGGCTTGTGATTTTTTTGTAGACTTCTTGTTACAATTTGCAAGCTCAAGCACCATAAACTGAAATTAAATGGGATTGAAAAGAGATTCATTTGAAACCACATAATCAATTTAATTTCAACCTTTTCTCATTGTTCTTGATTTCTGAAATAACTTCCATGTTCATGAGTTTTCTGGGTCCCGGTCTATAGGAACTCCACAGCTTGAAGTTATGCATTTGAAGTTTTATATGGTTCCGGTTATCAGAGTCACAGATACCAATTTGAAGATTCAAGTTGACTGCAGATAACGCTCCAGTTTTACAACAAAATGCAGTGTTTGTCATTGAATGAACAGATATCTGATAACTGATTGGATAGTCAAAATCAGCACAAGATGATATGACAAGCAAGTGTTTCATTGCTGCCAAACATTTAGATGATACACTTTCATACCCTTTTATATATATACAAACTTTCATATATAGTCTTTGCTTAACTGCTACCAAAAACAATGAAGCATGACAATGATGTCAGAACAAAGCACTCCATCCCAACTAAATACAACACCAGATAGTCTTTCTTCCTGCTTGTTTATAAGAAGCCCTCAGCTCATGCACAGAAAATTTGTTCAAGTTATGGCTCCTAATTAATAATGTACATAACGTGTGTACTGACCTGAAAAAGTGAAGCAAGCTCTGGCACCTGAAAAATTGAAGATGCATACATCAATTCTGCAGTAAACTCAATAGCAGGTCTGCAAGCATCATGGGCGCATAGATTATCCACACATGTTGACACAGCTGAAGGAAAAGGCCTTAGCTTTCCAGTATACAAATAGCTCAAGAAAATTTGGAAAGACTCATAACCAACCCTGCCATAGGGCAACAAATCATTCATGTTATATTTTGGCTTCTCTTCTTTCTGAAGGATCCCCTTTTTTTTCTCGAAAAGCTCGTGGAAAAATCTACTCCGTGCAGCCAGTATGCATCTGTGAACGCCAACTGGTATGTTCTCAACAAGGATCTCTGCATCACTATAATCACCGCCCGAATCACCCAAAAGCTGTTCCAGATTATTACTAAGCTTGCTTAAGCTGATTATTTCAAGACTGGACCCTGTCTCTGGACCTGCGGCTGGTATCTTCTTGTGGCAAAAGGATCCATTTGATACAAGTGAAGATGAAGTAAAGCTGATTGATGAAGATGGTTCAGCAGAAGTTTCCATTAGTGATCCTCGTCGTGAGGGCAAATAATGGTTTGTATTGATGAACCAGCACAAATGAATTACAGAAAATGAGAGTTGAAGAACAAAATCGACAGAAAATGACTATCACCCACAGATTCTCCATTCGCGATAGTGAAAGATTCTATGCCGAAGACACGGTTCAAGCGATTCCCCATGGCCAAGACCAACACGGACGAGCAGTAGAAATACAAAAGTGATTCTAAATTTGGAATCAAGTGCCTAATTCCAGCTAGGTACCGTACAAATTAGCCTAATCGGACAGCAATCCAGAGGAATTCGAGGAGAGTAATGAACAGTACTTGCATAACTCGTCGTGGTACGGGGAAAAACAAAGGTTGACTTGAGGTAAACAAGTCTCCTCTCGCAGCGATGGAAAAATTACCCGCATCGAACGAAGAAGATGATTATCCTTCACGGATTATCCAGGAAACAAAAAGAAAAACACTATGCAAACGGCTTGAAGCAACGAGTAAACAAGCAGAGAGTAAACCGATACAGGCTCGGCAACTCCTGGATTCGCAGAATCAACAACGGATCGCGAACAACCTCATCTCAAGGGGCACAATCATCCAGATCTAGCCTCAGCTCAAAGAAAGCTCCCGACGTAAACCCCAGCCGAATTGCAGCCAGAAGAAGCTAAACAAAAGCATTCCAAAGCAACAGAAGAAGACGCATGGGTTCCGAATTTGAGGATATGGATGGAACCAGCATCAAAGATGAGAGGCTAATTTCAAAGGAACAAACAGCAACAGTTGAAGGCAAAAACAAATCGACGTCTCCACCAGGAAGCTTCCTCCGCGTTTGGTCTCAAAGGAAGAGAGAGAGAGAGAGAGAGAGAGGAGGCGCATCAGAAGCGGTGTTTGTTAGCGGCTGAAGTCGTTCCAATGACGCTTTGCGATGGTGTCACGTTTCTTCGTTTGCTTTTGCTTGCGTTATCAATGGCGTCACAGTTTGCCTGCTCAAATATACGTATCTTTTTGCGTATTGCGTGTCGGTGTGTGTGTGCGCCCCGCGTGGGAATAAAGAAAAAGAGAAAGAAAAAGAAAAAGAAAAATCCATAAACAAATACAAAATACTATTCGCCCACCCCCACCACCACCAGAAAGAGATTATGAGAATCTAACCATCTAAGCTCTGGAAGTGAATTCCCTTTTTTGGGACTGGGTGTGGGTGAAAGGGCACCTTCTGAGGAGGAGTGCCCAGAGCCTTAGTCAAACCTTCCTTCTTCCTTTTTCCTTTTTCCTTTTTCCTTTTTTTGCATCATCAATATAATATTATTCACTAAATTAATAACCAATTTTAAGGTTGCTTGCAGATTGATACTTCTCTTCTGCTACGCCGCCTTCAATTAGAAATAGTAAATTTAGTTGGAAAGCAAGGACCAAGTCACGTGACACTCCCTTAATTTAATCCATGGCCTGTGCCTTTTCTCCGGCTGCCGCTAAAGTGATAAAATTAAAAGGGCCCCCCCTTCAATTCGATGGCCGCAGCCGCCCCCCCCCCCCCCCCCCCCCAACATATATAATATTTGGATTTCGTTCCACAATTTGGATCATACTGTGCATGCCCCCGTTAATAAGATCACTATATTTTAGGGTAAATTGCAAAAATGCCCCTAATATTTGGTAAAACTGTGAGAAAGTTCACGATGTTTGATAAATAGCAAGAAACACTCCTCCTAGGATAAAATAACCAATTTATCTCATTATATATATGTTTTAACTATATATCCTTCAACATACTATGCAAAAGATTAGCGGCTTTCGCTGACACATCTATGCAAACTATTTCCTAAAGAATTTTTTAATGTTAAAACTGGACAAGGAAGACTAATTTTTGTGACGACCATGAGATGGTACATACATTCTGGGTAAATGCTCATAAATTAATAGTCAAAATTGTGATCGCATTCGTTAGTTACATAATACTTTGTGTATGAAAATCTTCAAATATTGTCAATATCCTGCTTTTCTTGACAGATCCCATCTTGTGGCTAAGATTAATACATAGCCAGTACTATGCAAATTCTCCCTCTATGCCGATGGCTTTACTCACCTGTAATCAGGCAACCGCGGGGTGATTCAACTCCTCAGACAAGTGTCAATGCATTCTGGTTATTTTAAGCTATCTTCAACCCATGGCCAGGATCAACTATATATATGATGCTGATTTTGGAAGCATACGAAGCATTGACAACAAACATAGAAATATTAGGCGGTCGGACAGGTCCACTTTGATTACAGCTCAAGCCCAAGAGTGAAGTTTGTTGAAGGCTCAACATCAGGTAGCAGGGACCCAGTCCACTGCCGATGTTTGCAGTGTCAAGGTCAGGTCCTATATCATACAAGTAGTAGGAAGGAAGCTTGAATTAGGCAAAAAGGAACAGTAAATATCTAATGAAACAACACCTTAATTAGTATGTTCGTGTAATTATTAAGCCTATATAAATTTTGGGTATATGTGTTCATTTGATCTCCATGCTTGTGAGGTAAATATTCATTAGTATAGAAGGTTAGCCAATTGTCTTGGAACCATACAAGCTCTACATCTGTGCTGTGCTCCCAACAGCAGTACGTACTTGTAAATTATGTAGCAAGAAAGTGCCGAGATGAAGCAGAAAGCAAGGAAGGGAGAAGAACCCTATTATTGAAATTGTGGGGGTGTTTCGTCACAAGGCATTGCCTTGTCAATTTTTGAACTTGCTATTATAGGAGGGTGCATGGATATTTTGCACACTCCATCGGGAAGCTCAGAGATTGATATATATATATGCATAGTTTTCGTTGTAACTTGATTCCTGTGTTTCATTTTTATGGTGGTTGTAGCATTATGACGATCGACCATCTCATTTGCTAAACTTTTCCATTCTCTATCTCTCTCCCCATCTCATTTGCTAAATTTTGTTCCATTTCATCCACTAGCCTTTATTGATTTATGTGGGTCTACGTCAGCTACAGGAAATCTTTTCAACCTTTGGTCAAGTTACCATGTCAGAGCAATTCGAACATGCAGAAGATCGGGGCGAATTTAATTAAATTTACAATGTCGTGAATCAAGTTGGAATATTTCATTCCAAAGGGACACCAGTTAAAATAAACGGGGGACGTCACATCCCTCTGATATAATTGATTTACCATCATATATATATAAAACTAATTACAACCTTCCATATTCATGCCATGATAGAAATAAAATACAATGAGAGCGGCAGTATGTGTTGTATAGAGATGATATATTAATCGTAGCTTCGAGCTTGACCATACTCTCCTACAAGACAGGCTCAACGGAGGTGGTGCCTGCAAGATAGAACTGGAAATGAAAATAGAGCCGAACGAACTAAAAAACAAGCGAAGAAAGGTTAATAGAATTAAAGGGAGAGGCTCAAGTAAACAAGAAAAGATAACCTGAAATTAAGTTTCTTTTGTTCCACGTCCAGCTTTGCAACGTATTGTCGGAAAGCCTAGGCGTTGGTGAGCCTCAAACCGGTGACAGCTAGAGAACCCTGGGGCAACCATGTACATCTTAAAACCATTCACCCATAGGGGGTTAGAGATGTATACCACAGTGGATGAAGTTGAAGCCGGTTATGTTGTTGCTTTCGCTGCACCCTCTACTCGAACCCATCAGCCTCCCGGTTATGCTCCCATGCACGAACCTCTTTTCACGAGCAGCTACGAACAATCTCCAAGTGCACCCTGTTCTTGGCTGACCAAACATCCCCCACTTGCGTAGGGTTTCACCCGTAAGCAGCCACCGGAACCTTTTGTCCGACTGTGTGCTAATCAAGCCCGAACGAAGGTGACTGTAAGTTGGAACTGTTCTCAACAGTCAGTCCATCCCATGAACTTAAAACGGGATTCTACAAAATAGGAATTCAAGTTTGGCTTGTCAACCTTTTAAAGAGCTAAGCTTAAGCTCGAGCTCGATTTATGTTAACCAAACTCGAATTCATGCCTGAGCTTAGGTTAGTCGAGCCAAACCTAAGTTCAGTAAAGCTCGACTTGACTCGATTTGATTGTAACCCTAAACTCAATTGGGAATATGGAGTTGAGAAAGTTGACTTAGTGTTTATATCTTCTATATTTGACTGCTACCAAGCAAGCTAGATATCATGTATATTTCAAGTATTTTGTCAAGGTTTATGCAAACTCCCCGTGAACTTAACTTCAGAGCTGCCAAAAGTCTCTTAGATACATTTAAGTTCACAGAAGATTAAAGAATCATGTACAGGAGAGCTAATGAAGTCAGTAAAAGTATTGCCGACAACTCTTGCCGGAATAGCTTCCGGAATCTAGCCAGAAAATCACTGCCACTGTTACCTCTGACAACTTTTACCATCACAGTAGCTGGAGTTGCCGGAGAACGGGACTGCACTGCCGCTGGCGGCATGCAACAGCGCACCTGCCGGCCGCCGCTAGCTGCCTGCGACGGTCTCCTGCAACGGCAATGGCGAACTGCTTCGACGGACTTGCCGTTGTCGTCGTTCTGCCTGTTGCCCATTTCCGATTAATTTCCGCCCAAGATCCGCTGTCTGTCAAGCTCCACCATGAAGCTCCTGTCCGACGCTACAACGATGCTATTGCAACATTTGCAAAAGTAATCTTCCTCCTTTTCTCAAAAAACTCCCCGACCACAAGCTGCACGACCCACCATGATCTCTTTGCTCTTATCTATATTATATATCGCGTATATGAATATATATATATATATAGAGAGAGAGAGAGAGAGAGAGAGAGAGAGAATGCCGAGTGGAAGATGAGAGTGTTAAGTCGCTGTATATAATGCATCAAACACACACACACATGTATGTACGGGTGGATCCTAGAGAGGTAGGAAGAACGCTGCCGGCGTCGGATGCGAGAGGAAGCTTAAAGAAGAAGAAGAGGGGACCCTCCACGCACTGCTTTCTCTCTTGTCTGTTATATAAATGTATGTATCATATATACTTATATATATATATATATTAATTTGTAATCTGCCGAGAGAGAGAGAGAGAGAGAGATTGAGAGGCTGCCCATAATAATATATACATATATATATATATTATATGTACATATCATCGGCAATTGGGAATGGGAACCATTGCGCCTGCAAAGCTGTTCATTTTGTCTCTTTCAATTGTATTTTCAATTTTGATTTTTTTTTAAAAACAATCAACTCACCTTTTTATTTTATTAATTATTAATTTTTATTCATAATATATAATTTATATAACAATTATACAATTAATATTATATAAAAATTAATTACATGAGAGAGCTTTTCTCATTTGTATTATTCCCCTAAAATTATAAGTAACTATTAATGATAATTTAATTAATCATTAACTTTTAACAGTAATTTAATCTCTATTAATTATTAATATTAAATTAGAATAATGTATCAACTCAAAATCACTAATCCAATGTTAGACCCACTTTTAGGTGTGACCTTTTAAGTTTATCATTGAGTAACAATTAAGATACATCAAACTCTTCAACGTCGATCGAACATTTCGATCTATAACGAGAATCTATTCATATTCTCAAAACATTTTGAAAGGTTATGAGTGACAACTATAGCATTATGTTAGGACAATCTATTAGAAGTCAATACATTTATTAAATCTATTTGGACTTTCAATTACTGTGTACTAAATTATTTCATTAATTAACATTTCAATCGAGTGAGAATCATGAACTGATTAAATTTACAAGACTCAATAACTATGCCAAAATCTAGTATGGTGTAATCGAGATAACACATTGAAACTATTTTCGACATCGAAAATTCCTTTTCAATCATGCGTATTTTGGCCAAGGTTTTTCTAATTACTAATTGACGTAGCGGAAACCTTCTAATAATCCGTTGATTCACTCACGAATACCGAGTTATAAGACTCAATCAATAACTCGTTGATTCTAAAGAATATCGAAAAATTGAAGAGAATTATAAGAAAAATTTCAACAGAAATTTTATTGAGAATTCTTAAATCAACCACAAAAACGTCCTATAAACATAGTATTTATAGGCTATAACTCTCAATATGATTAGAAAACTGGAAAACACCTCAAAACCCTAAAACCCGAATCTTATCAAAAAAGGCAAAATTGAGTTTTCATTACAGAATCAAAATTAGATGGAATAAAGAAAATCCACCTAAATGGCAAATTAAAATTCACTTACTAATAGAAGTTATTCCCAAATCAATTATTTTCTAAAAAAAATAAAAACGCTAATTTCGAGACCTAAACAAATGAATTTGCCCGAAAAAGCACGAACCTCACTTTGAATCCTCAGCCCGATTTCTTTGAAGCTAGCCTTTGAAATCACTCAAATCGCACACTTCAAACTTACAAAAATTTACAAAAATGCCATAAAAATAATTGCCTAGAACCACTTCCAAAGTTTCCCGCATCAATTCTCCTCGTACCTTTCATAAAATACTAAAGCCATCTTATCCACATCACTAACTAACTAAAATAGGATAAAATGTTCATCTCACACCAGAAGTTAATGAATTCCATCAATAATCACTTATCTTCATACACCATTGAATAAAGATCACACAGAAAACATTCACACCTTATATTCAAGCAATTTTGTATAACGGCAAATTTCTGACACCAATGTACAAGACAATTATGTTGTCTCTAGTCCGAGATCCAATTACACAATTGAATATCATTAATATATCATTAATCATCTCAACCATATGATGTGTTACATGCATTGCATTTAATAAATTTTTAACCAACATCTATCCACATATCTACTATTTGTATTTCATGCAATATGACATGTGACAATTATAAATAGAAGCAAATTAGAAGGCAATGAATGTTTTTGTTTTTCATATACGTGGTACGATTAATATTCGTTCTACTTGTTCGGCAGGGCAAATGAATGAGAATCGTCGAAGAAACAGCAGTGTCATAAGAATTTGTCATTGGCGTAATTAAATGAGCACGAACCATAGTAAACTCCATCAATCTGAAGCACATCAATCTCTGCATTTGTTACAGAACAGGAGTTTAGAGAATAGTATTTGCAGGAATGTTGATACAAACCCTTGATGACCGGATTGGCATGACACAGCCCATATCCTATGGGGTGCGGAACAGCAAAAATATTTCAGAAAATCAAAGAGATGTAATTAAGAAGAAGAAAATGAAGAGAAGATGAAGTTCAGAAAAAGAAAAGAAATAAAAGCTTCAAGAGAGAGACAGAGAGAGATTTCAAACGGGAAAATTACGATTGTATTCAATATCATCAAAAGGATTAAGTGTCGTCACATCATAAGCCTATTTATGATCCTCAAATCTAAAATTTAATATCCTAAAACTTGATAATCCTCATTCCTCAACACTAAGGATGCGAAAGAAAAGTAAAATATGGGCTCCTTTTACACCAAGTGTTCATTGGTCATGTTCAAGTTCGATCGAGGTATGATGGCCGGAAGAGTGGGGTTAGATGGTCGTGCTGTAGGATAGTACGTGAGAGAACAATATTTAAGACCATGCATGAAATCTGGTAATGAGAATTATTCCATCATTTAATTTGTTGCATTATTACTGATGGGACAAAGAGACAAGTGAATCCGATAATTCGCATGCTTCATTTTCTGGTTCTTAATTACTCCCATTTCGGGCGTACTAGCTTGTTGCCATATATCAGGAACCCACGAAACAAATCTTAATTAGAGTCTTCTGTGTGCATAATTTGCCATGTTAATGCGCATGCAGGATCAATAAAAGGGGAACTCGTTTGTGTTTTTCTGAAATGGTTTGCCGACTCAGCCATTTGTTTTCTCCCTCCCCTTGTCCATGAAAATCCGAATGTCACGACTTGCGCGAGGTCAGAGGCTCAGGATGCGCTTTTCGATTACTTGCACTGTACTGAAGGCTTCTACAGTTCTACTTCACGGACGCTGAACACATAAGCAAGAACTCACCCCATTTTGTTCAGGCCTTAACTGTCCCGGGTTGATAATGAACATGATGTGTCGCGGGCTATCTGCAGGGTTCCTTCGATACAATCCCATTAATGAGTTTGAACCGTTTCTGGAGAGTTTGGGTTTGGCTCCCTCAAGAGTTCGTATCGCTTCTTCCAAGGGATTTGATATTTTTGAGCGACGATCCAAGTCATGCTTGATAATTTTCACATTCTTTGCAATTATGGCTTTCCTCGCAGTAAGATTGGTAAGATTGGAAGAGAGTGGTTGATACAATGAACTTTCTTGGTGAAGTGGGTTATAGTGATACGCAGATGGGGGTTTTGTTTGCAACAAATCCCGCATTGCTGTTTGAAGGTTCTGGGAAGAGGATCTATGCAATAACTGCCAGGCTACTTAAATTGGGGCTTAAGATGAGTTAATTTTTTATTCTAGCAAAGTTGCATAGTAGTCATATCACCAAACATCTTATATATACAAAATTAAATAATAATAATAATAATAATAATAATAATAAAAGCAAATAAAGCTCACATTGGAAAAAAGATATACAAAAAGCTTTATACAAAAAAAATTAAACAACATTTCTATTAATCTATAATAGATAAGATTTTTTTGATTATAGGTAAAGTAATTATTATACGTTGAAACTCTGAAACCTCACCAACCAAACAACTCCAAACATGAATTGATTGCAATCTTCCAACGGGAATGGGAATGGGACGGTGAGAGTGGAAAGAATTGATTTTTTCGGGTCAAAAGAAATTCCACCACGGAACAAAGCAAAAGCAAAGCAACCCCATTTGATGCTTACATTAACTTTCACTGTTCAAGTTTAAACTGTTTTGAAAATAAACCTACCTACAAACAAATCTGTTTACTTACTTTATTGGATGGAAACGTGTGATTTATACTAATCATATCAGTCGTCAAAAACAACAAAGCAAAATACATGATGAACGGAACCAACACTCAAAACAGAAAATGCATTCAGGACAGAGTCCGTACACAAAAAAGTTCGCAGACCCAACATTTGTTCTTCTTCTGAACATATATTACAAGAGTGGAGTCGATATACTTAAAACACGGCCCTCGCTATAAGCCTTCTTCAAAGTTGAATTGGCTATCTCCTGCAACAGCCTATTATGTAGTTAACATATCGTCCCAGCTTTCTAACTTTATGACTTACAGCGTGTTTGAAGGACGAGGCAGATGAAGAAGAAAGGCCAGAACGTGTACGCTCGGCCTTGGCCTTGTCCTTGTCAAATGCCCGCTGAACGTCTTCCTTGAGCTCCACGAACCGCTGCTTCTTCATTCTCTGCTCCTCAGGGGTTCCCTTCTCAAGATACAACAGATCGGGTAGGTCATCCTCCATGAACTTGTCCAGCGCTTTTGAACAGTGCGGGAAATAACGCCGACCCATTTCCACTGCCACCATTACAATCACAATGGTTAGTGGAGTAATATATAGTCTGGATGTCGTACATGATAGACGGCTTGGTCGCTGTCCTATCTGGCCCTACTGGCTACTGAAACCATTATCATATACGAAACCTATTTGAATGGGCATGCATGCTACAACAGGATGAGTTCAAATAAGAAAAAATAAAAATACCTGTTTTCAAGAGAATTTCAATCCTTGAAAGTAGCCGCCTCTTCTGCATTATGGGTGTCTCATTCAGATCAACCTCCCTCAAGTTCCCATTTGAACCTCTTGATGTCAAGATTCCAGCAAATTCAGATGTCTCAGCAGAAGCAATTTCCATGGCTAGCTTGGCTTCAGAAGGGAACAACAGTCGTGTAAATGCGACTGTTCACATGCACGCAAACAGATTAAAAGTGATATTTAGCACAAATATACAAATCATAGGAATTCATAACAGACACACATCAACTCATTATATAGTCACTCAGTACGAATGGTCCGCATTGCTGGTGACAAGTTAATATACTATATTAGTTATTAAACCGAACCTCGGATAAACATGTTCATGCCAAGCAAGCATTCTTGTGTGCAGCTAATCCTCGTACCTTCTCTACAATTCAAGGTTTATGGTAGCTGTGTCCATATCACTGATTTATTTTTTAGAAATAAGGAAAAAGACACATGTTTATAACATTATTGACTGCATATACATCCACAAAATGGTTTAACCAATTCATGATTAGGCAATATTGGTTCCACTAAATCTTGCCATAAAGTTTAATCAACCTCAAAAGTGAAATAAATTTGTTACTAGAAAATCAGAATCCAAAACAAGAAGCACTGATGCTGCATGCATCATTATCAAGATTTCTTTCTAGCTCTAATGTTGCAAAATCACCTGCAGCATCATTTCTAACAATTTGGGCGCAAATCTTTTTTTCAATAAACTCACTGCAAAAAATCTTAGGCATATACTTAGTCCTCCACAAACCGTCTTTTACCTGCAGTGGGCTGCTATGGCCTAACAACACCTTCGAGTTTTTTTTTTAATTTTAATCTTTCGGCTCCCCTAGACATTTAATATTTCAACTAGTACTGAATTGCAATACTAGCCAAAATTTAAAAAAAAAAAAATCAAAGATGCAATTTTACTAGAAATTAATGATATTATCCTTCGGAAGGAAGAAGTTTCGCAAACAATAGGTGAGAATCAAATCGATCATGAGATTATCCTTTACGGCAATAAGATCTCCAATAAAGAAAGAAAAGAAAATAAACCGAAAAATTATATTGAAGAAATATCCAGTTTAATGGCGGACCATATGCTTCAAATATAAAGATATGATAGAAGTAAACCAAGTGCTTCTGTGTCTAATCATGTTCATTGGAATGAACTGCTAGTAGCTGAGTTCCTTAGCCTAGTAGCTGAAGTCAAACTTTTATGTTATGAGGAAACCTAGTGATATATCAAACAAAGTTTTTCTCAAAATAATCAGTTACCTAAAGTAGGTGTTGTGCTTGAAGGGAAAATGAGATTTTAAAAAAGCACAGGAATCCAAATGCGAACACACCAAGACTATTCAACTGAAAGCAGCAGGGAAAAAATAGAAGAAGAAGAAGAAAAAGGCCCGAAAAGGTTTCTAGTAGTGGGACTAGCACATATGGCATGCAACTCTCTCCTGCTCATTCTCTTTCTCTCAAGCATGAATTCAAGATTCCTGCCAGGAGAATATTACCTCTATTTTCTAGGTACAACAGACTCATGTGCAGATCATCAGTCATTATAGGAGAAGATGCTGATACATTCCCAGTCATTGGATTCCTCCACATCTCTCTCTCCAGAACATCAATGCATATTCGATATTCGTTTGTTTCCTGTCCCTGCTCTGTTTTCTCATCATAATCCTTTGGCCTTGTTAATCTCTGACAAATTCTGACAGCAGTTCGTCCGTCCAATGTGGTATCCGATGGACAAGCTCCTTTATTCAAAAGCGCAACAATTATGGAGGGCTCTCTGCGCATTGCAGCAATATGAAGGACTGTGTAACCCCGAGCATTTCGAAGATTAAGATCAGTGCCACCCATTGCAAGCACTTCTTTTACGACCTTTGGATCACAGTAAGCAGCAGCATAATGAAGAGCATTGGCTTCATCTAACGTTATACCAGATTCACTCAGTAGAAGATTTACAAGTTCAATATCATCCGAGTCTAATGCCCTAAGTATTCTTTTGATTCTTGTCTCACGTACTGGATCAACAACCTGTAAGTCATTTTCATCATCAACCGGGGCAGGGGCGCGGAGCAATTTAATATTTTCGGCCACTTCGAAAGGGAGTTCTTTCTCTAGAGTGATGCTGTCGAGATTTGACCTTGCTACTCTGTCAACACAGCTAGTAACAAGCTGACTTGATTCACAATGATGGGCTACAAGAAGAATTGGGATGACATCTTCCACAAGAGCTTTGTCAACAAAATTCAGAAGTCTCCGCTGCAATCATTCAAGGATTATAAAACAAATATATTTTTTTCAAATTAGCAAAAGCAAATTTAAGCCTGCAGAATAGTAGATGAGTAAACAAGAATGGCCAGATACTAGTGCATGATCCTCCTTTTCTTCATTTGGATAAACAAAAATCTCAGAAGCACAACAAATATTTAATTCTATTCCACCTGTAGTTTTCAGTTCAACAGAGGCCGCCCTTGGGTCTAATTATTTGTTTCATACATTCATGAAACTAAATTGGTATTTCAAGATAATAATGATTTTCAGGTACACCTATGCTTTACTCCCCTTCAAAGGATAATCAAATTCAGAATACTGATTTACGGTCCACATCCCTAGCATCATAACCAGAAAAAACCCATGCACACCTATATTCAATCAAATAAATGCTTAATCTGAAAAATACACCAAAATGTTGTTATTGTTATTCTTAAATCTTGGCATCAAATATTCAAGAAAGTACACCAACACTTCAAAAAGTAATGAATAAATTTTCAATAACTAGTTACAATTTGCAAAACTCTGGATGTGGATTGAGTAATACCCTCAACACTTCTAGTGTTGAATATGTTCCACTTACTTACACTAGGCCCCAAGGCTGGATGCAGGAAGAAGGTTGTGCTAGGTAATCAACAGCCAGCATAAAACTCATCAAATCAAACATCGTGAATTCTTGACCCTAGAAGTCTAGAATTTATGTAGCTGACCCAACTAGTAGGATTGAGGCTTGTGATTTTTTCGTAGACTTGTAGTTACAATTTGCAAGCTCAAGCACCATAAACTGAGATTAAATGGGATTGAAAAGAGATTCATTTGAAACCACACAATCAATTTAATTTTAGCCTTTTCTCGTTGTTCTTGATTTCTGAAATAACTTCCATGCTCATGAGTTTTCTGGGTCCCGGTCTATATATAGGAACTCCACAGCTTGAAGTTATGCATTTGAAGTTCTATATGGTTCCGGTTATCAGAGTCAAAGATACTAATTTGAGGATTCAAGTTGACTGCAGATATCTGATAACTGATTGGATAGTCAAAATCAGCACAAAATGATATGACAAGCAATTGTTTCATTGCTGCCTAACATTTAGATGATACACTTTCATACCCTTTTATATATATACAAACTTTCATATATAGTCTTTGCTTAACTGCTACCAAAAACAATGAAGCATGACAATGATGCTAGAACAAAGAACTCCATACCAACTAAATACAACACCAGATAGTCTTTCTTCCTGCTTGTTTACAAGAAGCCCTCAGCTCATGCACAGAAAATTTGCTCAAGTTATGGCTCCTAATTAATAATGTACATAACGTGTATACTGACCTGAAAAAGTGAAGCAAGCTCTGGCACCTGAAAAATTGAAGATGCATACATCAATTCTGCAATAAACTCAATAGCAGGTCTGCAAGCATCATGGGCACATAGATTATCCACACATGTTGACACAGCTGAAGGAAAAGGCCTTAGCTTTCCAGTGTACAAATAGCTCAAGAAAATTAGGAAAGACTCATAACCAACCCTGCCATAGGGCAACAAATCATTCACGTCATATTTTGGCTTCTCTTCTTTCTGAAGGGTCCCCTTTTTTTTCTCGAAAAGCTCGTGGAAAAATCTACTCCGTGCAGCCAGTATGCATCTGTGAACGCCAACTGGTATGTTCTCAACAAGGATCTCTGCATCACTATAATCACCGCCCGAATCACCCAAAAGCTGTTCCAGATTATTACTAAGCTTGCTTAAGCTGATTATTTCAAGACTGGACCCTGTCTCTGGACCTGCGGCTGGTATCTTCTTGTGGCAAAAGGATCCATTTGATACAAGTGAAGATGAAGTAAAGCTGATTGATGAAGATGGTTCAGCAGAAGTTTCCATTAGTGATCCTCGTCGTGAGGGCAAATAATGGTTCGTATTGATGAACCAGCACAAATGAATTACAGAAAATGAGAGTTAAAGAACAAAATCGACAGAAAATGACTATCACCGACAGAAAATAATGGTTTGTATTGCCGAAGACAGTATGCATCTGTGAACGCCAATTGGTATGTTCTCAACAAGGATCTCTGCATCACTATAATCACCACCCGAATCACCCAAAAGCAGTTCCAGATTCCCCATGGCCAAGAGGCCCAAGACCAACACGGACGAGCAATAGAAATACAAACGTGATTCTAAATTTGGAATCAAGTGCCTAACTCCACCTAGATACCGTACAAATTAGCCTAATCGGACAGCAATCGAGAGGAATTCGAGGAGAGTAATGAACAGTACTGGCATAACTCGTCATGGTACGGGGAAAAACACAGGTTGGCTTGAGGTGAACAAGTCTCCTCTCGCAGCGATGGAAAAATTACCTGTATCGAACGAAGAAGGTGATTATCCTTCACGGATTATCCAGGAAACAGAAAGAAAAACACCATGCAAACAGCTGGAAGCAACGCATAAACAATCAGAGAGTTAGCCGATACCGGCCGCTCGGCAACTCTTGGATTCGCAGAATCAACAACGGATCGCGAGCAACCTCATCTCGAGGGGCACAATCAGCTCAAAGAAGCTAAACAAAAGCATTCCAAAGCGACGCATGAGTTCCGAATTTGAGGATATGGACGGAACCAGCATATCTTTTTGCGTATTGCGTGTCGCTGTGTGTGTTGTGTGGGAATAAAGAAAAAGAGAAGGAATGCCACCCCCTGAGTGCTCAGCTCAGAGCCCAGTGCCTTAGTCAAACCTTCCATTTCCTTTTTCCCGCATTATCAATAGAATATTATTCACTGAACTAATCAAGTTGCTTCCAGCTGCACATTGATACTTGTTATTGGGATTATCTACCTAACACAATAAAAAATAAATTAAAAAAAAATAAATTATAAATAAAAAATTTATCTCACTACATATGATAAAAAATTAATCTGACAGTATATTAATATGAATTCTAACTTATAATATCCCAACTACTTGACATATGTCTTAAGAGTCAAATTAATACTTCTTTTTTTGAGATATGTTGGCGATATTCCTTAAAGTATATATTGAACTACATAATGTATTATAAATAATAAAAATATCTTGTAAAAAAATATGGTGGTGTAATGACAAATACGTTGCAGTAATTTAAAGATTTCAAGGCACAAAAACTCACTTTCCTTTAAGATTTTGTTTGTCTCAAAATATAATGCACAAAAGATTCAAACAAATCTCCAAAATACAATAGAATCAAGAATAATATTTATTGACAAATGTGCAATTTTCAAAAACAAACCCGACCACACAAAATTAATAATAAATACAAGAATCTTTGTATTCTAATTGTGTAGTGAAATAATACAAATAATTGGTTTTTATATGCATAAATATTATGAAATTTTATGTAATAATGTAGGAGGAGAATAAAGAGAGAGAAACCATATGAATTCTTAAGTGTTTTTATCCAACAACATACCAATATATTTATAGATAATATTACAACCCTTCACCAAATGTACAACCATTTATACGTATTATAATCCTTCACGAAAAGATATAACTAATTCTTGCGTGTTACAACCATTCATATATGTAAATAGAATTTGATAGGGTACAACATCTAGTTGCTTGATTTGAATCTCTTTTCAAACATGTGAAAGGTTACAACCATTCTTTTGAAAATCTCTCTAACATATTTTTCACGTCTCACCATCTTAGATGAGGGATATTTTACTCATACGTCTCACTATCTTGGCTCATGAGTATTTTATATATTTTAGCTATATTGTATAATCCAAACTATAAGTCATGATATATCAATAACATTTTTCCCTCCTATTGTTACACTGCCTTCAATTAGAAACAATAAATATAGTTGAAGCCCACATGGGTAGCCCAGTTGGTCAAGAAGGGGGGCACAAAGTGCTTTCCGTGGTGAATCTTGGACCAAGACTGAGGATCGAGTCTCGCAAGTGACAGTGTGCAGTACCTCTCTCTAAAGTGAGGGGGACTCCTTGTGCGCGGTGAGCCCGGGTCTAGTCACTGTATCCGGCTGGGTCACCATAATTAACCTCCCCCACGTCCTATCAGACCAGATGTGAGGGACGTCCGGGATGAGTGATTTCACCTTTTGGACCAATAAATATAGTTGGAATTTGGAAAGCAAGACAAGTCACGTGACACTCCCTTGATTGAATCCATGGTCGGTGCATTTTCTCTGGCTACTGCTAAAGTGATAAAATTAAATGGCACCTTCTGATGTCCCATCCCACCTCCGGAGTGCTATAGTAATTCACGATTATAATTACAGTCTTTGGCCATATTTGAAGGTCAACTATACCTCTACAAATTTGAGCACTCTAAGTGAAATTTAACTTTTATCGTCTTCGTTCACCGATAACTCAAGCTCCAAAAAAATAAATAAAATAGATAGTGAAGTGTACTCGAATCTTAGTCAAATTACAAATTTGAAATCTTAGAACTGTTACAGATTTCAAATTTGAAATCTTAGTCAAGTTACAAACTCAAAATCTTAGTGAAATAATGTTTCTATTAATATTTATGATTTAGGAAGATGAAAAAATATTAATATTAAATTAAGAGACTTGTTAGTCAAAAAAATTTCAATTAGAGAACGTGATATAGATTTTTCGAATGATGAAACTTTTAGGCATTTCTTCACTTTTTATCATATGAGAAGGCTATCAAATGGGAAACTCCTGATAGAAGATTGTTGGTATATTCAAAATATTTTGTCAAAATTTATTATTTTTGTTGCAAATTGTTTGACACAAAACCTAATGGGAGCCAATTTGGCAATGAAGGAACTAAAGATTAGAAAAATCTTGATACTAAATTGAAAAGTCATGAAACATGTAATGAATACTTACTTAACATGAATGTTTGGTTTGATTTAGAATTGATATTTTTTTAAGAGTAAAGAAATTGACAGAGTTGTGCAAGTAATAATTAATAAAGAAAAAGAACATTGAATAAATGTTTTAAAAAGAATCATTGTTGTGGTAAAAGTTCTAGTTAAAAATAATTTAACATTTCGTGAAATTAATAAAAAGATCTATCATGTGAATAATATAAATTTTTTAAGTCTTATTGAGATGATAGTTGAATTTGATCAAGTATTACAAGAACATGTTCGGCGTATTTAAAATGATGAAATTCATAATCTTTACTTTGGACATAATATTCAAAATGAATTGATATAAATATTAGCATATGAAGTCAAAAGTATGATTTTGAATAAAATTAAAAAAAATATATTATACTTAATTGTACTCCAGATTTAAATCTCCGAGAACAAATGTCTCTCGTATTAAAGTGTGTGGATATTTCAACTAGTCCAATAATAATTGAAGAATATTTTGTAGGATTTTTAAAAGTAGATAATACTTCTGGAAAAGGTCTTTTTAGTGAACTTATAAGAGAAATTGAAAATTTAAATCTCGATATCAATGATATAAGAGGACAAGGATATGATAACGGGTCTAACATGAAGGGAAAGTAACAAGTTATGCAGAAAAAACTATTGGAGATAAATTATAGAGTATTATATACACCATTTGGTTGTCATAGTCTTAATTTAGAAATTTTTGATGTTGCCGCCTTTTGTGTTAGAGTTGTGTCTTTTTTCAAAATTCTACAACGCATATATTCATTATTTTTTTCTTCACCTAAAAGATGAAAAATATTAAAGGATAACATATCTAATTTAACTGTCACATCATTATCACAAATTTATTGGGAAAGTCGTATTAAAAGTGTCAAGACAATTAGATTTCAAGCTCAAAAAACACGAGATGGTTTGTTTGAATTAATAGAAAATAGTGATGATCCTAAAATAACGAGTGAAGCTAAATGTCTTGCAATGTATGAATTAGAGAATTTTGAATTTTTATTGGGCATAACTATTTGGTATAATATTTTGTATGCAGTTAATTCATTTAGTTAGAGCTTTTAAAGTGAAGATATGCATGTTGATATTACTATAAATCAATTAAAAGGTTTTCTTTCTTTTTTTCGAAACTTATAGGGAAAATTGATTTCAATCTATTATGATTTTTGACAAAAAACTTGCAAATGAAATGGAAGTAGAACTCATATTTCGTAAAAAACATGTGATTCCTAGGAAAAAATAATTTGATAAAAACGTCAATGATGATAAAACACAATCTGTTGAAGAATTTTTTAGAGTTGATTATTTTATATACATGATTGATCAAGTCATTTATTCACTTTGAAATAGGTTTGAGCAATTTGGAATATATGAAAAAAATTGGATTTCTATGCAATTTCAATAAATTAAAATCAATGGATGAAGATGTTTTAAAAGAATATTGTTTGAATTTTGAAAACATTTTTAAATTTGATAAACTTTCCGATATAGATGGTTTAATTTTTTTTTAGAATTAAGAGTGATAAGAGAAACTTTTCAAAATAATAAAAATAGTCCAATGAAAATCCTTCAATATATCAAAAGAGTCAATTATTTTTCGAATACATATATTGTTTATAGAATATTGTTCATAATTCCAGTTTCAGTAGATTCTGCAAAAAGAAATTTTTCAAAATTGAAGTTGATAAAATCATATTTGAGATCAACTATGTCATAAAAAATACTGAATAGATTAGTTATATTATTTATTGAACATGATTTATTAGATAAACTTGATTATAGAGATTTAATAAATAATGTTGCATCTCAAAAGACAAGGAAAATTAATTTTACCTAAAGTTGAATATAGTTTAACACATGTTTGTGGAATTAAAATTTGTTCATTATTGGTGAACTTTATCTTTTTAATACTATCAATTTAATGTTTTATTTTATTTCCTTCTATAGGAGAATCAGGAATGTATAATTTTTTACTCGACTTACACCGACCTTCTCAGAATTTAAAGAAAAAATTATTTTATTTTTTCTTTATTTAGTGTAGTAGGTTATTTGGATTTTTTTAATTTTTGAGACATTATATTTTAATTGAAAATTCACTACCGTTAAGAGATTATCGTATTTTGTAGTTGATTGAACATTATTTTTTTTTCTTTTTCAATTTAATGAAATGATGAAATTTTCTCATAAAAGGTGTATTATTTATTTTTTTATAAAAAAAATTAATATTCTTGAAAAGGTTTCGACAAATTTTTTTGCCTAAAGCCCCCAACTTCGTTGAGTTAGCTCTGCCTGCACAAAACTGTAAGAAAAAGAACAATCAGAAAGCGAGAAAAAATTCTTGCACAAATACTCCAATATTTAACTCAAACACTACAGATGATGAAAACTTGAGGTAATATTCACATGAGTATCATATATGTCTTTTTTTTTTTTTAATAAGGATATGTTTTTTTATAGAGGAGAATTGGACAATCCTAAATCTCTTTGATTTTTAAATTTTTATAAATGATATTTTTCTCAATATTTTAGTATCTCATAAGAATTATGATTTTTAATAGATAACATTTATTATTTTTGAACTGAGATTTTATTAGGTTTTCTAAAAGATATTATCTATCTTTTTTATGAGACCCTCAAAAAAATTTGTAAATTTCGAATTTATTTAGTTTGCACGTTGTGTAGGACCCTTCGCATGCGAAAAAAAATTATCTAGACCCAAGATGAACCCACCCCAATTTATTAGATTGACCCAACTTTCTTATTTGACATATTAATTAGGAACACTGTACTACAACTACAATTTACAATTGAGTAGCGGAGTCAAAACCTTGGGTTATGAGAGCAGAATTCTAAGTTTGTATACTAAATTGACATTATTTAATTACTTTCTATCTTTTTTGTTTCAAGAAAATAAGTGCTGAAAGATATAATAATTTATGCATAATATCAAAAATAATTTAGGACAATTTTAAAAGTTGAGAAAGAGAGCAATTACACATCTCGAGTAACATGTAGTTCCGCCAGCCACTACTATAACTAATCATTGACTTTGTCATAAATTAAATGTGCATTGGGGCACCCTTAGGAAATCTTGGGGGCAAAGGTGAAATCTTCACCTTAAGGGTCTTTTACACATTGTTCTATGTACGTGAGAAGGGTTAATCACGATACATAATAGCGCATCAAATAAGAGACATAATACATGGTGTCCACGATAAATCATTTCTACAAGAAGATGAAACTCTCACACTATAATTGTCATGACTCGAACTTGTATTTTTAAATACAATCTACTACTTAAAAATCAACTGTGCTACGTCCGTGGGACACGTTTTAGAAAATCTTTCTCTATATGTAGTGAGTGCATTGACACAAAATCTGCCTGTTATGACCATATTAAAGAAGAGATGCCATATATACCTGACGTACAAATGGAACCTTTTTGGGAAGACGGATTTTCATATACTTATATTTCTTAGGCTTGGGGAGCTTCTGGCCACTAATGAAAAAAGCACTAATTGTTTGGTCTAATATGAGTTAATTTACAAATTATTTATATAATAAAACAGAATAATTTTTGAAAATATGTAACATATATTTTGATCGTATGACTAAAACAAATTTTGAATGTTAATCAAAAATCAAATAATTACATATTCCCCCCTCCCCCTCCCTCTCTCTCTCTTTTCTCTCAGAAACCCACGCACCCACTCCCTCCCCCTCTCTCTCACATACCCCCCACCTATGCCACTGCCCACCCCCAAACACACAAATACATATATACACACATACGTGCATACATATATATACACACATAGACATATACACATATATACACAGACATATACATACACAAACGCATATACACAAAAAATAAAGGAGAAGCAGGAGGAAGAAGAAGATGGGAAGGAAAAAAAATATATATAAAATATAGAAAAAAAAGGTTTGGGCCGTGCGTGAAAGAGGAGTAGGAGGAAGAAGGATATAGGAATAAAAAAATAAAATAAAGAAAAAAAGAAAAAAATATGAAAAAAGAGAAAAAAATTAGAGAAAATAACATTGTTAATGAGTGAATTTTGGCTCTAGGGAGACAGCCAAAGAGGCGACGCAAGTGTGAGTGTTTGTTAGGTTTCTTCTCTAGATTGATTGATGTAAACCCTTGATTGGTGTTGTTTGAAAACTAATGGTGAACTCGTGTGATACACGAGAGAGTTTAATTTAAAAATAAAAAAATTATTATTTTAAATAATTTTAACAGAATTGATAATTATAATTTTTTTAATCTTTAATCATTTATCAAAATTTAAGTTTAATTAATTATTCACTATTTAATATGCTAATAAATAATACTTTTAATTCAATATACTGTCATTTAATATATTAAAGAATAATTAACATATTATGTATGTCACTTGACAAAATACTTATAAAATTTTTTCTTTATTATATTATATTTATTTATAAATAAATATTATAACATTTATAATATATCCATTCAAAGACGTTCGTTATTTTCTATTTATTATATTATAAATATAAATATAAATTAAAACTCTTAAATATGAGTAAGAATATATTTTTTCAATAATAACAAAATTTTAAAAATATGAATTTTGATTTATACCATAGTCTTAAAAATGTGATACCTTAAATATTAATTAGCGTTGAAAAACTCTAGTATTTGACAACCTTAAATAATTTTTTATGAATTTGTTAAAATATCACATTTTCAAGACTATAATATAATTATTAAAATAATTAATAATTAATTAATCACTACCTTTGATTTAATGTAAGTTTTTGAGGGAAAAAAATAGCTTGGCAGATTTTTTGAGGGAATAAAAATTTACAAACTATTATACATTAATATAATGTATTATATATTATTATATTATACAAAGATGGAATTTTATTTAATGGATAATTTTTCGTGACTTAGTTAATACTTTAAGTATCTATTAATATTTCTCATAAATAGTATTTATTTTTTATTGATTGACGGATTAATTGACGAGAAGATCTAATAGAAAATATTTCTTTTTGATTAATTAATAGCAATGAAAAATTAATACAAGTTTAATACAAATTTTAGATGTAAAAAATAGTTTGGCAAATTTTCTATGAATTAATTAATAGTTTAAGTGTATATTCATATTCCTCATAAATAGTATTTATTTTTGATTGATTACGGATTAATTAAATATTTAATATTCACATAATAATGTATTGAAAATCCCATGATTAGCATTGAAAAACTCATGTATTTAAAATTCATTATTAATTTTACAATAATTAGTACATATTATTTCAAAATAATTGAAAGATTTAAATTATTAATGTAATAAGTACTAAATGCAAATCATTGATGTAAGTTTTTGGGAAAAATTTTATTACTACTTATTATTTCAAAGCAATTGAAAGATTTAAATTATTAATGCAATAAGTATTAATTGCAAATCATTAATGCAAGTTTTGGGAGAATTTTTTTTTTTCAAGACTGTTCTACTTATATATATATATAAATATTATATATTATTATATTATACAAAGATAAGATTTTATTTAATGGATAAGTATTAATTGTAAATTATTAATGCAAGTTTTGGACGAAAATTTATTTTTTCAACACTATTTTACTTTTATATATATAAAGATTGTTAATGGGTGGGTTTTGCGAGCCGGGCCTCTTTCTGTTATTTTTTTTTTATTTTTTTAAAAAATATTTGTAGATAAAATATTTTTGAAAAATATTTTTAGCTAAAATATTTAAAGTTAGAAACATTAATAGAAAGTAAAAAAAAAAGAAGAAGAAGAAGATAAAATTAGCTTAATTGATATTTAAAATTAGAAATATTACACTTATAATTTATGTCTATTTACGTATACTTGTTAATAAGATAAAATTATAATTATAATTTGTGTCTACTCGACCACTATAAAATAAAGAGTATCGTAGACTACGATTTTTTTTTAATTTTTCTTAAACAATATCATTCTAAATATTATAATTTTAAGAGCATTTAATACTTAATTTTTAAGTATTATAAATATTAACAGTGCAAGTTTTGAATTATCATGTAAGTTTTAAATAAAAAACACCAACAATATAAGTTTTAATATATAAGAATTTGACATGGATGATCTAAAAGAAATAAAAATATATTTTTTAAATCATTGATGATCAAATGTTGTTTTTAGTGTAAAACTTTATTTAAAGCAGGAAGCTTAATTCAAAATTTAATATTTTTATCTTTAGGTGTTGAATTTTTGATATTTAAAGAAATGTAAAATTAGTTAATCTATGAGTTAGCAAATATTCAAAAACAAATTTTTAATTAAATTTTTATTTTTTAAGAATTAAAATAATATAAAAATCAAATAGTTCATAATCTCACATGGTCGGAGAACCCAAGGTTTGAGAACACAAGGGTTCCTAACCACTCACGGTCGGGAACCCAAGATTCTCCAACCCTGAACCGAAGTCCCCCCCACCCGTTGATGGCTACGACCATGGCTACCCGCGACAACTGGTATGTATTTTTTAATATTTAATTTTTAATTTAATTTGTCCATATTATAGAGTATTTACGAATATGTTTTATTATATAAATTTAATAAATTTTTATTATTATAAAACGTTAACAAGTATACAATAACTTTAATTTTTATTTTTTGTTCAATGCTTATAATTTTTTTTTTTACTTGCTCTTATATTTTGATTTGCAATATTAGTAAATATTATAAATCTTATATGTTTGAATTTTGTAGAGCGTTTAATACAAGCTAAATTATTACAATATTATAAGTATAAATTATAACTGTATTTTAATCTTAATATTATTTATACTGTGCCTTTAGGCACGAGTGTATGCTAGTACAATGATAAAACACTTAGAATTTTACATAAAATATTGAAGTTTAAATTAATATGATAATTTAGAAGACAAAATTATTACTAAAAAGTAGCATTTAGATAGAATGCAATATTTAGTTAGAAGACAACAATAAGATTGGAAGGCAAATTTCATATGAATTGTGTCGAATATCAAGTTTTAAGTATATATAGACTATGATCATATTCGAATTTTCCTAAAGAATATATCAAGGGGGAAGTTCACCCATTCCTGCTAATTAGGCGAAACTTGGTTGGATTGCCTCTTGCCTCTTGCCCGACGACGGCATCGTCTGTACACTAATCGGATATAATAATCATTCTCCTCCCTGTTCCCGGATCTGCGTATCATTTTACCGCGCTTCGGATCAAAGCAATGGCCGCCACTGCAAACAATAACATCAACGCCAAATTGGTAGCCACCTTTTCTCTGTTACTGTTTCCAGCTTGTTTTGTATCCGATTTCGTGTAAATCATTACTTTTGATTGGTTTGCCAATAATCTGATGCAACTGCTGTTGTGCGTTTGTTTTGTCCGGAGCCAAGTGTCTCTATTGCTGTGAATGTCCTTCTTTCCTGTTCGTTTGGATGCTTAATTACGAAACCTTGATGATTAAGTAAAGGTTTTGGGAAGTTGTTCTTCAATAATTATCTGACGTCATCACGGAAATCGTCTACTTCTTTTGATGTTTTTTTTTGTTGGTTCTAATTGGTATTCTTTTAAGTGATCAGATTAGTTTTACCCCTTCTTTTCCCGAGCCCTCCTTTTCTATTCTCATTGTGGATGTTGTTTGCCTTAATTCCGTCTTTCTATTGCTGTTCTTGTTACTTGGTACTCTTTACTTACAATTTTGCTAATCTCAACAATATTAAACGAATGGTTTTGCAGTATATGGGCTTGAAATCATCAGTTTCACTTCTCAAGTTTTTGGTTTTATCTTGACCTATTTGGTTGACTTTTTTATAAACAAAGTTGACAAAAGGAAACTTGAGTTAATTACAATGAATTGGACTGCTAATGAGATGTTCGGGAGAACTATGGAAGAAAGACGTGAATAAGGCTATCAATCTTATTCTCATTGAAAGAATACATCATGATATATACATAACTCTCTGCTTCATTAGGAAGTTTCTAAATGACACAATAGGGAAGTTTCCAAATCTATTTTGGAAACTGTACTGTTAAAATGTTGTCTAGAGTATAGATTAAATAAGATCAGTTATGGTAGTGTTTTTTGAGGGCCAATGAGGTATTAAATAGAAGTTATAACCCAAACTGTAATTAGTGATAAGTTGGGGGTGTAAACTGTAAATATTTGAAAGTCTTCATTGGGGTTCTACCTCCTATTATAAATAGAGGGCAAGGGGTAGCAAATGGAGAGAGAGTTCTCATTTTTCTGTTTGTAACGAGTGCTGATTGTTTCTGAGAGAAAGGCTAGGGCTGTTAGCTTTGTAATCTTGGGGGAAAACAATTGGGGCGCTCGGGAATAGAAGGGAGAGAAGGGCCGCTACTGTACTGATCATTTTCTGGAAATAAAGACTGCTCTCAGGAGGATCTTAGAGGCTGGATGTAGTGCTATTCACATGGCATGAACCAGGATAATCTTGATGTTCTTGTGGATGTGTGGTTTGTGTTTCTTGTTTGGTTTAATTCTGTTTTCTATTTTATTTTCTGTTGATTCTATTAAATCTATTCCTTAGATCAAATCCGTGAGTGTGTGAGAGTAAGTGTGGTAGAATTTTTATCCAAGAAATTAGTTCCAGCAACCCTAGATATAACATGTACAATTTAGGATACAACAAATATTACTTAAAGGCGCATAGGGACTGTCCACTTGATATTCAAATCATCCAACAATATTTTCAGTCATAGTAACTCACACATCCCTAAGGACATAGATCTGAATTCAGGTTCTGCACTTGATTGAGCCATTACACTTTGTTTTTTGCTACTCCATGTTACAAGATTGCCTCCTAGAAAAGTGCAATAGCCTGATATGGACCTCCTATCCACAATAAATCCTGCATAATCAACATCCATGTAAGTCTCAAGAGCCATACTCTCCCCTTTCTTAAACAAAATACCTTTCTCGGGTGTTCCTTTCAAGTAGTGTAGTATCCTATACACTGTCTTCAAGTGAGCCTCTCTAGGATTATGCATGAATTGATT
Source organism: Diospyros lotus (assembly GCF_014633365.1). NCBI lineage: Eukaryota > Viridiplantae > Streptophyta > Magnoliopsida > Ericales > Ebenaceae > Diospyros > Diospyros lotus. The sequence goes on from NC_068345.1 coordinate 35,117,925, forward strand.
GACTACTCCCACTGCATGGGCAATGTTTGGTCGAGTATGAGCTAGGTAAATTAACTTTCCAACCAACCTTTGAAAGGATCCCTTGTCAACCATACTATCCTTCGGAACTTCCCCCAACTTGTGATTTGGTTCAATGGGAGTATCCACTGCCCTGCACCCAAGCATTCTCGTCTCAATTAGGAGGTCTATGATATACTTTTGTTGGGAAATAAAAATTCCCTCTTTTGAATGTGCCACTTCTATGCCCAAAAAATACTTCAAACGTCCCAAGTCTGTAATCTCAAATTCACTGATTAAACACTCCCTTAGCTTATGCATGCCTTCCTCATCATTGCCGGTGACCATAATGTCATCAACATATACTATAAGGACTATCACTCCCTCTGTGACCTAGTGTTGGATAAATAAGGTATGGTTCCCATGGCTTTGCTTATATCCCATACCAAGCATCACCTTCCAAACTAGGCCCTTGGGGACTATTTTAGTCCATATAGGGCCTTATTCAGTTTGCACGCCACCTTTTCCTGTGTTGTTAGGCCATAACTTGGTGGTAATTCCATGTAGACCTCCTTTTCAAGATCCCCATGCAGAAATGCATTCTTTACATCATATTGGTGCAACGGCTAGCCTAGGTTAGCAGCCAAAGATAGAAGAACCCTGACTGTATTCAACTTAGCAACAAGTGCAAAAGTGTTTAAATAATCCACCCTATGCACATGTATATACCCTTTAGCTACCATCCTTGCTTTGTATCGATCCAATGATCCATCAGACTTATATTTCACTGTATAGACCCACCTGCAGCCCACTGGATGTTTCCCTTTAGGGAATGGAACAAGTTCCCATGTCTGGTTCTTTTCTAGGGCCGCCATCTCAGTCTCCATGGCATCCTTCCAATTCTTATCCCCTATAGCTTCAGAAAAAGTGTTGGGAATAGGGATAGTATGAAGATTGGTGAGGAAGGCTTTGTGTGGGGATGACAATTTAGAATAGGATAGGAACAACTGTAAGGGATGTTTGGTGCAGGCTCTAGTACCCTTCCTAATTGCAATAGGCCAATCAAGGTCACACCCGGTGGGTTCTATTTTGGGTATAGGTTCAATAGTTTTAGCAGGGTTATCATCAGGTATAAAAGATTCAGCAATTGGATTACCTGGTGATGCGTGAGGAAGGCTCACTGGACTGTCAGTGTTGTCAGCTGTAGGATTAGGGTTTGATTCGGGTGTTGTGACTTGCATAGGGGAAGAGACTAACATCTTTTTCCTTAAGTACACCTGCAGTGGCCAAGGAGTATTTGGTACAGGCTCCTCTGATGTCATGCCTAATGAATCCTTTAGAATGGTGGATGGAAGAGGAAAGGATAATGGATCATGATCAGGTAGAATAGGAAGCTGATTTTTATCAATCGAGGATGAACTTTGTCTTAGAGAATGAGGACTACCAAAATAAGGATCATTCTCTACAAAGATGACATCAGCTGACACAAAATACCTTTTGGTAGGAGAGTGATAGCACTGGTAGCCTTTTTGAGTGGATGAGTATCCAAGAAATATGCACCTTAAAGCTTGAGGGTCCAATTTACCTCTACTAACAATAGGAATGTGGACAAATGATACATAACCAAACACCTTGGGTTTCAAATTGCTAGACACATGAAAATTAGGAAAGTGTTTAGTTAACAATTGAATTGGAATGTGGCATCCAAGGGTTTGTGAGGGTAACCTATTGATAAGAAAGGTAGCTGTTAGAGCTGTTTCTCCCCAATAATGTTTGGAAACATTATGGTAAAATAAGAGCGCTCTGATAACAACAAGGAGACGTCCATTTTTCCTCCCGGCCACTCCATTTTGTTGAGGAGTGTAAGGGCAGAAAGATTCATGGATAATTCCCTTCTGTTGGAAGAAAAGATATAAGGATTGGATGAAGAAGTCCTTGGCATTATCTGACCTAAATCTTTTTTAATTCCACCCCAAACTAGTTCCTAATCATATTGTAGAATGTAGGAAAAACACTGCTCACCTCAGTTTTAGTTTTCAAAAGATACAACCATACCACTCTTATGCAATTATCAACAAAAAAGACAAACCACCGTGTCCCAGAAATATTAGGGATTGTTGAAGGGCCCCAAACATCACTGAGAATTAGGGTGAAAGGAGAATTAGTTCTTTTATTAGATGGAGAAAAAGACACACTCTTGTGCTTTGCAAACTCACACACAACACAATGAAAATTCCTAACATCTAGACCCTTAGATAATTATAGAAACACCATCCTAAGAGTAAGAAAAGAAGGGTGACCAAATCGGTAATGGTGCAGCCACATTTGATCTTTGTTGGACTGAACTAAGAACGACACAAGAGGAGTCTTTCCTTTTTTGTCCTGCTCACCTGGTTCCTCAAGATAGAACAACCCATTGTCGCGTAGCTAATATGTAATAGGAGTAGAAAGGTCTATCCATATTTTGTAACGTCTATTGGGTGAGCCTCGGTAGGGTAGGGAACACTGAGTCATAGCTACTTTCTAGAAGGGCCTTCTAACACATATATATTCGGTTGTACTAGAGCCATACTCCTCATGATTAGTAAAAATCTTCTTGGTTTTCTCTCTCTTTTCTGTTATTCTTTCTCTCTCTATCCATTCTCTCTCTCTGTTCTCTTCTCCGAATAGCCGGAATTCCCTTGAATTCCACCCCTAACATTGTCAAACCAATCAATGCTGACAATTGGTATTGGAGTTGACGGTCCTGAACTGATGAGCTGTAATTGACAATCATGGCGGAGGGTACTCGCATGAAACAAATGGAAACTCGCTTGGATGCCATCGAAGTGAGCGTGCGACTGAGCCATGAGCTGGTTGAGGAAAAGTTGGAAACGGTAGAGGTGGGTATCAGAAACACTCATGAAGACATAAGCAGGATGCGGTCGGATGTTATGGAAATGGAACGAAATTTAAGAGATGACTTCACTCATCTTAGAGTGGAGTTTACGGGACTGAATCAGCAGTTGAACGCTGCACTGGCCATTTTTTCCCGACAACCAAACGTGACATTACCAGTGGATTTTCCACCAAGGACGGCGACTGCTCCTATCATCCAGGGAGTAAGGGGTCATCAAGAGATATGCAAAAGGAGGGAGCCAGCAGTAGAGGCCACCATGAGAGGAGGCTTAGGTGCTGCAACTAACACTCCCGTCCCAAAGATGGAGATGCCAGTGTTCAAAGGGGTGAAGCCTAGTTGGTGGATAAGAAGGTGTGAACGCTTCTTCTATCACTACCGGGTGGTAGAAGAGAACAAGGTTAACATGGCTATTGCATACTTGAACGATGTAGCAAACTCATGGTTTCAAAGTTGGAGTGCTATCCCTGGACGCCTTCACTAAGAAGCACAGACTCTCACAAAAGGGGTCTGGAATGGGTTGGCAAGGCTCTGTAGGAAGGGGTCAGAAGGTTGGCAACTCTCAAATGCATAAAGGGAGTTACCCCCCAAAGGCACAGATTGCAGCAAATTCTCTACGATCCCTTACGTTAGATCAGAAATGATAGATGGGATTGTTTTTCAAATGCGGGGAGAAATATACGGTGGGGCACCAATGCAAAAGGGCCCTAATGCAAATGGAAGGGGAAGATAATGAAGATGAAGGAGTAATGCCTGACACTAAAATGGGGGATCCAGTGGAAGAGAAGGAGGAAGGAGGGCAGATTTCTCTTCACGCCCTGGAAGGCCACCCTTCGGAAAAGATGATTAAAATTAGGGGTAACATAGGGAAGAAGGGACTTCTTATATTGATAGATAATGGGAGCTCACATAGTTTCTTGGACGAAAGCACAACCAAGGAACTACTGTGCGTACTCTAAACCACTATTCCCCTATATGTCACGGTTGCTAATGGTCACAAAATGATCAGTCGGTACAAGTGCCAAGGTTTTACATGGAGAATGCAAGGGCATGAGTTTTCTGCCGATTTGAGAATTTTACAGTTAGGTGGATGTCAAGTTGTGTTGGGAGTATATTGGATGAAAACAGTCAGCCCCCTCATATTTGACTTCAACATCGTAGAGGTGACTTTTGATAAAGGAGGAAGAAGGTTGACGTTAACAAGATGTGGGTGTTATATCTAGGGTTGCTGGAACTATTTTCTTGGACAGAAATTCTACTACACTTTGTCTCATACACTCACGGATTTGATCTAAGGAACAAATTTAATAGAATCAACAGAAAATATAAACAGAAACAGAATTAAAACAAACAAGAAACACAAACCACACATCCACAAGAACATCGAAATTATCTTGGTTCATGCCAATTGAATTGGCACTACATCTAGCCTTCAAACCACCACCGAGCAGCCTTCTTTATTTGATGAAAATAGTACAAGACTTTCCTCTTCTCTCTCTCACAATACAAGCCTTCCAAAAGTGTACAAGATTACAACTTTCCCACTCTCTAGGCTCTCGCAAAATCAGAAGAGAACATGCGGTTTTCTATCCCTCAACCCCCCTGCCCTATTTATAAAGAATAGGGTGATATTTCCTAGGGCTGGTTATGATATTACCGGTTTTGCCCTTCATTAATAACTAATTATTACAAGAAAGCCACCAGCCTGTTAACTAATCATAACCGCATACAAGACTGCATATTTAACCTATCACTAACTCTAGACAATCTTTAATAGTGGGGACGGAGGAGAGTGCAAAGCAATCTCAGGAAGCCACTTGAAGAAACTCTTTGAGCAAGAAGAGGGAACCATTGCTCAACTTCATTCGGTCTATGCCATTGAGGTGTGGGAAGGGAGAAAGGAAGTAGACATAGCGGAAACAAAAAATTAGAGATGGCAAACGTGCCGGGCCGGGCCAACCCGGCCCGCCACCAAGTGGCCCGCGGGCCGGGCCAAATCGGCCCGCTTAAAAACGGGCCAGCAGATTGCTGGCCCTAGCCCAGCCCTACACGGGCCCGCCCAATTTTTTTTTTTTTTTTTGGCCCAGAGGCAGGCAGCGTGAGCGAGAGAGAGAGGGCGAGGGGCGCGGGCGACAGAGGGCGAGCGAGAGGCGAGGGCGAGAGCGAGGGGCGCGGGTGAGGGCGAGGGCGAGACAGAGGGCGAGCGAGGGCAAGGGCGAGGGCGAGGGCGAGGGCGAGCGAGGGCGAGAGCGAGGGGCGAGGGCGAGGGCGAGGGTGAGGGCGAGGGCGAGGGCGAGACAGAGGGCGAGCGAGGGCGAGGGCGAGGGCGAGACAGAGGGCGAGAGCGAGGGGCGCGGGCGAGGGCGACGACGACGGCGAGCGAGGGCGAGAGCGAGGGGCGCGGGCGAGGGCAAGACGAGGGCGAGAGCGAGAGCGAGGGGCTCGGGCGAGGGCGAGACGAGGGCGAGGGTGAGACAGAGGGCGAGGTGAGGGCGAGGCAGAGGGTGAGGGCGAGAGGCGAGGCTGAGGGGGGGGTTGTCGATTAAAGGGCCAATGGGCCAGGCGGGCCAGCCCGGCCCGCCACCATTTGGCCCGCTGGGCCAAGCGGGCCGGGCCAAATTGGCCCGGCCTTAAATGGGCCAGCAAAATGCTGGCCCTAGCCCGGTCTCGGGCCGGGCCCCAATGGGCCAGCCCGTCGGGCCGGGCTCATTTTGCCATCTCTACAAAAAATAATCAATGGTTCAGGTTACAAGCCTCAGTTAATTCCCTAAGCAAGGTATAATTTACTGACTTCTTACATTCTTTGTTGGTTGAATTTGAGGAATTATTCTTGGAACCTACTTCCTTACCCCCAGATCGTTTCTTAGAACTTACCATCCACGTCAAGCCAAATACTGAACCCATAAATGTTCGTTCCTATCACTATTCTCCGTCTCAAAAGGCTGGGATTGAATGCCTAGTGAAAGAAATGTTGTCCAAAAATGTTATCAGACCAAGTCAAAGCCCATTTGCCTCTCTTGTTCTCTTAGTTAAGAAAAAAAATGGGAGTTGGAGGTTTTGTGTCGATTATAGACAACTAAACACCCACACCATAAAAAAAAAATTCCCCATTCCTATCATAGATGACTTTCTAGACGAATTATCAAGGGCTACAATTTTTTTCTAAGCTTGATCTCAGATTTGGATATCACCAGATCCGAATGAGTGCCTCAGATATTCCCAAAACTGTCTTTCGCAACCATAAGGACTTTATGAATTCCTAGTAATGCCTTTTGGCCTAACCAATGCACCCACAACATTCCAAGCCCTCATGAATCACATTTTTTGCCCTTACCTTAGAAAGTTTATCCTTGTTTTCTTCGATGATATCTTAGCATAGTTGTTAAAGACGCGCCTAGGCGCAAGGAGCCTTAAGGCGCTAGTTCGGCACCTCGCCTCGACCGAGGCGAGGCGATTTCAACGAGGCCCTCGCCTTGCACGGTGAGGCGCCGAGGCGAGAGGCTCATGAAACTTAGGTTTCAATTAAAACCTGGGCAACCCAATTCCTCCCCTCTTCTCGGTTCCATAATGTATACATTACAACATATTTACATAAGTAAATGTCCACATTTTCTTTTATTTATATTTTACTTTCCATTTATTTTAATACATAAATGTAAATAAGAAAGTACCCTCCATTTGGATTCAATAAAAATATCTAAAAAATCAAAATCTATAACAATAAGAAAATATAATTTTGGTTTTAGTACAAACTCAGGATTTAGCGATTTTACCACCCCCAAAATATACCTACTATTTCTTGAAAAATTCATTAAAAATAATTTTAACAACAATGAATATTAGCTATCAAAATACTTGGAGATAGTTTTTAAAAATAAAAACATTTTTTTTTTATATGTCTTCTTATAATGCGCTAATCTTCCAAACTTAGAAAAATAGCATTTTTCAAAATGAAAACATTTTCTTGATTGTGGACTTGTAGTGTTTATATGTTTGTTTAGAATTTTGCATGATGATTGGTACTTGTTTGAGTTTGAGACTTTAAGTTTGAACTTTGATGATGTTTCTAGGTTAGAATTTGCATGATTAATGAATCAACTTTGATGATGTTAGTTTAGAATTTGAAGATAATGAATCATTAATGATATGCATGTGTTATTATTGATAATTTGATAGTTTTTTATGATTTTACAAGATTTTGAGTTTTTTTTTCTAAAAGGTGCGCCTCACTTCGCAAATGCGCGCCTCGCCTCGTGCGCCTCAAGCTCTAGGACCCTTTGCTCCTCGCGCCTTTCAAAACTATGTATCTTAGTTTACAGCCCAACCATGGAGCAACACCTAGCCCACCTCAAAACCACATTCCAAGTTCTCAAATCTAACCAATTGTATGTCAAGAAGTCTAAATGTATCTTTGCAGAGGGAAAGGTGGAATACCTTGGGCATATCATCATTGGAGAAGGCATGATCACTGATCCAAAAAAAATAACCGCTATGGTGGAATGGCCTACTCCTAAGACTGTCAAGGAATTGAGAGGCTTTCTTGGGCTAACTGGCTATTACAAGAAGTTCATTAAGGGGTATGGGATAATCAGCAAGTCGTTGACTGAGCTGCTCAAGAAGAATGGATTTGAATAGGGGGGAGAGAGCAGCAACAACCTTCAATTCCTTAAAGAAGGCTATGACCCAAGCTCCAATTCTGGCTTTACCAAATTTTTCCAAACCTTTCATCTTAGAAATAAATGCATGTGACACGGGAGTGGGGGCAGTGTTCGCACAAGAAGGTAGGCCGATAGCTTTCCTTAGTCAGGTTTTAGCTCCCAAACACCTGGAGCTGAGCATCTATGATAAGGAATTAATAGTTATACTCATGGCCGTAGACAAATGGAGGTGTTATCTAGAAGGAAACTCATTTGTTATCAAGACTGACCATGAAAGCCTCAAGTTCTTAGGAGAGCAAAGATTACATACACAATTACAAAGGAAAGGGGTAACCAAGCTGCTAGTATTGGATTACACCATCCAATACTGTAAGGGAAAAGAGAATGCAGTGGTTGATGCTCTATCAAGGAGGGAAGAAAAGGGCGAATGCCGAGCAGTCTCTGTAGTTGTTCCCGATTGGATTAAAGAGGTGTCAAGTAGCTATGAGGGAACACCATGGGCTCAAGAACTAATGACCAGTTTAGCAGTTGGAAGCGGTGAACAGAAGGGGTACATTGAAGGCGGGGTTATTGAGGTATAAAGGGCGGATGGTGATTGGGGAAGACCCTCAACTTAGGACCCGAATCCTACAAGCCTTGCGTGCCTCTGTTAGAAAAATATAATAACATTTTTCTTTAACGTGCTTGTACCCTCTGCCCTTCATTTCCTGATTCAAAATTGTTAGTCAATTACAATAAAAATAACTATATTGAGCAATATTTATATTTCTTGTAGAACTGAAATTATTGCTCGGAAATATAGTTATTGAAATACTGTATTTAAAGCTCAAAAATATAACGATTGTATGTAAAGCTTAGAAATATAATTACTATATTTAAATCAACAGAATAGAAATATTAAATAATACAGTATTATATAAGGAAATTAATAGCATTACAGTATATATATATATATGATAAAAACCGAGGCCTGTGTAACACACAGTTCACTTAAAACAAATTCGCCGCCTCACCGAAGGTGCTAGAGGCTTATTGGTGTCTGTTTCCCAGGGTATAACGGCTTACAGACTGAGAAGTTAGCACAAACTTCGGAGCCTTACAACGAACTTGAACACTGATTGAACACAATTAAAATAATCAGAAAACTTGATAATTCTGTAGAATAATTCTTCTGAAAAATTCTATTGAAAATTTCTTTTGAGAATTTTATCTCTTTGATAAATTTTTCTGAGATTTCTATCTCTTTGAAAAATTCTTCTGAGATTCCCTCTTTTTTGAAAATTCTCTATAAGATTTCCCTTTTGAGAATTCTCTTCTTTGGAAATTCTATTTTTCTTCAAAGGAAGAGGTCTCTATTTATAGAGGAAGATGAAGGAGAGAAGAAAGAAAGAAGAAGGAGGAGGAAGGTGGCTAAGTTCTGTGGGAGGCTTTCCTCCCTCAAATAATATATAAATATATATATATTATATCTTTATAATATATAATGAAGTAGGCCCCTTTTATATATATATTAAAGATTATAATAGTAACTTGCATAGTGCCCTGGCATTATTACTTTCAATCAGCCACCTTGCATAGTGCACGTATAGTGCGTCCTCATAATTTAATGCATAGTGCACTTTTTGTATTTTTCCCTTTATTCTACTTTTACAATAGTAGAAATTATGTAAAATAATACACATGCCTCAAATTATTTTTTAATTAATTTTCATTCACCCAAATATCAATTTGGACATACAAATAATCCAAATTTTCCAATAGCATCTCCCATTGGAGGGCACGCCGGTTTGAATGTTACTTACAAGGTGAAATAGTTGTTCTATTGGCCGGGAATGAAGAAGGAGGTGACAACTTATGTATTAGCATGCTCTGTTTGCAAAAAATGCAAACACGAGCAAGTTCCATACCTCGGTTTACTTCAGCCATTGGAGATATCAGACCAGGCTTGGCAAAGAATTTCTATGGATTTTGTGGAGGGACTACCTAGGTCCAAAGGGAAGAACATTATCCTAGTAGTGGTGGATAGGTTGACTAAATTTGGGTATTTCCTCAGCCTAGCTCATCCATTTACAGCTTCGAATGTGGCTAGAATACTACTAGACTCAGTAGTGAAGGTACATGGCTTGCCTTTGTCTATCACTTCAGACTGGGAAAAGATATTTACCAGCAACTTTTAGAGAGAATTGTTCAAACAATTGGGAGTTGACTTGCATATGTCTACAGCCTATCATCCGGAGACGGATGGACAAACGGAAAGGGTGAATCAGTGCTTATAAGCTTATATGAAGTGTGTATGTTTCACTAAACCTAAAAGCTAGAATCAATGGCTGCCTCTAGCTTAGTGGTGCTACAACTCAAACTTCCACAGCTCACTTAAGAGATCGCCTTTCGAGGCACTTTTTGGCTACAAACCGCCACTCATCCCAGCAGTGATGCATTACTCCAATGTGGAACGGGATGTGGATCGATACTTAAGGCAGAGACAAGAAGCCCTTCAGTTAATAAAAAAAGAATTAACGATAGCACAAAATTGAATGAAGCAAATGGCAGACATGAGGAGAACTACAAGGAATTTTGAAGAAGGGGATTCGGTTTACTTGAAGGTAAGGAGATTTCAGTAGCAAATGTTTACCGGTGAGCCCCCCTCTAAGCTAGGGCCTAAGTACTTCGACCCTTTTCAAGTAACGGCTAAGGTAGGGAGCTCCACTTATAGACTACAACTACCAGACGGAGTAGGCAACTATCCCGTCTTCCATGTATCACTACTCAAGAAATTAGTAAGGCCACATGAAGTTGTAAGTGTCAAATTGCCAACCTTGGAGGAGGATTTCCCAGGAGTGTCTGAACCTATGGCAATTATCGACAGGAGGGTCATCTACCAAGGGTCCTTATCCTTGATTCAAGTGCAAGTACAATGGACCAATCAGCCTCCAGATGACACAACTTGGGAGTACCTCCCCAAGTTGCTCAAACAGTTTCCTCGGGTAGCTAGACTCTTGTGATTTCTTGAGGACAAGAAATATTTTAAGGAGGGGGGAATTGTCATGTAGCTACTATGTAATAGGGGTAGAAAGGTCCATCCATATTTTGTAACGTCTATTGGGCGAGCCTCGGCAAGGTAGGGAACGTTGAGTCATAGCTACTTTCTAAAAGGGCCCTCTAACAACATATATATTCGGTTGTACTGGAGCCATGCTCCTCATGATTAGTAAGAATCTTCTTGGTTTTCTCTTTCTTTTATGTTATTCTTTCTCTTTATCCATTCTCTCTCCCTACTCTTTTCTTCGAATAGCCGAAATTCCCTTGAATTCCGCCTCTAACCTTGTCAAATCAATCGGTGCTGACACCCAGCCCTAGCTCCTATATCTCACAATAGGTTGAATGAAAAACAACACTGCAATCAGCGTTCAAGATAAGCTTTTGAATGGAGATTAGGTTAGTGAACAATTTAGGGACATGAAGCACATTTTTGAGAGTGAGATGTTTGTTAAGAAAAACATTTCCTTGGCTAACAACAATGGTTAAAGAACCATTTGCTAATGTAATTTTTTTGGAGCTAGAACAAGGGCTATAGGTGATAAAGTGATGAGAGAAAGGAGTCATATGATCAGTAGCTCCAGAGTCTAGGATCCAAGAATTAGGATGGATTTTTTCTGAAGCATGTAGAGCAAAAGAAAGGGAAGAAATACCTATGAGAGCAAGGGAGCATCCACCTTTTTTAGCCCTTTTTTCGAGAGATCCCAAGAAGCTCCTCAATCGTTCAATCTCTGCCTTGTTAAGCTCTAGGGATTCTCCTTGTTTAGGATCCTTCTGTTCTAATTGTTGATGGTTGCTAGCCATGTACACTTGTCCCTGCCCTTGGCTCCTTGATTTTCCTCCTTTGGAAGGCTTCCCATGGAGCTTTCAACACTTGTCTATGGTGTGCCTAGGCTTCTTGTAGTAGGTGCACCGCAGAGAATCTCTGTCTACAGCCTTCTTTTCCTCTTTTCCCTTACGCTAATTATAACTTTTTAGAGATACCAAGGCTGATGTTTCCATCGGGGAATTTTCTAACATGACTCCCCTTCTTCCTTCTTCTGCACAAACTATAGAGATAACCTCATTTAAAGAAAGCAAATCCTCCTTACTGAGGATTTGTACTCTTACCGCATCAAACTCCATGTTGAGACCGGCTAGGAGGTCATATGTCCTTTCTTTCTCCATAAACTTTTTGTGTAATGCAGCATTCTCATTACACTTCATTTTTAAGCACTGGTAATGGTCTAGTTCTTACCACAGAGTTTGTAGCAAGTTCACATACTCTGTAACAGATCTAGTACCTTGCTTTGTGGCTGCCACCTTCATCCTTATCTCATAGATTTGAGCTGCATCACGAACTGTGGAGTAGGTGAGCTTGATTGCCTCCCAAATATCTTTGGCTATTGTTAGAAACATTTCGGTGTCACTAATCTCGGGGATCTTGGAGTTCCATAGCCAAGACATTACAGGGGAATCCTCCTCATCCAATGCTGCAAACGTGAGATCTCCCTCTTTAGGACCGGTTCCCAACAGGTGGCTTAGTTCCCCCTTCCCCTTTAGGAACGTGCAGATCAGTTGGGACCACTTCAAGTAGTTCTTACCATTCCACCAGTAAGTTGCTTGAAGATTTTGTAATTCTCCTCCTAAACCTCCGCTATTGATTCTAGCAAACGGAATTTCCGTTGTACTACTGGAATCGGCCAAATTGGGTTGAGGGTTTTGAGTGTTGGACATTATGAGGAAGACTGATGACAGCCACAACAGTCCCAAAGAAGCGGTAACTATCGTCTATGGCTCTGATACCATGTCAAGAAAGACGTGAATAAGGCTATCAATCTTATTCTCATTGAAAGAATACATCATGATATATACATAACTTCATGCTATGTTAGGAAGTTTCTAAATAACACAATAGGGAAGTTTCCAAATCTATTTTGGAAACTGTACAATTTAGGATACAACAAATATTTAGAAAGATACAGCAATGATACACTCTTATTCTAGGAAAGAAATATCAATGATTCACGTTGATTGCTAATCTCAATCCTGCCCGAGATGCTGAATGCTCATCTAATCTTACAATCAGCTTCTTAATCGTTGACATGGATAAAGGCATAATTGAAGCAGAGGAGGCATTCTGGACTGGATGATTTGTATAACAAGAGTGTTTACGGTAACAGATCTTCAAAAACTATATTGAAAATTCAAATATCCCATATATGGCTCTTGAAAACATCCATCAAGCATGCTAAACAAGGTAAACAATGCCAACAGTTGAATCCCAACTCAGTATTTCAATAATCTTAACCAACTGCATGCTATTTACTATCAGGGAGACTCATAGTTGTCAAAACTGCAGATAGGCTCTAGGCTTAGCTGAGGGCCCCTTGCTCTATGAGCCTCTAAGGCGTGTGCCTTACCTTGAGGAGCAAGGCATACGCCTTTTGCACCTATGTCATAATCTTTTTTGTTCTTAATTTTTGATTGACATGTTAAAATCTAACTAGTACTAACTAGGAAAAAAATTAAAGAAGTTTGAGAAAATAATAACACCCTATTTGCTATCTAATAAATGTGTGTTTAGCATCCACAAGGCTTGCACCTATTTCTTGTGCCTAGGCTTCAAGCATTCTTGCGCTTCAGTGTGTCTTGAGCCTTGACAGCTATGAGCGGCACTAATTTTTTGGTAGAAGATTCAGAGTCAATCAAGAAAGGTTTTTCAATATCTTCACCTCCGTGTGGCAAGGCAGCTAACTCATCCCAAATATGATCATCACAGAAATAAGGAGCAATGAGCCACAACATCTTGGAGAGTACGGCAAGGACAAGTCTGTCAAGCCTACCATCAAAGTAGCTCAACCTTCTGAGAATTGCTCGTAAACAATGGTATCCATGTGGTTACTTATGTGGGGACCGGCTCTATCACATAACATTCTAGAGCCTCCATCTAACTGCATTTTGGACTTAATGAGATGTTAAAAGTTGAAACAATCCAAGCCCAGATTTCACAAGAAGGTGGTGGGACCCCTCCTCCATCACCTATAAATAGGTAGATGGATCAATGGACAGGGTGTTGGCCTTTCAACTAGCTTTCATTCTGCAGAACTTCTCTCTGACCTTCTCCAGACTGCTTTAGGATCAATTGCTAGTGATATCTCAATTTTTTTCACTTTTTCTCTGGCACCAACCACTCAACAGATGCTATATTTGAATACATATATAATATTTGGACGCTCAAATCCTATTCAAGTCCCCAAATCAACCTTAAACAATGATACTGGAATCTATTAGTTTCAAATGCATTTTTTGAATTTGTTAGAAGCATTATGTTCAACTGCCCTTCCTTACTATTGGGGTTTATTTTGTTCACGAGTTTGTAAATTTGATTATGGAATCTATATTCAACTTTCTTTTCAATTTTTTTATTTAAATTTTCTGTACAAAGTAAATTAAAAGGAAAATAGAAAATTGCCGGTGAAACAACAATATCAACAAGAATAAAACTTCTTGTATATTAAAAATTTTCTGTGAAAAATGGAACCTAAGCTTAATTTGCATTTTATTTGATCCATCAAACAATCACCTAGATGTTAACATTTATTTATTTATGTCTTTATTTTTTCTTCTCGTATGTAGACCTCATTTCATAGTCTCAAATTTTCTGCTGACTTTTATTTATTCATAGTCTCGTATGTAGAGTTTCAGCTCAATGCTGTAAACTAGATTTGGAGTCTATGATTTTATGATTCTACTGGTTTCCTGAGTTTGGTTTGTGTTTAGGGCTAATATCTGTTCCCAAAGCCATGTTTTACCCCTCATTGTATCTCATTTCTTCAATTTTCCCCTATGTTAGCATGTGAAGGCCCTATTATGCCCAGTCTTGAATGAATGCTTTTTCATACTGTACAATTTTCCTGTCATTCCTTTTAACAATTTGTTGTTTTCAGGATGCTGTATTGTATTTGCCACAGCTCTTCTCATTTTCTTAATATTGTCTTTTGGCAAAGCTTTATTTTTGCTCAGCTAGATCTCTTTTCTTGTTAGTTCAATTGGTTCCTTTATTTATGTTTTAGGTGCTTCTTGGGGATGTGGGAGCTGGAAAATCTAGTTTGGTGTTGCGTTTTGTCAAAGGACAATTTGTTGAATTTCAGGTTGGTCCAGAAATTTGCAATTGTAACATTCACATTGTATATTACTTGTGAATTCTGATGTCCGATTCTTGTTGAGTGACCATGCAGGAATCAACTATTGGTGCTGCTTTTTTCTCCCAAACCTTGGCTGTAAATGATGCAACTATAAAATTTGAAATTTGGGATACAGCAGGTCAAGAGAGATACCATAGCTTAGCTCCCATGTACTATAGAGGGGCTGCGGCTGCAATAATTGTATATGATATAACAAATCAAGTAAGTGATTTTCCGCAATATGATATAACAAATCAAGTAAGTGATTTCAAAACTGAGAGATACTCTGCCGTTGAGCTTCTTAAGCACTTACTCATTGTGGTCAAAGGGTAGGCGTGCAGATGGTTAGCTAAGGCTAAGAAGCACCATATGGAGATGGAGATAGGATACAAAATTAAAAAAAAAAAAATGGATATAACAGGTCTATGGGAAAAACAATGCATATCAGTAACGTTTATGAACAAAAAAAAAAAGAAAAGCTTTAAAAGTTAGAAAAAGTATTGAGTAATCCAATATGTGAACATATCACACAATCTATAATAATGTTAAAATACAAAAGTAAAGGAAAAGAAGGGTAAATTACACTAACCACCCCCAAGATAAGGCATAATTCAAGGGACCACCCCTCAATTTTAAAAAATTACACTCAGTGCCCTTGAGGTTTAAAAAGTTGTAACACTCTGCCCCCTATCGCTGTTGAACAGCTGTTAAATTTTGGGAAATACCCAAAATGGTGTAACACACTGTCTCTCCCCTATCTCTCTTTCCTTCTCTCCCCTTCTTTCCTTCTCCGTGACCTCTCTCTCTCCTGTATGCGGTGGCTAACTTTTTATGCCCACCTTCTCTCTTTCACTCCCTTCCAGATGGTGTCATGCAACAATTGCCCATTGATCCAAGCTTCAATCCCCAACTTCTTTTGATTGTTTAATGAAATGGGTTCCAAGATTTTGCCAAACTATGGGTTAAAATTAATAAAGATCTGAAGCACCTGAGAAAAACAAAATAAACAAGCTTCAAAAATTCAGTGTCAGCACTAAATTTGAGTCAAGAATTTGTCAACATTTTTTTATTTGTTTTGCTGCATTGGCGACTCTTACGGTTGTTACTTGAGTTTCTAGTTTTTGAGATTATTATTATTATTATTATGATGATGCATCATCATCATCATCATCATGATTTTGTCATGTGCTTCGTGGAACAACATGCTTGCAGTCTCGGGTTCTTTACATCACTTGTTTGGTTTCTGCATTTCAGGCGTACTACTGCTTACTTATTGAGATATATATGCTTTTGCTCTGACACTGTTGTCGGGTTAATTTCCTTATGCTCTGCAATTGAGTTGGTTACCTACCAACTCATTAATCTCTGACTTAGTTGCATAATTGTTGGAAGTGGGCATTGCTAGATAATATATTTTTTTTTTATTCTGTTCTCCTTTGATATAATGCTCTTCAGAGTATTTAGTCATTACACAGTTCATGCAAAATGGTTGACCCTGAAGTTTTTTCTTCTCAAGGCTTCTTTTGAAAGAGCAAAGAAATGGGTCCAAGAGCTTCAAGCCCAAGGTAGTCTTCTAACATTAGTTGTAAAATCCTGTTATTCTTGCATGCACTCACCCTCTGTGTGTGTGTGCGTACTTTTAGAAGCTCCTTCAACTTTTGAAATTTTAATCTTCTTGCTCATGAAATTGGGTCTTCTATGTATGGTTAAGTACCTCTCCTAATTCAAAGAGTAGAACATGTGAGTGAACTTTCCAGAATTGTGCTTTTGCATGATTAATTTGACAAGAAAAAAAGTGACTATTTTATTTTATTAATTGTCTAATTGTTAAAGTTGAATCAATGTAAAAGTAGGTAAGTTCCAGCAATAATCCATATACGTTTATTGGGATGGAAATGGTTACCCTCCCCTATTGGTATTGCCGAACTAGGGTGGGCTTGAACATAAAAAACTCTATGATGGGATGTGTATGAACATAAAAAATCCCTGATGGGAGACAGTGTGGGAGTCGGCAACCCACACATAACTAAAATAAATAAATCACAAAATCAAATTTGAGTATTTAAATAGCAACATTATTGGGTTCTTTCATAACCATTGATTGCTTATAGTCAGAAGGTGAATGTGACAAATTTGAGTATTTAAATAGCGACATTATTGGGTTCTTTCATAACCATTGATTGCTATAGTCAGAAAGTGAATGTGCCATTGTCTGGTAGAAGGAAGATTGATTGGACTTCTGTAATCACTATTTCAATTATTTAAGAAAAGCCTATCATGGGGTGGTTCTGTAGTCCACACACTGTCATCTCCTAGAAGTCATCCAGGCAAGGAGACTGGTTTGAATTGCATGCTACTTTTATATTCATTTCATGAATTCTACTTGATGCATGCGTAAAGTGGGCATTTATCTTGCAAGTTATGTATCATTCTCTTAATACTTTTTGTTTCTGACAGGTAATCGGAACATGGTTATGGCTCTTGCTGGGAATAAAGTTGATTTGCTAAATGCAAGAAAGGTGCCAGCCGAGGCAAGTACACATATGTTTTTTCCCCTTTCCTGCCTCTATCCTTTTCATTTGAATAATGTCTATTGTTTCAGGAGGCAAAACTCTTGGTTGTTGGTTGAGCTGCTAATACAGCTTTTACTTGTCCTGGAGTCAGCCATCTTGATTTAGTTTACTGTCACATGAGTGGAAACAGCTTAAAAATATTATGGTAGTTGGCATGCTTTCCTGGTGTTGAAAGAAAACTAATCCATTTAATTGTTCTTTTTCTATCAATGTTGATGAAGAGTAAGTGAGAAGAACCAGTACATTAGTATAGAAATACAAAAATGGCATTGGGTTATAGAGTCCATCCAGAACATATTTTCTCACTACAGCAGAAGAAAGTTACGAACACCAACAAGACACATTCATATATATGACACTGAAATATTTTGCTGGTTGGTCATGGGCAAGTAAACCTCTCTCTCTCTCTTTGCACTTGCATGTGGGGCTCTGGTGCCTGAACCAATAGATGTATCATTGATTGCATACTTGTTTCTATTTGACCAAATCATTGAGTGCATACAATGAGAAGAAGGGATCTAAATTTAATCTAAGTTAATTATATATGCAATTGAATTGTTTTTCAACCTATCCAACATACTTAAATTTACTGTGGAGTAATTCTAGAGATCAGCATAGGAGTCCTAAAGTTATGCATGTATTTGGGGACTTCTAGTGGCTGTGGTATCACAAATCTAGGGCTCCCTATCATGCCACAACTCTTAATTCTTTAAATTAATCAATTGCCAACATATGATTGTTGTAGAAGATATTCTATTTAATTATGTCAACGAGTAAAGGATTGAGATAAGGGGATAAGAAGCCGAAGATAATTCTAAAGATAAGTCAAGATTATACTATTGTTTATCTCCTATGTAAATCTGTAAAATATAGAGATAATATTGTAATCTATTCCTATTAGTTAGGGCTATAATATTTTCCTAGTTTTTAGGAGAAATATTAGGATGTCTCTTGTACATATGTATGCGGCAGCATACATGGTAAAATACAAGTTCGATTCTTCTTAAAACTCTATTTTAACATGGTATCAGAGCTAGCCATCTAAAGGGCTCTTTTTCTCGGCCTTCATCGCCGTTTTTTTTCTGCTTCTGCAGTTAGTGCCATTCCGGTTTGTTTTCTGTTCCGTTTCTTGAATGATTGCAGCCAGTTTTTTGGCCCTCTTTCTTTACCCGATTAAGTTTCCAAGATCTTCCTAAGATGTTTACCGTCTCCAACAATAATCCTACACCAAAAGCCATTGACACGAGCAGCTCTTCAGAAGTTCCATTCTCTGGAACCAACAGTATGAGCAGTGGGGGAGAATTACAAAATATTCAGGCGGCCTACTGGTTGAACGAAAGAAACTACCTAAAGTGGTCTCAACTTATCTGAACCTTTCTCAAGGGAAAAGGGAAGATAAGCCACCTCTTAGGAACCAGCCCTAAGGAAGGAGATCCCATGTTTGCTGCATGGGATGAGGAGGATTCCTTAGTGATGTCTTGGCTATGGAATTCAATGGTACTGGAGATAAGTAATACTGTGATGTTTTTAACAACCGCTAAAGATATTTGGGAGGTTGTCAACCTCACCTATTCTAAGATGAAAGATGCAACATAGATCTATGAGGTTCGGACTAAGATTGCAGCAACTAAACAAGGGGTAAGATCTATCTCTGAATACTCTAATGTGCTACAAACTCTATGGCAAGAATTGGACCATTACCAATGCCTAAAGATGAGATGCAGTGAAGATGCAGCCTTACATAAAAGATTTGTGGAGAAAGAAGAACCTACAATTTCTTGGTTGGTCTTAATATGGGGCTTGATGCATTAAGAGTTCAAATACTTGGTAAAGAGGAGCTACCTTCCCTAAATGAGGTAATCTCTCTAATCCGGGCTGAAGAAGGGTGAAAAGGAGTAATGCTGGACATTGTCCCTATGGAAAGATCAGCATTAATGGCATTGAAGGGTCCTCACCGGGGTCCTCAAGAAGAAAAGAAGGTTGCCAGGGATAAGGCTGCAGGTGATAAAGATCCTCGAGACTCTCTATGGTGTACCTTTTGCAAAAAATCAAGGCATACCATAGAGAGATGCTGGAAGCTCCATGGGAAACCATCTAAAGGAAGACAACTGGGAGGCGAGAATCAAGCTTATATGGCCAGCAGCTAACAACAAGGAGAGCAGAAACTGGCAAAACACAAGGAACAAGGAGATGGCTTGGAGTTTAACCAAGCAAAAATTGAGAAGTTAAGGAATTTTCTAAACTCCCTTGACAAGAAAGAAAAAGGTACCTGTTCTCTTGCACTTACAGGTATGTCCCATCATTCTCTCGCCTTACATGTTTCGGCAACGGATCATATGACCCTTTTACCCCATTATTTCATTACCTATAACCCTTGTTCAAGTTCTAGAAAGATAACCTTGGCCGATGGGTCCTTAACCACTGTTGCTGGCCAATGAGACATACTCTTAAGGATGTTCTCCATGTTCCTAAACTGTTCACCAACCTTATTTCCATTCAAAAACTTAACCTAGACAATAATTGTAGTGCTAACTTCTCCTCCATCTTTTGTAAAATTCAGGAATAGGAGTCAAAGAAGATGATTGGGCTTGCTAAAGCTAGGGTTGGCCTATACTACCTTGATGGATCAAGTGAGCAGGAAAACAAGGGCAAGGTGAATCTCGTGTCCTATTTGGTGCAATTTGATAAAAATCAGATCTAGTTACATCACCATCGTCTTGGTTATCCTTTATTTTTTATCCTTAAGAGTCATGTTTCCAGCCTTTTTTGGGAGTGTTGATATTAGGGATTTTCATTGCTCTATTTGTGAATTTGCTGAACATAAAAGGGTGACTTATTCTTCATCTAATAAAAGAACCTCTCTTCCATTCACTCTTATTCATAGTGATGTTTGGGGCCCTGCACCTGTTCCCAATATTTCTGGGGCAAGGTGGTTCATAACATTTGTAGATGATTGCACTAGGGTAATGTGGTTGTTTCTTATGAAAAATAAATCTGAAGTAAGCACCATTTTTCCTAACTTCTATAACATGATTAGTACTCAATTTGGGGTGCCAATCAAGAGGGTAAGATCTGATAATGC
The DNA here is from genome assembly GCF_014633365.1 of Diospyros lotus. Classification (NCBI taxonomy): domain Eukaryota; kingdom Viridiplantae; phylum Streptophyta; class Magnoliopsida; order Ericales; family Ebenaceae; genus Diospyros; species Diospyros lotus. The sequence goes on from NC_068345.1 coordinate 35,138,333, forward strand.
CAAAGATTTTTTCAACCATTCCCTCACACAATTTTGTCAATAAAAAGGCATCATCCACGAATTATCTTATCCATATACCCCTCAACAAAATGGAGTGGCCGAGAGGAAAAATGGACATCTATTGCTTGTGACTAGGGCACTACTTTTCCACCATAATGTTCCGAAAAATTATTGGGGAGAAGCTGTTTTTGACTGCCACTACTCTTATCAATAGACTGCCTTCACAAAATCTCAGGTCCTATAACCCTATTCAACTCCTAAACAAACATTTTCTTGAAACTCACATCTCTAGTGACTAGAAACCAAAGATTTTTGGGTGTGTCTCCTTTGTGCATGTTCATAATCCTCATAGAGGCAAACTAAACCCTAAAGCTCTCAAGTGCATCTTTGTGGGTTATTCCTCCACCCAAAAAGGCCATAGGTGTTATCACCCTCTTTTTAAGAAATTCTTAGTCTCCGCTGATGTCACCTTTGTGGAAAATTCTCCTTATTTTGATCAATCTTCGGATCACCAAGTCATTTTTGATAGGGAGCCATCGGTGTGTCTCGCTAATCTAGAATTTTCTCCTTATTCCACATCCCCTTCAGATTTGGTTCACAAACAGACTGCATCAGACAAGATTCCAGAGGAGACCCCCCCAAGTCTTCCTCCTCTCAAGGTCTACTCCAGGCGGCAGACGCTGGTTTCTAGCCCTATGCACGACCAAAAGTCCAATTCCTCTCCTGAACTTGCCAGCACTACCAAACCTCTTGACAATCTAGTAGGTACACCTTCTTTTGATTCTTCTACATCAGAACCCATTGAAGCTAAGAGTGATCCTACATTTTCCCCTAGTGACCTTGAATGGCCTATTGCCCTTAGAAAGGGAACTAGGACCTGCACACAGCACCTTTTGCACCTGGTCCTCTCCTATTCAAAACTATCTACCTCCCACAAAGCCTTCCTAACCAGCCTTCATGCTATTCCCCTTCCCCACCATTTTTCCGAAGCAATAAGGGATGAGAACTGGCGAAATGCTATGGAAGTCGAGATGGTAACAACAACAACATATCCAGCCTTTATCCCACTATATGGGGTCGGCTACATGAATTCTAGACTTCCATGTATTTCTATCTTTTGTCATATCTTCATTGAGATCCATACACTTTATATCAAACTTTAATATCTTCCTCAAAGTCTTTTTAGGTCTGCCTCTACCTCTTTTTTTGATTAATTGTTCCATTTCATCAACTTTCCTCACAGGAACGTCTCTTGGTCTCCTTCTCACATGACCAAACCATCTTAGTCTAGTCTCTCTCATCTTCTCCTTTATTGGCACTACTCCTATCTTATTACGAATAATTTCATTTCTAATTTTATCTTTTCTTGTATGGCCGCACATCCATCTTAACATCCTCATCTCCGCTACACTCGTCTTTTGCTCATGTTGATATTTGACTGCCCAACATTCTGAGCCGTACAACAAAACTGGTCTTATAGCTGTCCTATAGAATTTTCCTTTCAATTTTAATGGGATTTTACCATAACATAACACCCCCGATGCATTTCTCCATTTTAGCCAACCTGCCTTAATTCTATGTGTGACATCCTCGTGAATTTCTCCATCTTTTTGAATCCCAAATCCCAAATATCGAGATGGTAGCCTTGGAAAAAAATAAAACATGGGAGCTAGTTCAATTATCAAAAGGAAAACAACCGGTAGGATGCAAGTGGGTGTACACTATTAAGTACAAATCTGATGGGACCGTAGATCAGTATAAGGCAAGGCTAGTAGGTAAGGGATATACTCAAGTCTATGGCATTGACTACCTAGACACTTTTGCTCTTGTTGCTAAGCTAAATACAGTCTGGGTTCTCCTGTCCCTAGCTGCTACCTTAGGCTGGCCACTATTTCAATATGATGTAAAAAATGCCTTCCTACATGAGGACCTAGAAGAGGAAGTTTACATGGACCCACCACCTGGTTATAATCTCACTACCCTAGGACAGTTCGTGTGTCAATTAAAGAAGGCCTTATATGGCCTTAAACAATCTCCTAAGGCTTGGTTTGGTCGATTTGCTCACGTGATGCTCACTTTAGGGTATAAACAAAGTCAAGGAGATCATACCCTCTTCATTCATCACTCGGCCACAGGGGGAGTAACGGTATTACTTGTATATGTGGATGATATTGTTGTGATCGGAGGTCCGAAAATAATGAAGAAGGTATGACTAAACTCAAAGAATGCCTAATCAAGGAGTTTGAAATTAAGGAATTGGGACGATTAAAATATTTCTTGGGCATAGAAGTTGCACACTCACAAGAAGGCATCTTTATTTCTCAACAAAAGTATGTTGTGGACTTGCTAACAGAAACATGATTGCTAGGGTGTAAGGCTGTTGAAACTCTAATTGACCCCAACCACAAGCTAGGGGAAGTTCCAGGGGATAAAGAGGTGGATAAAGGGACCTACCAAAGGCTGGTAGGGAAGCTAATTTACCTAGCCCACACTCAGCCAAATATTGCATATGCAGTGGGTGTGGTTAGCCAATTCATGCATAACCCAAAAGAATCTCACCTAAGGGTAGTCTATAAAGTCCTACATTACTTGAAAGGAACACCAGGAAAGGGAATTATGTTTAAAAAGGGACAAGGAATGACACTTGAAGCTTATACTGATGCAGATTATGCAGGATTAGTGGTGGACAAAAGATCTACGTCTTGTTAATGTACTTTCCTAGGAGGCCATCTTGTAACTTGGAGAAGCAAAAAATAAAGTGTGGTGGCCCAGTCAAGTGCAAAGACTGAATTTAGATTTATGGTTCTAGGAGTTTGTGAGTTGCTCTGGTTAAAGATTTTGCTAGATGACTTGAAGATTGCCTTGGTGACACCTATGAGACTCTATTGTGACAACAAGTCAACAATAAGCATTGCCCACAACCCAGTTCAACATGATAGAACTAAGCATGTTGAAGTAGACAGGCATTTTATTAAAGAAAAACTTGACAGTGGTTTAATTTGTACTCCATATATATCATCTTGTGAACAGCTTGCAAATGTTCTCACTAAAGGATTGCTCGCAGCCGTATTTCAGAAGATAACCAGCAAGTTTGGAATGGATGATATCCATTCTCAATCTTGACGGGGAGTGTCAACTAGTAAAGGATTGAGATAAGGGGATAAGAAGCCGAAGATAATTCTAAAGATAAGTCATGATTATACTATTGTTTATCTCCTATGTAAATCTGTAAAATATAGAGATAATATTGTAATCTATTCCTATTAGTTAGTGTTGTAATCTTTTCCTAGTTTTTAGGAGAAATATTAGGATGTCTCTTGTATATATATATATATATATATGCGGCAGCATACATGGTAAAATACAAGTTCGATTCTTCTTAAAACTCTCTTTTAACAAATTAGTGGAGATTTCAGTAATTGCATCCAACATCATGTTTTTTCCTTCAAACTCAAAGCTCCAGCCCAACTAAGGAGCTCTCTCTCTTCGTAGTTTCAGTCTTTCAGACAATTTTGTAGAATTTGGCAAGATGGTTATCTTGCAAAGAAGTTTGGTGACTTCTCAAGCATGTGGTGCCTTTTTGTTACTACATGAGGTGTCATTACCCTTAATGAACACAACAGTGGACTTGATCGACCAACTGGCTTTATTTACTTATGCTTAGTCTGAATTTATTTTTTCTTATTCTAATTTATTTTGTGAGCTTGGTTTTGTGAAAATATGTTGTTTGCAAGAAAGTAAGGGAAAGACTGCATACAAAAATGACCCTCCCCTAACCCTTGCAAAGTGGGTAACATCATGCGGTGGGGATGCCCTGTTAGCCCTTACTAATTAAAATTAACTGCACAAGTTATAGAAGCATGGCTAACATTAGCCCAAACTGAATTAGGACATAGTCTAGCCATCTAGTTATCATGGAGCAACTTGGTTTGTCTCTAATCAAGTGTCCTGACCAAGCATACAAGTGACAGTTTCTTTACCACACTTATACTTTAATCATGTCTCTCAACAAAGTAACAATGCATAAATACAATATTAGTTATTGAATTTCAGTCTACTTCATGCAATACACCAAAATAATTCATGTAGTTTGCCAACAATGTGTGAATCATGCTTGCCTAAAAATACATAATGTGAGAATGACAATTACTAACAAGCTTGGGATTACATGTATGAAGATTTGGGAATATATTTTAAGGGTTGTACCATGTGATTGGTGAATGTGTACTTTGAACACCTTGCAACAAACACATTTGCAAGAGATACATGTAATAGCTCCATATTTACAAGGAGGATTAAGTATTTATGCTTATCATGAACAATAATCAAATTCACCTTCAATGAGATAAATTTTTAAAATTGCTTCATTTGAGTTGCTAGAGTTGCTCAGAGGGATTTTATATTGAAATTGAAGTATACCTGTAACCTCTCAAAAGTTTGGAGATAAATAATACTTATTAATTTTAGTATTTGTGAATATTTTGGAGTATTTGGAGAAATTAAGGTAATTAATTAAATTATTTGGGAGTATTTAAGGAAATTGTAAAATAAATTAATTTAGTGAATTTTCGGAGATTTGGGGTGCAAGTGAAATAAACGGAAATTGGGGTTCAGGGGTGTGTGTGGGGGTTTTTGGAAGTGTTGGGGGTGTTGGTGTAATTTGGGAAAGATTCAAAAGGTCTCTTTATAATTAATGGGGGGCATTTATTTAATGAGGGAGGCGGTAGCTCAGGCGGCACGCATGTGCGAGGGGGGACCCGGGGTCGCAAGTTCGATCCGCAGGGGAGGCAGCGCGCGCAAGAGGAAATGGCCAATTAATTTGGCCAAGAGGCAGGGCCGAAACGACGTCGAGGCGGTGGCCTCCTCGCGTGGCCTAGCGGCTGCCACGTGGCCGCGCCTCCTACCTTCCGTTTTTGCTGATTTAAGGCCGAATTTGGCCTTCTTCAACCCATTAAACAAAGAGAAAATAAGGAGAAGAGGGAGCTCAGGTAGTGCGAGAAAATGGAGGAAAAAAGGGAAAATTGGGGAAGAAATTCATGAATCTTGAGATTATTTTGCGATTAAATTAGTCAGGTAAGTGGGTAAAATTATTAGAAGTATTATACATTTAAATTACGAATTTTATACGGTTATATTTGATTAATATACGTTGTAAACTTATTATTTTATGTTAAATGTTTTACTTCGTAGCGAGAGTACGAGAGAAACTAGGATCGGCTATCTACAGACAAGCTCCTAACCCACACCTCGTGTTTTTTATTTCCTGTGAGAGTCTATGTGGTTTCTTGTATTCTATTCCATCCCTCACCGTGACTCGGTTCCACGCATTAATAATTATAACCTGCGTGACAACCACCCTATGACTTATGTTTTATTAAATGGGTTTATTGTTAATTGAATGAGTTAAGCAAATGATGATTTGGTGTCGTTTAGTTCATCCGTCACGGGGTTTTGTATCGCCCCGCTTTCTTTGGGAATGATGTTGAACCCGTTCGGGCTAGGTTCTTAGAAAATGGATGTGGTTAAGATTATGTGGTTATGTTAATAATTTATTATGAATGTGGAAATAGTTTCTTGTGTATGAGAAGATATGAGAATGTGAATGTCATAATGGAGTCTATGTTGTCATGGATTAAGTGTGCGAAATGATAAGCTTAAGTGACTAAGTTTAATGTCGTCTATGGGTGTCTAAGGGTATGGGGTACAAAGCCATTGTCTGTCGACCGTAGGTCGTGGCAGTTGATGGCTGGATGTATGGTCGCCAGTTATTGACTATTACGATAAGCGTTAGACGGGTCAAAAAAGCTGATACTACTAGATTCTCACATTGGCTTGTGCATATCATGATGTGTGTGCTGCATAAGGCTTGGGTTACATTCACTTGGGGACATGCTTTGTGTGTGATGTGAAGTGTGAGCATCTGCATGACCCGGTTGGTTTAAGAGCTAACCTGAGTTCTTTAGGTGAGCCAGTGCATTTAGAGGCATATCGCATGTGCGAATTCTTATGTGGGCGTAGCATGGCTTGATGCTTGGTTTATGGGGGCCTTGTCATCACGTTTATGCTGTAAAAACCGTTGCATTTCCTAATTGTTGCACTGCATGGTGAGAATATGCGGTTTTAAGTAATGAGTATGGGTGGCGGCGTGGCCCACGGTAAGACCTTAGAAATTAGCTCGAGGGAAGCCCGAGGGAAGACGGGAAAAGCCAAACGTTGAATGTCAGGAAAAGCCGACCATGGTCAGGAAAAGGCGGGTCCTATTGAATGATGAAATGGTAGCCTATTTTAGGCTGCAACATGTTTGTATGTGGGACTTGAGTGCCAATGTGTGTTTGATGTGGGCCCCAAGGACCGTTTATGTGAAGTTTATTATATGTTTATGCATCTGAAAATAAGGCAGGTATTGGGCATGGCATGACATGACGTTACATTGGCGTGAATTGCATGGGGTGTTATGGGTAGAGTTTTGTCTGTACCCTACAGCCTTTCTTTCATGATCTTGCTGAGTCTTGTGACTCACGTTTGTTTTCTATCATTCCAGGTAAAGAGCCCTAAATTTGCAGGTACACTCGACAAAGTTGGGTCTAGATCATCGATTCATGATAACAAGTGCAGAGCTCTCTTAAACCTAGGTCTTGTGTGTCATTGTGTAATGTTTTATAATTTTGAGTTACATAAATGTTATGTAAGCCAAGTGGGCTCACAGTCTAAATGTTTATGCAAGAACATTTATGGAATGCTATGTGATTAAAAAGATATGGTTTTAATAAGGGCAGTGTCTGAGTTTTTAGTTTGTGTTATTGTTCGGTATCACTCAAATAATGACCCTCTCACGGATCCTCTATTCGCGATAGAAGTTCCAGAAGTTGGGCCGTTACAATACCGATCCTTTTCAGGGTTATGTTTGTGGATTCTAGCTGAGGTCAGTTATTTGATTGGGTTGGTAATGGCAAATCTGTATGGTTTGTAATTTTAAGTTGTCTCTCTAGTCTCCACCAATTGCTATTTATATTTATAAGGGTACTGGGGATACAAGTTTGCATAGTGACTAGAAGTATTATTCCTGAGAATTGATAGTTCAAGCAGGGACTTTGGTACCCATCCTGTGTAAGAACAAATGATTTCTGTCACAGTGCCCCACCATTGATGTTAGTTAAGATATTGTGTAGTCACTAGAAATGATACCGTAAAGAATTGATTGTTCGTGTATGTACTTCAAATAGTAGCCTTCTTATAGAAGGACAAATAACATCCGTACATCTGTGTGCCATACTGTTGGTATTACTCATGTAATTGTCTCAACTTATTTGCTATTATTATTGTTAATTATTACATCATCATTGTCGAATTATTGCTGCTGCAGGATGCACAGGTATATGCACAGGAAAATGGCCTTTTCTTCATGGAAACCTCTGCGAAAGCTGCAACCAATGTAAATGACATTTTCTACGAAATAGGTATGGTTTAGTTGGCAGTATCCTCCCATTTTGTGGAAGGACAACACCCTCATTCAATTTATCCGAACTCGGTAATGGATTACTTGAAATTCAACTTGTCTCAATGGCTTAAGCGAATTTTTTTAATCTTGTTTACCTGCTCTGCCCACAGCAAAGAGACTGCCTCGAGTGCAGCCTGCGCCAAACCCATCAGGAATGGTTCTTACGGAGAGACAAGCGGAGAAAACCACAGCTGCTTCTTGTTGCTCCTAAAAGCTTTTTGGTGGCTTCCATGCTGCTGCTTACTCTCGTGGTCTTAATTGGTGGCTTTCACTTTCTTTGTTTATACCATTAGTCCAAGACTGTACAGCTATCTATGCTTATGGATGGTGTTCACTGTTCAGATTTTTCAGTTCCGATTGCTGGGTGTGGGTGGTGCTTCTGGTGTTAATGAAATGCCAGGAAGATAAGCAACCTCTTGATTCATGTGTTAAATTTTACTGCTTTAATCTTATTATTATTATTATTATTATTATAATATTGGGCTTCCTAATTGCATGAGGTTTTGTGCTTCCTCGTAGTCGAAGAAATTATGCAAAAACTTAGGTAGTGTTCTCGTTGTGTTTTGAGTTTTGAATTCATTTTGAATTTTGTATTTTGATGATCGTTTCGTCATTTGGAAAAATTATTTTTCAAAATAGAAAACTAGAAAACGCGTTTGTTTTGAAATTTTAAAAATGATTTTTTTTTGTTATTATGATATTTTATTTAATAAATTATAAATTTGATTCAAATACTTTTAATTATAAAATAAAATTCAAATAAAATAAAATAAAAAAATCAACAACCTTAGAAATATCATTTAAAAAAATTAATACAAACATAACATATCACATATTTAGTTTAATAAATAAAAAAATAAAATAATTAAATAATACAAAAAAATCCAAATCAGGCAACCCATTTTCTTCGTCTAGGGTTTTCGGGGGGAAGGGGGGCGCTGGTCGTGGTGACGATGGGGGCACTGGTCGCGATGGCGAATGGGGTACTGGTCGTGGTGGCGATGGAGTTGAAGGTCGACAGCGGTGGCAATGGCAGTGGTAATGGCTGTCAATGGCCAGAAAAGGAGAGGAGAATGGAGAGAAGATATGGGGGGGTGAGAGAGAGAAATAGAGGGGAGTGGATCTGTGCGTGTGCGGGGGGAGGGGGGTTGTTTTCCGCGTTTTGCATTTGTTTTGTTGTTTTGGGTTTTCTTAACAAAATTTTTAGTTGTTTTTGAAAATACGTTTTGAAAAATAACAAAGAGAACGCGTTTTCGATATTTTCAAAAATTAAAAATAGAAAATGCCCGAAAACAAAAAGAGAACAAGCCCTTATCTTTATAACTAACTTGAATCCATAATTCTAATACTGATCACTCGCCAATTATTATTTTATTATTTTTTGATATTCTAACACTTTATATAATTTAATAGTATATTTTATGAACCATTCAAAGAAAATATGTTTCTGGGTCAAATATATATTTGAATGTTTGTAATTGCATGTGTTTTTATTTAAATATTTAAATTTTTTATTATTTTAATTATATATCTGAACTTTTTATTATTTTAAAATATTTTAAAAATTTAGAGGTGTAATTTAATTTAAATTACATAGTTTAGAGATATAAATAAGAAATTTGTGTATTTAAATAAAAAAATATATAAATACAAAAGTTAAAATATGTATTTAGTTATGTTTTTGAGACTTGTAATTATATATATATGTATATTAAATTTAATATATTTTTATAATTTAAACAAATAAATAAAAATTAACAATAAAAAATCAAATCATGCCAACCCTAACAACCTGTTTGATAGCACAAATTTTTCTTAGGAAATGTATAATTATTATATATATTTTTTATAAAAATAATTAAATATTTTTAATTTTTTTATAAAAAAATTATATATAGTACAAGCGGTGGTTTAATTAATAATTATTTTTCATCCAACTTATAACTTTTATAATAATGTTTGATTAGTTAAGTTTTGCAGGGAAATGAACTTCTAATTTTCGGTGCGAATTTCTCGCTTTTGCTGGAAATGGTGGTTTTCCGCGGGGGGGCGGGGGAATTCACTCACCGCGCACAGCACCTCTCTCGCATCTGTCCACCTCGATTTCTCTAGGGTTTTCCTCTCCCATTCGAGCCGGCTTCGTCCCCTTCCTCTTCGTCGCCATCCACCGCCGAAGACGAGCTCCGTATAGGGCTTCGTCGCCATTTCCACAGAAGACCAGCTCAGACTTCGTTTTCGTCGCCATCTCCGCAGAAGACCATCTCCGATTTCGAGTTTCAGACCACCGGCGCATCTTCATCTTCTTCCACGGTAAGGTTTCCGTCCACATTCTGTTCTTATTTCTGTAGATCCGGCGAGCGATCTTGGTCTTCGTCCAACGATCTTGGTTTTTCTCTCTGTTTCAGCGAGCGATCTTCGTGTTCGCCATCTCCGCCGAAGTCGACCTTCGATTCCGACTTGCAGACCGCCGTTCATCCTCGTCGCCATCTTCGTCCACGGTAAGCTTTCCGGCCCAACCCTATCTGGTTTTCGGGTTATGCTTCATCTAAATCTAATGGGCAATTTTTGTACTAAAAATTTATAATTACAGAAAACTTCTCATTTATAATTATAGATGTTTAGGGTTGCTTTGTGGCAATTTTTGTACTAAAAATTTATAATTACAGAAAACAACTGTCTCACATTATGCATATAATATTTTGTATAAAAATTGTGTGTGTGTGTGGGGGGGGGGGGGGGGGTGGCTGGCTGAAAACTTATGATCATGGATAACCATGGACAATTAATCCAACTGTATGTCACTAATTAAGCTTGATAAACAAATAATTAAGAAGCAAATCCACTCCATGGATAGGCAGTGGCGATGCTACCCATGCTATTTTTAATTTTGCTTTTTTAAGTTTTAACAAAAATAAATTATAGATATATGATATTTCTTTAATCACGATAAGGATGAACAAATAAATTTACGTGTTGATGCTGTTGACTTTATATAAAATAAACTTGATTTTGTTATTTTCTTTCTAAGAAACGATAAATCTCTTTGAGATTAACCTGCTTTGAGGTTGATAGCGACGTTATTGGCTATGCCTATGCCTACTGTGGATTGCATAAGAAAAGAAATATAAAGACAAAAACATCCAGAGTGAAATTGCAAAACTTAGGTAAGCCAAAAGCAACCGCCTTGCCAAAAGCAGTCTTTACTATTTAGTTTGTGTAAAATTATGTGAGTTTTTGTTCACTTTTAATGGTGAAAATATTTTGTATGTGTCTTATGTAATTATATTATATAATTTATATGTTGATTTTATTGAATTTTTATTTTATACGTGGTAGTGAGTAACACGCCTTCAACAAGGAATCAACGTCGATGGCAACGACAACGTTTGGGTTTATTTTGGACAATGGTCATGCAAGCGATTGTGATATATAATGATATTAGGCGTTGCAACCGACATTTCCCAAGGGCTTCTCATATAAATTGGGATTCTGAAAGACAAATGACCCTTACACGAATGTTTGGAATGAGTGATAGAATTTGTCATAACCTACTTAGGATGAAAATAGAGCCGTTTCATAGATTATGTGCTTGGTTACGAACATATGGATTGGTTGATAGTAGATCTGTCCTAGTTGAGGAACAAGTGGCTATTTTCCTAAACACGGTCGGGCATGATGAACGTAATCGAGTTAGAAGTTTCACTTTCTTTAGATCCGGACAAACAGTCTAACAAACCCCCTTTACACCTGGCATAACAGCCTAACAAACACCAGCTAGAAATTGTAACAACTACAATTAATAATGGAAAGGAAATAGCTAATTCTACTTAATATTCGCAGCAAAAATTTACCCAACTTTGGGCTTTTCTCTTGTTCTGTGACATCATTCTCTCTGCAAGGCCATTTTGTCTAAGATTACCAGTGGTAGTTAAATGTCGAACTATCCCATAATCCTTACATAAATCCGTGAACTCCCTATTACAGAATTCAAGGCCATTATTAGTCCCGATTGTCTTAATTTTTCTCCCATTTTGATTTTCTATCATGGTCTTCCATGTCTTGAAAGCGTCAAAAGTCTGTTCTTTGGACTTTAAGACATAAACCCAGACCATCCTCGAATAATCATCTATTATGGATAGAAAGTATCTAGCTCCACCATAGGTAAGAGTCTGGGTAGGTCCCCACAAATCACTTGTCATGAACCTAGGGTACATAACAGGTTTAGGAGGTAATTGGGGAGGAATTGGGGAGTTAGATCGGAAGAGATGGGAGGAAGTTAGGGAGAACAAGACAAGGAGGGAAAGAAAGAGAGAGATTAGAGAGAAATTGGAGGGAGATTGAGAGAATGCAAGAGAGGGAAATAAGAGATTTCAATTCATCAATTCAAGCCTGCCCACTCTCTTACAACAATGGCTTATTTATAGCCTCCAGCCATTATCCGCTTGTGTGCAATACAACTATTAGCCTAACAAGTACTATATCCTTATTACAATATTGCCCTTATACTAGGGACATGGCAATTCCTCCTGCCTTGAAACATTTCTTATCCTCAAGAAATGCCAAACCTCCACAGCTTTCCATATCTTTTTTCCTTCTCTTCCACAGCTTGGATGGAGAAGTTTTGAAAAAATTATGTATGCATAGCAGATTTGCAGTGGTTATTCTTCATCACTTTTCGCAACAATATCCGCAAACGCCTTAAAATACGGCAATGTAGAAATGTTGAGTCTAGAAGTTGCTGCAACATTAATTTCCGTCATCACCCCATCCGTCATTGCAGTAGGCAAAAATCCCAATTGGCCATCTGTAGCAGTAATGCACAAATCCGCAGCAGCTTTGTTCTCCATGGGCAAGCTTTTGACTGCTACATCTATCTTCCTTAGCTTTCCGCCCGTTACAGCTATTTGCCAAGATTCCTCATAACTTTGAATTTGTTGTTGATGAGGGAAATGCCTAATAGGGTCATAACTCATAAGAGATTTCCCTTGGCTGGAAGAAAAATCATCAGAAACACCTGTCTTGTTTACCTCTATTCCCTCCAACATAAAAAATTGGTTTGCACCTTTTGAATTTTGGTTTACATCTTTGGAAATGACAGCAACATGGTGACACCATTTAAGATATGCAAAACTTCCTCCTGCTAGTGCTGTCTTCACCCTCTCGTTAGCTAAGGAATCCTTAGCATTATCCGAAACCATAGGCAATGGCATAGTATCCTTAGGAGCTCCACCATCAATTCCATTTTTGATAGAATTCTAATTCGGAACACCATCCGATCCTTCTGTCCTTGCTCTAATCACCAGCGGTAACGGATTGGCTTTAGCTTCCTCGGTCAATTCCTCAAATGCTGCCCCCATTTCCTCTCTTAGCCTTTCGGTAGTTGCATCTTGAGGTAGTAGTTCTACTTTTAACTTCTCAACCAATGCAACAGAATTCTCTTCAACATTGCGGGTTGTTGACGTTGATTGAGCTTGTGTCTTATTTTGAACAACTAGACCAATTTCAGAAATCCCTTGCTGCCTCCTCCTTCTATTGCTCTCTGATTGACTGCATCAATCCTTTCTTGTATATAGTCTACGGGTGCCTTTGAGGAGTGGATGACAGGTCTGCTGAATTTTACCTTAGTGGCCTTCCCATAAATGCAAGACTCACACATATCTAGTCCTGCCACTTGATCCTTTTTCAAAATCCCTTGATTTGATAATTCCTTTATATCAAGTTCACTTATATGGGACATCCTAAGATGCCAAAGTCTTGCCTGTGTGACTGCCTTTTCTCCAGCCACTACTACTCCATTCGAAGCAACAACTTCCAGAACATATATGCCATTTTGTTGTAAGCCTTCATATACACTATGGATCCTCTAGTTACCTTTAGAGTTTCTCCCTCTCCCTTAAAGCAATGACCATTTCTAGCCAATTATCCAAGAGAAATCAAATTTCTCTTTAACTCAGGGACATGTCTCACAGCTTTGAGAGTCCTATAGGAGTTATCATGCATCTTTAGTCTAACATCTCCTATACCGAGAACCTTGCACTCATGGTCATTTCCCAAAAGAACTTTACCCCCATTAGTGTCCTAATAGTTCACAAACCAATGCTTATTAGGTGTCATATGAAAAGAGCATCTCGAATCCATTATACATATCTCTTTCTCGATTTTTTGTGACACAACTAAGGCATCCGAACTGTCATACTCGAATTCACATACCAAGGCTCCACCATTAGAAATATTTTTATCTTGTAAGTCTTTTTCTTCTTAGGACAGTTTCTTTTAATGTGCCCATCCTCATGACAGTAATAGCACTTAACTGGATTCTTCCCATTTCTTGACTTAGACCTAGATTTTTCCCTTACTTTAGGGTCTCTCTTGAAGTTCCTAGATCTAGCAGTCAACACATCTCTAGTGGAAGACTTTTCATCCAATTTAAATCTTAAGTCTTTAGAATTTAGGGCTCCAATTACATCCTCTAAAGACAACTTGTCCCTACCATGATGCAAGATATCAACAAAATGCTCATATGACCGTGGCAGAGAGTGCAATAAAACCAAAGCTTTATCTCCATCATCATACTTAACATTGATATTCTCTAAGTCTAAACAAAGCTTATTAAATTCGTCAATATGATCTTGCAATTTTTGATTATCTTTCATCTTAAAAGTAAAAAATCTCGCCTTTAGAAATAAATGGCTTGACAATGTCTTTGTCAAGTAGAGGCTGTCCAATTTCTTCAATATCTGCAATGTCGTAGTCATCTTGGAGACCTCTCGGAGGATCTTGTTGCCCAAACTTAGGATAAGGGTGTTGAAAGGATCTTCTATTCTACTGAAAGGATCTTCACCCCTTCTCCAACCTTTTCCTTTGACTCCTCCTTTAGTGCCTCCTTTAATCCAAGATTTCCAAGAAGCGCCTGCATCTTAATTTTCCACAATGCAAAATCATTATTGCCATTGAACTTCTCAATATCATACCTTGAGGATGATGCCGATAAAGCCATTTCTTGATAGCGGTTTCTTTCTCAACTCCTTTGAGTGAATCATGATTGCGCCCGTGAACCTGGCATTGATACCAAGTTGTTGAGTATTGGACTTAACACTTTACACACAATTCTCACACACTCTCGAAAAGAACAAAAAATACAAGGGGCAAAAGATTTATCTTGGTTCAGGCTTTGAATAACTCAAAGCCCTATGTCCAAACTGTAGGCGATACCAAGAAATCCACTATGGAACAGAAAGATACAGACTCACATAACCTTCTTACACATGCTTCCCTCATAGAGATTACAAAGTCTAAGAACCTAGGCATTTCTCTCTCGTGTATGTGAAATGAAGAAGACCCTCATAGAAACACAGTAGACCTTCTATTTATAGAGGATAGAGGCGGCAATTACAAGACACTTCAAAGAAACAGAAAATAAGTCGATACTAACCGTTACATGGTTGGTTACTGTTACAATGATTTAAAAATAAAACATAAACTTTTGGTTTCTTTCATGCCTTTTGCTCTGAATTTAAGACTTAACTAGTGCAAACTTCAACAGCTTCGTAGCAACAGCCTTGGTTCGAAGCTCATAGATAACTATTGCATCTTGCTTCATGGAATAACTTTTGTGGAGTGCCTCCCAAATGTCATGAGCAAAAGATAGAAACATGCAGTTTCTACTCATTTTTAGTAACTTGGAGTTCTAAAGTCATGACATAATCATGGCATATTCTTCATCCCATGTCCCAAACCTTGGAGACAGTTTTCCACGCCCTTTTAGATAGGTAGGGACTACTTGGGACCATTAGAGATAATTCTTTATATGGAGTCAAATAAGCTGAATTGATAAGAGAAAGATCACTATGAGAGCCAGGTGTATGTTCATTAGGCTGAAGATCACCCGAGAAATCAGTGGCTTGATCCCCTAATGGAAGATCTAAAGGATTTGGGGTGACTGCATCAAAAATTGTAGACATGGTAGTGGCAATATCGGCTAAATAAATGCTGTAATGAAGATTGAAAAAAGGGAGAGAGTTGAGGGTAGCAGTTGAACAACAATGAAGGCCGTAATGCCATACACACACCAAAAAAAAAAACTAAAGATGGTGGCGAAAAAAGAATTAGAGTTCCAAGAAAGGAGGCTCTGATACCATGTAGAAAAATGGAACAAGTTGAGAAAAATGTAGATACTTGCTGGATTGATTCTTGAGTAGTGTATGGTATTTATACACAACAACTAGGTTATCTCCTATATTTTAGGAACATATTTGAATATGTTTTGAAGATAAAGGCTGGATATGTTGTTGTTGTTTTTATATTTGAATATGTTTTGAAGATAAAATGCAACAAGAAGAATTTAAAAATTTGCTGAGACATCTTGGATTATTCTGCTCCCTTTATCCCTTTATTCTTGGAGTTTTTCAATCTCCAAATCACCTTACCACTTTGTCCTTTCATCTCCTATTTTTCAAACTCCAAATCACCTTATCACTATATCCTTTCATCTCCTGTTTTAGCAAATTTACATGGTCATTTCTTATACAAATAGTCATAGAGATACAAAAGTAGGCACTCATAGAAACACACATGATAGAGGTAGAAGCACTGTCGGTGCCAACAATATTTTCCTTGAACATGAGTGCCAATCAATAACTGTGTCCTGCTTCTGCACTATCCCCCTACTGTCTCCATAAGAATCATAACCATTTTACCTTTATCTAGCAGTTGTCAATATTAGGAGGGAATGCATTTTCAGTTCTTCCACAAAATTAATAATTGAACTATTTAAGGGTAAAACTGGCCTCAACACTAGATCCATCTTCTGCCTTTTACATAGTAGCGTAGATGTAAAGCTCCACGCCCAATTAATTGAGACTCAAACGCAATGGAGATCCTAATTACAACCAATGCCAATTTAGCAATAGATGCCTGAACATTACACCAAATCTGCTCGAAGCAGATAGAAATTAAGCTAGAAAGCTAGGCAGAGAAAAGAGAAACTCAACTCAAAAATCAGATTGAAGAGCGAAAGCAAGAATGCGCGGGCATCTGAAGAACATCAGATCGACGAAAATGCCTATCCCTAGGCAAGTCCGGAACCAATTTGGTGAAAGGGAAATGTGGAGAACCATACGCAACCGATGCAAAAAGCAACGAAACTCACAAGGAGCGAGCATGAAGCGTGTACGGATCCGTGAAATCAATGTAACTTTTCTATGGAATTCACGGATCCGTAGATAGGAGATCTATTACAGGTTATTATATATTTTTTAGATAGGAGATCTATTATAGGTTATTGTATATTTTTTAGAGGAAACATTGTTTCATGGAGGAGTAAAAAACTAGCAATAATATTGTAATGGCTCATGGAATTTGTGAATTATTGTGGTTGAGAATCATTATCAACGATTTGGGATTAAAAGGAGCAAAATCTATGAGGCTATATTATGACAAGAAGTCAATAATAAGTATAGCACATAACCCAGTGTAGCATGATTGGACTAAATATATAGAGATTGATCGAAATTTCATCGAAGAGAAATTAGACAATGGTCTCATCACCATACCATGTCTTTTCAAACAATCAATGGACAGATGTCTTTATAAAATGTCTTTCTACAACTAGATTTAAAGAAATTACATGCAAGCTGAGAATGGAGAATATCAACTCACCAGTTTGAGGGGGAGTGTTGGAAATATCATATAGATATTTTGGAAATAAAATAGCAGTACTCAAAGAAGGACTCAAGTAATAGCTGGATTGTTCTTCTAATCTTATGGCCTAAAAAACAGGAGATGAAAGGATAAAGTGATAACGTGATTTGGAGTTTGAAAAATAGGAGATGAAAGGAGGATAAAGTGATAAGGTGATTTGGAGATTGAAAAATTCCAAGAATAAAGGGATAAAGGCAGCAGAATAATCCAAGATATCTCAACAAATTTTTAAATTCTTGTTGTATTTTATCTTCAAAACATATTCAAATATGTATCTAGAATATAGGAGATAACCTAGTTGTTGTGTATAAATACCCTATACTACTCGAGAATCAATCCAGTATCTATCTACAATTTTCTCAGCTTGTTTCATTTTTCTGCAATTAGCTTGCCTGTTCATTTAACAGTTGAGCTTGAATAGAGTGGGACTAGCAATCTCTAGCAGTTTGTGTGCAATGGAGCAACCAATTTCATTAGTGGGACTACTCGCAATTGATTATTTGTTCAGTTGCAAACTTGCAATGCCGCCTTGTATTCTTAAACTTCAACCCTATAATTGTCATCAGTGTCATATTCCTTTCTTTGCCATGTAAGGTTGCAGCTCAACCTAAGATACATCAGCTGCCTTTCGAAATTCTTGCTTCCATAGGACATATCTGGCCAACCCAGTGAACTTTTTTCTCTGTATGCCACATTTGTCTCCATGAATGCTGGCATTACTGCATCTATTGAGAGACATGGCTATCCATTTCCAGAGCATTCCCTTTCTACTGTAGGGTAGGAGATGTGTGTATCCAGTCTTATTCTTCCTACCACCCTTGACTAACTAGTGCTGAAATTGGGTAATGTCCTTTGACATGCACTCTCTTACCATATCTAGTTTGTTATTCACATGTAATTGAATTGATCATTCTGATGCCTCTCACTTTTAAAATGTTTTCTGTATATATTTCTTAAAAATGAATTACTTTGCCAACTTGGAGATGATACATAGCTACCTAGTGGGAAGAGTTGCATTTACAAATTATAAAGCTAAAGTTGGCCATAAACGGATAGCTCTGACAAAGTTACTCTGGTTTCCTCTAGTAAGTCACTAATTAGAATACAACAACAATTACAAGCCTGAATCTCACTTGGCCGGTTGGCTAAAGTCATGTACCAGAATACACCTTTAAAAATCAACACAAAAAAAAAAAAAAAATTGCAAAAAAATAAATGCATAGAAAGAGATGGCCATGCCAGTTTATTAGTTTATCACAAGAAGAAAATGTAAGCAGTACTGTCTTTTGGGTACTGATTTATTCCCTCCTTTCCTGTTTTCTTATGCTTAAATTGAGTGTTATAAAAGCAGGGTGGGTCCAGAGGAAGGTATGTGTTTGTGTATAAATTGGAGTGGTTCTTATTGAATTCTAAATGTTAATCCTTTTTGTTTGATAAATTCATCAATCAAATAAAGTATTTATGATTTTTTATATCAAGTTTGAAGAATGATATACAGGATCGAGAGCAATGGAAGAGAGGAAAAAAAAGAAATTGGAGGGAAAAGAACTAATCAAATCCATTGAGCTAGGGTTACAACTATTTATACCAATATATTGTAACTGCTATGTACAAGCTACCTATGCTAGGTACAAGGTACAACTATTCCATTAGTTGCCAAGATAGCTTAGTTTTTGCCAAATATTTAAATATGCTGTTTATGGTTTATGATGAGAATTTCTTGTTTGCATTTATTTTGAAAAATGAGTGAAAAATTCCATTTGTGGCAAAAATTTTTGATTGTTGAGTTCATAACAGTTTCTGCCACACATTCAGCTTAAACATTAACTGATAGCTATAAACTTTTTGAAAATATTGGATAATGCATTCCTTTTTCATGGTTTACATTATACATAGAAGACACCATATGTTTGCTTTAATTAATTGAGGTAGCTTCTTTTTTTGATTTGTTTCATGGTTGCTGGGTTGATAATACATGCAGACAATTATCATGTTGTGGAGGCTAATTGCTCAAATGGTTTAAGAAGTAGTCAAGATGGCAGTTTCTAAAAGGACAATTATGGCGTTAAAATCTTACCAAAATCAGGCTGAGGTGCTGGTTAAGAACTATTTACTTGCAGATCCTTTCATTCCTTATACTTCCATCCTTGGGAGCGTGTTTTTCTGCAAAATGGTAAAGTTTTAATGTTTCCATTTAGTTTAGTGCTGCAACCTAAGGAAAATGTTTAGATACCCCTAGTCTGTATATTTGGATCTGTGACTTATTTTTATACTCTTCTTTATTGTCAGTCTCAATGAAGTGTCTATAGTTAAATTTTTTTATATTTTTATTTTCCCCATCATTTGGAAGCTTTTCAATACATTCTTAATATTCCAAATGTCTTATAGTTTTTGTTGATTCTGCTAGATAATTTCCCATACACTACTCATCGGAAAAAAAAAAAAAAAAAATTCCCATGCAGTTGTATGATCTTTCTCAATTGGTCAGCACTTTGTACTTTAGGAGCTATAATGCACTTACAAAAATACAGCGGATAGAGTGGAACAACCGGTAAATGCACTTCAAATTTGTTTTACTAAGTGTTATTCTAGTGTACCCCCTCAATCATCTGAATGTTTATTATTTTTAATTTTGCAGGGCTATCTCTACTTTTCATGCAATTTTTATTTCAAGTTTGTCACTGTACTTCGTGTTCTGGTCGGATCTCTTTTCTGATGAGCACAGTGGCATCCTTGTTACCATTCGAAGCTCACAGCTATCAACTTTTTCATTGGGAGTAAGCATTTTTTTAGTCCATCCCCCTCCCCCGCAATTCAGTCTCTCTTCTTTATTTTCTCTCTCTCATTTAATTTTAAAGAGCTGCCTGTAGCTTCAAAGCGTGCAGCCTGGATGTTCTTGATAACATTGTCTAGGTTATTACTATTCCATAGAGGTTGCAGCAGCTTGTTTCAGTATAAACTGCTTTCTACCACAATGGGACTATCCTGAAGCCCCTTCTGAAATATTAACAAATTTCCATTAAAATTTTCTCAAGTTTACAAAACATATTATGTACAACTTTTTTCTGCATAGAGTTGATAACAAGACTTCTATTCCAAGGCCACCCCATCCTGCATGCAGAAGCCTAGATATCCCATTGTGTTATGCACATATGCTACTTTACTGCAAGTGAGTCTACAGCTGGAAGATGAACTCTTGAAGCTCCTTTTTTGACCATGGTCCTTAAAAACCTGTTTAACGGTCTTATAGAAAAAAAAAAAAAAAAAAAACTTGTTTAACTGAGTAAATATTATTTATTTTTATCTAATCACCATGCTAGGAATAATATATGGATTCTTCTTCTAGTTGAAAGTTATCGGTGGAATGAATAAAGTAGGGGTTCTTACTCCTATAGTCAGATCCCTGGTGAACATTCATTTGGTAAACTACAATAGTCTGTCGTTATATAATATACGGTAGATTACACTCAAGATCATTTCTTAAAACCACCATTCCGTAGTGAGTCAATAGTTCATTCCTGGTACACAGTTTAGTTTGCATTGGTGCTCTGAAACATTAACAGAAGGGATGTGCATTTTATTTTTGCAAATAAGTAAAAACATCACTCCTTATTGGCATGGTCCTATTGTGAACCAAATGAAGTGTGGCGTGATTACATGTCTCAACTGCATTGCATATTTTTTTGAAACATATGGTATTGCAGCTCCATGTGAATCATACCTACAGTTTTCTAAGTGGAATTATTTGGTTTGCTTATTGATTGACTTTTGATTTTAATGTTATGAAAATTCTTTTTCATGCAATTGCATTTATTTGTTTTTGACAGGTTTCTGTAGGATACTTCATAGCTGACCTTGGAATGATTTTCTGGCTGTATCCTTCTCTGGGTGGAATAGAGTATGTAAGTATAATGTGAGGGGTGAAATATTATTAAGTTTAGCATCATTCAATTCTGTACTGATTTTAGCTTCTGATCTGAAAGACTTGTTTGTGTCACTTGATACCTCGTATTCTAGTTTCTGGTGATTGCCTATCAATATGTCCACAAGTGTCATATCTTTGGCATGCATCTTTCTAATGCACATCAAATATATGGTTAGATAAGCATAGTGGAATATAGCTTCTACTTTGAAGTGACGTTTAAAACCAATACCATTGATCATTTGTAAGTCAAAGGCACGATTCTGCATTGCTCTGATGACTCTGGACATTGTGCTTAATTACTTGAAATCAGTATTAATCTGTGGGTCAGATAAACAATGGAAGAAAGAAAATTTTCACATAAAACAGGTTCAGCCAGCTGTATAAATATAATACCGAGGATTGTTCAGAAATATGTCCCTGGAAATGTTAATACATTGTTCTATAGTCTTGTCAATGTAGCTTATATGCATGTAACATTTGGATTTCAGATTGTCCATCACTCTCTTTCCGCAATTGCAGTAGCATATGCTATGTTTACTGGGGAAGGGCAGCTTTACACATTCATGGTCCTGATCTCTGAGGTGACAACTCCAGAGATCAATATGAGATGGTAATTTCTTAACAACTGAGGCTTAGAGAAGTATATGAGCTGAATATTTGACTTGGCATCTATTTTTCTGGGTTTCGTGCAGGTATCTTGATGTGGCTGGTTTGAAGAGGTCCAATGCATATCTGATTAATGGTGTGGTGATATTTTTCGCATGGCTGGTGAGATAATATCCATTTGTAATTTCATATAGATGAACCTAATTTACTCATTAGTAGTTGATTTTTCCAAGAAAATATGAGCCGTGGTAAATAATTTAAGTGAGTAATGTACTTAATGGCATGCCATAAGTAGAAGATAAATTGGCTGGCATGCCAGACTTTAAACAGAACCAACTGAAGCTGAATTTACAAATGCTGCTGACTTAGCTTAGTGGATGTGTCTCTAGAAAATCTTAATACATTTTAATTTTTATTTATTTTTCTTTTGGACTTGTTAAGCCATTCAATCTGCATGCTTTCTGAGGCAGATTATTTTTATGCAGGTTGCACGAATTTTGTTGTTCGTTTACATGTTTTACCATGTGTACTTGCACTATGACCAGGTAATTATACCTCTGACTTTATTAGCTTATTGTGGCTGTGAATCATGGGAAACAGTGCCCAAATGTTTCCCCCTGTTTTCTATATTTTAAGACTGGCACTTGTAGGACATCAAAAGACACTTGTGGTCACACTAAGGATTTGTAGGACATCCAAATATCCTTGTGCTCACAATAAAGACTTGCGTGTTTGTCACTTGAATAAACTGGACACATATTACAAGTTTAAAAAAGATAGGTTGGAAATGAATTATGAGATGACATGTAATGTGCATTTATATCTACTGGTCATTCTTCCAAATTTCAATTTCAAAAGTACCACAAAACTATTAATTTATTTTTAGATAGAACTTTACAAAATGTCATAATGTAAGAATGAAAGTACTATTTTATTTTAACATCATTTCAGAAATTTACCTTTAATAAAAGTTGTGTTTTACGAGTCAAGCTTTTCCTAGCTTTCCCAAACAACCTTATCTTGAGACCGACCTTTTGGTTAGAAAGTCGAATACTCTTTTATTAAAAAAGGGTGTTCACAGTGCATGAGACTCCCCACTTTGCTAGTGTTGGAAGAAAGTCGTTTTTATATGCAGCCCAACCCTCGATTTACATAGAGACGCTTCCACCATTGGAACCCATGACCTCCTAGTTACAAAGAGCAACCTTACTGTTGTTACTAATGTCCATCACTCTTTGAATATTCCTTTATCAAACATAGGAAAATAAGTAAAACAAAAACAATTTTAAGCTGTATGTTTTCTGAACATCACTTTGGCTTGAGTTGTACAAAATCCAAATTCAGCATTTTGCAGGTGACCTTCAAAGCAGATAGAATCCAAGTTTCATCCCTTAACCTCAAATCTCCAGTCTATTCAAAGTCTGACATGATCATCTCCTTCAAATTTGCTCCACCACTGTTTCCTCAAATCCCCTGGCCTTGAGAAGCTTGCAAACTAGCCCCAAATAATCAGAGGCAAAGAACTCAACCCACATCCTAATTAGCTGCCTCACATCCCTTACCCTGCCAACAGGAATCAAATTACTGGTTCCAAGATTAATACAAACCGAACTATCCAGTCAAAAGCAAGGAAAATGCTTCTCAGCAATCTCAGTTCTTCCTCCTCCCACAGAATACAAAGGTTTTCTCAGTGAAAAGCAAGTGCTCAACAGACATTGGGTGACTAAACTATTGCTAATCATGAAACTGGTTAACCTCTTGGTCCTGCCCAAATTTAGTCACTTGGCTCTGGTGATGAACATTAGAGCTATTTAAAGAGCCTTTAGCTACCTGCTGCAGTCAAGATGACTACTATGGCCTGTCTGCTGGATTTTATTGACACAATGTCCAGTTGTGTGTTGTAGACACACACGAGATAAAATTTAAGGTACTGGCTTTGTTTGATGAGGAGTCATTAGATTGTATCTTTATGTATTTTGTTATTATTGGACTTGTAGGGGTATGGGAGAATTTATATGGTATTACGTTACCATATCAGGTAGGATTAAACTGAGTAATTACATGTGATTTAGGTATCTTATCAAGCCTAGAATGAGACTTATTGATGTAAAACAAAAATGGATTGGAAAGAATAAAAAAAATTTGCTTTGTCACTGCCCCCAACACTCCCATCTATCATCTCCTGTCAACTTCTCTGTGATGCTTCTTGCAATTTCTCTGTCTGTTCTCCTGCAACTCTTTTCCGTTCTCCTATCACTATTTTCCTCTTCTTCCTGCTTCTTTAATGTCATCTATGTTGCTCTCTGCACCACTTCTCTGTTTTTAATTCTCTGGTTTATTTCTTCTCTGTGTTCTGCTTTCCCTGCCTCTGCTGGCATCTCCTTTCTATCTTGTTGCTTCTTCTTCTCTCTAACTTTTCTCCTGGAATTCTACAGATAAGTTCTTGTAACACTACTGGTCCTTAAAAAAGCTAGCTGAAAGTGACTAGTGGATTCTGGGAATCAAGTAACATACACAATACCTTTCTAGTAGACTGTCAAATGTAGGATTGAGTTGTGACAATCCTGGAGTTGAGCCTCAACAAGCCAGAAATCGCATGTCTTATTCTGATCCAAATCAGTTTCAAAATACTCTCCCAGCCTGCATCCACTCAGTAGTGGTCTTGGGTTGGCTTTGATATCACTTGCAACACAGCTCTTCACCCGAAAGTGTTAGTCAAAGATCACTTATGGGTTCATTAGACCAAATAATATACCAAAGAGCTCCCCAGTGAACTTATTGATATGGGATGTGGTCGTGACAGTTTTTTCTCTCATTTCTTCTTCCCCTGCTGCGGTCACCTTCCCATTCACAAGCTTAGAAAATTTTATTATAGAAATACCCTTTATGTTCAACTTTGGGAAGAGAATAAGAAACTGCTACCTCTTCAGATGAACAGAGGAAGATAGAAGAGTATCATTTAAAAAGAGCGGTATTTCAACTTTCATTTTCTTTGTGCCATTTGTTCAACTTTGGGAAGAGAATAAGAAACTGCTACCTCTTTAGATGAACAGAGGAAGATAGAAGAGTATCATTTAAAAAGAGCGGTGTTGCAACTTTCATTTTCTTTGTGCCATTTCCCTATGGTTTCTGGCACCTTGTGGCATGAGTGAATTTTCATTTTTATTCTGTAATTGGTGACGAATTATTGCCAGGTAATGGAATAACAGTGCATTACTGTCTTCCATAGAACTTTTATTCCGTTACTTTCTTCCATAAAAACTTTTTCCTCGCTGCTATTTTGAAAAAAAACTCTAAAACAGCTGCCACTATTTTCCATTTTTCTCATCTGGGTTTGATTATTGAAAGAAGCAGGAAAATGCATAAAATTTTAAGCATTTTGTTTTCCCTCGAGAGGTGAAGGATAAGGAACCATGCTCGATACCATATTCCCTTACGATCTGCTCTTTCACCGTTAGTTATCTCTCACAGGCGCACATGCAGAGATTTTCTTTGAGCTTCATGTGTTGTTCTAGTTTGTATCTTTGCAGCATTGTAACTTCTGTTGCAAGGAAGAATGAATTCTTTGAATGAAATGACAGGTTATCCATATGCACACATTTGGTTATCTGTTGGTATTTGCGGTGCCGGTTGCACTTGGTACGATGAACTTGATTTGGTTCGCCAAAATTATCAAGGGATTGAAGAAAACCTTAGCGAAGAAGCCATGAGAATCTTACTTCTCTCCGCTCCATTGTGGATCCGCTGCCCTGCCCTGCCCTGTTATATTCTCTTCATTTTATTTTACTACAAAAAAATTTTCTCAAGGGAGAGAAAACCCGATAGAAATTAAGGTGATTAATCAGTTACTCTCCCTCCCTCCCTCCCTCCCTCCCTCGAACGAAAGGAAATTGTTGTACATGGTCACATGCATATATTCATTATAAACGTTCTCTCATTTTGATCGACTGATTACTACTCTCTGTTCATCTGTTTTGAGAATATTATATTCTGATAAGAGAGACAGGTTTATATTCTTGTCGGAATATGAAAACCGTAGAGCCTTAATTGGCTGCTCCTAACTAAGTTTATCGAGCACTTTGTCTATATCACACATTTTGTCTTTATAGAGAAATGAGCAATGAGCATTGACCAATGCGGGGTGGGTTCTTGCCAATGAATCATATATATGCGAAGATTATGTGAGATGGCCTATACCGACGTGTTATTTGGCAATTAGCTCAGGCGAGGGCTCTTCAGGGTTCCATCCAACTTACAAAAAAATATATATATATAAAATAAAATTATTCTCACAATTCAAACTCGCAATGCAATCATCTTTCATAAATCACCATTTGTAGATGGAAGTTCTGCGTGGCTTAGCTATTTATTTTCAGTATCTAAGTTGTGGTTTGGGTGGGATTCTCTCCAAACAAGCTTTTCAGTATTTTAAGATTACTTTTGAACTTGACATCCATGTCAATAATCTAAATCAAAAGTAATTTTAATGTGTAAACCAAATTAAGAGGAGAAGAACAAAAATTATTAATTATTCTTAAGCCGTAAAAGTTAGTGCAAAATAATAGAACACAAAAGAATATATATTAAAATAAACAAAAGAGTAAATTACCCTTAAACTATCAAAAATACAATAATAATTATAAAATACAAATTATGCTAACATTTTCCTCTCAAACTCACGATGCTACAGCAAGAAACAGTGAGAGTTTGTCAAGTAAGAATCAAAAACTATGAATTAGATGTGACTTCATAAAGAAGTCAGCAAACTACAACGCCAAAGAAACAAATGGTAAGGAAATAGTGTCATGCTGCAGATGGTGGCGAATAAGATGACAATCAATTTCAATATATTTCATGCACATATGGAATATAGAGTTGTGAAATATCTGAATAACACTTTTTTTGTCACGATACATAGGGGTTGGAGAGAAAAGAAAAACACCAATATCTATAAGTAACCAACACAACCACACAGTCTCAGTGGTAGTAGATGACATAGCACGATACTTTGCCATAGCATGAGAATGAGAAATAACAATTTATTTCTTACTTTTTCAAGAGATAAGAGAATCTCCCAACAATATACAAAAACCAATAGTGGACTTACAATTAGTAGGGTTATTGGCCCAATCAACATCAAAGAGTGCACAAAGCTCTAAAGGAAAGGTCAATGGAAATAAAAGACTCTAAAAGCAAGTATCACGAAAATAGCACAAAATACAAACAACAGTTGCCCAGTGAACTATAGTAGGAGCTTAAACAAACTAACTAACAATGTGAATAGCATAAGCAATATCGGGACTCGTAATAGTGAGATAAACTAGACACCCAACAATAGTGCGATACAAAGTGGGATCAATCAAAGAGTACACTGTTAAAAGGTGAATACCGAGCATTGGCCTCAAGAAGAGTTAACAATTTTTGTATTAGTAAGACGAGCACGTGCAATAACATCAGCATCATACTTAGACTGAGAGAGAAGATAATCTTTAGGAGAAGAAACAACTTCGATCCCCAAAAAATAAAATAAAATACCTAAATCTTTCATTTCAAAATGTAAGTCAATTTAGATTTCAAATCAGCGATCACATCACCAATAATAATTATGTCATCAACATATAACAAAAGCAAAACAGGATCGGTCGAAGTGCATCAAAAGAATAGTATAGGGTCATGATGACTAGGTGTAAACTCAAGAGAGGCAACAATAGTGAAAAACCTCTCAAATCAGGCACAAGTTGTTTGAGACTATAAAATGTTTTCTTGAGTTTACAAACATATCGATATGAATAATCTAAATCAAAATAATTTCAATGTGTAAATCAAATTAAAAGAAGAAGAACAAATATTATTCTTTTGAGTCACAAAAGTTAGAGCAAAATAATATAACTAAAAGAATATATATTAAAATAAACAAAAAAAACTAAATTATATATCATTAAATTATTAAAAATACAATAATAATTACAAAATACAAATTAACGGACAATCCACACATACAGAAATACAGTACTTCTTCTGAGGAGGAAAGCATCTCTTGGGCCGATCTGTTGAAGCCCTTTTTCAATAAATAACAATAATATTCATCTCTCTAACACGACAAAATCAATTTTAGTTACTTATGCAAGTGCTCTCCGATATTCGAAACCATAAAAAATTAGAGACACAAAGACAGACAAGAACAAGTGCAGCGGCAGAAGGCAGGCAGGCAGTCAGTCAGTCAATGAAGTACATCCATCCAGCCGCCCGCCAGTAACTTCCAATGCGGCGGAGCGGCGTCATCTTTCCAATAAATAAAGGTTCTGTTATTAATTTATTGCATACAGTTCCAGAAAATATGAACGTACATTTGCTGAGCTGTGTAACACATGATATATGTATATATATATATAATATATTATCAGTATATATGGAAGTGGGGATTCCTATTCTAATCCCAGAATCCTATAATCTGTCGAATGATGACGACGTACGTACGTGTTGTTTGCCGGAAATAGAAAAGTAAAGCCATGTGATCAGAATCTTGAATTATAGTATAAGGTGCAGGACGAAGAAGATGACTGAGTTCAGGTCAGGGGATATCGTTAGGCGTCATCGATCTCCATATATATCAAGGACTGGGATATGGATTTATTATGTATGTATGTATGTATGTATGTTATATCGATCGGCGGTACAAAGATGGTGGTGGTGGGTGCATGCTTCTTCTTCGTTCCATCGCCATTGCCATTCGCCAACCTCCCAATCCAATTAGTTAAAGCCAAAGCAGCAGCAGCAGCATGACAACCACTATCTCCTAATCATGAATATCTAATTAACATATATACTCCTACCTGCCTCCCTTCTATATGCTCCTAACCGTCCTTATCCTTCAAGGGCTGTTTATTTTATATATATATATATATATATATATGTTCTAGCAACGTTTCTTAATTTAACGAGATTATTATTAAGGAAATAATTCGAATTCAATAATTAAAAAATATATTATTTAGTTTTTGAAGATTTAATATTTTAATTATTAAAAATTATTATTTTAAATACTTATAATACATCTGAACACTACGTTAGTGAAACACATCAATTTATGAGCTTTTTTAATAATTAAAAAAATTAACATTAATAATGAAATTATTTTATACATTAGTAATTTATTCACGTGTTTTTCCCATAAATTATTGGGGGTAAAAATTTTTGGATGAGTATAAATAAATAAAGCCAAAATAAGAGGAAAGGTGAGTAAGTGAGTGAGTGCCACCCAATTTGAAAGTTGGAATCAATTAATTAGTATAGGCATAGGGAATTAGCATGGAATGGAATCACGTGCACTGCACGTTCAAAGAGAGAGCACGTGTGGTGCACGTGCAACCCACAATCACTTGTTCGATCCCTCCATTACCAGTGAAATGATTCCTCTTCGACCCCTTTCCTTTCCTTTTTTTTTTCTTCATTCCATGGAGAAATAACCAAACCAACATGCCCTTCTCTTCTCTTCTCTTCTCTTCACAATTTTCTTAAAATTTAGGGGTACCTAAGCTAGTTTCAAAATGGTTTTTGGAAATTTTTGTTATTTAATTTTTAGGTAAATATTATATAGTAATTTTTAAAAAAATTAACGATTTTACCCGTCACACCCACTATTAACAAAGTATGAAAAATAACTATTTTACTTTTATTTCTAAATCATTTCATATGCCTTTCTCTTTCCTCTTCTCTTCTTTTCTCTCCTCTATCTCTTTCTACGATATTCAACAATACACAGATTGTAAGTTTTTTTTTCTCTGACAAAAACTCATTTTTGGTTTGCACACTAGTAAATTCTCGATTAGAACCCACTATGTGGGTCCATCAATAATGGAGCTTCTTAAGAATAAACCCCATCATTACTTGGCAATCGTCGCTCTCAATCTGAACCATCGAGGTTCCTTTATGGAAGATCTGTCTATCGTCATTGATGGGTCAGAATCCATTGATGATGGTTCATGGGTTGGTGGCTACTTATCACTTGTATTTTTTATTATTTTAATTATAATAAAAATGAATATTTTGAAAATTTTAACAAAATTAATTACCATCGCTTAACGACTAAATAAGATGTGTTACATGATAACTAGCTTTAAAGGGAGATTGATGACATTTTGAAAACGCATTAGCTTTTTAACCAACCCTTAGGAGAGTCTACTGAAATGTACCTTTATTTTATTTTTTTTCATAAAAACTCCACTATTACAAGATTTGTTATTTTAGTCTTAATTAAGTTTAACTATATCACTTAAAGCTAATTAAGTTACATTTAATACAAATAAAATAAAAAATAAAGTTGGCTATAGCCGCTTGCCAGACTTTCCTTTTTTTTTCATCTTCCTTTCTTTCTCTTGAACCCATCACACATGATATGTGTGTGTGAACCATTACTAGGGTCCTACTAGATGGTGGGATGTACAAAAAATTAATTTAATTACAGAATTGACTAAAATTAACTAACCGTATAAATTGGGAGACAAAATCGAATCGAACCAATCAATTAAACCGAATAATTGAATTAACCGAACATAAACCGTATAAATTGAATCAAAAATAAAAAAAAATTGAACTAACATAAAAAATGAAACTTTCTAATAGACCCAGGAAATCAAATTAATTGAGTGACACAAAAAAAAAATCAAAACCAATGATAAACTTCAAGCACCAACTCAAGAAAAGATTTTAAAAAAACAACATTGTTGTATACTTTGATTAGTTCGGTTATTTTGATAAAAAAACTAAATTAAAAATCAAAAATTAAATTTCTTAAAAAATATAATTAAACCAAATCATTACAAGAAAATAATCGAACTGAACTGACAAATTCAGTCAATTTGATTCGATAAGTTCACTTAAATTAAATTAATTTCTACTCTTCCCTCGCTATAAAGACATGTTAAAAAATAAAATTAACTTAAATGGCTATTTCTTGTTTATTTAGGAAAAAAATATTAAAATGATTAAGGAGTAATAAAATACTTTTTAGCATTAATATATAATAATTATTAATATAAATTAAGAAATAGAAATATTATAAATAATTTATATTAATAATTATTTTTAGTGCTTTAATGGTCAGTACTTTCCATTCGGAATGTGGCACATGTCCTCGGATCGGATCCATGCAGAGTTGCTGTTGCAGACAAAATCTCTCAAATCTCTCTCTCAGACATATAAACAAACACCTTCAGGGTACTTGAAAAGGTTACAACCCTACGGAAGATTCATCAGTCAGTACTACTAAACAAATATTAATTAATTAATTATTAGATAGAGATACAACAATTGCTAACCCACAAGCAAAATGTTATTTCTATAAACAATTGGATTATTAAAAATATAATTCAATGCATCAAAATTTAAAAATATCCTAACATTATTTGTCATTTATGGATTGCTAACCCACAAGCAAAATGTTACTTCTATAAACAATTGGATTATTAAGAAGATGATTGAATATGTCAAAATTTAAAAATATCCTAACGTAATTTGTTATCTATGGATGAAGCCCGATCATACTTCATGATGAAGTCTAGTTGGATTTCATTATTGATAAAATTCGATAATTGATGATGAAGTCTAATTTGGTCATCGGACTTATACATCTTATTAGTACATGTAACACAATTCCATAAATATAAGAATTTTGCTACTTTGCCAGTAAGGCTGACCTATAATCTTATAGAGATAAGATATCATACTATTTTGACATTAAAACATAGCAATATATCTTCACCCTCTTCTCTCTCTCTCTCTTTTCTTTCTTTGCTCTAACAATCAACTCTCATCGCTAACCGCGTCTTGTTGTTGCATCCTCCCTCTCACCGTCACTGCATAGTGGAAAAGGTGTGCAACAATAGTGAGAGGAATGATACATTGACGAGAGATGAGATGACGGCGAGAGTCAATTGCTAGAGCAAGGGAATAGGAGAGAGAGGTAAATTGAGTGACTGGTTAATTTTGCAATTAAGTGTTGAATGAGAGATATTTTTGTCATAATAATTTTTAATGTGGCACTACCTAAAATTACAAAAATATCCCTACGCGCTAGTGGCCTCACTCGCCACGTGGATTGCCCGAAAGGCTGACATATGGCAAGTCAACAATTTGGTGTGGAGTCTGAAAGATCCGGGTCGGACACGAGACCCGTTCCATCTTGACCAAGGTCCTCGAGAGTCGTGCCCACCCATCTCGGATTTTATCTCGAATACCTCAAAGCGGGCCCGCCTATAAAAAATAGAGGTCCTCATCAGGTATAAAAAACTCTCTAGCTTTTACATTTATTACTACATGCATTTACTCTACTAATTTGAGCGTCGGAATCCACCCCGGGGGACCCTAGCTCCGTCAATCTATTGTCTTGCAAGTTCTATTCCCGAGGTCCATTCGCAGAGGTGGCACGTGGTGGTCAGTCCCAAAAACCATCATCATTTGGCACCCACCATGAGGCCAACATCCAAACTCGCCAGCCTCTTTTTTCCCTACCTCGCGTTTCGGACTTCCTCTCTTGACTTTAGACCTCGACCTTCCCACCTCCAGCTAAGTTCCAACGGTTTTTACTCCCTGCCATAACTCCTTGTATGGCTACCCGAAAAGACGTGACCCGCAGCCAGGCTGGGTTAATTTAGAGGCCCAAGAAGAGGATTCGTCGCCTCCAGTCCATCCAATGCTAGAAAATCGACTTACCAGGCTGGAAAATCAAGTCCAACAACTAACTGAGTTGCTGACCGGTTACCTACACCAGAATGAACAGCGCCACCTGCAGGAGCCCTCTTGTCGGTAAAGGTACTAGTCACCTCCTACTTAGGAGCTTCGTCCATCCCACCAGTCAGGCCAGAAAATCAATCCCTCTGAGGCGGTAGGATTCACTTCTTTCCCCTCGCAGGAATGAGGGACCTCGCAAGAAAAACGATTGTGTTTTCTGGAGCAACAAGTCCAAGAACTCAAGAAAGGAAATGAGGAGCTACCTCACTTCAGTTCTAACCAACCCCTAAGTAAGAACATCATGGCAGAGGTTCCTTCGGAGGGATTCTGTATCCGATCCATCAAGCTTTACGATGGGAATACAGACCCCTATGATCACATAGAGCTTTTCTCCTCTCATATGCTAGTGTAGTCAGGATCAGATGCGATGTGGTGGCGGGCCTTTTCGGCTACTCAGGGAGGTCATGCCCGGACGTGGTACTTTTACCTTCCACATCGTTCCATCAACGGTTGGGGAGAGTTAAAGACATGTTTCGTAGCTCATTATGCTCCCCTGAAGTGGCACCGAAAGTCTTTTATGGCTTTGGTTAATGTCAAGCAAAACCAAGGTGAGTCTCTAAAGGATTTTGTGGCCAGGTTTAATGAGGAAGCTTTGAGCATCGACAAGTTCAATCAGCGAATTGCAATGGTGGCCCTCCATTTTGAGGGTTGGGCCGCTCGCTCAGTCCTTGGCCAAGACCCCCACCTCGCACCTTCACAGAAATCCTTGCCCGGGCTGACAAGTACATCAACGCTGAAGAAATAATGAGGGTCAAGTAAGATAAGAAGCTTGACAAGAAGGGTCAAGAGTCCTAGGCCGTCCACAAGCCAAAGATAGACTAATGGCTGGAAGAAATTCAACATCCTCATTCGCGTGGGAGTGGCGACAATCCAGGGTCAAGTGCCCTAGGCCGTCCCCAAGTCGAAGGTGGACTAATGGCCACGAAAAAACTCATCCAAGGGCCACAAACCCTAGACCGTCCCCAGAGGTGGACTAATTATGGCCAAGGAAAACTCCAGCCCAATACCCTCATCAGCGAGGGAGTGGCTAAAATCCAAGGGTTATGAGCCCTAGGCCGTCCCCAAAGCTGGACTAATGGCCAAGGAAAAACTCTAGCCCAACACCCTCCTCCGTGAGGAAGTGGCTAAAATCCAAAGGTCACTAGCCCTAGGCAATCCCCAAAGGTGGACTAATGTCCAAGGATAAACTCCAGTCCAACACCTTCCTCCGTGAGGGAGTGGCTAAAATCCAAGGATCATGAGCCCTAGGTCATCCCTAAAGATGGACTAATAGCCAAGAAAAAGTCAGAACCCAACACCTTCATTCGCGTGGGAGTGGCAAAAAATTAAGGGTCAAGTGCCCTAGGCCGTCCATAAGCCGAAGGTGGACTAATGGCCAGAAAAAATTTAGAGCCCAACACCCTCATTCGCGTAGGAGTGGCAAAAATCCAAGGGTCAAGTACCCTAGGTCTTCCATAAGCTGAAGGTGAACTAATGACCAAGGAAAAATTCTAGCCCAACACCCTCCTCCGTGAGGGAGTGGTTAAAATCCAAGGGTCATGAACCCTAGGCCGTCCCCAAAGGTGGACTAATGGCCAAGGAAAAAATTTATAGCCCAACACCCTCCTTCGCGTGGAAGTGGCAAAAATCTAAAGGTCAAGTGCCATAGGCCGTGCACAAGTCAAAGGTGAACTAATGGTTAGAAAAAAGTCAGAGCCCAACACCCTTATTCATGTGGGAGTAGCGAAAATTCAAGGGTCAAGTGCCCTAGGCCGTCCACAAGCCGAAGGTGGACTAATGGCCGAAAAAAATTCAGAGCCCATCACCCTCTTCTGCGTGGGAGTGACTGAAATTCAAGGGTTAAAAGACCAAAGGATATCCCAACCTAATCAGCCAGACCAAGGGATCTCAGCCTGACCAGGGGAAATCCCAACTTGATTAGCCAGACCAAAGGATCTCAGCCTGACAAGTGGAAATCCCAACCTGACCAGAGGATATCCCAACCTGATCAACCAGACCAAGGGATCCCAGCCTGACCAAGGGAAATTCCAACCTGACTAGAGGATATCCCAGCCTGATAAGCCGGGCCAAGGAATCCCAGTTTGTCCAACCAGACCAGGGAATCCCAACCTGACCAGTCATGTCGCTCCATTATCTTACAGGCTACATCCCCACAAATAGCGCCAGGCATAACCAAGTCCGAAGTGTAGGCTATAGATTCGAGGCCAGGAATACCCAAGTCCGAAACTTCCACTCCTAAGGTCCATTTGTCGAGGCGACACATAGTGGCTGGTCTCACAGACCATCATCATCATTTGTTGAGCTAAAAATACTCTTATGCACATTGGAAAAAATATACAGTTAAATAACCTCAAAAATTAAGCTACTCCTCGACCCAGTGTGATTCTCAGCTCAGCTCAGCTCAAGGAGTGGGGGGCAAGTGATGTGGCACTACCTAAAATTACAAGAATACCCCTACACGCTAGTGGCCTCACTCGCCACGTGGATTGCCTAAAAGGCTGACATGTGGCAAGTCAACAATCTGGTGCGGAGTTCGAAAGATCTGGGCAGGACCACAAGACCGGTTCCATCTTGATCAGGGTCCTCGGGAGTCGTGCCCAC
Organism: Diospyros lotus; assembly: GCF_014633365.1. Classification (NCBI taxonomy): domain Eukaryota; kingdom Viridiplantae; phylum Streptophyta; class Magnoliopsida; order Ericales; family Ebenaceae; genus Diospyros; species Diospyros lotus. Next base: position 35,173,450 of record NC_068345.1, read on the forward strand.
CCATCTCGAATTTTATCTTGGGTACCTCAAAGCGGGCCCGCCTATAAAAAATAAAGGTCCTCATCAGATATAAAAAGCTCTCTAGTTCTTACATTTATTATTACCAGGTCTGAACCTATAGTGTGGCCCAAGAGACGGTTGTCCCAAGGCCCAAAAATTCTGTTAATTTAGGGGACCCATAAATCTAGGGATAAATTGACCATTTTGTCTCTGTTTTAAAATAATAGTTTTACCCCTGTATAAAGTCTCTCATTCTCCAAAATTTGCAAAATGCCTAACATTTCTCTCTCTCTCTCTCTCTTGCAATCTCTCTCTCTCTCAAAAATACCTATGTAAATCACTACTTTTCCTTATTATAGTTAAGGCTCAATAATTGTTTTTTATTTTAACACTTTTATAATGCCACAACCAATTGGGTTTGGTTCCTGCTCAACCGTAAACTCGTTATATATATATATATTTGCTGATGTTGCTGATTTAGTGTTTACTAAAAGTTAAGATTAATTACAATACATAAATAGATTAAAATGTTGTATTAGTTTATCAGACAATGGGCTAAGACATGCACGTAATAGCTGACCATTTGGGATATACTATGTGATAAGACAGATTGAATGGATAGACTATGTTGTCTATTAAAAAAAATGCTCGAACAATTTGATTGATATTATTGCCTTCAAAATTATAAAAAGAGTAGTTTTTAATTGATCATTTTGAAAAAAAAAATTACTTTATTCTTTGATATGGTATGAATATTTATTTTTTTTGATATTTTATTATAAAAATAAATAAAATTTGAATGTACACTACGATTCAGGGGTCCATTTTATATTTCTGACTCAGGGCCCCAAAATCTCAAGTGCAGCACTAATTATTACCTGCATTTACTTTACTAATTTGAGTGTCGGAGTCCACACCGGAGGATCCTAGTCCTGTCACTCCATTGTCTTGCAGGTTTCATTCTTGAAGTCCGACATCGCTAAGTTCGAGGTACTATTCTCGAGGTCCATTCGCAAAGATGACATGTGATGGTCAATCCCAAAAACTATCATCAATTTTGTATCTAGAACCCTCTCACAAAGTAGCAAAATTTCAAATACAATAGTTTGTCATCGTCTTGCGAATCCATACATCTATTGCTTGCTTCTTCTCTTCTTTCTCGTCCTTTCTCATAAACCCTAAATCCTAGCTAGGTATAATTGGCTAATTACTTCTCTAATTGATCCCTCTTAAACATGCTCTTTAATTATTAATCATTGATGAGTACTACTACTCCTACCAGCTACTATAATTCCCTCTATAAATATCGGCTATAGTGAACAACCAACAGTATTCCTCCATTGTCTCAACGCTTACAAAACCAAAGTCAAGTAAGCAACCACAATTATGCCCGGCGGCTACCTCTTCTTCTTCTTCTTCGTCTTCTTCTTCTTCTTCTTCTTCATTTCCCAATCCCACGCCAGTCCACTACAGAACAAGTCTCAATCTCTGGTTTTGGGCTTGATCCATTCCAGAGCCATCTTTTCTCCCCCATTAATGAAAGCCTCGACAGCTAAACTGACTTCTGAAACCTTAGACATGATGGAGCCGCTCAGAGAAGTCAGAGACGGCTATCTAATCTCCCTAACTCTGGGCACCCCGTCGCAGGTATATATATTGAATTAACCTAAGCTTTTATATATCCCAAGTTCTTAATTAATTATGATCTCAAGTGTAGAGGTATGGTTAACTTGTAACCATCTTTTTAATTATTTATAAATGTAAAATTAAATAGGCTCCTAGTCCTAGCTAGCTAGCTACGTACTCTTTTTACAGCTTCAAATATATATATATATGTGTGTGTGTGTGTGTGTGTGCAGGTCGTCCCGGTCTACATGGACACCGGCAGCGACCTCACCTGGGTTCCATGCGGCAACCTCTCCTTCGACTGCATGGACTGCGACGACTACCGAAACAACAAGTTAATGGCCACTTTCTCTCCTTCCTATTCCTCTTCTTCCTCCCGAGACTCCTGCTCCAGTCGCTTCTGCATCGACATTCACAGCTCCGACAACTCCCTCGACCCCTGCGCCATCGCCGGCTGCTCTCTCACCACCCTTCTCAGGGCCACCTGCTCCAGGCCCTGCCCTTCCTTCGCCTACACGTATGGCCAAGGCGACGTCCTCGGATCCCTAACCAGAGATACCCTCAAGGTCCATGGAACCAGCCCTGGAAAAACCTGGCAGATTCCCAATTTCTGCTTCGGCTGTGTCGGCTCAACCTATAGGGAGCCGATTGGAATCGCAGGATTCGGAAGAGGCCCGCTCTCTCTTCCCTTTCAGCTAGGGTTTCTTCATAAGGGTTTCTCGCACTGTTTCCTGCCCTTCAAGTTCGCCAACAACCCCAACATTTCGAGCCCGTTGGTCGTCGGAGATGTCGCCGTTTCCGTGAAAGAGAATTTGCAGTTCACGCCGATGTTGAAGAGTTTCGTGTACCCTAACTACTACTACATCGGGCTGGAGGCAATAACCGTCGGCAACGGCAGCGCGGCGGCGGAGGTGCCGCTGAGTCTTCGAGAGTTCGACTCGTTCGGCAATGGCGGGATGCTGATTGACTCCGGCACGACGTACACTCACCTGCCGGAGCCACTTTACTCTCAGCTTCTCTCGGTGCTGCAGTCGCTGATATCATACCCTCGCGCCGGCGACGTGGAGGAGAGAAGTGGATTCGACCTCTGCTACAGGATTCCATGCCCTAACGGCAGTGTGGCTGACAAGGTTCCTCTGCCGGCGATAACTTTGCACTTCTTGAACAACGTGAGTTTGGAGATGCCGCAAGGGAACCATTTCTATGCCATGGCGGCGCCGAGTAACAGGACGGTGGTGAAGTGCTGGCTGTTCCAGAGCATGGAGGAGGGGGAGGAGGGGCCGGCGGGCGTGTTCGGGAGCTTCCAGCAGCAGAATGTGGAGGTCGTGTATGATTTGGAGAGGGAGAGGATTGGGTTTCGGCCAATGGACTGTGCTACAGCTGCGGCTTCTCAAGGCCTTCACCGAACGTGACTCCAATCCATCCATCCATCTGAGGTTTGTGGATCGATGTGGATTCGGATTCGGATTCGGATAAGTTGGTGTTGTACTGTTGCTTTCTGTCTTTTTTGAGTATTGTGGGTGCGTGCGTGCTTGCTTGCTTGGGGTTGGGGCAACCCACCCTTATTATTATTAGATTTCTGCTATAAGCTCTTAATTTGGTTCTAAATTACATAATAGTTAAGTGCCTGTGGCCCTGTAATAAAGACTATTGGAGATGCTGCTATCTATCAGGACTCCAATTGCATATTCATCTTTAATTATTTGCAATATGTTTCTTCTTTTTAATGTATATTTGCCTAAATAAAACATAATATAACATAATAACTAATGATAATAAATTGTTTTTATTTTTAAATGTGCAGTAAATGATGTCATAAAATAATTTAACAAAAGAAATTCGAGGTATAAAATGTTATTAGGCTTTTAAACATATATAATTATACTTACTTCTATATATATTTTGTGATATTAAAGTAGTGATTTTGTTTAATTAGTTTTTGGATATAGTTGGTGTACGTACGTAAGTGAAAAAATGTTGGATTTTAGTTACATTAATCTTTTGTAATTGATTTGTCTAACTATTATAATTAATGTACAGTTAACTAATTGTAACATATGTCACAGCATTTAAAAATGCCATTCAGTGACATTTTTAAATGTCACTAGAACTTATTTTTCTTGTAGTTATGATATTATTTAAGCAACAAATCCTAGTGGAGAGAGCTTACATACACCCTATAGATATTCATGTGATTAAATGCCTCTCTTGGGGAGTAACATCTACCATCCGCATCAACACAATATTACACTTACGAGTTTAATACCTCTATTTTGAATTTTGAAGGTTTGATATATATTTTTTAAATTTATCTAATAATTTTTGAAAAAAATCACATAATTTTTTATTTAACATTTCTCATATATACTTTTCTCTCTTCCTCCAAATAAATATATATTAGACCTTACAAATAAAAAAAATAACGTATATATCCTCCAGTGTATTCCAAAAAATACATCAAACAGTTTGATAAAAATTTTGAAATGCTTCTCAACTTTATATTGATCATTCCATATCTTGGTTTAAAAAATATTTCAACTTTATCTTGATATAATTTTATCTTATTTATTTTAATAAACGCTACTTAGTAGAGTACTAACATACATGACGCCAATGCATAGAAGGTGCATTTGGGCTGGAATATTTAGGCCAATCATTTTGGATTTAGCATTTCAAATTATAAATTTGTGTTGGGCCACATTTTATTCAAGGGATGTCTATTTGGGTCCAAATCAATTTTGGATTTGGGCTAAAAGAATAGGCCCCAACCAAAACCTAACTCAACCAAAGCCCGCCCCCTAGGGAGCACCTTGATATAGAAGTTTACCCTGTAACCTGCTATATTAATATTTTTTATATATAATTAAAGCTCAAATTATTTTTGGAGATGAAGTTAAATATAGATATATATATATTTTATTATTCAAACAACATAATAAAAAATTAGAAGTATTGGATTTCAAACCCGTCCGTTTATATTATATTTAATTAGACAACTGAGTTATAAATGTAATAATTTAAAATAGACCTATCCAAACACAATCTTAGAGCAATTCTATTACCTTGCCTGTAAGAATAAGATACCTGAGTTTGGCATTGTATTGAGATTTTGGGTGATGAGAATCACTTTTATATAAAGTATTTTTATAAGAATCACGATGGTGATTTCAAAATTAAGGACAGAGGCTAGAAATAACATACAATGAGAAGCTAAACCTGCCCCCAACAAGGAAGCAGGAAGCAAGTCAGAATCTGGATACAGGATGGAGGGATGGAGGATGGATCAGCGAGAGAAACGTGCAAGGAAAGGAACCAAATGCGGAGCAAAGGGACCATGAGATTTAGCTGTAATGGCCCAATAAACGAAGAATGAATAACACACAGCACAGGGAAGGGAAGGGGTGGCTTACAACAGGAGACAGGAGACAGGAGGCAACCACCTACCTAGCCTGCTGTAGTGGAAGAGGCAAGGGCACCCAAAACAGTCCCCCATTCCCCGCACCAAAACTTGCATTTGACAAGCTAAGCATCATACATACCGTATGACCAGCAAATTAAATTAAATTGATACCTCATGGGTAGGTACCACACTGTCAGGGTCCAGGGAGGAAAGCCCGTACCCCCCACTCTTCGGCCCCTTCTCTCAACTTTTTGGCCCTCACACGCTACTTGTCATATTTACTTGGCGAGAAAAAAATAATAATAGGAACAGAGAAATTACAAGGTTCTAACATCAATGTCCAAGTGCGTGGTGCGTGGTGGATGGTGCAGTGCAGGCAACTTTATTATCACTTTTTCTATTTCTGTATTGAATAAGTAAAACCTACCTATTTGAATTCTACATAACATAGCTTCAATAACATTATTCAGAAAAACGAAAAACAGAAGAAAAACTGGATGAGAAGATGCGAAGGGAAAGAGTAATAAAGGCCAAAGGTCAGAAGGAAGGCTTTATGTCAGAAAAGGACAGGAGAGGGACAGAGATAGACAGAGAGAGAGAGAGCGCACCTAGCTATTTAGATATAAACTTTTAATAATTTATATTATATTTAGTATTAGCGATTAGTTATTATTTAATAATAATAATAATAATTAATTATTATTAACAAATATCACGCAAAAGTTTTATATACAAATATCATAGTTGCAATAATTATAAGAGAGGAAGCCAGGGAAGTGGCAGAAGAGAGACAAGGGAGCAATGGGAAAGAGAAGATGGCAGCTGGGGCTGGGGTTGGGGTTGGGAGTGTAATAATGTAATGTAATTACAGGCGATCCATGATTGACTGGTCGCCTTTGACCAGTCTCAGCTAACCCATTCCCATTCCCAGCAACCTGTGGCTGTTGCTGCCCAGTGCCCAGACCTTCTCACTTCACTAACCCCACCCACCCATTAGGACTGAGATCACTCACAAGATTCGATATTATTGCCCGTTGGATACAAATAACACTCTTCAAGCCGTCAATTGAACCGTACCATTACCATTTCTCTCTTCGCTTCATATCCATTTGCTTTCGGGGATGGGGTTGTGACAAATATCACTTCCTTGCTCACGAGGGTTTAAAAATTTTCAGCCAAATTTATACATGCAAATTTGTATTTATTAACTTAGCATGCATAATTTATGATCTATTATGTGTATATAGTAATTAGAAAAGTTAATAAATTTATTTTTATTTTCTTTTATATAAAAAGTATGATGGAGTCCACTGAGGTGATAGTCGTCCGGCACTTGAGTGTGTGTTTAGTGAAGGAAATGTTCCCTCCTACTCTCCCTCCCATGTTGCCCCCATTAACTAGAGCTTATGTGATCTTTCTACATGACAATCCAACTAAACAAGTGAATGATGACGTTACTATTATTTAACAAGGTTTGATAATTAGGTTTCTCAAATATTTTATAGCTATACGTACGTATCTTGTGAATTTCTATACGAATGGCTCAACTGTAACGCCTAACACAAAAGGATGCATATGGGCACAAGTTTAAATCTAGATTACAGTCAATCCCAAGTCCCTTCATCTCTAGTGTTATCTTTTGTTTACTAATTATAATATACATGTCCGCGCGCGCCCGCGAGCGGATGTCGGTGACTCAAATTCTCTTAGTTTGCATTTTACCATTTTTTTTTTTTTGGAGATTTATGGTGGTAGCAGAGGGATTGGGCCTTGGGCCAATCTATTTTGATATAGTAAAATGAATCTGGTGGCGTTGAAGATTAATTGGGCCGCACCAGGAAATAGGAATTCCACACATGATTTGAACAGTAAATCGAGAGTTGCCAGTTGCCCGATCAATCAAATCCATCAATATGTAATAGTGAATCAAAGATTCGATGATGGTGATGATTACAGTTAAAACTAATAATGGATTAAATGAAAACGACAGCAACGTCAACCTGCGATCATCACTTCGTCATCTATGTACAAAAGCCACTCCAATGGCATCAATCTCTCTCTCTCTCTCTCTCTCCCTGTGAAATTAATTAAGAATAATGAATAATGTAGGACGGGTGGTTCATCAGTTTGGAGTGGATTGATTTCTGTGGGAGCTGGCGAAGGCGAGGATGGAGCTTGCGAGCTTGTTAATGGCGTCGGCGAGGCCACTGATGCCTTGTCTGGTCATCTCCATCCTCGACTCCTCCATCTGAAGCCTCCTCTCCTGCAAGCTCAGCAGCTCTCTATGCCTTCTTTCTTCCCTCTCCTCGCACGCCTGTATAGCTTCCGCTATCATCGAGGCACTCTTCGAGATTGCGGAACCCACTTCGTTGGAGCATCCACTCGTTCCCTCTCCACCGCCGCGTCTCCGCCTTCGCTTTGCCGGCGAGTCCGAATAGTCGCTCGTATCAGAATCTGAAACATCATGCACCCCCATCTCCATGATTAACGTAAACGTCAGGGGTTAATCAAACCCTTCAACTGGAATGCTTGGAAATTGTTGAAACTTTGTTAAATTAATTAGTCCATTGATCTGATCAGTTGGCTTAAACAGATGAGATTCATACATGTGATAAGGGAATTCGAGCTCCTAGTCTATATATATAGAAGAGGTCTTAGATGGCAAAGTCACTCCGCCTGACATTTTTGGGTCAGAACAACTAGTATCAAAACAAATTCAAGATCAATATCATACGGGTGTAAATTAAAAAAAAAAAAACATAAGAGTTTTAAAACTAACTTTGATTGTATTGGAAAATGGGATTTTTGATTTGGTATTCAATTTCAAATTGATAGTCTACTAGGAGATCACACACATACCCGTTCAGAATTTATTGGGGGAGAGAGAGATTATTACCTAGTGTCTGAAATGGCTGAGAATGTGGCAGATCGTGAGGTGGAGCTCCGGCTGGCGGTGGAGCCGGCGGCGGCGGGAGAGGTGAGGCTGCAACCGGAGCTGATGACGAGACGGGAAGCTGCAATGGCGGAGGCAACGAGGGCTGAACAGCACTAATACTTGTCGACCTTTCCAACACATACCCAGGCGTGGCTGCAGCCTGAACGCTGGAACCCGACCCGCCGGCGGCGGAACCCACCAACCTGATACCCTCCCGCCGCTCCACTACCTCCAGCAATGCATAGTAAATCTGGGGCAGCATATTAGACGGCAAGTTCCGTTCTTTCCTCTCCTGCTTCTCGATCTTCCAGTAAGAACTGGACTCCGATTCAACGCCTCCTTTCTCCGCCACTTGCCGCTCGTAGTCTCTCACTTTCTTGAAATCCCTCATCAGATTGTCCCACTTGTCGTTGCACTGGTTCTGGCTTCTCAGGCAGCCGTTTCTCCAGCAATAATCCTCCACCCACTTCCACCGCAGCTCCGCCGGCTTGCTCCGCCCTTCGCTCTCCCCAGTTCTCTTCATCCTCCGCTCGTCGTCCATCTTCTTCGCCTCGATAAGCACCATCGTCTCCTGAACCGTCCAGTTCCCTTTCCTGTAATCTCTCAAAACAGTCGTCCCTCCGCCTTGACTCGCCATCACCGAAGCCATACAAGAAGAAGCTTGTACGACATGCCAGAAGAATGGCGAGTCTGCAAGTTCAGGGAAACGCCATCAGAGTGGGCTTGAACATGCTGGAAAGATGAAACGGCCAGTTTTTTTCACTCTCTTCCTCGCTTTTTCACTTTCTTTGCTTAAAAAAATTGGGGTTGCTTCTGTGAGATCTTGAAAAAGTCCTCAAAGTATAAAGTTGAAATCTAAATCTACTAATTACTGCACTACTCGCTACTGTTTCGCCCAAGCTTAGACCGACCTCTCCTTCTCTCTCTCTCTCTCTCTCTCTCGCTCGCTCTCTGCTTGGAAGAGAGAGAAGAAGAAGCTCAGGTGAGTAATGAACCCATCATAGGAAAAGGACAAGCAAATCCATTCAAACTGACACAGCAACAACCCCCAAAAATTTCACAGGGCAGAGAGAGAGAGAGCACGTAGACGGTGGTAAGTTACAATTATCACACCCCTTCGTACCTCAAAATCATGAGTTTTTTTTATCCTAATATTGATTCCGGCAAAAGTAATTTGCTTCATGCAACTCAAGTCAAGTGTATCAATGCCACCCACTACTTAGCGTCTCCCGTGGTAAATCACGTTCAATGGCTATCGCTCTACCTTCAAATATACTCACTCTATCAATTCAGCCAGTAGTACCGTCCCAAATGAATGGAAATTGTTTTATCAGCAAAGGTGCATTTACTCGCCATGAGCCCCCAGCAAAACAGCTGAAATTAAAATTACAGATGAGCCCAAATCATGGAAGGCAACGAAGGAGGAGGGGTTGGGGCTGCGGGGGGGCCGGTTTGGGCATTTAAAGACTGGGCGCCAGCCACGTCATGGCGGGGTCCACATGATGGGAAAGCGGTTTGACCGGGGGTTTGACCGAAGCCACAGCATCTGCTGTTGGCTTGACCCGTCAACGTCGTTCTTAGCGTCTGGACGCTAGCCTGCGCCTCTTGACAGCGGCCCCATCGTGCCAATGAAATTACACACTTTCTGCATCTGCCCATTGTGGCCTTCCCTTTCTCTTTCTATTTCCGTATATCTATTCTTTATTTTTGTTTTTTATTTTGTACACCCTACATTTACATGATTTGCGTACATGAAATTAGATGTAATTTAGATACGCTCAATGCAACTCAAGTAATATATTTTTAAGATTAAGACTAATAGATCGTGTGTTCGTAAAGAGTGTGCACGGTGTGATTTGATTGGTCTAAACTATTTTTAGTACGCCAAATTGTTAGTACGATTTTTCGACCAAATCAGACTTGGGTGCGGTCAAACTGCACCACATTTGTGATCTGATTTGGTGCGGTTTACCGTAGTTTGAAATAACTTGTTGGCAATATATAATATATTATTATAACTTGTTAAAATTTATAACCTATTATAAAAATATTGAATAGAATAATTATGTATTATTATAAACTATTACAATCTGTTGGCAATTATAATAATAAACTTGTTATATATTATTCTAAGAATATAGGATAATTTTTATAACAATAAGAGTTGATGGGGCTGTTGGGATGATTTTTATAAAAATATTTTTTTTTATATTTTCTTGGGCGGTCCAAACCGCAAACTGCGTGGTTTGGATAACCTTCAAACCGTTTCCAACCACCAAAAAAATAAACCGATCGAATCGGTTTGGTCTGGCCGATTTCCACAGTGCACCAATTTTTTTGAACACTCTTATGTGTTCGATTTTTTATTTCACATAATGAGAAAATCTCCATTTACGATTTATCTTATTTGTCGAAATCGAAGGTACAAGCAATCGCACAAGAACGATAATACTAAGATGTTATTTAGATTATTTTTAATTATTTTAACAATTTTATTCTAAATCACTAAACTAATAATAATTTGCTCGGCAATCAATTGAGATTCATAATTTTATAAGATAACGTTTGCTAAAAAAAAGTAAGATAAGAGAGTATTAAGATAAAATATCAAAATATAGAATAATCAAAATAAAGTTGTAAAATATTTCAAGATTTATATCAAACTGTTTATTAAATTTCTTGGAATCCATTGAAAATTATATTTTTTTATATGTTTGTTAAATACATATGATAAATACCAAGATAAGAGTTTTTTTTTACCAAAATATCACTTTTACTAAATTTATTTAAAACTGTATCTTTACATCAATAACAAATTTATGATTAAAATAATATTTTATGATTAATGTAAATTGTCAAAAAAATTAAAATTAATGTTTTATTTTATAAAATTTTATTCAAAAATTGTTGACACACATTTTTGTAACGCCCCGTATCGAGCAATAGGAAGGTCCGAGATAACTTACCCTGATGAGCCTACGTGAACTTCCTAGAGAAATCACCCATCCTTGGATTTTCTTAGGTCAAGCACGCTTAACTTGAGAGTTCTTTACTTGCATTCAGCCCAAAATGTATACAACTGATGTTGTTTCCTTCCTTACTTATTCTCGATACATACTACAATTCTCTAGGTTCTTGGGGTATTACACACATTGTGTCATCATCATGGGACCCACAGCTCTGGGTTAACTCTTTAGCTCTCGCCCTTTAATGGCCAGGAGCCCCACTGCACTTATGAGCCCCTCAATGGTTGCCCTTTGGGCAATCGATGTGGGACAAACTCAGTGCATCCACACTATCCTCCCCCGCATAGGTGTGGTGGGGCTTTGTTGACTTCTCCCTTATAAAGGATTGTAGGGATCATTAGGGGGAATTCCCACATACGGTGTCAAATGTGGACACATATATTTTGTAACACCCTACATCGAGCGATAGGCAGATCTGGGACAACTTACCTTAATGAGCCTACATGAACTTCCCAAGGGAAGATGGTGTGGATGTATCGGGTTCGTCCTGCATCGGCTGCCCAGAGAGCAACCACTGAGGGGCTCATAAGTGCGGTGGGGCTCTTGGCCATTGAAGGGCGAGAGCTAAAGAGTCGACCCGCAGCTATGGGCCCCGTGATGATGACACAATGTGTGTAATACCCCAAAAGCCCAGAGAATAATAGTATATGTCGAGAATAAGTAAGGAAGGAAACAATACCAACTGAATACCTTTTGGACTGAATGCAAGCAAAGAACTCCCAAGTTAAGCATGCTTGGCCTAGGAAAATCTAAGGACGGGTGACCCCCCTGGGAAGTTCGTGTAGGCCCATTAGGGTAAGTTGTCCCAGACCTTCCTATCGCTCGATGTAGGGAGTTGCAAAAATGTGTGTCAATATTTGGCATTGTCTGTGGAAATTCCCCCTAATGGTCCCTATAACCCCCGATAAATGAGAGGTCGATAGAGCCTCACCACACCTACGAAGGGAGGATGGTGTGGATGCACCGTGTTCATCCCACATCAGTCACTTAGAGGGCAACTATTGAGGGGCTCGTAAATGCGGTGGGCTCTTGGCTGTTGAAGTGTAAGAGCTAAGAGTTGACCCGTAGTTGTGGACACCATGATGATGACACGATATGTGTAATACTCTAAAAGCCCAGAAAATAGTAGTATATATCGAGAATAAGTAAGGAAAGAAACAAGACTAACTGTATACCTTTCGAGCTGAATGTAGGTAAAGAACTCTCAAGTTAAGTGTGCTTGACCTGAAAAAATTTAAGGATGGGTGATTCTCCTAGAAAGTTCGCGTAGGCCCATCAAAGTAAGTTGTCTTGAACCTTCCCATCGCTCAATGCGGGATGTTATAAGAATGTGTGTCAACAAAAATAGATTCTAAAAAGACTCAAAAAAATATAAATAATTATTGATGAAATTATAATAATTTCACATAAATAATTAAAAATTGCTAAAATATATTTGGCTTCCCCATTGTCTCCTTTAGTCTTGCGGGTTGCTGAATCCTTTTCTATGTACTTATAAAGTGTGATATTATAAAGGATTATGCTTATTTAATAAATTTATCCAATTTAGACTTGAAAATAATGATTATAAATAAAAAAAACATTAACCTGTATTGTCAAGCTTCTCATCTTTCAAATATTTACCAAATATTTGAACTATATATGTTGAAACAAATTATTTGATGGAGTAGTTTTTATTTTTGGAATTATAGCCCTTGTGCGGTTCTTTGTTGTTTGTGTCTTCAATTTTGACAAATAAAGTAAATTACAAGCGGGCCTTTGTCCCTTATCTAAGTCGAGTATCGAACTCGTAATCTATTAGTATTAATCCCAACATATCACTTGTTCGCTACTTGAGCTATATCTTGAAGACGAGTAATTTTTATTTTTCTTCGTATAGAAAAGTGACTTGCCAACACAAACATTGTTTATGGCCACAAGGCAAATAATGAAAACACATCTTAAATAAAAATTTCATTAAATTAGAGAAATCATAAAGCCTGTGCAACTTTAATTAGGACATATTTCAAGCCTCACAACAAAGTAAAAAGGCAAACTACAAGTAATTAAAGAAATCTTTAGCACTGAGGATAGGAAAAAAATAAAAGAATACCAAAAACATGAATGTACAACTCTCATAACTAAAGGACAAAGGTAAAAAGACAAATATCTATAATGCTTCTCATATTTATTTTTTTCATCCCATATTTAGATTAACAAACATTACCTGACTAAATAAAAAATTTAAACTATAAAATACTTAATTTTTATCGACATTTAGTTTGACAGTTTATTGAAACTCAAAACTTAAACTAATCGATTTTTTAAATTATCAAATCATAACTAACCACTTCTTTTCAGTTGGACAATTTGGTAGTGCGGATCAATTTAGTTTAATCGATTTGAGTAATTTATTTTTTTTGAAAATATTATTCATGCAAAACAAAATTATATTTTAAACTACTAATTAATCAGTCTAACATGCCAACAAGAACCTCAATTTCAGCATTGCGATATTTGAATTATTTTATGTTAAAATATATTTAATGATTTTAAAATAATAATTAATACTATATTATATGTTGACGTTCGAAATTGGTTAACCGTGATTCGTTGGCCCGCATCAGCGTAAAAAATCTGAGGGAGAGAAAAGAGGATTATTTGGTTCTATCTGTTGATTCGTCGGCCGGTCTCTGCATTAATACTCTGACGCTCAAGTCAGTAAGCATGTCAGGAAAAAATACAGAGTATTAGCAAGTTGGCAGGGAAAAGCATATCATGGCTTTCGGGAGAGCTGGTTGATATATAGGAGGATGAGACGTCCTCCTGCATGTGTTGTACGTTTATAGGTGATGAGACAGGATATCCGGCACTGGCAGAAACACCCATGCAGCAATAAGGTGTCAACGGGACCCTCATTAATACGGATGAGATTCATCATTAATGAGAATGAGATCTAAGGTGAACGCGCAAAAATTCAAACGCGGTTGTAATGATGTTGTTGCAATGGGATATGATGGGACAAGTATGGGCCCATTAAATAGGTTGAGAGGATGGGGCCAGATCGGGCCTTTTCGACCCAGTTGAGACAGCCCCTAGCTCACTAATATTCTTGGGCATACCACATTCTCGTTGTTATGCGAGCTAATCGACTATGCTGACAAACTGCAATAGTCGTTGAGAGCTTGCTCGAACTGTAGTTGAGAGCTCGCTAGCGCAGACTCCACTTGGTCATGCGACCTGAGCTTGGGCTCTAGTAATGTGCGAGCTTACTTTGACAAATTCAACTTAAGGTCTACTGGACTGTATGTGATTGGGTCGGCCTGTTGAGTTGAGTCCAGTCTATAAGGAGTAGAGCGGGAAATACCTGTAACACTATATATTTAATTTCAAAGTAATTTTTATTATGTTTAAAAGTATATTTTATGAATTTATAGATAAGTTAAAAAAAAAATTTAAAACTTCGTCCCGTGTATTATTTATATAATAAATTTTTAACTCTTATCGATACATATTTGAAATTTTATAATCACAACAATTACATATGTCCATTATTTTAAACTAATGGAGCCATTTTTATCCGAAATTAAATTTTTTATTTTTACAAAAATTCATCAAAAAATATAAAATGATAAAAATTCAAGAAAAAAAATGGTATTGGAGTCAATCTCGCCATTACTAACTCAATCACTGAAACCTTAATTAAGTTCAATTAAGGTAAATCTTCATTGTTATGTTGATCACATTTTGTCCTTCGCTTATGAGAGCTGTACATTTATGTTTTTGGATTTTTTTATTTTTTTCCCTTTTTGGTTCTCAAGATTTTTTTAATTGCTTGGTAATTTGTCTCTTTACTTTGTTGTGATATGCCCCGGTTAAAGTTATAGAGGTTTTACGATTTTTCCATGTAATTCTTATTTAAGATGTATTTTTATTATTTGCCATGCGAAAAAAAATAAAAATTACTCCATCAAATAATGCGTTACAACATATATTATATAGTTTGAATATTTGGTAAATATTTGAAAGATGGGAAGTCCGGCAATACAGGCTAATGTTTTTTTTTATTAATAATCATTCATTTTAAGACTAAATTGGGTAGATTTATTAAATAAGCATAAATCTTTATAAATCACACTTTATAAGTACATATAAAAAGATTCAGCAACCCCCAAGACTAAAGAAGACAATAGGGAAGCCATACGTAATTGGGGGCCCCGGGGGGGGGGGCGGGGGAGGAGCTTATGAAATTTCTTCCCCTTTATAAAATTGACCCTGTTTGCCCCTAAATTTTTCCAAAACTTACATATTGGGTGCATAATTTATTTCTTTTTCAATATTGCCCCTATTAAATCTACAAAATGTGGACCAATTAAAAAAAGAAAAGAAAAATAAGTTCAAGTAATTCCAACAATGTGATACTCAAGGAGATGGAAAAAAATTATTCAAAAATTCAACTAATTTCAAATTGGTTCCGTTTGGAATGGATGAATTTCAGAATTTGGAATTTGTTTGCAATGAATTCGACATAGAATTTATTTGTCAATGGATTTTTATGTTTGGAATAATACAACTTAAAATATTAGAATTCATTTGAGTATAGATTTTTATATTCTGCAATAGAGACATATGTATTAAATTTCAAAATTAATTATGGAATTAGGTATTAACTAAATATATTATATTCATTAATTTAAATAAAACTAACTACAAATAAAATAAAAAGTTAGATAGAAATAAGGGAGAGTGAGAGAAAAAAATTGGTGGCAGAGGGAGAGAGGAAGATTGGTGGTAGAGTGATAAGGGTCGACATTGGTATCAACATCAACAATAATGATGAAGACAAAGATTGATGGTAATAGGGTGCTTTTGTCTACAAATAATTTTTATTTTTAAGTTGCAAAATCTATTTTCAAAATTCACCTATTTTTGTGAAATTTGTTTTAGTGTAGTTGAATTCAATAACTTTTTACACTCCAAATAAAAAATGTTGGAATTAGAATTTCAAACAAGGGGTAAATGTATAATATTTATAATATTAAATTAGGAAAAAATAAGTTTGTCTCAATTGAGCGTAGGTCTTGACGCTACCAATCAGAGTCGGCCCAACGAGTTTAGAGGCCTTAGGCGGAAAAAATTATCGAGGCCTTATTAAAGTATTAATTTATTTTTACAAAAAAAAATAAATAATACACATTTTTCTAAAAAAAATCATCATTTTACTAAATTTAAAAAAATGAAGTTCAATCAACTACAAAATACAATAATCTCTTAATGATAATAAATTTTTAACTAAAATATAATATCTCAACAAAAAAAAAAAAACTAAGCAATCTACTATAATAAACAAAGAAAAGCAAAAATAATTTTTATTTAAACTCTAAGAAGATCGATACAAATCAAGCAAAAAACTATACATTCCTAATTCTCCTATAGAAGGAAACAAAACAAAATATTAAACTGATAACATTAAAAAGATAAAATTTACCAATGATGAGTAACTTTTCATTCTACAAATATGTATTGAACTATATTTAACTTTATGTAAAATCAATTTTTCTTGTCTTTTGTGATGCAAAATTACTGATTAAATCTTCATAATCAAGTTTATCTAATAAATCATGTTCAATAAATAATATAGCTAATCCATTCAATCGTTCTTGAGACATAGTTGACCTCAAATATGATTTTATCAACTTTAATTTTGAAAAACTTCTTTCTGCAGAAGCGACTGAAACTGGAATTGTAAATAATATTCTGTAAGCAATATATGCATTTGGAAAAGAATTGACTCTTTTGATATAATGAATAATTTCCATTGGATTATTTTTTTCCTCTTGAAAAGTTTCACTTAACACTCTTAATTCTAAAAATAAATCTAAACCATCTATATCAAAAAGTTCATCAAATTGAAGAACGTTTTCAAGATTCAAACAATACTCCTTTAAAATATTTTCATCCATTGATTTTAGTTTCTTGAAATTGTATAGAAATCCAATTTTTTTTTCATATATTCCAAATTGCTCAAACCTATTTCTAAGTGAAGAAATGACTTGATCAATCATGTATATAAAATAATCAACTCTAAATGATTCTTTAGCAGATTGTGTTTTATCATCATCGACATTTTCATCAAATTCTTTTTTCCTACGAATCATACGTTTTTCACGAAATATGGGTTCTACTTCCATTTCATTTGCAAGTTCTTTGGCAGAAATTATAGCAGATTCAAATCCATTTTCCCTATAAGTTTCAAGAAAAGAAATAAGACCTTTTAATTTATCTATAGCAACATCAATATGCATATCTTCACTTTGAAAGTTTTTACAAACTGAATTAATCGCATACAAAATATCATACCAAATAGTCATGCCCAACAAAAATTCAAAATCTCTAATTCATACATTGCAAGACATCTAGCTTCACTTTTTATTTTAGGATCATCACTACTTTCTGCTAATTCAAACAAAGCATCACATATTTTTGAAGCTTGAAATCTAATTGCCTTGACACTTTCAATACGACTTTCCCAACGAGTTTGTGACAATGATTTAACAGTTAAATTAGATATGTTATTCTTTAATATTTTCCATCTCTTAGGTGAAGAAGAAAATAATGAATATATGCGTTGTAGAACTCCGAAAAATGATACAGCTCTAACACAAGATGAGGCAACATTAGAAATTATTAAATTAAGACTATGACAACCACATAGTGTATATAATGCTCTAGAATTTATCTTTAATAGTCTTTTTTGCACGCCTTGTTGCTTTCCCTTCATGTTAGACCCATTATCATATCATGCCCTCTTATATCATTGATATCAAGATTCAAATTTTCAATTTCTTTTATAAGTTCACTAAAGAGGCCTTTTCCAGAAGTGTCATCCACTTTTAAAAATCCTACAAAGTATTCTTCAATTATTATTGAACCAGTTGAAATATCTACACACCTTAATATGAGAGACATTTGTTCTTGGTGACTTAAATCTGGAGTACAATCAAGTATAATGGAAAAATATTTTGCCTCTTTAATTTTCTTCAAAATCATACTCTTGACTTCGTGTGCTAACATCTGTATCAATTCATTTTGAATTTTATGTCCCAAGTAATGATTATGAATTTCACCATTTTGAATACGCCGGACATGTTCTTGTAATACTGGATCAAATTCAGCTATCATTTCAATAAGACTTAAAAAATTTCCATTATTCACATGATAGATTTTTTCATTAGTTCCACGAAATGCGAAATTATTTTTAGTTAAAGTTTTTACCACAGCAATAATTCTTTTTAAAACATTTCTCCAATGTTCTTTTTCTTTACTAATTCTTACTTGCACATCCCTATCAATTTCTTTATTTTTAGAAAATCTCAATTCTAAATCAAACCAAGCATTTATGTTAAGTAAGTGTTCTTTACTTGTTTCATGACTTCTCAACTTAATAGTGAGATTTTTCCAATCTTTTGTTCCTTCATTGCCAAATTGGCTTCCATTAGATCTTGTACCAAACAATTTGCAACAAAAACAATAAACTTTGTCAAAATCCTTTGAATATACCAACCATCTCCTATCACAAATTTTCCCATTTGATAGCCTCATCGTATAATAAAAAGTGGAGAAATGCCTAGAAGTTTCATCATTTGGAAAATCTAAATCACTTTCTCTAATTGGACATTTTTCGACTAACAATTCTCTCAACTTAATATTAATATTTTCCCACCTTCTCGGATCATAAATATTAATAGAAACATTACTCGGGTTATTGTCAATATCCTTAGTTTCCACATTAATTTCCTCTTCTTCTGTATTTTCTTGACATTCTTCACCAACCATATTATTATCACAATTTTCATCATTATAATTTTCTATAGTTTGATCTACCATCATCGCATTATCTCTTATTTCATTTAAAGTTGTGTTTTTAATTGTTTCATTACTTTGACTATTTTGATCTCCCTTATTACTCGTGATAAATTTTTCAAGGGCGCCTTTTGAGATTGAATCAAACTATCTATTCTTCTCTTTTTCTTAAGTTTTTCATAACCTGATGGATATTTTCTATTAAACATATTAACTTGACAATAAAAATTAAATAATTGAGTAAAAAGGAAGGTATTACCTGGAAAGTCTTGTAAGCTCTAAGTATATAGCAATTCTAAATTTTTCCAAAATTCAAATTAGACTCTTCAAGTGATTTTCCTCAATGATGATCAAATCAATTGAATCCTAGCATGAACCAAAATAAAAATTTTGACTGTTAGTTGAATGAAAATCAATTGGATATTAGCATTCAATTTCACATAAGAATATAAATACAAATTGGACAAATATCAAATCTTAGTTTTAAACCACAATAGACATAATCTTTGTGAAATTAAACTTAAATCATGGATTGGACTCAATTTCAAACAAATTAAAGCCAAAAACATAAAAGAACACAACCAGAAATAAAAGAACACCCAAAAATATGCATTTTAATAAAGAAACACCAATACCAGTGATATCACAGCACCTAAAAAACCAATAAACAACCAAAAATAAAAGTTAAAACTAAAAAGAAATCAAAGTGCTTACCGATTCCAAAGAGGCGATTGCTGTTGCTGAAATCTAAAGGCTGAAAGCGAGGCAGGCAGGCTGAGTGCGAGTCTGGTTGACTTGCGAGAGAGAGATAGAGAGGGGGGGTTAGAACTCATCCAGCAACACTGATTCACCGAAAAATGACCGTCGATGTCGATCAAATGGCGAACGCGAACATTGAACAGTACAGTCAGTACTCTAAATAGGCTCAATACATAGCACAACAATAACAAATAACAAACTAAGAGTGTAACTCTAATTAACACAACAAATGCTATTGCTGAAAACTGAAATAAAGCAAACAGTGATGAAGATTGAAGTTGAAGCGAGCTCTGCGTGCGAGAGAGAAAGAGAGGGAGAGGGAAAGAGATGAACAAGAAGTCAAGAGCAGAGGAGAAAAAGCTTACTGATTTGACTGGCAACGTCTAAAATCAAGAATGGGGAACTGGAACAAAGTTTAAATTATAATTATATATTGTATTTTATTTTTTAATAAAATATTTATTATTAAAAAAATAAAATATACATATATAATTTATAATTTTTTGATTTTGGGGCCCCTTGCTGTGAGGGGCCTTAGGCGGCCGCCTGTCTCGCTTAGCGGACAGGCCGGCTCTGCTACCAATGGTCATAGAGGTCTTTTGTTGAACCACTTCTAAGAAAAAATAATGCTTATTACTGATCATTATAAAAAAAGTTCTGATCCTGTGAAATTAAGGCCACCGTCATAATAAAAATGGTGTAGTAATTATGGTCGATTGCTATCATATCAAATGTTGCAAATAGCTATTCATTTACCATTATTGTTGGTTCTCACTCAAGAAAAAGAATATAACAATCAAAGATAAGTGAGATCTAACTTTAGTTGCCATTGTTCTTGAAGTTTGAGAGAATTATGATGATTGAAGACAAAGACAAATCACACAATTGTTGTTGAAATCTCCACCGTGCATTGTCATTGTTGCAAAAGAAATACGCCATTATAAAGGTTTTGAATCATTGTCATTACAGTTATAAAGGTTATTGATCGAGTAGAGATCCATCACAATGATTAAAGTAGTGTTGCCTGCTAAATAATACACTATTAACAACAACGATAAAGCCTTTGCTATTAATGCCATGGCAAATTGTAAGAAGAAAAGAAAGATCTATTTTGCTTATTTTCATTATTATGAGAGAAATAAGGTATTGAAAAGACAACCACCATAAGAAAGAGGCATTCACCACCTTTGCAACCACACTCGTTGATGGGAGGAGTTATGCATTCCCAACATTAAGAAAGAAACTCACTAAAATAAGTAGATAGATAATCTTAGTTGAGAAAACACACTTACTACCATCAATGTAAGCAACTAATTAGCACATCTATCTTAAGAAATGAGCATTGTTGTTGTTGATTGATTGTCATTACACAATGATTGTTTTTCTATCATTTTCACTTTGGGGAATAACTTGATTCTTGTAGCAAATTTTTAAGAGCAAAATTGTTAGTTCACGAGAAGGAGATTTGTCGTAAGATTATCACTATTGTCGTTGTCACTGTTATTAAAGAATAAAGTAAAAAATAAAAAGATTATTGACTTAAAATGTTGTATGTGCCAAACAAATAAAAAATAAATACTAATGTGGCCAACAATTTGAAAGTAAGAGAACAATGCTTTCTTAATACCTTTTAGAAATAAGATGGCCAATTAGGTCCAAAAGTAAAGAATAAAGTCATTTTGGCACTAATATAAAAGAAATAAGAAAAGATAAATTGATAACATTATTGGACCATTTGACTTTGATCTTCACAACGAATGGTAAAAATGGGTTAATTACAAAAAAAAAAAAAAATTACTTGAGTTTTCAAATTTGGATTGAATTTCTAAATTAATTGTAACATTTTATTTATTCAATTTTTGTCTTCATTATCAAGCTCATTACTTATCACCTTTTCACAGCACATTTAGCAAAAATATATAACGAACATAGACAACAATTCATAATTGAGATTAAATTAACAATTAGATTACAGTTTATGTTGGGGTTCACAAATGGATTTATGAAATTTTGAAATATGCAAAACAAGCGTAGCATAACAGGGGCGGATCCATGAATTTATATAGGGGGAAATTGATTTTTCTTTTTAAATATAGAGCTGCACATTATATATTTTGGAATGGGTTATAATTTTTTTTTACTAAATTATTATTAAAGATTATTTTTTACATTAAAATTTATTTTTTATATTAAAATATTAATTTTAATAATGAGTTGCCCTGTATTGAAATCCAAAACAGCTCACACGTGCATCTACCCTTGTAGCGGAATCAAGAAGAAAACCTGTATAGTTTAGTAATTTATGAAATATGGAACCATTGAATCAAAATTCAAAATGAAGTATAAGTTATCTATGGGAAATACAAGGCATTTGAGTCAGTTTTCTCACTTATTTGACAAACTCTTCCTCAAATTTGGTGGTCCAACGTTGTCCGCACTAAGCTAGCAACAAAAACCCTTTGGTTTTTCCTTGTGCTGGCTAAGATCCACCAAATGGATGACAAGCTTGAATACGTTCTTTGATATAAATAGCTCAACTCATGAGCATGAGAAAGAAAGAAGAATTGAGAGAGCCCAAGACAAATAAGAAGACCATTCTCAAGTTTATTTTATCTATTTATAGGCAAGGCTTCTTCATGAAGAAAACATTTTTATTCTTTAGTGGAATAAATCCACTTAATATCCATAAGATATGAAAGATTAACATCTAGCAACACGAGGAATGAGTAGATCTTTCATTAACTTCATATTATTTTTTGTAATTTGTCAAATAAAAATTGTTGATAGTTTCATAACTAATCGATAGTTTTATTCTAATTTTTTAAAATGCAATCAACAATTTTTTCAAGACTTGAAAAACTATCGTAAATATTTTTTTTATTCAAAACAAATATCTAATGAATATATTTTATGTCATAAGCCATGCCCAGATTTATGTAGATCATCCATTAACTCATAATGACATCCGTTAATTATAAATGGAACTAAAGAATATAACAAGCTCACTTATTTTGTTATTTCACTTTACGGTGTGTGTGACTTTTTAGATTTATTACCAAATAACAATCAATAAACATCAAATTCCTTTGACATCAATTGAATTTTTTCAATATATTTCGAGAATCTCTCCACATTCTCAAAATATCATTACATTATTGAGTAACATCTAGTAATATCTCAATACAATATAAATGACAATGAAGTCAATTAAGAGTGAATCTATTTCACTGATGATTACCATGTAATTTAATTCTTTCATTACTAATGTCTTGATCAAGTGAAAGTCACGGACTCATTAAAACTCACTAACTCCATTTTATGCTATAAATTTTATTTGGTGTGATATGAGATGATACATTGAAAACTTTTTTTCAATTATTCATGTAGTGGCCAATGACTTCTCCTATCATATTCTAACATAAAATCGCATAGGAAATTTGCCTAACGTTGGAGGTAATGGATATTATTTGATAAACATACGTTTTCATATACTAATCGAAAGAAACCACTACAGAACATTCCCACCCATGATTATGGTAAGTTCACATATTCTAGCAATTCTCAAATACTAATATACAAGACAACCATGTTACTTCAAATAAGATGATTATTTATACAATCACAACTAATAATAAATTATTAATTATCTTAGTCATATGATTTGTTATTAACATTACATTTGTTACATTGTTCAACTAATAATCACTCATATGTTTACTATATACATCTCATGTTTTATGATATGTAACTCACCATACTTTATTATTAGTATATTATATTAATCAAATATAGTAAAGTTACGTGTTAGTCTATATTTGATTAATTAAAGTCCCCATTTAAGAAATATAAGGACTATAAATAATTTTAAAAAAATCTTATATTAAATAATATTTCTCATGTATTCTTAACAACTAAAAAATGAGATATTTAACAAAAAATATAGGGTTTCATTCATAATATAATGGAGAGATATTAATAAAGATATCGTGTTATATTATAAATTATAATATGCAAGAGTATGTCAAAATGTCATTTTAGATGTTATTTAGATCTAGTATTATGATATCTCACTAATAGTTTACTCTTATAAATTAACAAAAAAATTAAAATAATCAAACTGATGTTTGATATAGTAATTATGAAAATTATTTCATAAGTAATAATCTCTTATATTGTTAAACAAATAAATAAAATGACCATTTATGTTCATTCTCTCTCATATCTCATATGATTTAAAAAAAAAAAAAAAACAACTAATGGTTGTTGAGGACAGGCAAAAACTATTGTAACTAGACAAGTAAATCAAATCCTTATTTGGGTTTAATTTTGAAACTCAAATATGGAGTTCAAAATCAAAGCCAATTTTGATAGATACAAAGAACCCCATGCTAAGTTGTTCGAATATAGAGAAATGACTTAGATTTTTAAGATTCTTCCATTATGGGCTTATCGTAATCTACAATGAGTTAATCACTAATGATGAATCTAAATTTTTTAACTTTTATTTTAGCAAAAAAAAAATTACTGTTAAAGTGTGTTTGATTGTATTACTTAGAAATTTAATTTTAGGTAATATTGACTAGAAAAAAAAACTATTACACCCCTTTGGAAAATGAATTTTATGGAAAATAGGTTTAAATGCTTGTACCATACACATTTTTTCAAAAAAAAATTAAGAATGTTTGATTATTTTTTATAGAAAAATAATACACATTTATATATTTTCTATGATAAATGTATGTAATTAAACACACTCTTAATGTCGTTATATTTGTAGGGGAACTGCAATTGTGTCGGTAGCTTTTGTTAGGAAACGGGAAAGAATGGCAATAAGGGAAAAGAAAAAAATATAAGAATTTTTTTTTTTAAATTATAGGAATATTTTGAAATTTTTATTATTTAAGATTAACTCGGAGCTAGAAAAGAATAGTAACATAGTATTAAATTATAAGGATATTCATTGTATATTTTTTTAATTTTTATAATTATTTAAAATTTTGAAAAATTTACGTGTTATTTAAAAAAAATGAAATACTATTTATACACACATTATATTCATGAACATTCTAGTGTATTATATTTTATATGGCATAAATATTATTTAAAATATCATAACACTTGAAAAAAAAAAATAAACTACTGGATGCAGATGCAGTCCTCGCATTTCAAGGTTACTACATCCTTTTCATCTGCCGTAAGCGACAAGTCTACAGTTCCCCCCCCCCACCCCCCCTCCCCCTTCTCTCTCTCTCTCTCTCACTCTCTCATATTCCAATTTCCAAGCTCGACCGCCTTCTGGATTCTTTCCTTGCTTCCCCATCTGTCTTCCTCTCCTTTTTCTTTCCTTTACTCGACTCGTCTGTAATTTCCAAGCGGTTAGTACGTACATACATCGAGTTCGAAGACGAGGATGGGTGAAGTGGATAGCTGGTACTCCACACAACTGATCGATGCCAATGGCGAATTCAACGTTGCTGGTCTCGATAAGTTCATGAACGCTGTTAAGTTCTACGACTTGGGACTTTCCTACGCCGTCGTCTCAATCATGGGCCCCCAAAGCAGCGGTAAGTATTGTGGGTTTGTGCTCGTTTATCTGTTTGATCAACGTAGTTGATTTCATCTTGTCGATCTTAATCAGCCTATTCTGTTATTAAGAACGTTTCAATTGGTTTGGCCCCCTTCTGTCTATCTGTCCATTTCCAGTTATTTGTTCTTAGTATACTATTCACTAAACACCGAATTTGGTGATTGAAGTTTGTGCCCAACACCAATTGGTGTATTCATTGGAGTGTATTTTGACACCAATTTGGTGTTCCGTTGGAGATGCTCTTAGTTCTCAAGTGCCAGATTTTTTATTTTCGGACCAAATTTTTGCCCTTTTCCCCGTTGTTATTTTAGCCTATTGATCCTTGAGTAGCATTTAGAACTTATGACTAGAGTTTGGCACTTAGATTGTATACCTAGCATTTGATCGCAGTTCTACGTCTGATTTGTCTTTTCTTTTTCTTTTGGGGGGTGGGGAGGGGGTTTGAATTTATTTGATAGTGGTGCTGAGAGAGCGAGTCTGCTGAAGGACAAGGTGTATTGTGAACACTCATTTGTTCTTGAAGACCCTTTTAGTGGAGGCGTCAGGCCATAATGCTGATACCCAAGGGTTTAGGCAGCCAATTATGGTCTATACTCCATTGACTGGGTGCTGTGGTCAACCTTGGATCGTGGGAGTAATGCAAAAAACCAATATCTATACTCCATTGACTGTTGGATATTCTCTATTGTGACTGGTTGGGACCAAACTCTCTTGAGGGAGGAGCATGGTCTTGTCTTGAGGAATCCCATACCTCTAACTTCTAATCCACAGGTCCTTGAGGTCCCATGCTGAGAGGCCTCTATTTGTCAAGGTTGGAGATAACTGGTCAATTTATTGGGAACTTACCATATTGTTTATTATCGTAAAAGCACTTAAGCAATCAAGCAGAGAGCTCCATTTCCTCCATGGAGATCAGTTATAAACATTAGAAATGGCAATGAAGGCTTCATCAACTGGCCTAAAAAACATAGTACCTTCAGGATAATAAACAAGGAAATTTATGAACTGCCCTTGCGTCAGCCCTACTAGTCCACCTGTTAGCCATTGCTGAACATACATTAACTTTCGATGGCTTTTTAATTTGAATAATTCCAGCTGCCATCTTTGCATCTATAATGGGTTGATAACAAATAGATTGAGCTGCATTAAATGAAAGATTGGGATCATACCATGTTAAGTGTTGTCTCAAGTATAGGATAAGAAGATCAGTTATATCAGTGTATTTGAGGGCCAATGAAGCATTAAATAGATGTTTATATCCCAATCATGTAATTAGTGATAGTTGGGGGGTTAAACTATAAATATTTGATAGTTTTTATTGGGATATCCGCCCACCTTTATAAATAGAGGGAAAGGGGTGCATGTGCGTAGTAGATTTTTTCCCATTCTATGGTTTGCGAGTGCTGATTGTTTCAGAGAGGAAGGCTAGATGCTGTTAGCTTTGTAATCTTGGGGGGAAAACAATTGTGGCGCCTGGGAATAGAAGGGAGAGAAGGGCCATTGGTGTACTGATCGAATTCTTACAAATAAAGACTGCTCTCGAAGGTGGTTCCAGAGCTGGATGTAGTGCCATTCACGTGTAATGAGCCAGGATAAAATTTTGTCTCCTCATGTAGTTTGTGTGTTTCATTTCTTGTTATGTTCTTGATTAATTTCTGTTCTTTATTATATGTTTGTGTTGTGGTTTGTTGGCCGATGAGTTGTGAGTGATTGTGAGGGGTGTTTGATCGGTTTCTTGGAGGATTATAAGGCTTCCAGTGCTCCCAATTATAACATACCATCATCTAGCAACTGAGGCTTGGTCAACTACTTTTTTTAGAAGCCAAAGCACTTCTAGTTCTAACATATGGTTGGGAGCCTAGGGTAGTTCTTAGAGTAAAACAATTGACCCCTTCTCATTTTTTTCTTCCCTCCTGTGTGACAACTCCTTTTCCTCTAGATGACTCGTCACCTATTGAAATGCGACTTCCAGGGGCATATTCTTCATCTTCATCAACTGATTGTCCATGTCCAATATCCCTCATCAATTTTTCTTTTCTCTTTAGCCACTTAACATCCCCAAACACTTTTTAACAAGAATAAATCTCACCTTTTAATACCAACAAGAGTAGTTCGACTTAGAATTCCACCACCTTTTATACGTTTACTTTGATAGAGGCAAGTGGTGTTATTCTTTTACTTGCGACCATTTTTGCTATGTGTCTAAGCTGGATAATATGATTTTGCAGGAGCTGAACTTGTCGATGAAACATTTTGATTGATTCTCCAAATTTAGTTGCACAACTAATTTTAAAAAACATTAAATAAATTCCATCAAGTTACATACAAAACAAGAGAATAAATAGATAATCGCTCGATAGTCTTGTCAGCTCCCGAGAATCTGACTGGTTTACTCGATCAATTAGACGATCAAGAATGGTGACAGAGAAGAAGAAAGAGAGAGAAAGAGGGAGAGAGAATATGAGAGAGATGAGACAAGAGAAAGAATGGAAACTTCCGAGAATATTCATTAATCATTGGAGAAATGACTGCTCATATATATAGTTGATCCTACCCATCCCATGTGCGGTAACAGAATACCGTTGCTGGGAATGTACTAGCTCCCTAATGCAACAACAAACAATTTACAACTCCTTAAAGTATACTTTCTAATATACTCCTTACTACCCTTAGTATAACCCAATTACACTAGCACCCTCTCCTTATCTCGTGACACATGACAATTACCCTCCCCTTCAAAATCTTCTTGTCCTCAAGAAATGCTGAGAAGGCCTGCTACCTGAGGGAACTGCTTGAGAATATCCGGAAGGTATTCCCAAGTATTGTCGTCAGAATGTAGGTTAGACCATTGCACAAGCACTTGAATGATGGGAGCCCCTTGTTTGTAGATGACTCTCTTGTCAATTATGGCCGTAGGTTCCTTCGGACTGCCATCTGCATCTGGGACATGGGGTAACCTTGGGTTGACGGGTTGCTGTCCCACTGCCTTTTTAAGTAATGATATATGGAAGACCGAATGTATATTGGAGTCATTTGGTAGCTGTAATCGATAAGCCACACTTCCTACTCGAGCTAGCACTGAAAATGGTCCATGGAACTTCGGGCTGAGCTTCGAACTGGCCTTTCGAGTAAGGTTTTTAGATGGCTCGGCTGAAGCTTCAAATGTACCCAATCTCCCACGGTTCCACCTGGAATTCCCTTTCATTTGTTCTTCTATCAGCAAATTGTTTCATACGATTCCTGGCATTGGCCAATTCTGTTTTGAGTGTCCGGAAAGCTTGCTGCCTCTGTTGAAGGTATGCATCCAAGGTTGCTACTGTAGAGGAGTTCCCAGGATCGGGCAGCAAGGCTAGTTTATACCCATACAGGGCTTCGAAAAGAGACCTCTTGATGGAGTTGTGGTGGTTGGAGTTATACCACCACTGTGCCAACGCGGGCCACTTATGCCAAGACTTTGGCTGTAGGAAACAAGCACATCTTAAATAGGTCTCCAAGCACAGATTTACCCTCTTGGTCTGGCCGTCAGATTTCGGATGGTAAGCCGTCGACATGTTGAGTCGGATCCCCAGTAAGCCCATCAATTCCTTCCACAACAGGCTAGTAAAAATTTTGTCCTGGTACGAGACTATAGCTTTAGGAATTCCGTGTAATTTCACCACTTGGTCTAGGAACACTTTAGCTATCTCTTGAGCTGTGTAGGGGTGTGTCAGCCTTATGAAGTGGGCATATTTTGTAAATCTATCCACTATGACCATAATGCAGTCCCGCCCTTCCGACCTGGGTTAGCCCTCAATGAAATCCATTGAGATACTTTCCCATGGTCCTCCTGATATGTCCAATGGCTGTAACAACCATGGAGTAGCCACCGTTTCTGATTTGTACCTTTTGCAGACATCACAACTCAGCACAAACTCCGTCACAAACTTTTTTAGCCTCGACCAATGAAAGAGTTGCTTGACCTTGTGATAGGTAGCGACTATGTCAGAGTGTCCTCCTATTGGTGAATTGTGCAGCGCCTTTACAATATTTTTCTTCAAGTTTTCATCATTCCTTATCATTAACTTTCCTCTATTCTGGATAAGGCCATTGGTCAAGGTATACCCCTGCTTGGCATTAGGATCCACCACTTGTTGCTGCAGAAGGTCCCGGATGCTCTCATCCATTTCATAGCTCAAAGCCACTTCACGGTGCCAATTTGGAACTACCACTGTGAGGGCGACAACATGCCCTTCTTCGTAGCATCTCGATAATGCATCTGCAACTAGATTTTCCTTTCCCTTCTGGTATTGGATTACATAATCCAATCCCATTAATTTGGTCATCCCCTTACGTTGCAACTGAGTATGTAATTTCTGCTGAAGTAAGAACTTCAAACTCTCGTGGGCTGTTTTGATCACAAATTTACTTCCCTCCATGTAGTGCCTCCATTTATCTACAACCATCAGCACAACCAATAGCTCCTTCTCATATATGCTTAACCCAAGATGTCGAGGCGCTAATACCTTGCTGAGAAATGCTAGGGGTACCTTCCTGGACCAAAACAACCCCAACTCTAGAAGCACTGGCATCAGTCTCCAACACGAATGGTTTGTCAAAATCTGGCAGTCCTAGTGTTGGCACCTCACTCATAGCCTTCTTAAGTTTATCAAAGGCCTCCTCGGCCCTGTCATTCCATTGGAAGCCATCATTCTTCAGTAACTCTGTTAGTGGCCGGCTGATTATGCCATAATCTTTGACAAACCGACGATAATAGCCAGTCAAACCCAAAAATCCCCTTAATCCCTTAACATTTTGAGGCTTCGGCCACTCCACCATGGCTGCTACCTTGCTAGGGTCAGTGCTTACCACTACATTAGATATTATATGGCCCAAATACTTCACATGACTCTGTGCAAAGGCACACTTGGACTCCTTAACATACAATTTATTGAGTCTAAGGACCTCAAAAGTGTTTTTCTAGTAGTCTAGGTGCTTGGCAAATGAGGGGTTATAAATCAAAATGTCATCGAAAAAGACTAAAATAAATTCACACAAGTAGGGTTCAAATATTTGATTCATCAACGCCTGAAAGGTAGCTGGGGTGTTGGTGAGTCCGGAGGGCATTGCCTTGAATTCGTAGTGCCCTTGGTGGGTTTTAAAAGCGGTTTTAGGGATGTCTTGAGGCTCCATCCGTATTTGGTGGTAACTTGCTCTAAGGTTCAGCTTAGTGAAAATAGATGCATGTTTCAACTCATCAAGTAAGTCTTCTACAATGGGTATGAGAAACTTGTCCTTGATGGTTATGGCATTGAGCTATCGATAATCAACACAAAACCTCCATGAACCATCCTTTTTTTTGACAAGTAACACAGGAGACACAAAAAGACTATGGCTGGGTTGAATGATTGATTTTTGTAACATGTCTTTGATGAGTCTTTCTATTTCTGTTTTCTGTTTTGGGGGGTAACGGTATGACCTTACATTAATTGGCTCGGAATTGGGCTTGAGATTGATGGTATGGTCACAAAATCGTCTAGGAGGAAGGGAGTTGGGTTCGGAAAAGAGGTCCTTGAACTCAATTAATAGCATGTTGAGGGAGTTAGTTTTGTGTGCCTTCCACTGGTCATATGGTTGCCGCTCACTATAACCGACAATTCCCCTTCTAGCTCCTGTCCTTCCTTGTTGACTCCCAAGGCTTGGATGGAGAATAGCTGCGCTACTTGAGAAAACTTGCTCTTGAGCATCTTTTGGAGTCTCTTTCCTGTTATCATCTTGCACACCCCTAATTCTTGACTGCCCTTGAGTACCCTTCTTTTTCCTTCTTTCTCAAAGGTCACTTGAAATCGAAGCTAATAGGGCTCACTCCTCTCATCCAGTCCACCCCAAGAACCACATCACAGCCTCCCAACTTCAACAATCTCAAGTCTGCCACAAATTCCTCCCCATTCATCTCCCAACAAAATCCCAAACACGATGATTGACTTAAAACCTTATTCCCATTAGCCACTGTCATCGAGAGGGGGTGAGAGTTCAAGACCTCACACCCTAATTTCTTTGCCATACCTTCATCCAGGAAGCTATGGGTACTTCCACTATTAATGAGTACCATTAATGGACAGTGGTGAGCTCTACCTTCCACCTTAATAATCTTGTTGTGTGCCAAACCTTTCAGTGCATGGAGGGAGATTTCTCCTTGATCTTCTCCGTCCACCTCCAAGGTCTCGTCTGCTAATTCTTCCTCTTCTTCCCCTTCCAGTAACAGGATTTGGTGTTTGCGAGCTGATGGAAGGCCGAGCTGATGAGCTGATGGAAGGTTGAGCTGCTGAGCTGATGGAGGGCCGAGCTAATGGCTGAGTTGTCGAGCTACTAAGCTCGTTATCGGCTGATTTATCTTCTGTGATTTATCTTGATTTATATTGTTGTTATATCTTATCTTTCATTTTTATTAGATTTGTTTGTATTTAAGGTTGTTGTAATCTAGTCCTACAAAGTAGGAATCTAATCTCTAAAATTTAGAAGAATTCTTAGGATCCACTGTGTATATATTTGTGGCATTCTCAAGGGAATAATTGACGGAGTATTATTCTTCCAAAAGAAGATTTCTTCATGGTATCTGAGCCTGCTCTTCGATCCTAAAGCAGCCTTTATTCTATTTTTCTGTCCACATCTTGCTTCATCAATCAGTTTTATTTGTTTCTTCTGTCTACACCCTATTTCATCAATGACGGATACTCAACCTAATCCCATTCTAACCGAGGCTTTTGCCATAAGTTATCCGGTCAATCTGTCTGTTCTGCCTTCGAGTTTTGCAACAAATCTTTCTAGCAACTCAATTGATCATCTTCCTATACAGATTACTCACCATAAGTTGAATGGGAGTAACTTTAGGGAATGGTTTCAGTCAGTTATGCTGGTTATCAAGGGAAAAGGCAAGGCTGGTTACTTAATAGGCTCTACTCCTTCTCCACCGAGCACAAGAACCACATATGGTACCTGGGAAGCCGAGAATTTCACCATAATGACCTGGCTGATCAATTCGATGGAGCCTAGAATAGGAAGAACTTACCTATTCTATAAAACTGCAAAGGAGATATTTGATTCAGTCCAAGACATGTACTCAGATTTGGAGAACTCATCTCAATGCTTTGAGATCAGATCTGCCATTAGGATCACACGACAAGGTAATCTAAATGTTATGGATTACTTTAATGTTTTGGTTGAATTTTGGCATGAAATGGATCTGTTTTACACCATTAATTGGAAATGTTCTGCAGATACTACAAAATATAGTAAGATGATTGAGAAAGATCGGGTGTTTGATTTCCTACACGGCCTTAACCATGATTTGGATGAAGTAAGAGGCAAAATCTTGGGTACAAAACCTTTGCCTTCACTTCGAGAAGTTTTTGCTGAGGTTTGGAGGGAGGAAAGCCGAAGAAAGATAATGCTAAATCAGCAAGGTGAGTCCCCTTTAACTCACCAAAAATCTACTTTAGCAAGTTTTAAATAAGAAGAGAGTCAACCAAGGAATCTAGAACGGGAGAAGCAGTGGTGTGACCACTGTAAAAGGCCATATCATACCAAAAAAAACATGTTGGAAATTTCATGGGAAACCAACTAACTGGAAGCCAAGAGGAAAAAAGGAAAGTGGAAGGACTGCCTACATAGTTGATGCACCAAAGGACGTAGGAAGCAGTACCAGCCTTAACCTATCAGAGGAGCAGATCCAGACTTTGTATAAGCTGCTGAATCAAGGTATATCCTCTCCAAGTTCTCCTATGGCAGCTATTGCTTTACAAGGTAATCCCCATTACTCTCTAAGTTCTACCAAACTCTCTAAGAATACATGGATAGTAGATACGGGTGCTTCCGACCATATGGCATGTTTAGCCTGTTCAACGACAGAATACACCCCTTGTGACGACTCTATAAACATTTCAATGGCAGATGGTACCACTTCTCCAGCCAAAGGACATGGAACAGTTTGTATTCCTGGTTTATAACTTAAATCAGTTTTATATGTTCTTGGTTTAAGATGCAATTTATTATCAGTCCACAAGATTACTCAAGATATGAATTACTACGTGACCTTCTTTCCTTCATATTGCTTATTTCAGGACCAAGTATCGAGGAGGACGATTGGCAATGCTAAAGCTAAGGATGGGCTTTATTATTTGACAGAGGATAAGATTTTTTCGTCTACAAATAAGGCTGTTTTGACAGCCACAACCAATGCCAAAATTTTGTTGTGGCATAATCGTTTAGGTCACCCAAGTTTTCCTTATCTTAAATTTTTGTATCCGTATTTTTTCATCAATAAAAATCAAACTTTCTCATGTGAACAGTATACTATTGCCAAACAGTCTCGTTCTTCTCATCCAATTCAATCCTATAAGCCATCGAAACCATTCCATTTAGTTCATAGTGATATTTGGGGGCCATCTAAAACCCTTAATATTTCTGGTTCTAAGTGGTTTATAACCTTTATTGATTATCATTCTAGGACATGTTGGGTGTACCTTATGAGGGAAAAATCTGAAGCTTGCAACATTTTTAAGAAATTTCACAAGCTTATCTTAAATATGTTTCAAACTTCCATCCATATTCTTCGCACTGATAATGGTCGAGAATATTTCTCTCATGACCTTACCAATTATCTATCCGAACATGGCATTTTACATCAAACTTTTTGTCCGTACACACCATAGCAAAATGGTGTGGCAGAAAGAAAAAATCGCCATCTTCTAGAAATGGCTCGTGCTATGATGTTCACAACTCATGTCCCACATTTCTATTGGGGGGAAGCAGTCCTTACAACTGCTTATTTGATCAATAGACTTCCCTCAAATACCCTAAAATTTCAGACCCCTCTTGCTGTCATTTGTTCTCTCTACCCAACTATTAGCCACTTACATTCTCTTCCTCCAAAAATTTTTGGCTGCACTGTGTATGTTCACAATAATTAGCTTAACCGTACAAAGTTGGATCCCAAGGCCCTTAAATGTATTCTTTATTGGGTACTCCCCCTCCCAAAAAGGTTACAAATGTTATAACCCTCTCAAAAGACAAGTCTTGGTCTCCACAGATGTCACATTCTATGAAGACCAATAATTTTACCCCTCACCAGTTTCAGTTGCTGCATCTCCATCCCTCCCGGATCCTACTCCTATTTCCTTTCCTTCCCTTGATACTCCTCTGCCCTCATGCTCTCAAGGGGGAGAATTTCTAGCCTCTCTGCCTGTTAGGCCTTCAAGTTCCAATAGCATAAGGGAAAATCCTTCAAGCTCTTCTCCTATTTTTCCTAATCCATCTCCTCAGCCATCCTCTTAGCCAAAAACTACAGCTGAACCTCATGTTCCAACTCCATATTCAGTTGCTAAAAATCCTCTGCAAGTGTATTCTAGACGTTCAAAGGCCCATCTTGAGGGACAACAAAACCAATCATCACTTCTAGATGCTGGTCTATCAGTAAACAACATTGAGAATGAGTCTACCACATAGTTATCAAAGGCGCGCCTAGGCGCGAGGCGCCTTAAGGCGCCAGTTTGGCGCCTCGCCTTGGCTAAGGCGAGGCGGTTTTGGCGAGGCCCTCGCCTTGCGCACCTAGGCGCTGGGGCGTGAGGTGTGCCTAGGCGTGCCTCATGAAACTGAGGTTTTCTACTTAAATCTTGCAGCCCAATCGCACTTGCCTCTCCTCCCGACTGCATCCAGCAGCGCTTGCCTCTCCTCTCTAGCTCGCTCCTCACTCCTCCCGACTATAGCATCTACCGTGCTTGCCTCTCCTCCCAACTCGCTGCTCGCTGGCCCTCGCTGCTCGCTCACCCTCGCCCGATCTTCCATTCTTCCTCTTCCTCTCTAGCCCTAGCCGCGCGGCCGCGCCTGCCTCCTCTCTTCCTCTTCTCTCCAGCTCGCCCTCGCCCGATCTTCTTCTTCCTCTCCTCTCCAGCTGCGACCCCCTCCTCTCTTTCTCTTCAGCCCCAGCTCGATCCTCCTCTTCCTCTCTGCTGCGCCTGCCTCCTCTCTTCCTCTCCTCTCCAGCTCGCTGCTTGCTCGATCTTCCTCTCCAGTCTCCAGCCGCGCCCTTTCTTCTATTCTCCTCTGCTGAGTCTGCCCACGCCACGGTCTTCTCCTCTCTTCCTCGCCTCTTCTCATCTGCTCTTGAGCTCTTCAAGTTGAAGCTGCTAAGGGCCTAAAGCTGCCGCCGCCGCTGCCCACATCTTCTCCTATATTCATAATTTCATATTGTAAGTTCTTTAGTTGTATTTTATTTGTTTATTTCTTGCATTTTTGCTTAATTTATTTTGCTGGCAGCTGGTTACTGAAATTTGCTTTTAAGTCTTTATAATTGATTTCTATAATTAGGAGAATTTTGATGAAATTGGAACTGTGTTGCAACAACCCAATAAATGTCGTCAACCACTTCCAAAACGGACCTGGCATGGAATTATTTTGAAGCTGATCCTAATGATAGAAATACCATCACATGTAAATTTTGTCGTAAAGTAACAAAAGGTGGTATATTTCGGGTGAAACAACATCTTGTGGGCGGTTTTAGGAATACTAAAGCTTGTCCAAAATGTCCTCCATCAGTAAAAGAAGAGATTGGAGAGTACATGCAAAAGAAGAAAAATAATAGGGATGAGTGAAATATAGCATCGTTAGATGATGATATTCAATTTGGTGAAGGGTATGATGATGATGATGATGAGCCGCTGCCTCAAAGTAGAAAAAGACCCAATGTATCTACCGGAAGTGGAAGCGGTACTGGTAGTATTGGTAGTGTTAAAGGGCCAACACAAAAAGGTCCACTTGATGTTTTTCTTAAAGACCCAGAAGTTAATGTGTTGAAAAGCAAGGGCAAAGGAAAGCAAACAAGGTTGGGTGAGCATGATTTTGCAAAAAAAGAGTTAAGAGCTCGAGTTTGTAGAAGCTTTGCACGATGGATGTATGATGCAGGCATTCCATTCAATGCAGTGACATATGACAGTTTTAAAGTATTTATAGAAGCAGTTGGTCAGTATGGTCCGGGTGTGAAGCCGCCTAGTTACCATGAAGTCAGGGTTCCCCTTCTCAAACAAGAGGTGGAAGTCACTCGTGAAATGATGAAAGATCATGAAGAGGCGTGGGCCAAATATGGATGTTCCATTTTGTCAGATGGCTGGAAAGACAAGAGGGAAAGGACATTGATTAACTTTTTAGTCAATTCTCCTAAAGGAAGTATGTTCTTGGAGTCTGTTGATGGTTCTAGCTATTCAAAGACTGGGGAAAAGATGTTTCAATTATTAAGTAAATGTGTGGAAAAGATTGGAGTAAGAAATGTGGTGCAAGTGGTCACCGATAGTGCTTCAAACAATGTTTTAGCAGGTATGAAATTCATTTTTGTAATTTGTATTATGTTTATAAATAGAACAATTTGAATATTCATTAGATATTTATTATTTACTAATATCTTGTTAATTTCACTCTAAATAATAACATGAAGATTTTTGGAGGCAAAATATCCTACGTTGTTTTGGACACCATGTGCAGCGCACTGTTTGGATTTAATGTTGGAAGATATTTTCAAGTTACCTAATATGAAGAAGACATTTGAGAGAGCTGTTATGGTGATTAGCTATATCTATACTCGTTCGGGTCTAGTAAACATGCTTAGAAGGTTTACTGACAAGAAAGAGTTGTTGTGGCCTGCAAAAACACGGTTTGCAACTGCCTTTATCACTTTGGGCAGGATGCATAGTCTGAAAATCAACCTTAGAAGGATGTTTACCTCCGAGGAGTGGATGACAAGCAAGTGGGTAAAAGAAGCGGGGGCTAAAAAGGTTGTAGAAGTGATTTTGATGCCTTCATTTTGGAACAATGTTGTATTTGCTTTAAAGGTGGCTGGTCCATTGGTGCGTGTATTGCGCTTAGTGGATGGTGAGAAGAAGCCTGCTATGGGATACATATATGAGGCCATGGATAGGGCCAAAGAAGCGATTGCTAACTCTTTTAATGGGGATGAAAAGAAGTATGCACCCATTTTTCAGATTATTGATAATCGATGGGATGTTCAGCTTCATCGCCCCTTGCACGCAGCTGGTTGGTACTTGAACCCAGAATATTTCTACAAGGCTGAACGTATAGATCCAGAGATCATGACTGGCTTATATGAATGCATTAGAAAGTTAAATCCAGATATAAAGGTTCAAGACCAAATTGATGCTGAGCTTTCGATGTATAACAATGCAGATGGGTTCTTTGGAAACTATATGGCTATTAGAAAGAGAGCTGAGAAATCACCAGGTACACATATATATATTACATTATATATATAATCATTCTAGATAATAGATAATAACTAACCCATGAATTTTATTGGACAACTGAATGGTGGGCTTCATATGGAATGTCAACACCCACGTTGCAAAAATTTGCAATTAAAATTCTTAGCTTGACTTGTAGTTCATCTGGGTGTGAACGTAATTGGAGTGTGTTTGAAAATGTAAGTGCATTGTACATATACACTTACAATTTTTATTAGTAGTTGGTTTGTTTCATGTAACTTATTCTTAGTATGTTTTTGCATAAATTGTTGCAGCTTCATACTAAACGGAGAAACAGGCTTGATCAACTTCGTTTAAACGACTTGGTGTTTGTGAAATACAATAGAGCATTGAGGCGTCGATATCAAATGCGTGATACCATTGACCCTATCATATTGACCGACATTGATGAAAGCAATGAATGGTTGACTGGAAAACTTGATGAGGAGAATGATAAAGATGATGAAACTGTTTTTCCAGATGACATTGGGGATGGGTTGACATGGAGTAATGTTGCTGCGGCTGCAGGAGTTGGAGAGCCTAGTTATCAATTTAGAACTAAACAAACTCGATCACAATTGGGATCAACTTCGGTTTCGACTTCAAAGCGGTGAGTAACTCAAGAGATTGAAGAGGAGGAAAGTGAGGCAGGGACCGAAGATGATGAAGACTTGGAAGAGGGAGAAGAATTGAGAGATGAAGAAGAAGATGAAGGGGTGATTGAAGGGGATGATGAAGATATTGACCTTGATGTTGATGATCTCCTTGATGATGATTGATTAAAAAACTTTTTTATATTGATTGTGGACTTGTAGTGTTTATGTGTTTGTTTAGAACTTTGCATTATAATTGGTACTTGGTAAAGTTTAAGACTTTAAGTTTGAACTTTGATGATGTTTCTAGTTTAGAATTTGCATGATGAATGAATTAACTTTGATGTTGTTAGTTTATAGAATTTGAAGATAATGAATCATGAATGATATGAATGTGTTATTATTGATAATTTGATAGTTGCTTATGATTTTACAAGATTTTGAGTTTTTTTCCTAAAAGGTGCGCTTCGCTTCGCAAAGGCGCGCCTCGCCTCGTGCGCCTCGCGCCTCAGGCTCCAGGACCTTTTGCGCCTCGCGCCTTTCAGAACTATGGTCTACCAGCAGTGATAATTTGGATTGGGCTATGCTTATTGTTCTGAGAAAAGGGGTAAGATTTTATGTCAAGTATCCTATGTCTAATCACCTGACTTATGCTAAGTTATCCCCTCAGTACAAGGGATTTGTTGCAAGTATTGATAGCATTGTCGTTCCAAGGAATATTCAAGAGGCTATGAGTGATCCTAAGTGGAAAGTTGCTGCTATGGAGGAGATGAGTGCCTTGGTGAAAAATAACACATGGGAGATTGTTAAATTACCTTCAAACAAAAGGGTGGTTGGTTGTAGATGGGTTTTCACAGTAAAGCATAATGCAGATGGAAGTGTTGAAAGGTACAAGGCAAGATTGGTTGCACAAGGGTTTACTCAAACATATGGGATTGACTATGAGGAGACTTTTGCTCCCTGTGGCCAAAGTCAACTCAATTCGGGTATTAATTTCTCTTACTGTTAATCTTGATTGGCCTCTACTTCAATTTGATATTACAAATGCTTTTTTGAATGGTGACTCGGATGAGGAGATATATAATGAGAATACCCCCAGGATTTGAACAGGAAATTGGCAGTGGCAATGTGTGCAAGTTAAAGAAATCCCTATATGGATTAAAGCAATCTCCAAGGGCTTGGTTTAAGAAATTTAACATGACTCTCAATCGTTTGAGATATAAACAAGGGCAAGTTGACCATACCCTGTTTATAAAGTCGTAGAAGGTAAAATGGCCATATTAATTGTTTATGTTGATGACATTATTGTGACAGATGATGACTTACAGGAAATTGAAAATTTAAAGAAGCAATTAAAAACTGAATTTGAAGTGAAAGACCTAGGAGTCATGAGATACTTCTTGGGAATGGAGGTGGGTCGGAGTGAAGAAGGGCTATTCATCTCTCAATGGAAGTACACACTTGATTTGTTAAAGGAAACTGAGATGTTAGCATGCAGACCGACTAGTACTCCTCTAGAAAAGGGTTGGAATGTTGAAGAAAAAGAAGACACTCCTGTTGAAAAAGAAAGGTACCAAAGGTTGGTTGGTAGACTAATTTATTTGTCACTTACAAGGCCAGACATAGCCTATGCAGTAAGTGTCATAAGTCAATACGTGCATGCTCCTACTCAAAAACATATGAATGTAGTGTTTCATGTTCTAAGATACCTCAAAAACATATGAATGCAGTGTTTCATGTTCTAAGATACCTCAAGGGAACGGCTGGGAAATGGCTGATGTTCCGAAAAACTAATGAAAGAAGAATTGAATGTTTTGTGGATGTTGATTGGGTTAGTTCACGTGAGGATAATAGGTTAACTTTAGGTTATTGCACCAAGTTATAGGGTAATGTGGTTACTTGGAGGAGCAAAAAAGCAATCTGTAGTGGCTTGAAGTAGTGCCAAGGCTGAATTTCGTGCTATTGCTCAAGGGATATGTGAAGTTATTTGGCTGGAAAGGATGATGGAAGACTTGGGGATATTCTTATCTCAACCAACAAAAGTTTATAGTGATAGCAAATTTGCTATCAGTATTGTGAAGAATTCGGTTCAGCATGATCGTATGAAACGTGTAAGAATTGATATGAGTTTTATAAAGAGGGAAATTGAAGAAAGATGAATCAGCTTATCCTACATTCCAACTACTAATCAAGTGGCTGATATTTTCACAAAAACTGTTGCAAGGTCAGGGTTTGAGTTACTAATTGGCAAGGTGGGAATGACTTGTATCTATTCCTCAACTTGAGGGGGGGAGTGTTGCGAGCTGATGGAAGGCCGAGCTGTCGAGCTGATGGAGGGCCGAGCTAATGGCTGAGTTGCTGAGCTACTAAGCTCGTCATCGGCTGATTTATCCTCTGTGATTTATCTTGATTTATATTACTGTTATATCTCATCTTTCCTTTTTATTAGATTTGTTTGTATTTAAGGTTGTTGTAATCTAGTCTTACAAAGTAGGAATCTAATATTTAAAATTTAGGAGAATTCTTAGATCTGCTGTGTATATATCTGTGGCATTCTCAAGGGAATAATTGACAGAGTATTGTTCTTCCAAAAGAAGATTTGATCAGCATCTATGTCCCGGAAAGTATGTATCTCCACACCTATGACATAGGTTCGTTTGGCGTCTCTGTTCCATTAAACCTCCTCCATTTGTCGGATTGGGGGCTGTAGGTGGTAATGCTAGGACCCCCTTTCCATTATGCCCCATCTCTCTTCCTAAAGTCCTATTACTCGACTGCCACCCTCCTGAAATCACTCATTTCACTTGGCTACGTTGCTTTTTTAGTAGAGCCTCGATCGTCATTTCTTGCAACCTCGCACTCTCCACTGCTTGTCTCATTGTCGTTGGTTGCATCATCTTCACCATGGGCCTCACCTCATCTCTGAGACCACTAATAAAACTCGATGCAAAATACTCTTCCGACAAAAGGGGATTGTGTACCAACATTATAGACCTCAGCTCTTCAAATTTGAGCTGATAGGTTTGCACCAATCCCAGTTGTTTGAGCTTGTTGAATTCTTCAATTATATCCCACATACTCCTATCACCAAACCTTTCACATAAGTCGTCAACGAACTCATTCCATGGGCTGCCTTCTTTCACTGTGACCCGTCCCTGAAACCACGCGTCACCCATATCGTTAAGGTAAGCAGAGGCCAGGATGACCTTTTGCTATTCCTGTACCTGATACAGAGTGAACATACACTCACACCTCATTATTCACCATCTTGGATTTTCCCCATCGAAGAGTGGAATCTCTAGTTTGGGTATCGGAAAGCTCGACTGGTAACAATTAGCTTGAGCTTCTGATCTTCTCTCCCTTATATTATCTCCAGTTCCCTCCGCCTCAAATTCAAATTCCGACGTTCCTAATGGTCAGCACTCCGTTCCTACTCTTTGAAGAATAGGTTTCGACCGCTCCCTCTGCGGAAAGTTGGGCGAAAGTCTTATCGGCTGCTAGGATGCGAACATCCGCATGATCTGGTGCATCTGTTCCATCACCTGCTCGCGAAATAGAGCATTATGTTCTCAATTCTCACCCTGCCACCTTTCTATGGCCTGATTAATCCGAGCATCCACCCTTGCTCCAATCAAGGATTCAAGAGTTCCCATTCTTGTTTGCATCTCCGTCATTGCTGTAGCCACTTGCTGCAGCTGGGACTCCATCTATTTTATCCTCGTTCCTTCGGCCATATGGATAACCTCTTCCTATTCTGCTGACGCCCAAGAACACCACTTTGATACCAAGTGTCAGCTCTTGAGAATCTGACTGGTTTACTCGATCAATAAGACGATCGAGAATGGTGATCGAGAAGAAGAAAGAGAGAGAAAGAGGGAGAGAGAATATGAGAGAGATGAGACAAGAGAGAGAGAATGGAAACTTCTGAGAATATTTATTAATCATTGGAGAAATGATCTGCTCATATATATAGCTGATCCTACCTGTCCCATGTGCGGTAACAGAATACCGTTGTTGGGAATGCACTAGCTCCCTAATGCAGCAACAAACAATTCACAACTCCTTAAAGCATATTTTCTAATATACTACTTACTACCCTTAGTATAGCCCAATTACACTAGCACCCTATCCTTATCTCGCGACACATGACAAGTTTGTAAATAGAGAACCCTTTGTACACAAAGGGAAGCCATTTTTATTCTAACACACATAATGAGAAAAAAAAAAAAAAAGACAACTAAAAAAAGAGAAGTATTCTACAATGAGAGCAACATTATTCTATATAAAACACAAACAATAAATATACAAAAAGTAAAGAAAAAAACCCTTATATGTGATGATGTGGTCAGAGTAGAGACTAGATCTAGTCTTTGGTTCATGCTAGATTGAACCTAAAATAGATGAAGAAAACCCTTACAAAATGTAGAGGACTGACTTGATGGCATGCCAATTGCCAGCGAGCGGTGAGGTAGGTGTTGAGAGGGAGGGAATTTAGAGAACTATATGAAATAAAATGAAAATGGATTTATTTGGGGTAGCGTAGTAAAAGGCAAGTGCCTAGTTGGCCTAGGCATTCGGGCTACTTGAGGCAAGATGGAAGCGCCTCACCTACTGCTAGGTGAGGCTCCTTTTGTTAAGTGTTGCCTAGGCAAGCGCCTATGGTGAGGCGTTAAGCGCTTTAGGTGCTTACCTAGGCTCTACTGATAAAAAATATGATGAAAATTCAAGGAAAATGAGAAGTCTCCTACAAAAGGCATGCTAAAGGTCTTTGAGGAGTCTAATATGATGGGTAAAATGAAAGGAAAAAGAGAAAACAAAGGAGAAGCAAACTTGCACTTGGATCCTCTACCATTCACCTTGAGATTGAAACCCACTGTGAGTACCTCTACTTTGGTTGCTTTTCGTTTTTGGTAGCTTTTCCAACCTAGTGTAACATATATGAGGGCGGCAAGTTCAAGAGTAGTCATTGGGGGTTCGACCAAGACATCATGCATTGGGAGCCTTTGGCTCATGATATTGCATCACCAATCCTTTCAATAACTGCTCACCGCCGGCAGGCTCACCTGTGATAGTTGAACCTCTAGTGGCCATCCTTCCTCTAAAAACTAATTTTGGATTGGTTTGTTGTTGTTGCATGCACTGTTCAGTGTTCTTGCTGCAACACTATTCTTTGTTATTTGTGAAGAAATCAATTCTAAGACTGGAATCAAATGAATAATTAACCGTAACAAAGGGAAATAAATATACAAGTCTTCTACCTTAGGTTGGAGTCTATTCTATGTACAACATATTTGATAAATTTAAATATAAACTAGCTATCTCTAGATAAAATAAATCAGCTTTATCTTATCTTTAATCTCGACTTATCAACTTTAATCCTCCATTATCTCCACACTCCCCCTCAAGCTGGGCTGAATATGTTGTTCAGGCCAAGCTTGCAGCTCAATTTGTCAAATATTCTTCTTGGCAAGGCTTTAGTGAGAATATCCGCCACTTGGTTGTTAGTAGGAGTATAGTTTAGCTTGAAAACTCCTCCTTCTAATTTTTCTTTGATAAAGTGTCTATCAATCTCCACAAGTTTCATCCAGTCGTGATGAACTAGATTTTTAGCAATACTGATGGCCGACTGGTTATCATATAACATCTGTACTGGTTCGGTCATA
Organism: Diospyros lotus; assembly: GCF_014633365.1. NCBI lineage: Eukaryota > Viridiplantae > Streptophyta > Magnoliopsida > Ericales > Ebenaceae > Diospyros > Diospyros lotus. The sequence continues at coordinate 35,217,162 of NC_068345.1, forward strand.
TTCACTTGTAATTCTTGTAGTAGTCTTCTCAACCATATTCTTTCACAAAATCCGTGTGCCAAAGCTCTAAATTCAGCCTCTGCACTACTTATGGAAACAACTGATTGCTTATTGTTGCGCCAAGTAACTAGGTTTCCCCATACAAATGAACAATACCCAGAAGTTGATCTTCTATCTAGGATTGTGTCACGAACCTAGGGTTTAATCTAGGATTAGATCGGAAATCGGAAGGATCCGATAGGTTTAGAACTAAGCATTGCTTGGTTTGGGGGAGGAAATGAGAAGAATGAGGGGGAAAATCAGAAGAAGGGGGAAGAAACAGAAGAGAGGGAACATAAGAACGAGAGGGAGAGACAGGAGAGGGAAAGGAGAATTAAGAGAGAAATAGAAATAAGATTTTCATTCATTCAATAATCCCCTTCCCTTCTCCTACCAACAGCCTTATATAGGCTTCCTCTAACAAAAATAACATCCATGTGCTGTAACATCATTACAAAATATCTCCTAACAACTTGCTAAATCTATTACTATAATGCCCTTCTATGGAATCTTGGGTCATGACAATTCCTCCCTCCTTAAGAGAGTTCTTGTTCCCAAGAACTTGCAACAAGTAGCCATGGCTCTTCATCCAATTCCAACCTTTTCCATCTGGTTCATCCTTCTTTCCTTCTTCCTCCTTCTAGGCTTCTTCTTCTTCGTTATTAGGTTTACAAGATCAAATCCAAGCATAAATTGGCTCAGAATTTCAGCAGGGAAAACTTCATCACCGTCCAACACAAGTAAGAAAGGCAGATCTATAGCCATTGTTGCTGTTACTATATCCCCATTCAACCCACAGCCATGTTTTGCTACAGAAATATCAACAGCAGCCTCAAAATGCAGCAATGGAGGTTTGTATTCTTTCCTTGAATACTCATACCAAGGCTGTTTGTGAGTATTAATATCAGGAGATGCTGCAACTTCACTTCCAGCCAACGATTGCTCAATGATTGACACCTGGCCAAGTGTCTTAGCACTAGTAAGAGTGCTTGAGAGGTTGTCAATTGATTGATTGCCTTCCTCCAATTCCTTTTCCTCATTTTTTTCTTCCTTCGGCTTCTCCATTTTAAGAAACTCCTCTTTGTTGAAACTTCCACGATAGTCATCAAAATATTCGGCGGGAAAACTGTAATGATACTCCTTAGATAGTATCATTGCAAACTCTTGCAATTTTTCGCGAAACATTCGACCAAATTCCTTGCACTCTTCATGAATCCCATTGCTTGTTCGCTTGTCCCTGTTGCTGTCCACTGAAAATGCAGCCTTCTTTGGCTGCCATTGAGGCTCCCTTTCAGCTGAAAATGAAGCATTCTTGAGTTGCAATTGAGACTCCATGAGACTCCTTCGTGCACTACTCCTCCTGGCCAAAATCTCACTGGCTGGAAAAGCAATAGGCCAAGAAACAGCAGCTCTTCCCATCCTATTACCTTCTGTAACTGCCTCACCCAATCACCTCTAAAATTGAACCAATAAGCGGCAAATTGCAGCCATTGTTATGCTTCAAGATCAAATCTATTGTAACAGCAGAAAAAATTGCACACTTGCAGCAACTTGATCAGCCTTCTAAAGCATCTGACTCTCAGCCGAAAATCACAATCGGCATTACAGCAGTTGGATAATCAACTGCCTCAAGGCCAATTAGCCAAGAATCCCTCTGTCGGAATCAAGGAGGTTGATTTCGCCTGCAAGTTCTGATCAACCAGAACTCCTAGTGCGTCTGAATCCAATTCCAAAATCCAGCAGGAATTTGATCACGGGAACATAGCAGAGAGCGGTCGCGGTTAGAGAGTTTGCCTAGCTTGTCATAAATCACGGCTAAGGACCTTGCTTTGGTTAGTTCTCTTGAAGATCAAATAGCCAGCGCCGAGGTATGCTTCACCTTCACACGTCTTCAAATCTAGGCTGAGATTAGCGACGTTTCCAGCCACGAAACTACCGATGCACCACTCTGAATCGCCTCCAAATTCAACTCGGTATTACAGCGGACCTCTCCTAGCCTACCTCGTCTTCAATTCCGAGTCGAAGTGACTTCGCTCGGTTTTGCTTTTCAAATCCGCGTTTGCTCTACTCAGCTACGCCTTCCAAATCCAAGTTCGATTCTGACTTCAGTTGTTGCTTCTTCCCCGAGGAGCATTGCCTCCAATATTCAAGTCATAGTGGATTACAGAACCTGCTCTCCTGTTGTTTTCGACTTGCAATAGTCGCGAACCTCTTGCCAGTGATAACCCAACCAGTGATGAATCAACGCTTCCTTCCTCAGGTTCTGCCCAATCACCGACCACACCACGATCGCCAGAAACCCGCTACACCACCGCGATCGCTTGGAACTCCTGCGCCAGTCGCTACCTCCTAAGCTGAGGACCACTAGCCGATGGTAGCTCCTTGAATTCACCTGGGTTGCTGAGAATCGTGGTCGTCTCTCACCTCCTCGTGCCTCGGAATCAATTCCGAGATTCATTGGTCGTCTTCGTCTTCAAAAATCAGACATGAGTGTCTCTGATCTGCAACTGAATATTGCTGATCAAATCCACCTGCGGAATTCATTGCTCCAATTGTCAGCTTTAGCGAATTTTGCGATCGCTTTCAATTCCCAAAATCACAACAACTCACTGCGAGTTCAATCGCTACACCCACTCCCGAGTCCAAATCACAACACCCACTGAATTGCTAACACTTCGGATCCCACATGCGATAGCCTTGATTCGGCTATGGCTTCCAGAATTCAAGCGCTCAGCCTGATTCGCTCCTGATGGTTAGGATTACCAATTCTGTTGAATTCACCCTACCACTTGAATCGCCTCAAGCCCCGTTGCCTCAATCACGTAACTCCTTGAGAATTGGTCGGATGTTGCTTCCCTCCTAGATCGCTGACAATCGCGGCCTATATCGTCGAAATTGCTTCACCTTTCCCTTTCGAACCGTCTCACCAAATTTCATCACCGAGAGTCCTTCGTTGGAAATTACCTGCGTCCAAAAGCAGTAACCCCTTCCCAATCGAAATTCGTTTGGCTAGCTCGCTGCCGAGATTCGCCTTACCACCATCGCCAAGGGAAACCGCTCACCTCACAGTAGTCGCCTAAATTGGAATCAAATCCACAGCCAATGATTGACTGCTCTGATACTAATTTGTCATGAACCTATGGTTTAATCTAGGATTAGATCGGAAATCGGAAGGATCCGATAGGTTTAGAACTAAGCATTGCCTGGTTTGGGGGAGGAAATGAGAAGAATGAGGGGGAAAATCAGAAGAAGGGGGGAGAAACAGAAGAGAGGGAACAAAAGAACGAGAGGGAGAGACGGGAGAGGGAAAGGAGAATTAAGAGAGAAATAGAAATTAGATTTTCATTCATTCAATAATTCCCTTCCCTTCTCCTACCAATAGCCTTATATAGGCTTCCTCTAACAAAAATAACAACATCCATGTGCTGTAACAGCATTACAAAATATCTCCTAACAACTTGCTAAATCTATTACTATAATGCCCTTCTATGGAATCTTGGGTCATGACAGATTGATCCGGCACAATCTGCGTCACTGTAGACTTTGATTCCTCAGTCCTCTGTTTTTCTGAACATTAATCCTTTGCCAGGAGTTAATTTCAAATACCTTAGGATCCGATAAACTGCTTCCAAGTGTTCTTCTTTGGGGTCATTCATAAATTGGCTTACAATGCTTATAGAGAAACCAATATCAGGTCTAGTGTGAGATAGGTATATGAGTTTTCCCACTAGTCTTTGGTATCTCTTTTTGTCTACTGGAGTACTTTCTTTGCCAATATCAAGCTTTGTCATAGATTCCATAGGAGTCTCTGCTAGTTTGCAACCCAACATTCCTGTTTAATCAAGGAGATCCAGAATATACTTCCTTTGAGAGACTGAAATTCCTTCTTTGGATCTAGCCACTTTTATGCCTAAGAAATATCTTAGACCTCCAAGATCTTTGATCCCAAATTCCCTTGCAAGTATCTTTTTGAGGCTTTGGATTTCAATAATATCATCCCCTGTAACAATGATATCATCAACATATACAATAAGAATGGATATTTTACCTTTTGAGGAGTGTTTGATAAATAGAGTATGGTCGGTTTGGCATTGGTTATATCCATGCTTCTTGACTGCCCTTGTAAATCTCTCAAACCAGGCTCTTGGGGATTGTTTAAGCACATATAATGATCTCTTTAGCTTGCATACCTTGTTTCTTGTTTGGTGAGATTCAAATGAGATCTCCATTTAGAAAAGCATTCTTCACATCTAATTGATGTAAAGGCCAATCCAAATTTGTTGCTAAGGACAACAGGACCCTGATAGTATTTAGTTTTGCCATGAGGGCAAATGTTTTCTGGTAGTCAATACCATAGGATTGGGTGAAGCCTTTTGCAACTAACCTAGCCTTGAATCTGTCAATCTTTCCATCCTCCCTGTATTTTACTGTAAAGACCCATTTGCAGCCTACTGGGCTTTTTCTGAGAGGCAAGTCAGTGATATCCCATGTCTCATTTTTTTCCAAAGCCCTGATTTCCTCAAGAACAACCTCTCTCTATCTAGGGTGTTTGAACACCTCTTGAACATTGTTAGGAACCTGCACTTTGTTCAAATTAGAAACAAATCCACTGAATTTTGGTGAAAGCCCCTTGTAAGAGATATAGTTTTGTATGGGATGTTGTGTACATGATCTTACGCCCTTTCTCAAGGCAATAGGCCAATGTAAATCCTCATCATCAATTGATACAATATCAGTATTCTCACCAGTCATTTTCTTTCCTCCATATGCCGGAAGAATCGGTTCAGCCTCTTGGACAGTCCTAGAACATGTTGGGGCCTCATTCTCTTTAGATCGGGGCTGTCTTCTAGAGTAAACTTGAAGTTCAGTGGTAGAATTAGGATGTTCCTTGGTAGGAGGAGCAGAATGGTCGTTAGAGGAGATGGTCGTTAGAGGAGATGGGGGTAGGTTCAGGGGCTGCTCATATTGCTGGCTATTAGTAGAACTTTCCCAAAACTGATATTCTGAAGAGGAATCTTGAGTATTCTCCCCTTGAATATTAGTTTTGGGGTAATAGGGTTGATGTTCAAAAAATGTGACATCCATGGAAATAAAGAATTTTTGAAGCAATGGAGAGTAGAATTTATAGCCCTTTTGATGAGGAGAATAGCTGAGGAAAATGCACTTGAATGATCGAGGCTCAAGCTTGCTTCTCAAATGGTTATGTACATGAACAAATGCACAACAACCAAAAATTTTGAGAGGAACATGGGATAGAATCCGAGAGTGAGGAAAGAGATCGATCAGAAGTTGGCTAGGGGTTTGATATTTTAGGATGCGTGAGGGCATTCTATTGATTAAATAGACAGCCGTTAGGATAGCCTCACCCCAAAATTTGGAAGGGACATTAGTAGAGAACAACAACGATCTTACTACTTCTAATAGGTGTAGGTTCTTTCTTTCAGCGACCCCATTTTGTTGGGGGGTATCAACACATGAGTTTTGATGTATAATGTCTTGTTGGGATAGGTAATGACCAAGAATAGTATTGAAGTATTCTTTGCCATTATCTGTTCCCAAAATCTGAATTTTGGTATGAAATTGCCTTTGCACCATTGAATGAAAGGTTTGGAAAATGGTACCGGCTTCAGATTTGTCTTTCATAAGGAATACCCATGTGAGCTGAGTATGATCATCAATAAAAGATATGAACCAACGTGCCCCAGTAATGTTTCTAACCCTAGAAGGCCCCCACACATCACCATAAATCAGGGAGAAAGGTGAAGATGGAGTATAGGGTTGGTTAGGATAAGTGTTTCGTATATGTTTAGAGAATTGATAGATTTCACATTGTAGAATATGGGAATCTTTATTCTCAAATAATGCGGGAAACATTTTACGAAGATGAACAAAATTAGGATGGCCTAATCTATAGTGCCATAACATGATAGCACTGTTATTGTTGGAATGAGATAAACAAACTGATGGTTTAAAAAAGGAATAATTGCTGGACTGAATAAGTTTACTGCTGGAATGAGGAGTCCCTTTACTCCTTTTTTCATAGGCTGGCTTCCAGTCAGGAGGCTTTCCATGAATTTCCCAGCAAGTGTCCTTAGTGTGTCCACTCTTTCGGCAGTGCTCACACCATGGCCGATTCTTCTTTTGTTTAAATTGAACTTGCTGGCTGCTGCGAGTGACAAGGGTTGATTGTTCCAGAGTTGGACTTGTAGATTTGAGCATGACTTTCATACGGCTTTCCTCCCTTCCGACTTCAGCAAAAGCCTCTCTTAGGTTTGGCAAAGGCTTTGTTCCAAGGATTCTTCCACGAACTCCACCTAGGTTCTTGTTTAGACCTATAAGAAATTTGTACAACCTCTTCTTTTCTACAATCTATTTGTATGTAGCTACATCTTCTGTACACTTCCATTGGATAGTGTCACACTTATCCAATTGAAGCCAATATTTGTTGAGAGAGTTAAAATAATGAGTAACATGGGAATCACCTTGCCTAAGGTCATCTAACATGCTCTCAATTTCAAATAACTCTGAGGTGTTTTCAGCATGTGAGTAGGTTTCCTTAGCTGCCACCCAAATCTCTTGTGCAGAATTATAAAGTAGAAAATTCTCACCAATTTCGTTGGTTATTGAGTTGATGAGCCAAGACATCACCATGTTATTTTCTGTCTTCCAAACACTGTAACCTGGCTCCTCTTCTCCTGGTTTGGTTGTGGCATTGGTTAGGTAGTCATCTTTCCCTTGCCGCAGAAAAACATCAACACTGATTGTGACCACTGAAGGTAGTTCTGACCATTGAGCTTGTGCCCGATAATTGTGAACATGCTGTTATTATCAATGGTTACAGCATTGGTATTTGGATAGGGGATGATCTCGGTGGTCTTGCCTGCATCGGTGGACTTGCTGCCTCTGCCAGCCATCTTGATAGGAGATTCTGGTGTCTACGGGTCAAAGAAAGAAGTTGATGGCTGGTAGTTTGGTTGCTAATGGTTCTGCAATGCCGAGAACTTGATAGCGGCGTTGATAATCAGGAGGAAAACAACTCTTGCTTTGATACCATGAAGAAATTGATTCTAAGACTGGAATCGAATGAATAATTAACCGTGACAAAGGGAAATAAATATATAAGTCTTCTACCTTAGGTTGGAGTCTATTCTATGTACAACATATCTGATAAATTTAAATATAAACTAGCTATCTCTAGATAAACTAAATCAGCTTTAGCTTATCTTTAATCTCGGCTTATCAGCTTTAATCCTCCATTATCTCCACAATTTGTTTGTTATTTTGTTGTTTTTCAGTCATCGTTTGAGACTGTGTTTTTTTTTACCCATTTAGCGTTTTACTTTTCAACGCCACTGATTCATTATGGTTGGCCATTGTTTTCAGATTTTGTATTTTGGTTCTAGTCAATAGACTCAATACTCTGTTAGTATTTTCTACAAAAATAGTTATGTGTATGTGCTATAATTTAAAGCCTGTTGTAACTTATAACTTAAGCCAAAGTTGTTCGTTTTGTTTGAAGAATATTAGAAGAATTTGTATTTGATAGTATTTTCAATTTTTCATTATTGTATGCATTATCTGATTATCTTTTTTCATATTAAATATATTTTTGTTATTTGTTTGTTAATTTAGCGCCTCACTTCCGTTGGGCGAGTGCTTTTTTGGTGCCTAGCTCCTTAGGCAATGTAATGTTCATAGTGCCTTAAGGGCACTTTCCACCCCTAACTACCTTGAGTTGGGATGTTTGGCAAGTGCTGGTTGGTACTCTTGTATTGGGAGATATCAACTAATAGTGCTAGTAACTCCTGGTAACTGGTTAGGGAGGGAACTTATGTGCTAGAATGTGTCATATATCCGCATGGTAGGGGATGATATAGTAATTAAATGTAATAGGAAGGAAAAGTAGCAAATTAGTAGAATATGTTGTCGGGAGTTGTACAAAGTTTGTTGCTGCTTTGGCAGTTTGTACATTCCCAGTCTTGTAAGCGGTTACCCATACATGGGAGGTTAGGATCCAGCTATATATACAGCTGACCCCTCCCCACGGACAGATATAGAAATCCATAACAAATTATCTGAATATTCTCTCTATTCTCTCTCTCTCCCCCTAATTTCTCTCTTGATTCCCCCTCTCTTCCTTCCTCGATCAACCTATTCATCGAGAATTGCTCGTCAGATTCTTAGGGAGCTGACAGAATGCTAGGATTTGAGTGGTATGGGGTGTACCAGCCAGTACAATATGGGGTGATCCACAACTATGATCAAACTACCATCATCTTGGAAGGAATCACATGAAGCTCATGTATAACATGGAAGCTTTCTCTTTGAGGATATTACAGGTGGCTGACTAATTGATCATTTTCCAGCTGTCTAAATTAGTGTCTCCTAATTGCTAAGTTTCCTTATTCTGTAAAGTCAATGTGTTTCCTTTTTGTGTAAAGAATAAATCTTTCTATGTAGCTGTAAGTTACCTAATTAGTATAGATGTTTCTTCTCATTTTAGGTTTCCTAAAGTCAAGATTGTATTCTATATATTTATTCTAATTAGAAGATAATGAAAGATAGTTCTTCTTCTCAAATAATTCTACATGGTATCAGTGTCATCCCTAACCTAAATCCTACACACCTGTAAACCACAGCATGGCTGGAAAAACTAACCTATCTTCAGAGATCATCCCTTGTATATCCACCAACATGGGAGTCACAGATAATAACATCTTTACCATCACCGGCCACAAGTTGAATGGGCAAAACTATCTACAATGGTCCCAATCCGTAATGTTCATTTGCGGAAAAGGGAAAGATGACTATCTCACAGGAGTTACAAGCCAACTAGAGGAAGCAGATCCCAAGTTTCGGATGTGGAAATCAGAGCACAGCATGGTAATGTCATGGCTTATTAACTCTATGACTAATGAGATTGGTGAAATTTTTTTATTATACGATATTGCTCATAATATATGGGAAGCTGCTAAAGAGGCTTATTCACATGTTGAAAATACATCTGAGTTATTTGACATTGAGAGCATATTTGATGATCTGAGGCTGGGAGAGTGTAGTGTTACCCAATATTTTAATTTCCTAAAAAGGTGTTGGCTTCAACTGGATAAGTATGAGAATATCCAGTGGACTTGTACAAAAGATGCAGCCATATACATACAAATTGTTGAGAAAAAGAGATTCTACAAGTTCCTTATAGTTTTAAACAAAAACCTAGATGGAGTGCGAGGGAGAATCCTATGTACTAAGCCTCTACCAAGCATCCAGGAGGCTTTTTCAGAAGTTTGTAGAGAGGAGAGCAGGTTGAAAATAATGCTGAAACCGCCTGCTTCAAATCTGGAAACTTCAGCCCAAACTACTCGGGGGAATCAACTACAAAACAAGCAGAAAAAAGGATGCCCTTGGTGTGATCAATGCCATAAAACAGGTCACACAAGGGACACCTGTTGGGAGATTCACTGCAAACTAGCTGATTGGACGCCTGCTCATGAGAGGAAAAGTCGAGGCTATACAACATCCATGGAGAAACCTAATATAGTCTTAGAATCAAGTCTTTTTAGCAGGAACAGATGGAACTGCTGGAAAAGAAGTTTGGCCAGTCACTAACCACTCTAGCTATAGTGGTTGCCTTTGGATCCATAGCACATAAGGGTAATTTCCTAAGTGCTTTCAATGTTAAAAGTGAATTATCAAAGCCCTAGACCACATGACTGGAAATATTCAGTATTGACTAAATTTGATCCCTGCCATGAGAATTGGATAGTCAAGATTGCAGACGGATCCCTATTAAGAGTAGTAGGGACAAGTTCTAAAGCTCTCTCAAAGGAACTTGCACAAAACTCTGTTCTCTTGGTTCCTAACTTAGACTGTAATCTATTATCAGTTAGTAAACTAACCAATGATCACAATTGTGTTGTCAAGTTCTCAAACAACCTATGTGAATTTCAGGATTTGGTTTTGGGGAGGACAATTAGCAGTGCTGAGGTATGCTCGGGACTTTATCTCCTCAAGACAAAGGGCCTCCAAAGTAGACCTGTTCATCCCAACAGTTGCTTAACCTGAGAAAGTTTTGTTTCTTCCTCTGTTTTTCCTTTTGATAATAATAGTGCAATTATGTTATGGCACTATAGGTTAGGTCACCCAAATTTTGTCTATCTTCACAAAGTGTTTCGTTCATTGTTTATGAACAAAGACTCACATTTGTTTCAATGTGAAATTTGTCAGTATTCTAAACATATTCAAAATAGTTATCCTATTCAACTTTACAAAGCATCTAATCATTTTTCTATGATTCACAGTGATGTGTGGGGGCCTTCTAGGATAAGAAATGTTACTGGTTCTCGTTGGTTTATCTCATTTATTGATGATCATACTTGCCTTACTTGGGTATTTCTTATGAAAGAAAAATCTAAAGCTAGTAAGATCTTTCAAAGCCTCAATTCTATGATCCAAAATCAATTTCATACCTAAATTCATATCTTGAGAATTGATAATGCCAAGGAATATTTTAATTCTATCCTTGGTAACTCTTTTTCAAGTCAGGGGATCATTCATCAAAGTTAATGCGTGGATACCCCCCAACAAAATGGGGTTGCTGAATGTAAAAACCGACATCTCTTGGAAGTTTCCAGATCTCTTTTGTTCTCCTCCAGTGTCCCTAAACACTTCTGGGGTGAAGCCATTCTTATGGTAACCTATCTCATTAATAGAATGCCCTCACAAGTCCTTAATCATCAAACTCCCAGTTAGATTCTTCTCTAATCATTCCCTCACTTTCGGGTTATCTCAAACATTCCCCTAAAGGTGTTTGGTTGTTTTGCTTTTGTCCATATTCATCACCAATTCCGTAGCAAACTTGATCCCAAATCCATTAAATGCGTATTTCTTGACTATTCTCCCTATCAAAAAGGTTACAAATGTTATTCTCCTGAACACAAGCAGTTCTATACTTCAATGGATGTAACCTTCTTTGAAAATCAACCTTATTATTCCAAAATTGAATATTCCAGCCACTCTGAGCCCACTGCAGCAAACTATTTCTAGCCCACTGTAGTCAACTATTCCTAGCCCATTGTAGTAGCCAACTGTTCCTAGCCCATTGCAGTAACCAAACCCACAGCATCAACACCTTTCACAACCTAGGAAACCAGTAACCAACACTGAACTCCAGGTCTACTCTCGGAGGAAACCTAATCAAGAAGAGATTGAGCCACAAAGATGTCTTGACACTGATCAAAAACTTGACTCGAATAAGGGGGGGGGGGGTAAGTGAATGTAATTCCGATGATAAGTCTATTGATGATGATCTACATTGGCCTATTGCATTAAGAAAGGGGGTTAGATCATGCACACAACACCCAATTCATAACTACATCTCATACAGGGGTCTTTCATCTACTTTTAGTTCATTTGTTTCAAGTTTAAACAAGGTGCAAGAGCCTCATAATAAACAAGATGCCCTCAAACAACCGAAATGGAAGAAGGTAGTTTTTAAGAAATTTCAAGCCTTGGAAAAGAATGAAACTTGGGACATAACAAAATTACTAGCTGGAAAAAATCATGTGGGCAACAAATGGATATTCACAGTAAAGTATAGAGAAGATGGGCAGATTGGAAGTTATAAGACTCGCTTAGTGGCAAAGGGCTTCACACAGTCATATGGTATAGATTACTAGGAGACCTTTGCCTCAGTTGCTAAATTAAACACTATTAGGGTACTGCTGTCCCTTGCTGCCAATTTAAATTGGCCACTCCACCAATTGGATGTAAATAATGCTTTTCTAAATAGAGATCTAGAAGAGGAGGTCTAAATGGAAATTCCTCTTGGTTTTGAAACTGAAACCACAAAGAACAAGGTCTGTAAACTAAAGAGATCACTTTATGGACTCAAGTAGTCACTTAGAGCCTGGTTTGAAAGATTCACAAAAGTAGTCAAGAAGCATGGATATGTTCAATGCCAAGCTGATCACACTCTCTTTGTCAAACATACCTCGGGAGGTAAAATTTCTATCCTTATTGTTTATGTGGACGATATTATTGTTACATGAAATGATTTTTCTAAAATGAGATGCCTTAAAGAGGTTCTTGCAAAAGAATTCGAAATTAAAGACTTGGGAAACCTAAGATATTTCTTAGGAATGGAAGTTGCAAGGTCAAGAAATGGGATCTTGGTCTCCCAAAGGAAGTACATCTTAGACCTCCTAAATGAAATTGGAATGATGGGTTGTAAACTAGCTAACACTTCCATGGAATCCTCCACAAAACTAGACATTAGTAAGGAAAATATTCTGGTTAATAAAGGGAGATATCAAAGACTGGTAGGGAAACTTATATACTTGTTACATACTAGACTAGATATAAGTTTTTCTGTAAGTATGGTGAGGCAATTCATGAATGACCCCAAACAAGAACACATGGAAGCATTATATCACATCCTAAGGTATCTAAAGTTAACTCCAGGCAAAGGATTGATGTTTAGACAAACTACCAATGGAGATGTGAAAATTTATAGTGATGTAGATTGGGCTGGTTCAATTCAAGACCGAAGATCAACTTCTGGATATTGTTCATATGTGTGGGGAAATCTTGTTACATGGCATAGTAAAAAACAATTTGTGGTCTCTCGAAGTAGTGCAGGGGTTGAGTTTAGAGCCATGGCTCATGGGTTTTGTGGAGGGATATGGTTGATAAGATTACTACTTGATCTAAAAATCAATGTTGAGAAACTAGAAAAGGTACTATGTGTTGGAATAAAAAAGGGAAATATAAGGCGTTGGAAATATCACAATCAAGGGATAAGTCAAATAGACAACTGTTACAGCTGTAAATGGCAGATTTGGCAGATTCTATGGAGGCAATCAGGATGACTTTTGTGTATATGAGTTGTAATTATGATGACTTTTGTATTCTTTCCTTTTGTTTAAGATTCCTAAGCTGTAATTTATGAGATTATAAATAGAGAATAAATCAAAGGGGCTAGGAGTCTTTGCTTGGTACCATTCTTAAATGGTATCAGAGCCATATTTTTAGGGATTTTTTTTTCCAGCCTTCATTGCTTCTCTCGTTTCCAGCCTTCTTTGTCTCTAAGGCCTTCATTGCCACCTTGCTGTTCTGCCTTCATTGCAGCCTTCCTGAATCATTCTACATATTTTTTTTCATCACAATATGTCAACCACTTCTCAAGATTTTGTCTCAACTACTATGGGCGAGATATTGGCTGCACCTACAACTACTACTGCAACAGGAATTGAAAGTGATTTTCATAATGTAAATCCTCTATACCAACTTGATGGAACCAACTACCTGCTGTGGAGTCAAGTAGTTTGGACTTTTCTTAAAGAAAGAGGAAAGACAGGCCATCTTATCGATCCTAGTCCAAAAGAAACAGATCAAGGATTCAAGGCATGGGATGAAGAAGATGCTGTGATTATGTCTTGGTTATGGAACTCCATGAAACCAAAGATTAGTAAAAACTTGATGTTCCTTACCACTGGAAAAGAAATATGGGAGAATCTGCAGTAGACTTGCTCCAAAAAGGATGCAGCTTTGATCTATGAGTTGAAAACAGTCACCGAATATTACAATAAGATGAATGGATTTTGGCTTGAAATTGACCACAACCGAGATCTGAAATTAGAATGCAGCCATGATATTCAAGTGGTTCAAGGGTTGCTGGAAAATGATAGAGTATTTGAATTCCTTGTAGGTTTAAATTCTGAGTATGATCAGATTAGATCAGAGTTCAAATCCTTGGTAAGGTTCCTATGCCAACTCTTTGTGAATGTTTTTCAATTATTCGTGTTGAAGAGAGTCGACGAGGGGTTATGTTGGAACCTTGTATACAAGAGGCTGCAGCAATGGTCACTTGTCGATCGGGTGAAGGAGGGAATAAAGGAAATTGGAGGCCAGTAGAAGCAAGAAAATAATACAGCAAAGATGGACTGTGGTGCACCCACTGCAACAAACCTCGCCACACTCGAGAAAACTGCTTTAAACTACATAGAAAAGCCCAAGTTCTGGCACGGATAGAAGGATTCAAGGGCCAAGGGAGCAGCCAAGCTAATGTGGCCAACAAAGAGCAGTCACTAATTAACACTCCTCAGGCAGACATGGAGGAATCCACAGAATTCAACAAAGAAGATATTGAAAGATTGAAACGTCTCCTTGAATCTCTCGACAAATTTACATGTTCTTGTTCCATTGTCAAAAGTGGTATGTGTCTTATGATTGACTCTTTTAAAGCATCACATACTAAAATAGGTAGATGGGTTGTAGATTCCGGGACTATTGATCATATGCCTTATGATATCTCTCTCTTTGATTCATATAAACCAACCCAAGGACACTAGAAAATTACTATAGCTGATGGCTCTCCTACTGCTATTGCTGGACAAGGAGGTCTACATCTTACCCCTTCCATAACTGTTACCAATGTCCTTCATATCCCTCATCTTTCAACTAATCTGATCTCTGTCCAAAAAATCACTAAAGACCTTCATTGCAAACTAGCATTCTTCGACTCTCATTGTGTATTTCAGGATCAAGTCCCAGGGATTTGCTAGAAAGTGTGACGGGTTGTACTACCTCGAGAATTTGGACATCGGTCAAATAAAGGAACCCAGTTTCATTTCTCCTAAGCTCTTGTAGCCACAGCTAATAAACAAATGATCTGGGTACATCATCTTCGTCTTGGTCATCCCCCTTTCCCTCTCCTAAAACATATGTATCCATTATTGTTTAATGGTCTAATTATGTCAGATTTTTAATATGAAGTGTGTTAATTTGCTAAACATTGTCTACCTCCTTTCCTATCACTTCAATAAAATGCATTAAGCCTTTTATCTTGATACATTCTGATATTTGGGGGCCCGCAAAGATTTCTGATATTCATGGGGCTAGGTGGTTTGTTACTTTTATTGATGATTGCACTAGGATTACTTGGTTTTTTTTGTTGAAAGACAAATCTGAGGTTAGTTCATTGCTTCCTCAATTTCAAAAAATGGTTTTTACTTAGTTTGGAGCAAGAATAAGAAGGCTTCGCTCAGATAATGCCTAGGATTATTTCAATCAAACTCTCCTTTCCTTTCTTATCAAGGAGGGTATTGTGCATGAATCTTCCTGTGTTGAAACCTCACAACAAAATGGGATGGCAGAACGGAAAAACCGTCATTTCTTAGAAGTCACTCGAGCACTTCTTTTTTAGTCCAATGCTCCAAAATTCCTATAGGGGGAATTAGTTTTAACAACTACTTATCTCATAAATCGTCTTCCTTTTAAAGTCTTAGCCAATCTCAGTCCCATACATACTCTGTCCAACCATTTTCCAGATCTTGTGTCTACTAGAAATCTGTCCCCAAAAATATTTGGCTGTGTTGCTTTCGTGCATATTCACAAGACTTAGATCTAAATTAGACCCTAGGGCACAAAAGTGCATCTTTGTTGGTTATTTTTCTACCAAAAAGGGTTACAAATGTTATGATCCTTCTAGTCAATGCACCTATGTCTCTCTTGATGTCACGTTTCATGAGTCCCAACCTTTCTACAGAACTCCTCACTTATCTTCAAGGGGAGCAATCTAGAAATGAAGACGTGTGCTCAGGTTCCATTCCCTTTCTCAAACTAAATGACCTAAATACAAACCTTTCTGATAAACCATCATCATCTCAACCCTTTCCCAGTGTTATCACTCCAGAAACAATGAACCGGATTGCAGAAACAACAGATATCATTGCCCCAAAGAACGTTATAGCAGGTGACATTGACATCATTAAAGCTATCAATGACGCTGCGAAGGTCCTTGAACTTGCCAATTACATTAAACCACATGCTAATGACACTGCAAATGTTCTTGACCATACCAATGCCATTGAATCTACCAATGACACTACCAATGTTCCCGAACCTACCATTGGCACTGCTAATGTCCATGAATAGGTGCAAACCCATAACCCTTTAAAGACACTAAAGCAATATTCAAGGAAAATTCAATCGTCACAACTACTCAAGCAAGTCTAAGAATCAACTCTCAAGTCTAGGTAATGCAAACACTCTGAACTTGTTCAATTCTGAAACTGACAGCACTATATCAAACTGTGATCTCTATCTTCCTATTGCTTGGAGAAAAGGGACGTGAAAGTGTACCTAACATCCTATAGCCCATTTCATCTCCTCACATAGACTATCCTCCTAGCACAAAAGCTGTCTCTCCACCTTAAACTCAATCCAAATATCGAAAACCATATATGATGCTTTAAGGGACAGGAATTGGACATATGCCATGGAGGAGGAAATGAGAGCTTTGGAGAAAAATGAGACATGGGAGATGGTGGTGCACCCTAAGGAAAAGAAAGCAGTGGGCTGCAAATGGGTCTACACTGTTAAATTTAAGGCAAATGGGACTATTGAATGGTACAAAGCAGGCTAGTTGCAAAGGGCTAAACATAAATCTATGGGGTGGATTACCAGGAGACATTTGCACCGGTGACAAAAATGAACATGGTAAGACTCCTATTATGTCTAATAGTTCATTTTGGTTGGGAAATTTGACAGTATGATGTAAAAAATGCATTTCTCCATGGAGACTTAGAAGAAGAGGTGTTCATGGAGCCACCACTGGGCTTTGATGACAAATATGGCCCCGATAAGGTATGCAGACTGAAGAAGGCTTTGTATGGGCTAAAACAATCTCCGTGAGCTTGGTTTGGAAGATTCACTAAGGCTATGATGCACTTCGGGTATAAGCAAAATCATGGTGACCATACTTTATTTGTGAAACACTCAAGTAAGGACAAGATTACAGTCCTATTGGTATATGTTGATGATATTATAGTTACTGGGAGTGATGAAGAAGAAAAACTGAGGCTGAAAACACAATTGGCTTGAGAATTTGAAATGAAAGAGTTGGGGAAATTGAAATATTTCCTTGGAATTGAAGTAGCTTATTCAAGACAAGGGATATTTATGTGCTAATAAAAGTATATTCTTGACCTGTTCAAGGAAACAGGTACCATTGGATGCAAACCAATGGGCACACCTATTGATCCGAATCATAGAATGAGCCAAGACTGCAAGGAGGGAATAATCATTGATAAAGGGCGTACCAAAGGTTAGTAGGAAGGATGATTTATCTTTCACACACTAGACCTGACATTGCTTATGCTGTGGGAGTAGTTAGACAATTCATGCATGATCCTAAGGAGGAGCATTTACAAGCAGTTCAGAGAATTCTTAGGTACTTAAAGGCTACTCTAGGAAAGGGACTCTTATTCAAAAATGGAAGTAATATGATAATAAAAGGATACACTAATGCTGATTATGTAGGATCTCTCATGGACAGGAGGTCAACTACAAGCTATTGCACTTTTTGAGGAGGTAATTTGGTTACTTGGAGAAGCAAAAGGCAAAATGTGGTAGCCAAGTCAAGTGCAGAAGCAAAATTTCGTGCTATGGCTCTAGGGGTTTGTGAGCTTTTGTGGATCAAAAAAATGCTAAAGGATTTAGGGATTGAAAGTGGATCGATGAATCTATATTGTGATAACAAATCAGTTATTAGTATAGCACACAATCCAGTATAATACGATGGAATGAAGCATGTAGAAGTGGACAAACATTCATCAAAGAGAAAATTGATAGTGGACTGATCACTATCTCTTATATGACATCAGAAAACCAATTAGCAAGCTGGGAATGGAGGACATCCACTCACGAACTTGAGGGGGAGTGTTGGAATAAAAAGGGGAAATAGAAAGTGTTGGAAATATCACAATCAAGGGATAAGTCAAGCAGACAGTTGTTACAGCTGTAAATGGCAGATTCTATAGAGGCAATTAGGATGACTTTTTGTGTATATGAGTTGTAATTAGGATGACTTTTGTATTCTTTCCTTTTGTTTAAGATTCCTCCGCTGTAATTTATGAGATTATAAATAGAGAATAAGCTAAAGGGACAAGGAGTCTTTGCTTGCTACTGTTCTTACACTATGTGATAACCAATCTGCTATTAGCATTGCAAAGAATTCGATGCACCATGACTGAACAAAATGTGGAAATTGACAGGAACTTCATCAAAGAGAAGTTGGAAGAAAGGGTATTCCTATTCATCTATAGCCTACAAATAGCTAAATTGCAGACATTTTCACTAAAGCATTGCCAAGGAAAACATTTGAAGAGTTGAGTTGCACACTTGGTCTGAACAATATATTCAGCCCAGCTTGAAGGGGTGTGGAGATTGCAGGTGGCTGACTAATTGATCCTTTTCTAGCTGTCTAAATTAGTGTGTCTCCTAATTGCGAAGATTCCTTATTCTATAAATTCTGTAAAGTCAATGTGTTTCCTTTTTTGTGTAAAGAATAAATCTTTTTATGTAGCTGTAAGTTACCTAATTAGTATAGATGTATCTTCTCAGTTTAGGTTTCCTAATTAGTTGTAGGTTTCCTAAAGTCAAGATTGTATTATGTATATTTATTCTAATCAGAATAATAAAGAAAGATAGTTCTTCTTCTCAAATATTTCTGCACTCTTGATGTCATATTTTGAATCATGTTCCTCAAGAAAGATGACCATCACTTAGTAAGAAATATAGAGAGGAAAGAAGCCTACTTTGACCTATCTCAAGGTGTGAGGCTGTCTTGCACATGTTATTTTACCAAACCAGTGTCTTAAATGGTTGTTGGATAGGGACGAGTCAACTGTTCAGGTACATGAAGCAATATAAAGAAAAATGAAGAAGGAAATGCTATGAAATGAGTTGCATAGTCCCTATAAGCAATAATAAGAAGATAGGACAATGAGTTCAGTGACCTATGCCACATGCTGAAAGCCAGATGTAGGGTATTGCAGGTTCCCTGCTATGTCTTTTGATGTTCAAATTCCTAAGAAAGGGTGACATCCAACCACAAGAAATCGAACCAAGTTTTGAAAAGGTGAGTAACACAGGATTTAAATGTGGTTGTGTCAACAGATTTAATAACATTGAAGAGGCAAAATGCAACATCTATACCCTTTCATGTCTTTGCCCACATCTATTTAAGTTACTTCCTCTCTCTCCTTTAATTTTTCCACCAAGCCCTCTAAATCCTTCCCAAAATTGATCATTATCTTTTCTCCTAACTTATCTTGTGATCCATAAGTACTAATAAAGGTAAATTGATCAAACATCCCTTGAACTTTGGTCATTTGGTTTAGACACCACTTAAATTTTAAAATTTACCTAATTTGTCCTAATTTTTTTAAAAAATTAACCATGACACCCTGAATTAGCAATGACACCCCCTGAACTTAGGCCCTTTGAGGCGGTGTTAGCTATTTTTTGAAGGTTTAGGGGCTGATTGAGCGAGTTTTATAGTTTAGAGGGTGTACAGTCAATGTACCCTATCAATAATATTTGGTCTCTTTTCCTATAGTGACTTTAATTGCTATAGTCATGTTTCCTATTCTCTTCACATCTGCTGGCCCATCCTTTAAAGTCTTAATGTCTTATCCATAATAATTCCCACTCTATTTCTTGCATGATCCTTTCCTGAGTACAACAACTATATCTGCTCTATCAACATTTTAGCCTTCTCTCTAGCTCATCTCATCTCTTCGAGGCACATAATATGAATTCTTCTCTTGATCATCATGTCCACCGCTTCTATTTTCTTGTTAGTATTTGAATGTTCCATGATCCTTAATATTTGTCCTTGGACTAACTTCTTTACTGACATGTGTTTATGAAAATGTGGCGATCTTAGTGCATTTTTCACTACACTTGGGTAATACAACTCCTCACTAAGAGGGTTATACCCCAATGATTTTCTTATTTGTCTGCAACTCATGATGTTTGATTTGACAAGTTTTATGTGAGCTATCA
The DNA here is from genome assembly GCF_014633365.1 of Diospyros lotus. Classification (NCBI taxonomy): domain Eukaryota; kingdom Viridiplantae; phylum Streptophyta; class Magnoliopsida; order Ericales; family Ebenaceae; genus Diospyros; species Diospyros lotus. Next base: position 35,237,049 of record NC_068345.1, read on the forward strand.
GTTACTTAACGCAACCCTCATCTTCTTTTTGGGCTTGGGACTAGCTATAAATAGGAATACATTTCAACACTTGAACCATTGAGGGGATTACTCTGAGTTAAAAATAAGAACCATTGAGGGATTAGTTAATCTGCAAATAGAGTTAAAAATAAGAACTATTGAGGGGATTAGTCAATCTATAGACATAATTAGAAAGAAAAAAGAGAGGATAAAATTGCATTGAGGCCCTGTGTAGGATGAACCATTTTCAAGGAAACCCCTTGTGGTTTAGAATGTCATTGAAATTCTGTATGGTTTTTCTTTCTTGCATAGACCCTCCATCCATCAAGTCAAATGCACCAATTAGGGCCCCACGGGCATGGCGCAGCGGTAAAGTACTAGGAGGTTAAAGTGAGTATCGGAGGTTCAAATTCTTGTGGAGGCAGTGTCATGAAACTAGAGTTCATAATGGGCTGAAATTGGCAATCAAAAGGATCCGATTGAATGAAGGTCAAGAATAGAATGTATAAAGGGAAAATTGAAGAAGAATGGGGGAGAAATTAGAGAGAATTGAGGGAGAGCAGAAGAGAGAAATGAGAGATTTGAGAGAATTCTTAGAGAGAGAATGAGGGTTTCATTAACAATTCAAGCATATCCCATTCCTACAGTTGAGGCAATATATATATATAGTCTCACTTAGCTACCAAACAAAACTCTTTAACCACTTAAGCTACAAGATAAAAAAGGAAAATAACAGAATAACAACACTCATGTGCTGTAATCGAATGACAAAAATACCCCCTAACTGTAATTGTAACTCAATTACAGCTTTGGCCCTATAATACCCAAGGTCATGACAATTTCCCATACTTGAAATGTTTCTTGTCCCTAAGAAACTTATTACCACCTAGCCGTTGCTTCTTTATCTAATGTCCATCTTCATCCAGTGGTTACTTCTTCGCTTTTCCTTCTTCTTATCTTGTTTTTCCCTTTCCTTTTGCCTTCTCTTTTCTTTCTCCTCATCAACAACAACATTATGTCTTGCTGCCACACCAATTTTAGCCATCCACCTCTTCTTTAGTGCCGTTAAAAATGGTTCCAAATGTGCCGTCACCCCTACAACCCCATCCTTTGCTTTGTCTTGTGTGCCTGTGCCAATGACATACATGTGAATGATAGATTACTGAAGATAATCTACCTTGATTTACTGTAAAATGAAGAGAATTACATTGGAAAAAGTAAGTAAATGAAGGAAAATGAACTTTCGAGAGGTCCACACTCTCCCAATATCTCCCTTACTCCCGAATGCCTCTCTATTCTACTATCTTCCCTATTTATATGTTGCACTAGCTATGCTCCTCTAACAGAATCCGTTGTACGCACATGCCACCTGCTTGCTCTCCCCATAATGCCCTTTAACCGCTTTTGTTTCTTTCTCCCTCTCCCTTATTACTAATTTGCCTTTGCTTATTTCGTCTTTGGTAACGAAATTGTATGGGTCTTATGGGTCTTCTATCAGAGATGTTCCCAGCAAGATGCCCGGTGCAATCCCTTGTTCCTTCTCCTCAAGTACTTGGTGAAGAGGCTTTTCTGGCTCCTTCTTCTACTGCTTCCAGAAATCAATAGAATGAAGTGTCTCAGCACTAGTAAGAGTGCTTGAGAGACTGCCATTCTCCAATTCCTCTTCCTCACCCTCTTCTTCCATGTACTCCTCAGCCCTCTCCACCTTCTTGTTGCCTATTTTACCCCAAGCCAAAGAATCCTTAGCTTTTGGTAGGTCCAAAATAGGAGGAAGGATTCCAACCCCAATATCTGTGTAGGTCCTTTAGTTAGATTTTCTCGATCCAATGCTATTCCATTTCCCACAAACTTCTGATTTGAAACACCCCCAATTCCTTCAGCCCATGGACTAGCCAACGAGGGTAATGAGTTGGCATCTTCCTTGTCAATTTTGCCTAAACCGGTATACTTCTTCTGCTCAACATTGGAGGTGAGCAATGAATCTGCTTCCTGCCTCCTCAATTTCTCTTTCAACGGCTCTATTTTAAGGAATTCGTCTTTGTTAAAATTCCCACAATAATCATCGAAGTATTCAGCGAGGAAGTTGTAATGATACTTCTTCTCGATTAGTATCATCACAAACTCTTGTAGCTTCTCGCAGAACATACTACCAAATTCCTCGCACTCTTCATCAATCCCACTTCTTTTTTCCTTGTCCCCGTGGTTCATCTCCTTCTCAAAATCCTTTCCCCATGTTTGATGCTTCTGGTCAATTGAAAATGCAGCCTTCTTTGGCTACCATAGAGGATCCATTCCAATTAAAAATGAAGCATTCTGCTTCATGTATGTACTGCCGCCCCTAGCTGCATGAGTAGGATACCTCACTGAAAATGCAGCCTTCTTTGGCTGCCATTGGGGCTCTATTCCAGCTGAAAACGAAGAATTCTTCTGTTGCAATTGAGACTCCAATGGTCTCATATATGCACTGTTACCCATGGCCAAATTTTCACCAACAACATACTTGAGACTCCAATGGTCTCATATATGCACTGTTACCCATGGCCAAATTTTCACCAACAACATACTTCGACGGCTAAGGAATGGGAGTTCTATACATGCTTCTGAAATTAGCAGCCGAGGGTCATTTGCTGGAATTTGTTGTTGTGCTTCAGCTTGCTGACCCACACTTCCCAGCTCGGAAATTAGCCTCAATCAACCTACTCTTCCACTTTACAACAGTTTCCTAGGACACGCGATCGCCTCACCACAGTTAGCAATCTTTAATTCTCTAGCACAATGAACTGCTAGGCAGCAGATCTGATTACGCCTTCTGGCTCGCCTGTTGCAAAAGTCTCCTACACTCACCTCCCCTTCTTGATCAACCATAGCAACTCGGAAAAAACAACAGCAATTCACCTTGTTGTTCCACCTTTGATGGTCGCTCTGTTTCACCTTCACATTTGACAACCTAATCTGAAAGTGATTCACGCTTCCACCTTCACTTTCGCTTCGTTTCCGATCCAATACTTGCTGCGCCACTCTGATTTGACTTCAGATTCAACTCGGTATCACCGTCGACACTCTCCTAGCTTGTGTCGTCTTCAATTCCAGCCAAAATTACTTTGCTCGGCTTCTCCACTTGCAGCTAATTCTTAATCGATAGCCTTCCATGCTCACCGAAGGCATTGTCGGAACAAATTAGCCTAGTTTCCCCTTCAGAAATTAATGGCGGTTCTTCTCAACTCAATCACTGTCCAAGGCTCCCAGCCCAATTGCGATTGCCTCTGATTCCAAAATCACTAGAACTCACTGTTAATTCAATAGGTACACCCTCTCTTGAGTCCAAATCGCAACACCCGCTGTATTGGGACACCCCCGAGTCCAATCCATTGCATCACAACACTCCCAAGTCCAAATCGTGACCTCCTGGCCGTTCGTGTTCACTCGGAACTCCTACACTAGTCGTGACTTCCTGGATTGAACGTTGTAACAACCGTCGGCAATTGATCCGCTGACAATCAACTTCTTGGGATTCCCTCGGTCCTTCAAAGTTGCTTTTAGCATCCTAACTTGCCTCCGACTCTAATTCTAGGAGTCGCGAATTGCAAGTGTTGTTCCTTCTCAAGCCGATCCTGCTACCACAGTTTCCTCCTCAGGCAGCAGAATCAAATTTCGAGGTTCAGCCAAAAATCGCCTAGAATCGAATCACCCAATCACCGATGTGGCCGAAGAACCCTAGCTCTGCTGCAATCTTCTTGGAGCCACTGTCGAAATTCCCTTGGCCCACTTCGCCTTCAACATTAGACAAGAATTGCCCGAGTTCCAATTGTCACCTCCTGACACTACTCATCTTTCAATTTTGAACTGCTTAGGATTAATTGATGCAGTTGGCGAGAACTGCTTTGCTCTCTCTCGTTCACTATTGATCTTAATATCCTCCGAATCGAATTGGAAACAATCGCCTATCAACAGTCGATAATCACCGTAGGAACTCACCGATAATCACCGTCGGAACTCGAATCAAAACCACAGCCAATGATGGACTTCTCTGATACCATTTGTCATGAATCTAGGGTTCATAACGGGCTGAAATTGGCAATCGGAAGGATTCGATTGAATGAAGGTCAAGAATAGAATGTATAGAGGGAAAATTGAAGAAGAATAGGGGAGAAATTAGAGAGAATTGAGGGAGAACAGAAGAGAGAAATGGGAGGGAGATTTGAGAGAATTCTTAGAGAGAGAATGAGGGTTTTATTAACAATTCAAGTATATCCCATTCCTACAGCTAAGGCAATATATATATATAGCCTCACTTAGCTACCAAACAAAGCTCTCTAACCATCTAAGCTACAAGAAAAAAAAGGAAAATAATAGAATAACAACACCCATGTGCTGTAACCAAATTACAAAAATACCCCTTAACTGTAATTGTAACTCAATTACAACTTTGCCCCTATAACACCCAAGGTCGTGACAGACAAGGTCTTGGTGCTCTTTGTTGCCCCTTTGGGGGTTCTGTCCACATGACGTAAAGGGGGGTTCACAGGGAGGACAGTCGCTTCCTGAATGTTTACTCGAGTGTGTATAGGTTGTGATCGTATTTGGATTTACCTAGATGGCAAATTAAGGGGGAGCGCCGCTTTCTCCTAGGACTAGTCAGGCAAAGCTTGGAACTTGGGTTATCAAAAAAAAAAAAAAAAAGCACCAATTGGGCCCCTATAGTTTTATATTAAATTCCCCAGACCCTTTGTGGTTTTGACCAATTTGATAGGGGCCATTATGAGTCACTTTAATTTTTTATAATTCAAATCCAACAACAAAGGCAACCTATTTGGGATATTGACTTAACGGATGGGGGCCTGTGAAAAAAAAGAAAACTACAGTGATGTTCAAGGACATTTTTAAACCACATAGGGCCTCCTTACAAATGGCTTAAACCACAAGGGATCTAAGTGCAATTTATCCAAAATTAAATTACATAAAAGATGTTATGCTGATTATATGCATATCAATGTGCTGCATTATGTAAAATTGTGGTTGCATGAGGCTTGGCCATATTTCACAAACTCCTCCCAAGCTCATCCCAACAATTTGGTTGTAGTCCTCATATACCGGTCCTCCAGGGGTTTATACACAGTGACACGTACAAATTTGACATGCTGAGTTAGGCTTTGCATGCTGCTAAGCTAGTGCCCCCAAGAGCGAAAAAATATTTTATTAGAAAGTAGGAGTATTGTGATATTGATCAGGTTATATTTGACAATTAGACCATGCAGAAAGATTTTACAAATTAAGAATTTGATGCTCTGTCCAATTGAAAGAAGTATAATGAGTATTTTTCTCACTAATTAGGCATTCACTATTTATTATAATTTTTGTATATTTATAATATTTATTTTACAAGATATGTTTCATATCTGAAATATTTTTACTAACCAAAGGTTAGAAGTAATATTTATATTAACAAATTCAGAAGTTAGGATTAAATATATCTGTGGGTGAGGTTTCAAGGTGGCTTCTTAAGAAATATTAGAAGATTACAGACAGGAGCACCAAGGCATTAGAACTATATATTTGGGTATGCATAGTCTATAGGATATATAGGTGAATAAATCATTTTAGGGTCTGCTTTACAGTTTCTGGCCTTTTCTTATGGTTTTCTCCTTTCAAGTTAAATTCACAAAGTTTCTACTGTTAAACCATGATTTCTCTCCTACTATCTGAGCACTTATTTAGATGCAACTTCATGAAATACAGAAATAGTCTGCACAATCATGTTCCTAGTCTTTTATGGTTATTCGCTGTTTGTTTGTGTCTGTGTGCATATCTCTATATCAAAGCATTTTACATATTCCTTTTTCTGAGTGCATTAAGAGGGTGAATTCAATTTGAGCAGGAAAGAGCACACTGATGAATCATCTTTTTCACACCAATTTTAGAGAGATGGATGCATTCAAAGGAAGGTTTGGTTTTTCATTTTTATTAGTCATTATTCTGTCTGTTGTATTTTAATTTTTATTTGTTTCTCTTGCTGTTATTAGTATTCACTAGGATACAGGCACATAACCAATGTGTTTATGGTTGCAGGATCCAAACAACAAAGGGTATTTGGATAGCAAAGGCTGCTGGCATTGAACCTTGCACAGTTGTCATGGATTTAGAGGGTACTGATGGGAGGGAAAGAGGAGAGGTAATGATCTTTACACTTGGCTTTTTAGATTGCCTGAATAGAAAAATTGAAAGGTGGAGCTCAACTGTGGAAACTTCTTGTCCCTTTCATACTATTGTGTTTAACAGTTATGATGGGGATTTTAATATAATACAGTTGGGAATAGTCTTCTTCTAGTGGAATTGTGGGTCCCATTTCATCTGAAACTGAGGGAAGAAACATTGCCCATTAGGCCATGTTAGTTTGGCTACAGTCATGCATGAGAACTGTTGAAGAATTTTTAAAATTTATGTGCTCACTAGTTTGGTTAGTGGGGGTGGTCATAGCATCTTAATTATTTTATAGGATTTGATCCTGGACTGTTGCCTCTGGGAAGGTATAAGTTTTCAGGACATTTGAGGGTTGCCTCACAGCGGATAGCTTTGTATCTTTCAAGAAAATTGATTGATATGCCCTTTGTTAGTGTATAATGTCTCTGCGGTAGGGCCAATTTGAGTTGGTGTTCATCAACATACAAACAGTCATGAAGATTTTTAGATACCATACATTAAAAAAATTGATTTGGACATTAGAGGCCATGACTGATGGTGGTTAATAAGTCCCATTGAATTAGTGAATTTGGTGATTGACAAAGAAATAGAATGCGCACTTCAGTTGTTGTGGCACCTAGGCATAAATCTTTTAAATTTAGGGGTGCAATATTGCTAGGGCATTCTTGTACTTAACCCTGTCTTCTATAGCTTGACTGCTTTTGAGGTTCAACTTACACACATACGCAGTACAAAAAAAAAGAAAAAAGATCATTATTGTGACAAAGATCCTTGCCTCATTCTTCGCTATTGATAAACTGGCAACACATGTTGTGCATGTTGTAGTGGACCATATTATCAACCTAACACCCCCCAAACAAAAAAAACCATAATGACTGTTGTAAAAAGCCTCTTGCTTTTCCTTTGTTAATGATAACCCAATAATAAGTCATGTATTTGATAAAATCTTTATTAGGGGGCTTGATCTATAGAGCTGTCATTTTGAATAGCTCATTGTGGCTCTAATTGGATGCTTGATGCTAGAGCTTTCATGATTTATAACTGGTTGAAGAATAATGGCTTGATTCTAATGTATATGGATCCCTAGGTGCTGTAGATGTTGGTGGACAAAGTGTTTCCCTTTTGTTTGTAACAATTTGGCTTGGCATATTGGAATCACAGTAAACTTGGGATCACTTTCATATTGTTTGGATTGTTCTAGAGGAACTGGATTGCAAATATTTGAAGATGGTATATTATTGGCTTCTATATTTTGATATGGTTTTTCCTTGTTTTAATTGGATAGAAAGTCTCTCTGAATCTTGGGCCTTGTTGTGGATGTTTTTCCAGAAAGGAAATAGAATGGAAAAGAAACATAATCCACTTGTGATCCATTGTGTTTTTCCTTTGGATATGTCATCAACTTTGGAAGCCCCCCTTCCCCCAAGCAAAAAAAAGAAGAGAAGCATGTAATATCTGAAAATTTTAGAAATTTTGGGTATTAAAGAATTTATTTTTTGAATTAATTGGAATTACACTTGAAAGGGGGCTTAGTTGTAGTTTGGTAGATTATCGAGCCTTGGGAGGAATCCAGTAGAAACAAACTGTGAATTCACGAAGAAATGGGCCTAAGTGCAATTTGTGAAAAATTATAAAATAGGCCATATTTTGTTAACTGAAGAAGCTAACTTTGAGCATTAAATTTGACCAAACTGGGTAGAACCCAATACTATGCTTTATAGATGGCATAAAGACGAACCTGTGGGACCCAATTTTGTCAAAAATCGTCGAATAGATTAAAAATTATTTGAGTCTAAAGTTGGTTGAAATGCATGACGAATTGGTTGGGTTGACTACTTTGGATCCACATAAAACTCAATCGGGTTTAGGTTGAGACGAATCAAAATATAAGTGTCAAAGTAGACATAACTAAGAATACAATGGTGTCTTTGAATTCCAATATCAATGATTGGATAAAAAATAATCGACCTTAGAAGATTGCAGAAATAACTGTTGAGACACGACGAACAGTTTAGGAAGGTGACTTTGGACTCGAATTTTGGACAAACGAATTCAATACATACCGAATCACTAGATGAACCTTACCTATAACATGTAGGAGGGCAAAACAATACTTTCAGTGCATATTTTCGACCCTTAATGAAAAAGATAGGGGAAGTAAATGAATTTAAAAATAAAAAATAAAAAATAAAAAATAAAAATGATAACCGAATCAGAGATTGACGTAAAATCAATTGCGACAATCCCTTGTAATCAGTTGGGTTTCCAAATTGGAGATTGGAATTGATTGAGAGACAATCAAGGGTTGAAATGATGCGTCAGAAATTGGAAGGATTGGTAGGATTTGGCAAAATTTTGACAAGAAATTGGTGAAGGCACAACAAATTAGGAAGCTAAAGTGGAAGTTGCAAAACTGTAAAAGGGGGCGCCTAGGCTCATCTCCGAGCATCCCAACAAGAGCAGATGAGCAGGAGGGTGAGAAAGAGAGATTTGGAGGTTTTCCAGTGGCTAAAGGGTCGGAATTCAATGAAGCAGTAGTGAGACGGCTGTTACTCCTGACGACAGAAGAGGGGTGGTGGTGGTCGGTGATGACTCTGAAGCAGCCAGAAGCGGTTGCCAACGGTGGTTGCACTGGCTGGGAGTGGTTAGAGCGTTGCTGGCAGTGAGAGGCAGCGTCAGAGAAAGCAAAGGCCACAGGACAAATTTTCTGAAAAGCTTGAACTTTGTCAGGTGGCATTTCCACCCACACTTTTAGGTTATGTACTTGGACTCGTTATCTTCTGATATTTGTGCAGATGCCCTTTGTTTTCGTTAAAATTTCAAGAGTTCCCTGCAAATTGTTTGCTATTACAATTATGCCCATTAATATTGCATAAATTGCACCTCATGACATAAGATTTCATGCATATTATAGTATGATGTAGAAATTTTTGTTTATTGCATGAAAACCTATATGTCGTGGCACACATACATATATGGGCATATCATTGCCTTTAGGACTTGGCAGGTAGCTAGGGGATGCATTGTTTATCAAGGGGGTGATTGGTGTTTTCCTTGAACCAAATGGCATAGGTTTTCTTAATAAATGATAACTGGCGATCATCACCTTGCTTGGCATAATGGGCGTAGGAAGTAATGCATACCAGTTTTTGTTCCTATGCATAAAAAAAAATGTTTTGGAGGTGTCATTGGGTAGTTCACCAGCTAACCAGGCATATTCCCACCTGCCAAAAGATGATTTGAGCAAGTCAAAGGGGAAAGAGAGGGTAGTTGGATGGAAGGGGATTCTTAATATTATTTCTGTTAGTACGTTGTATTTCCTAAAATTCTTGTTAGACTTTCCTAAATTGGACAAACCCAATTTGTGCATGTAATAATTTCAATTCGACTTAATTTTCAATTATTTCATGTCACTTAGGCTCGACCTAGACTATGTTCTGTGCAGAAATGATTTGTCGCCTATAGTGAGGGCAATAAAGGGATTTTGCAAGAGAATTAAGTTGTTTTTGGGTGTGACATTTTTAATATAAAAAATAATACTCACAATGTGCAACGAAAAGCATGCTCTAGGAACGGGGTGTTACAAAGCAGGAGACAAGTGCGACAGATATCTATAGGATACAGGAGTTAGGCCAAAATTTATAGAAGGTTCTTTTTCCATCCCTTTTACTTTCCTAATTATTGGACTAGATTTTCTGCCAGGATTCATTTGGCAAAATTAGTTCTTTAACTTTTTTTAATGCTAGCAAGAACTTAATAGAGGAGAGGACTCAGATCCCAGACAGCCAATTTAAGGTGAAGGAAAGGCCTTGATGTTAAGTTGAGCTTCTTGAGATGTATTAAGGCTGTTTTTTTTGTTTTGTTTATTTGTATGCTCTAACCATTTGATAACATTGATCCTGACATATATTTGGGATCAGCATATGGATCTTTTGTTGTAAGGGACTTGTCATGCTATATGCAAAATGGAGTAACCAAGTTAGTAATTACTGAAAGAGAAAGAGGAGTGAAGTCATTGAGGTTTCTTATGTATGTTTATTTTATTTTCTTGTAAAGAGAGAAGGTGGTGAAGATTATTAAATTTCTGTTGTTTCTTATTTTCTAACTTTTTGGGCATTTACTTGGTTCTTATGCCATTAAACAAAAATGTGTCTGTCTGTGCATGGGCACATGTTATCATGTCTGCATCTTTTGAGAAGACTAAAGAAAGTTGCCTTTAAATGCTTGGCTTATCTCATGTCCGGTCTTATACTTAGAGTGAGGAATTTTGTCATTTTCAGGATGATACTGCATTTGAGAAACAAAGTGCTCTGTTTGCTCTGGCAATTTCAGACATTGTACTCATAAATATGTGAGTATTCAAGTTCATTGTGAAGTGCTTGTATATATTCTTTCTTGATAGATAGATGTCTCTGTCTTGTGATTGTCATAAAAAACATTGATGTGAGTTTGTCCTAGACTGAGCTAAACTTGTATGTAAAAATGGGCTAAGACCTGACCAATTCTGATTACTTTAGGTTTAGGGGTTTGAAGCCCAATCCATACTGTTTAGAAAATTGCTATTCTTGCTTACTCTGAACTGGTAGATAATTAGAATCAGGCATTGATTGTAAGCTGTATTGTTGTTTTTAAGTTCCTAATATTTCCAATTAATAAAGTTAAATATTATCAGCATAAATCTTGCATTATTTGCACCAGGCTGGTTGCATCTGAATTAGGTGAAGTTTATGCTTCCAGTATCTGATGCCTGGAATTGAAATTGAGTTTAGACATAGTGTTCTGCAGTTGCGTGTCTATATCAGGTGACTACATCTTCTCTATCACAAAGACCAGTCAGCCTGGATTTCTCTGCTTGATATTTAGCTTCGCTTAGCTGGAATCATAAGAGAGTAGCTTGAATTAGTTTTTGATAATTCTACTATGATGTCACATCGAATACAATGAGGTGCATGCTTAAACTCTTAAATGAACAAATTTAAACTCCCGCCGTTTTCATTATATGTTATTGCTGAACTCCCTTTTCCTGCCATGCTTGGTCATGAGCTTAAGTTTATTTATTTTTCATTTTCACCTGTCATGGTGGGATCAGGTGATTACATCAATTAACAATTGGATGGTGCAATATGTGATTGCAGGTGGTGCCATGATATTGGTAGGGAGCAAGCTGCTAACAAACCACTCCTAAAAACAGTATTTCAGGTACTGCCTTATATGTTTCTCTCAGCTAATCATGATATTTGGTTCTGCAGTCATATCAGAGTCTATTTGCTTTTATGTAGGTCATGGCGCGATTATTTAGTCCTCGCAAAACTACACTTATGTTTGTAATACGTGATAAAACCAAGGTATGGTACTCATTAGTTGGCTTTCTTGGAGTTTCTTGCAAGACATGGTTCCTGCCTCTAAATATACTTCTCTGTTTAAGTTTAAACCATTCTTTTGACCTGATTTTTGCATGTAGACTCCACTGGAACATTTGAAGCCTATTCTTAGTGAAGATATTCAGAAGGTACAACCGTGCTATGCCCTTCCCTCCTCTCTCACTCTCTCCTCTTTGAGATGTGTCATATGACCAATAATATTTTTGTTTGTCCCACCATTGGTGATATTTTGCAGATATGGAATGCAGTTTCTAAGCCCCAGGCTTATAATAACACACCTCTTAGTGAATTTTTCAATGCAAGATATCCTCTCTCTCTCTCTCTCTCTCTCTTAGTGATGGGTATGTGTCCTTTGCTTTCTGACTATCTTTTGTTGGCCATGAAGGTTGAGATTACTGCTTTATGTAGTTATGAGGAGAGGGAAGAACAATTTAAAGAGGAGGTGAATCCTTCATTATCTGCTGCCTTACTGTAGCCTCTTAACTTTTTTATGATTCCATCATTATTTCTTATGAGTTCTCAATTGTATACAAATATTTTGTTGTAGTGTTAATGTTCTGGTCCTTGATAAGCCATCTATAAATTAGTCAATGATTGTTTTTTTTGTTGATCAGGCCTTTACTGACTAGCCATGTCATGTAAAAGTTTCAAGATACTGACCTCTTATAAAAAAATGTTTTCCCGGACAATATAAAGTATTTTATGGAATTGAAGACATTAACATGTCTTAAAGTACCACAGCTCTTATGATTTTGATTGTGATTCACCATGTTGAGATTCTAAAACAAGTTTGAGGTGTTCAGAAGGATAGAGGCTCACTCTGAAATTTTGCAAGTATCTGTTAATTGTGCAGAAGAAAATTTAGTAGCATGTGTCATTGTGTGGGCTGGACAAACTCTTATACAACAACAACAACAACAACAACATATCCAGCCTTTATCCCACTATGTGGGGTCGGCTACATGAATTCTAGACTTCTATGTATTTATGTCTTTTGTCATATCCTCATTTAGATCCATATATTTCATATCAAATTTTAATGTCTCTCCCAAAGTCTTCTTGGATCTACCTCTACCTCTTTTTGTGACTAATTGTTCCATTTCATCAACTCTCCTCGCAGGAGCGTCTCTTAGTCTCCTTCTCACATGATCAAACCATCTTAGTCTAGTCTCTCTCATCTTTTCCTCGATTGGCACTACTCCTACCTTATTACGAATAACTTCATTTCTAATTTTATCTTTTCTTGTATGTCCGCATATCCATCTTAACATCCTCATCTCCGCTACACTCGTCTTTTGCTCATGCTGGTATTTGACTGCCCAACATTCTGAGCCATACAGCAAGACTGGTCTTATAGCTGTCCTATAAAATTTTTCTTTCAATTTTAATTGGATTTTACCATCACATAACACCCCCGATGCATTTCTCCATTTTAGCCAACTTGCCTTAATTCTATGTGCGACATCCTCGTGGATTTCTCCATCTTTTTGAATCACTGATCCCAAATATCGAAAATGGTCTTTTTTTTGTAAGATTTGGTCTTCTAATTTTATTATAACATCATCCATTCTTGCATTTTTACTAAATTTGCATTCCATATATTCTGTTTTCTTTCTACTTAATTTAAATCCCTTAGATTCTAAATTGTTTCTTCACAACTCAAGCTTAGTGTTCACTCCTTCTTTTGTTTCATCCACCAACACTATGTCGTCTGCAAATAGCATACACCATGGCACATCTGTCTGAATATCTTTAGTGAGTTCATCCATTGCTAAGGCAAATAAGTATGGACTTAGTGCAGAACCTTGATGCAGTCCTATTGTAGTTGTAAATAGTTCAGTATCCCCTCCGCATGTTCTGACCCTTGTCTCTACACCATGATACATGTCCTTAAGGGCTTGTATATAGGCTATTTTGACTCATTTCTTCTCTAAAACCCTCCATAATACTTCTCCAGGGACCCTATCATAGGCCTTTTCTAGATCTATAAACACCATATGTAGGTCATTCTGATGATCTCGATACCTTTCCATTAGACGCCTCAGTAAATATATAGCTTCCATTGTTGACCTACCAGACATGAAACCAAACTGATTTTCTGACACCTTTGTTTCCTTTCTGAGCTTCTGCTCTATTACTCTCTCCCAGAGTTTCATGGTATGACTCATTAATTTAATTCCTCTATAATTTTCACAGTTTTGAACATCTCCTTTGTTCTTGTATATAGGAACCAAAGTACTCTTCCTCCACTCATCTGGCATCTTTTTTGATTGAAGGATGGCGTTAAATAGTTGCGTTAGCCAGGAGATGCCCTTTTCTCCCATGCATTTCCATGCTTCTATTGGTATATTATCTGGTCCCACTGCCTTATGATTTTTCATCTTTTTTAAAGCTTGCCTTATTTCATTTGAACTTATGCGTCGATAGAATGTGTAGCTCACATTCCCTTTGGAGTTACTAAGATGTCCCAACCTAACTCTTGTGTCACCACCATCATTGAATAATTTTGTGAAATACTCATTCCATCTCTCCTTAATCGCTCCCTCATTTACTAAAACATTTTGATTGTCATCTTTTATGCATTTCATTTGATTTAAATCCCGTGTTTTTCTTTCTCTTGCTTTAACTAATTTATATATATCTCTTTCTCCATCTTTTGTATCAAGTCGTTTATATAGATTCTCATATGCTTTTGACTTTGCTTCACTAACAGCTCTTTTTGCTGCCTTTTTTGCTTTTTTATAATTTTTTTGATTTTCTTCATTGTTGCATTGATATACCGCCTGATAGCAAGTTTTCTTATTTTTAATTTTCAATTGTACCTCTTCATTCCACCACCAAGACTCCTTAAGGTTAGGGGCTCTACCATTTGTCTCTCCAAGGACTACCTTTGCCGTGCTTCTCAGAGCATTAGTCATTTCTTTCCACATTTGGTTTGTCTGTCTTTCTCCATTTCATTCCCTTCTACCCCTTAATTTTTTCTTTGAAGATTAGTTGTTTCTCCCCTTTTAAATTCCACCACCTGATTCTTGGATTTTGTTTTATGTGATTTTTTCTCTTTCAATTTCTTACTTGGACGTCAAGTACTAGAAGTCTATGTTGAGTAGTCAAACACTCTCCCGGTATCACCTTACAATTCCTACAACATAACCGATCCTCTTGTCTCATGAGGAAGTAATCTATTTTGGTGTTTGAGGTGATATTTTTATATGTGATTAAGTGTTCGTCCCGTTTTTTGAACCTAGTATTGGTTATAATGAGCCCATATGCCATAGCAAAATCTAGGATAGATTTACCTCATTATTAATTTCCCCGAATCCATACCCTCCGTGTACCTCTCTATATCCGTTTCCGTCTCTACCCACCTGCCCATTTAAGTCACCTCCTATAATCACTTTCTCTCCTCTTGGTATCATTTGTACGAGTCCCTCTAGGTCCTCCCAGAATTTTGCTTTTATCTCATCACCTAACCCCGCTTGTGGTGCATATGTACTAAAGATATTCATAGTCATTCTTCCTAGACTAATCTTCACCATAATAATCCTATCCCCCATTCTCTTTACATCCACTACCTCATCTATTAAGCTTTTATCCATAATATTCCCCACTCCATTTTTTGCTCGATCAGTTCCTGTGTACCATATTTTATATCCAGCTTCTGATAAAGTTTTTGCTTTTTTCCCTACCCATCTCGTCTCTTGAAGGCACATAATATTAATTTTTCTCCTAATGATCACATCCACCACTTCTATAGCTTTGCCTGTTAATGTTCCTATGTTCCATGACCCAATCCTTAATCTATGATTTTGTTTTTGGCCTTGACTTTGAATTTGATTTTGTTTTTGGTTTTGATTTTGGTTTTGGTTTTGGTTTTGATTTTGATTTTGGTTTTGATTTTGATTTTGGACTAGCTTCTTTACCCACATCCGTCCAAGCAAATGCGGGAACCCTTGCTCATTTATCACTACATCCGGGCGCCGATGCAGCGGCCCTAGCTCACTTGTCATTACACGGGGGTAGTGTAGTGTGTCGCTATGAAGGGTTACGTTCACGCTCAAACGATTTTTCATAATTTGTCTAGAGTTCATGTTTTGCATCCGACTAAGTTTTACGTTGGCTGTCGGCTACCTAACACAACCCTCCTCCTTTATCCGGGTTTGGGACCGGCAGTGGATAACATCCCCAGGCGGAGTTGTTGGACAAACTCTTATGTCCATAAAAATTGTAATCAATTTGTTCTTCCATTATTAGGTAATGATATGTTCTTTTATACGATGTTGTGATACAGGAATTTATCAATCTTTTTTGTGTTTGCACATTCTACTTAATAGTTTTAAAGGGAGTTTACGAGCTTGCAGCATAATGTGCCTTCTTATACAGGTTGCTCAACTGAGGCAGCGTTTTTACAATTGTATTGCACCTGGAGGGCTTGCTGGTGATAGACGGGCAGTTGTCCCTGCCTCAGGATTTTCTTTCAGTGCACAACAGATATGGAGAGTAATAAAAGAAAATAGGGACCTTGACCTTCCTACTCACAAGGTTACGCCTTGTTCTTGCTATGTGATCATAAGAAATTGTTTGATTTGAGAATACAATTGGCACTTTTCTCTTCTTGTATATTATGTTTTTTGATATTTAGGTCATGGTTGCAACTGTGCGGTGCGAAGAGATTACCAATGACAAGCTCAGTTGCATGACCTCTGATAAGGTATTGGTGCATCTGCCTTCTGGTTAGGAGCTGTTTCCATGCAGTGCAAGTGAGGCACTATTTAGTTTAAATTACTCGGTTCATCTTTTGTAATAGGAGTGGTTGGCATTGGAGGAAGCTGTTCAGACTGGTCTAGTATCTGGTTTCGGGAAAAAGATTAGTTCAATCTTAGAAACATATCTTTCGCAGTAAGTTTGAATTTCCAAGTGAGTAAGATTGAAAAATGTCTGCTTCAATTTTTGATAGCTGAATCTTTTACTGGTCAATTACCTCTGCGGTGTGCAATACTCTCAAATAAGTAAAAGAACTAACAAAAGAATATAGTTGTGATTTATGTTAGGAGCTTTTTACATATATTGCACTTAGTTTTAACAATACGTTATGTGTGAGCAAATATGCATGTGTGGGGTATTAGTCTGAGTAACCATTCTTCTATGATTGTGGAAGGACCAAGCATGAAGATGGTGTAATTACTTGACAATATCAGTATTGTTGTTGTTATTAGTTGATATTGATTATTGTCAAAACAACACACAAAGCCTTAATCTCACTAAGTGGGGTTTGTTACATGGACTCTAGCTCATCTATTATCTCTTTTTATGACCATATCTTTTGCAAAGCTATTATGTCCCATGTTACTTCTAAGAGTTTCTCACCACGTCTTCCTTGGTCTTCATCTCTTTTACTACAAAATTCTTTTATTCTATTCACTCTCCTCATAGGAGCATCTGTTAGTTTGCCATGTTTAAGAGTTTCTCACATATTTTGCTTGATCTTCCTCTATCTCTTTAGTACAACCTTCTTTTCACTCCATTCTCTCCTCATAGGGGCATATATTCATATGTCATGACTAAGAGTTTCTTACCATGTTTTCCTTGGTCTTCTCTATCTCTTTTGTTGCAAACTTTTGTTTTTTATTCCATTCACTCTTCTCATAGGGGCATCTCTTAGTCTTCCTCTCACATGATAAAATCATTTTAATTGCATCTCACTTTATCTTTAATAGGCACCATTCTGACTTTGTTATGGATAACCTCGTTCCTAATTCAGTTTTTTCTTATATTGATGCACATCCGCCTTAACATCCTCCTCTTTGGTTAAGCTTATATTTTGCCCAACACACCGTGCCAGACTGATTACTATCAAAAAGTGTTGGCTACAGTGATGGTTTGGGTGTAAAACAACGTGAAATGGTTGCAATATAAAATAACATGCAAACACAAGGTTGAAAGAAATGCACAAATTGGACAGTGCTAGCAATAATAGTGGATCAATAAATTATAGAGATAGCGTTGAACATATTTTAGACATGGTAATATTTTTGTCATCATAGAAGATGAAAATTGCTTTTACATGTGTCTTTCAATAATTGTTCTTTCTTTCTGATAAGAAAAAAGTTCACTAATAATACCATATATGGAACAGACCCATATCAAGAGAGGAAGACCAAAAGCAAGGGAAAAAAAAATAAAGAAAACAAAAAACGAACCTAAATTCTACTTGTGTATGCAAAAGCAAAAAAGTATACGAATTTTAAAGGTCCAGTGTCTACACCTTTAAAAGCTCTCCTATTTCTCTCACACCAAATACTCCACATCTCATAACCACCCAAGTGCCTCTCAACGCATATGCGTTGGATGATCCCGTTCCAACCATGCAAAAAGTTCAATATTGAGGCTAGTATAATGTACTAATTGTCAGAGATGAAATATGTAAGACTCCAAACATACAGGTTTCTTCATAATGATGGAGGAGATAACTTACTAACTCACCATTCCTTTAACACATGAAACACTGATATGAAACAATCTGCCCCAGCTTCCTTGAGTTATTAGAAGTAAGAATGGTAAGTAGGGATGCAGTTCAGAGCCTTCTATGGGAAGCTCAGCCCTCCTTGGTGGTAAAGAGGACTATGGGATGAAAGGAGATAAGAGACAACTGGTTCCCCATGAGTGCCCCAGTCCTCCTTTGTTTAAATCATAGGAAAATCATGTGGCACACGACTGTTTTTGAAGTCCATTTTGGAGTCTTGGAGATTGTGTCTAAATTGTAGGGACCATATAAAGTCATCAGAGTAGATATAAAATCTCCTGCCACTAAGACTTCCTTAGGCCTAGGCAGCATAAAAAGATCTTGCAACATTGCATAAATGCCAATGCCACACCAATTATCAGTGCAAAACCTCATCCTAGAATCAATCCGTCTCCAAAAATCAACATGGGGCATAGAAACACCACACATGGTGAGCCATGGCTGGCCTAATCCAGTCTATTGGCAAGATAACAAATGCATGAATAAGGCTAGGGAGAAGATACATTTTATCATACTTCCAAGTTTGGAATCAGGCCTCCAAAGCACTCCAGAGAGGCAGCACCTTCTCCTGGCTTGTTTCTTTGTTCTATTCTGAGTAATTCTTCTCTATTCTACTATGTAAATTTCACTGGTTCCTTTGTTGTCTCTCTATTTCTCTTTCCTTGTCACATATTCTGTTGCCCAACCAGACATTTTGAGTGAGAGCATGTGCTGGTGTATACTTCAGCTAGATGCATGTAGTTTTTCTCATGGAGAGGTGGCATTAGATTGCTTCCTCCTTGGCACCTTATGCATAAGGTGGCAATGGATAGCCCTCACCCTAGTAAGAGTAGGACACTAATTGGATTTTAGCCTAATCAAGCAAAATGTGTAGGATAGGCAGTTATATCATTTTCCCTTCATGCCTTGTTTGCCAAACTACAAACTTGCACAAATTTCAACTTCATTTCTGCATCCCATCCATTCAAGTAATTTAATTAACGCACAAAGTTCATCTTATGAAAAATTAAAGACAAATTATCACACAATGCACTGAGTTTATGGAAAGGAAAATGCTATTGGTACACCTTTGTGTACATCTTGGGCTACATAAAGGTGTACCAATGACAAAAAGGTCCCTCATAGAGGCGCGTGAGGCGCAGGGTATTTTGGTCATAATACTCTCTTATGTAGCTCAAGATGTACAAAATGGTTGTACATCTAGCATGATTCTTATGGAAAATAAAACCACAAGATATAACAATTTGGCCTCCTGAAAGTGAATTTTATCCTTTAAATTTAACCTGCCTCAATCCTCAAAATAGCATTGTCCTTAAGGTCTCAATTGTTCTCAATATCATGTCTCCCTCTGCCTCTTGCAAGTCTTGTGTGTCAAAAGTTCTGATCTTCACCTTGTTGGTAGATATGATATGGAGACTTTCTACTTCGATGAAGGTGTGAGAAAGGGAAAGCGACAACAGTTGGAATCAAAATTACTGCAAGTAAGAAATGCAATTTTTATTTGAATTCTTTTTCTTCTTAAGAAATTGTTTGGGGAATATACAAATGGTGTATGCGTGTTTATGGTTGCTGTTGCTGGGTATATGTTTAAACCATTCCATGTTCTGAAGTTTAATCTTTGAACTAGAGTCAGAGGTAAGGTTGCCCTATTGCTCCATGGGGATTCATTTGGTTGGAATAGAATGAACCTCATCTTGGCGTATGAGGTAAGGACTAAGGTTGTGCATCTGTCACCCTTACAAGCCTCCTTAGACGTTGTAGTGGTAGGTTCATCATGCATTGGGCTGCCTTTATTTGTTTTACTTGCTTTCAGTGCTTAATAAATGTATGTCCTAATATATTCTATATATTTTAATTTAAGTAGCTATTAGCTATAGATTTGAGGAATATGTGTTTTCAGATATTCTTCTATAGCTATCGGATGCTCAATTTTCTTTTAAGCAATTTCATGGTAAAGGTACATTTTGATTTGATGTTCTTAATGGTAGAACCACTGGAGCTTTTACAAGCAAATGTTACATTTTCATGCCATTTATATACTGGAAGATTCAATCCCACTTCTAAAGAGCTCTTCAAAAGAATGATTAAATTACTAGTTTGCCCTAATGATCACCATAAATTAGCTTCCTTCCTGTTAATTTTGTTTTTAATACACAAAATATTCTGTTAACCAAACTACATTTAAAGATTGTTAGATGTTTCATACTGTTCTTTTGGGGATATGTTGAGATCCATGGACTTATATTATTAAGTCAATCATTCTGTTATATGGATCATTTCCTGGCTGGAGAAGTTCATGACTTTGTATACATCTCAGTGAGAGTCCGAAATGGTTTTCTGTTTGTTTGGTTTCTGGGAATGCATCTTTTTCATATTCTGACAAATTTTTTTATCATGCAGTTGGTGCATCCTGCATATGTTACCATGTTAGGACATATACGTTCTAAGGTGCTCGAAAGTTTTAAGACTTGTCTTGACAAATCACTGCAAGGAGAAGGATTTGCGGCTTCTGTTCGCTACTGCACTAAGGCTTGTGTTCTTGAGTTTGAGCAGAGTTTTGCAGGTACATTAAATGCTTTGCATTGCATGATTGAGGCTTGATACTCAGCAATGTTTCATTTGATCTGGTTATGTATCATACTTTTAAAACATTCTATTTACTTTTGCCTCATTTCAACTGGCTATTGGAATTTACCACTGTCATGCTCTTCTTCCTGTTGTGACTCTACCTAAACCCATAGTTCAACCAAAAAGTTTTGACTCGTGCATTCTTGTTCCTCATCTCTCCCCCCCCCCCCCCCCCCCCCCCCCCCTTTTTTTTTCATGTATTGCATGCCTTTCTTATTTTCTTTTCCTAGGAAGTTATATTCTTCTTCCTCTTGTGGCCCTGCCACTGTCATATTCCAAGGTACTTTCTCTGCTTACCTTCCCCTTTGGGGCTTAGCTTTCATTATCTTGATCTCATCAATTTCTCTCTCTTTCTCTCTCTCTCTCTCTCTCACACACACACACACAAACATAAAGCAGCCAACACAACTCACACATCTGATTGCATGCTAACATAGGGATGCTTAACAAACCTTTTGTTCAAATTTCTCTTGTATCTTTTATTATCATTTCTTAGTCTGGGGCTTTTGGTGTTTCCGTACCACATTATTGAATAACTTACATGACATTTTATTTAAAAGAGTCAAAATTTTGTCTCGATGTATTTACTTCAAGTAGCATGTAAATGAAGCATTTTCTAAGTTACACAAAAAAACAAATAAAAAATGCATAGAAATATTGGACAATAGAAATTGAAAGCATTGTGATAAATTAATTAAAATTATTATACAACAATTCACATAAAAGAACAACTGTAGAATAAAAAGGCAATGGTGCATTGAATAATTACTATAATTATCTTCTATAGCTTAGTTCTCTAAATCCCATGTGAGTCATTTTGAAACTTTGATCTCAGCAAAATAAGGTTTAATCCCACTAGGTGGAGTTAACAACATAGATTCTAGCTCGCCAATCATCTCTTTTTATGACATATTTTCTGTAAGTCTGTATTATGATTGTTGTCATGCCTAAGAGTTTTTCTTGGTTTTTGTCTAGTTCTTGTATTACAAACTTCCTCTCTTCCATCCACTCTTCTCATAAAATATTGTTCTTCTTACACAAGCAAAGCAACTTAATTTCATCTCACTCATCTTATCCTCAATTGAGGCCACTTCAACTTCATTAAAAATAATCTCATTTCCAATTTTGTCTTTGGTTTTTTCCTTTTAATGTCTACACACCTCCCACTGTGTCGTCCTTATCTTAGTTAAACTTATATTTTGGACATATTGCTTATTGTCTTAACATTTCACACCATACAGTAAAGTTGGTGTTGTAGTTTATGATTAAACTTTCCTTTTAACTTTAAAGAGATTTTACAATTTAATAAAAAGTTGAAAGCTCATCTCCTCTTTAACCATCTTACCTCAATTATATGAATAATATACTTAACAATATCCCCCTTTTTTGGGATATTTGAACTGATCTTCCTTGGAATAACTTAGATCTTTAAGTCTCACTGTAACATTATTCATGCTTCTATTTTTACCATAGTTATTAAAAGTGCAAGGCACACTAAGGCGCAAAGGGGTCTTGGAGCTCGGGGTGCGAGGCGCAAGGTGAGGTGCGCTGAGGAAAAAATATAATTTAATAAAAAATAGGAAAATTAAAAGGATAAAAACAAAATATAATAAAGTAACAAGTATTCATCATCAAATTCAAACATGAACAATTCATAACAACAACAACAACAACAACATATCCAGCCTTTATCCCACTATGTGGGGTCGGCTACATGAATTCTAGACTTCCATATATTTTTGTCTTTTGTCATATCTTCATTGAGGTCCATACACTTCATATCAAACTTTAATGTTTCTTCCAAAGTCTTCTTAGGTCTGTCTCTACCTCTTTTTTTGACTAATTGTTCCATTTCATCAACTCTCCTCACATGAGCGTCTCTTGGTCTCCTATTCACATGACCAAACCATCTTAGTCTAGTCTCTCTCATCTTCTCCTCTATTGGTACTACTCCTACCTTATTACGAATAATTTTATTTCTAATTTTATCTTTTCTTGTATGGCCGCACATCCATCTTAACATCTTCATCTCCGCTACGCTCGTCTTTTGCTCATGCTGGTATTTGACTGTCCAACATTCTGAGCCGTACAACAAAACTGGTCTTAATAGCTGTCCTATAGAATTTTCTTTTCAGTTTTAATGGGATTTTACCAT
Source organism: Diospyros lotus (assembly GCF_014633365.1). Classification (NCBI taxonomy): domain Eukaryota; kingdom Viridiplantae; phylum Streptophyta; class Magnoliopsida; order Ericales; family Ebenaceae; genus Diospyros; species Diospyros lotus. The sequence continues at coordinate 35,259,931 of NC_068345.1, forward strand.
CACATAACACCGCCTATGCATTTCTCCATTTTAGCCAACCTGCCTTAATTCTATGTGTGACATCCTCGTGAATTTCTCCATCTTTTTGAATCACTGATCTCAAATATCGAAAATAATCTTTTTTTTGTAAGATTTGGTCTTTCAATTTTATTATAACATCCTCCACTCTTGCATTCTTACTAAATTTACATTCCATATATTCTGTTTTCTTTTTGCTTAATTTAAATCCCTTAGATTCTAAATTGTTTCTTCATAACTCAAGCTTAGTGTTCACTTCTTCTTTTGTTTCATCCACCAACACTATGTCGTCTGCAAATAGCATACACCATGGCACCTCTGTATGAATATCTTTAGTGAGTTTATCCATTACTAAAGCAAATAAGTATGGACTTAGTGCAGAACCTTGATGCAATCCTGTTGTAATTTTAAACGGTTCAGTATCCCCTCCGCATGTTCTGACCCTTATCTCTGCACCATGATACATGTCCTTAAGGGCTTGTATATAGGCTATTTGAACTCCTTTCTTCTCTAAAACCCTCTATAATACTTCTCTAGGGACCCTATCATAGGCATTTTCTAGATCTATAAACACCATATGTAGGTCCTTCTGATGTTCCCGATGCCTTTCCATTAGGCGTCTCAGTAGGTATATAGCTTCCATTGTTGACCTACCAGGCATGAAACCAAACTGATTTTTCGAGACCTCTGTTTCTTTTCTGAGCCTCTACTCTATTACTCTCTCCCAGAGTTTCATGGTATGACTCATTAACTTAATTTCTCTGTAATTTTCACAGTTTTGAACATCTCCTTTGTTCTTATATATAGGGACCAAAGTACTCTTCCTCCACTCATCTGGCATATTTTTTTATTTAAGAATCGCGTTAAATAATTTCGTTAGCCAGTAGATGCCCTCTTCTCCCATGCATTTCCATGCTTCTATTGGTATATTATCCGGTCCCACCGCCTTATGATTTTTCATCATTTTTAATGCTTGTCTTATTTCATTTGGACTTATGCGTCGATAAAATGTATAGCTCACATTCCCTTTGGAGTTACTAAGATGTCCCAACCTAACTCTTGTGTCGCCATCATCATTGAATAGTTTTGTGAAATACTCCTTCCATCTCTCCTTAATCGCTCCCTCGTTCACTAATATATTTTGATTTTCATCTTTTATGCATTTCACTTTATTTAAATCCCTTGTTTTTCTTTCTCTTGCTTTAGCTAATTTATATATATCCCTTTCTCCATCTTTTGTATCAAGTAGTTTATATAGATTCTCGTATGTTTTTGACCTTGCTTCACTAACAGTTTTTTTTGCTGCCTTTTTTGATTCTTTGTAATTTTTTTGATTTTTTTCATTGTTGCACTGATAAACAGCCTTATAGCAATTTTTCTTATTTTTAATTTTTAATTGTAGTTCTTCATTCCACCACTAAGACTCTTTAAGGTTAGGGGCTCTACCATTTGTCTCTCCAAGCACTACCTTTGCTGTGCTTCTCAGGGCATTAGCCATTTCTGTCCACATTTGATTTGTTTATCCTTCTCCATTCCATTCTCTTCTACCCCTTAATTTTTCTTTGAAGATTAGTTGTTTCTCCCTTTTTAAATCCCACCACCTAATTCTTGGATTTTGTTTTATGTGATTTTTTCTCTTCCAATTTCTCACTTGGACGTCAAGTACTAGAAGTCTATGTTGAGTAGTCAAACACTCTCCCGGTATCACCTTACAATCCCTACAACATACCCAGTCCTCTTGTCTCATGAGGAAATAATCTATTTGGGTGCTTAATGTGACATTTTTATATGTGATTAAGTGTTTGTCCCGTTTTTTGAACCTAGTATTGGTTATGATGAGCCCATATGCCATTGCAAAATCTAGAATAGACTTACCCTCATTATTAATTTCCCCGAATCCATACCCTCCATGTACCTCTCTATAGCCATTTCCGTCTCTACCCACGTGACCATTTAAGTCATCTCCTATAATCACTCTCTCCTCTTGGTATCATTTGTATGAGTCCCTCTAGGTCCTTCTAGAATTTTGCTTTTATCTCCTCACCTAACCCCGCTTGTGGTGCATATGTACTAAAAATATTTATAGTCATTCTTCCTAGAATAACCTTCACCATAATAATCCTATCCCCTATTCTCTTTACATCCACTACCTCATCTACCAAGCTTTTATCCATAATAATCTCCATTCCATTTTTTGCTCGATCATTTCATGTGTACCATATTTTATATTCATTTTCTGGCAAACTTTTTGCTTTTTTCCCTGCCCATCTTGTCTCATGAAGGCACATAATATTAATCTTTCTCTTAATCATCACATCTACCACTTCCATAGTTTTGCCTGTTAATGTTCCTATGTTCCATGACCCAATCCTTAATCTATGATTTTGTTTTTGGCTTTGACTTTGAATTTGATTTTGTTTTTTTATTTTGATTTTGTTTTTGGTTTTGGTTTTGATTTTGATTTTGGACTAACTTCTTTACCCACATCCGTCCAAGCAAATGCGGGAACCCTTGCTCATTTGTCACTACATTCGGGCGACGATGCAGTGACCCTAGCTCACTTGACACTACATGCGGGCAGTGTAGCGCGTCGCTATGAAGGGTTACGCCCACCCCCAAACGATTTTTCATAATTTGTCTAGAGTTCATGTTTTGGATTCGACTAAGTTTTACGTTGGCTGTCGGCTACCTAACACAACTCTCCTCTTTTATTCGGGCTTGGGACCGACAGTGGATAACATCCCCAGGCGGAGTTAAACATGAACAATTCATAATCAAACAAAAAATTTCAAGAAAATAAACACAACAATAATAACATCCAACATCAATCATCATCAATCATAAGATGATCTTGATCAACAACAATACATTCTTATTGTTGTAAAAGGCAAATATTGAAAAAAAAAAAAAGAAATCGAAAGTTTAAAAAAAAATGGCAGCATTTCCCCTTAATAATAGTGATAATCTTTAATTTTTAAGAAGAAAAAATCAAAGAGAGAGAGAGAGAGAGGGGGGGGGGGGGAGGCAAAACTGAAATAGAAGAAAAAAAATAAAGAGAGGGATGAGATGAGAGAGAAAAAGAAAAAAAATACCTATTTCAGTGGTAGCTGGCCCTTTTCTGTCACCAGCCGGCCAGTCTTGTAGAAGAAGTGTAAACTACTCTTTTGTGTCGCAAGAAGGACGATAGGCTTTTAGGGCTTTGGGTTTGTCTCCATCGAGTATTTAGGGCTGGGTTTTTTCACATTATTTTACTTTTTTAAAAAACTATATATATATATTAAAGATATGAGGGCGTGCCTCTTGCCTCTTCTAAAGCAGGCGCCTCAACCAGATAGGGCGCCCCTTGTGCCTTGCTCCTAAGGTGCGCCTTTCATAGTTATGTTTTTTTACTAAAATAACATTTCATATATTTAGTTTTTGGCATGCTCAACTTGAAGCCTTTAGATTCTAAGATGTCTCTTTATTCCTTGAGTTGTACTTCTCACTTTCTTTTGTCGTATCCACCAAGACAATGTCATCTATAAAAAAAATCTACGAAAGATCCTTTTCTTAGAAGTGATTAGTGAGTTCATCCATCATAGTGCAAAGAAATAAGGGCATAGTTGTAATCCCGTTATAATTGAAAAACCATCAGTATCTCCACCACAAGTCTTTATATGTATTTATACTCTATGGCATTTCTTTAATAACTTGTATATAAGCAACTTGCACTCATTTCTTCTCAAAGAGCCTCCATAAGAGTTCTATGGGGACTTTGTCATAGTTTTTTTTTTTTTAGTTTATAAATACAACAATAACAATCCCACTAGGTGGGGTTAGTCGGCTACATGAATTCTAGACCTCCATATGTCTTTATTGATGGTCATATTCTCTATAAGGCCATTTTATCTTATGTCATGTCTAAGAGTTCCCCACCAAGTTTGCTCTGGTTTTTCTATAACACACAAATTTTTAGAAAGAGAAAAATAAGATGGAAAACAAAATCCAAGAGGAAATAGGATTTCTAAAGTCATTGTAGATTAGGATAATTTAAAGTTTCAAAAAAATTGGAATTGAGTTCAGATTCTAAATGGAGATTGAGATAATTGGGATTGCCATAGTTGTGGAGGGATTGAAATGGGGCTGGAATTATGAAATAAACTTGATTAAGTTGTGATAAATAAAAACAAAATCATAACGACATATATATATTATTGGAAGAGAAGTTGGGAAGGATTAGGTTCGACTATAAGAGATAATTGGGAGATAATATTATCTTAATATGATTTGAGAAGGATAAGGATTAGGATTAATTAAGGAATTGGAAACAAATCAATTCCTTGTAGAAGAGGAAATTATTCATCTAAAGTTTAGAGTCAAACTAATTCCTTGTAGGAAAGGGTTTAGGATTGATAATATTAATTTTAAGGATAAATAAGAAGAAAAACCTATGTATTAGCTGGTTAGGATTTGATAATGATTATGATTAATTTAGGAGTTAGAAATAAAAGAGGAAATTGCATTCAAAACCAAAAGGGATTTGGATAAAACCTAAAGGGCTTATAAAAACAAACTTAGAGGATGATTAAATCATCAAACTTAGCTATGAGCATGGGTGCTAAGTAAAGCTGCTAGATATTTACAGATTTTCTCTATAAGGGGTTAGGTGAGTGATCATTCTTCCACTAGTATGCTTTGAAAGTCATTCCCATGCATGTTGAAAAATTATTTTGACGAATATATATTCTCAATTTTGATGTTTGATATATATTCTTGAACTATTGATTTAAAAACAAATTGAGAATGGGGACTTATCAAATCATTTTGAAAAGATTATTGATGGTGTTAACATGTTATAAACTTTTGTGGAACCGTTGGAGAAGTTCTAGGGTTATTCTGGCAACTAAAATTTGGCTACTTATACAACGCCATGGGAATTTTAGGGGCTGTTCTCTTTCCCATTTTCGGGCCATTTTCTGTTTTCAGTTTTTGAAAACACCGAAAATGCATTCTCTTTGTTATTTTTCAAAATGCGTTTTCGAAAACAACTAAAAATTTTGTTAAGAAAACCCAAAACAACATTTTGTTGTTTTGGGCGTTTTCAGTGAAAATACACTAAAAACACAAAACAAATGCAAAACGCAGAAAACAGGTCCCCCCCGCACCCTCCCCCACGCACAGACCCACTGCCCCCCCCCTTTCTTCTCTCCATTCTCCTCTCCTCTTCTGGCCATCGCCACCGCCACCGCCGTCGATCTTCAACTCCACCGCCACCGCGACCAACGCCCCCCCAACGCCACCGCGACCAGTACCGCAACCATCGTCATCGACCTAGCCCCCCATAGCCACCGCGACCAGCACCCCCTCCGCCATCGCGACCGCAACCAACACCCCCCTCCGCCATTGCAACCAGCGCCCCCACCGCCACCGCGACCAGTGCCCCCACTGCCACAGCCACCGCAAATAGCGCCCCCGCCCCCCCCCCCCCAACACACACAGAAAACCCTAGATGAAGAAGATGGTTGCGACTCCTGATTTGATTTTTTTTGTGTTATTTAATTTTATTTATTAAACTGAATATGTGATATGTTTTGTTTGTATTAATTTTTTTAAATGATATTTCTAAGGGAATAATGCTATTAGTACACCTTGGGCTACACAAAGGTGTATCAATGACAAAAATATCCTTCATGAGGCGCATAGAGAGGCACAAGGTATTTTGGTCATAATACTTCTTGTGTAGTCCAAGATGTACAAAAATGATGTACATGTAACATGATTCTTTCTAAGATTATTGATTTTTTTATTTTATTTTATTTGAATTTTATTTTATAGTTTAAAGTATTTGAATCAAATTTATAATTTATTAATAAATATTTATTATTTATTTTAAATTAAATTTATTAAATAAAATATCATTATAACAAAAAAAAAAACCGTTTTTAAAATTTCAAAGCAAACGCGTTTTCTAGTTTTCTGTTTTGAGAAATAATTTTTCAGAATGACAAAAAGAACACATTTTCAAAAATTTCAAAACAGATACTCAAAACACTCAAAATAAATTCAAAACTCAAAACACAAAACTAAAACACAAAGAGAACACCACCTTAGTTTCTCAACAGGGGATGAATTGATTATTTTGGTCATTCTCCACCGGGTACTCGAGGGGTAGATCTAGGGTATTTATTGGATCTCCTTGTACATTGTTGGATCTGGACTAAACTACCTATTGAGATATTATTGGGGTTTGCATTGATTATTAAATATTATTGTAGTTCCATTGGTTTATTAGGAATCATACATTGTAGAAATTGTTAGCTACACCGTGTGGTATGATATGATTTTATATGGTGATACTACTTGTTGCATTGGAAATATTGGTGAATATTTAAAATTTAAATTTGTTTTTATTGTATACATATGAAATTCTTTATTTTGGTATTGATCTATTATGCGAGGTGACCTTCACTAGCCTTTAAGCTCGCCACTCTCCCTAACATATTTTTTAGGTGAGCAAGATTAGTGGGCTAGACATGGACTTGGATCGGAGGATATTACTAGTGAACTCAATTTGCAATAGTTTAATTTTTAGTTACCTTCTGTTATTTTCAATTGTATAAAATGTGGAAGAATTTTTAGGCTTCATGAATCTTAAGTCTTGGCTTAGGGTTTATGGTGAATTACACAACCCTTTTTTTTTTTGGGGGGGGGGGGGGGGGTGGGTGGTGTGACATTTTCTCCCTCTTTGCTATATATATATACATAGATATTTTCATCTCTATATTGATGTATCAGGTATGAGATCTGGTGTATGTTTGCATCAATTGTAGTGTAGAAGAAATCAGTGAAGTCAATATATATTCAAGCGACAGATTAGTTAAGTTAGGTTTTGTCTAACAGTAACATATGTATGAGGGGTATATTAGGTATTGTGGTGTCTATTATATTCCTTGTATTATCTGTCCAAATGTCTATAAATATAAGGCATATGACAGTTGCTTGAGTATCAATCATTCTATTGTACGAGTGCTGTGAATTGAGAGGAAAGCCTAGATTTCAAGATAGCCTTTGTAATCTCATAAACGGTTGTACTCGTGTGAGGGATTCTTGTTTACTGATTTCAAAGTTCTTAGTGGATTGCTCTTGGGATCAAGAGGCTGGATGTAGGATCATCTTTGGGATGATCTGAACCAGGATAAACTGCTGTGTCTTCTTGTGATTTGCGTATCTTTTGCTTTGTCATTTTAATTCTGTTTATGATTTGATTTCTGTTTCTGTTTTTTTTGGGATCAAGTCGTGTGAGTGTGTGACTGAAATTAGCCAGGATTGAGTGCATTCTAGTGCTCCCAATTCAGCAAGATCAAATTGATTTTCAAGCAACTTGGTTTCTCTTTTTAACTTTTACTCACTCACTCCTAAAATTTTAGTGTGCCTTGTTAGCTTGGTCTTTCTATAATTTTCACAGCATTGAACATCTTTTTTTTCTCCTTTTGATTTAAGAATCACATCTTATAGTTTCATTAACCATAAAATGCCTTTTACTCTCATGCATTTTCAGACTTCTATCAAGATACTCGATCCAATTACTTTATCATTCTTCATCTTTTTCATTTGGAAAAATAGGTCTATTGAACATTTAACTTATAGATGCTTTTTGAATTTATCAAGATGTTCCAAAATAAATTTCCTTTTGTCCACATTCATTGAATAGCGTGTAGAAATACTCCTTCCATCTCTTCTTAGTTGTCCCCATTTACTTGTACTTTATGGTCTTCATTTTTTATGGACTTCACTTTTCCTGAATCCCTTGTTCTTTCATCTCTTGCTTTAGCCAATTTATATGTATCTCTCTCTCTATCTCGTGTTAAGTTGTTAGTAGTGTTATTAAAGGCATGCCTAGGTGCACCTTTAGTGCTTGGAATGCTCCCAGGCGGGCACACACCATCCGGGGGCACCTAGGCCCTCAGGCGCACTTGACTTTTTTTTTTTTACTGTTTATGACTGTTAAATTTTTTATTGTTTAGGATTTATATTTATTGCTGTAACTTTTTCAAAAATTAACTATATCTAATAGAATCCTAATGGAAAAAGAAAATTTTTGAGATTTCAATTCCAATTATTACTAAATACTAAATAAACAATAAATCAAAAAAAAAAAAACAACATAAGATGAAGATGGAAAGGGAGATGATGTGGAAGAAGTGGATATTGTAGATGATGCTTCTAATGATGAAAATATGGAAATGTTTGATCTTGATGATGATGATGATATTTAGATTATTTAAAATACATAATTAGTTAATCTTAATTAGTATTTAAGACCTATAAATTATTTAAGATTTAATTTAAGTTGACTTAAAGACTTTTAAATTGCATCTTTTGGTATTTTTTATTGTTCTTCTCATTATATATATATGTATGTATGCCAACAATAGATTTTAAAATTTCTTACAAAGTTTTTAACTTTTGTGATGTTTTTATGCGGGTTGCTGAAATATGATGAGATGTGCTTTGCTGAAATTTATAAGTATGTAACTTGTGTTATATTTTTTTAGATAGTATATGTAGAATTTTTTAATTTTCTTGATAACATGCTTGTGAATATGTTATTAGGAGTTAGGGTCTATTTTATATCTTATTCTATTTTATATCTTATTCTTCAATTAAGACATATATTTTTCATTTTTTTTAGTCAGCATACACCTAGTATCCACCAGGTGCGCGCCTCGCCTTGCACCTTGCGTCTCAGGCTCCAATACCCTTTTTGCCTTAGTGCGCCTTGAGCCTTTAATAACATTGGTTGTTAGTATAGTTTTTTATAATCTCTTGACCTTTGTTTACTAATAATAGCCTTATTTGCTTCCTTTTTAGCCAAAAATATACATTTTTCAAAATATTTTCATTATGCCTAGTATGAAAGTCTTGGAGCAAGTTCTTTTTGGTCATTATTTTTTTTATTACCTCCTTCCTCCATCTCCATCACTCTTTCTGGTTTTGAAGCTTTTCCTTCAACTCACTTGGAACAATTTATGCTATATATTTAAATTGTAGTAGCCATCTCATGCACATTAGATTTTTCTCACCTTCCACAATCTAGTCTCTTTTGTTGCACTTTATTCTTGACCACTTCTTTTTTCCTTATATTTTTTGGTTCTTTTCATTCATCCTGACGCAACGTAGGAAGTGATGTTAACCAGTTTCACGTTGAAACTGAGGACGAAACCAAATTTAGAAGAAGAATATGATATTATTTAAAAGCTGCTCTCTAAACTTAGAACAAGAATATTTATAGGCTAATCCTAAGGCTTAATCAACCAGGAAAAGGAATTCCTAGTTGTAGTAGAAAACTGAAATCCTAGCTAAATCAAGAAAATAAAAACAAAAACTGAAACTGAATCAAGAAAAAAGTCAAATCCTAATTGAAATAGGAAACGTAAGAAAACCAAATGCTAATTGAAGTAGGAAACATAGGAAACCCTAAAATTGAAAGGGCTCGTCGGGTTTCTTTCTGACTCTTTCAAGCTGGATGTTCCACGTTAGTCCCCTCTACTTGAGAAAAACTCAACCTCGAGTCGTCGGAGGAATGATAGGCATATAGATATGCAACGTTGAACATCTTGGATATACCCATTGAGTCTGGCAAATCCATGACATAGGCATTATCATTGATCTTCTTCAAAATATTGTAAGGAACATATTTCTTGGGCTGTAACTTGCTGTAAGTGCCTACTGGAAATCTCTCCTTATGCAAAAACACCAACACATCATCTCCGAATGCGAACAACTGCTCTTTGCAATTTCGATTAGCAGCTTGTTTATACTTGGAGTTAGCTTGTTGCAGGTTTTGCTTCACATCTTCCTGCACGGTCTGCCACTTTTCTGCCATATTTTGAGCGGCTACACAGACTCCTGAATCTTTTGGCAGCTTGATTAGATCCAAAGTGTGTTGTGGTGTTTTCTGATACACAACTGGAAATGGCAACCGCCCTGTGGCACTATGAACAGCATTGTTGTAAGCAAATTCTGCCTGCGCCAGTGCTAAATCCCATTGTTTGGGCCTGTCACCACAGATGCTTAGAATGAGGTTGCCTAGAGTTCTGTTCACCGCTTCTGTCTGCCCATCAATTTGAGGGTGGGTTGTACTGCTGAAATTCTATAAAGAATTGAACATCTTCCACAAAGTTCTCTAGAAATGGCTAAGGAACTCGGTGTCTCTATCTAAAGTGATGGTCTTTTGGTACTCCATGTAAACGGACTACTTCTTTGGAGAATACTTTAGCAATACCATCTGCATCAGCAGTCTTCTTGCAAGGAATGAAATGAACCATCTTTGAGAACCTATTGTTAGAATTAGGAGCTCTTTTGACAACTCAAACAATGTTTCCTAATGCCAATTCTCTCAACTCCTCACCCGAAATCAATCTAGAAGACAACAGAAAATAAATGCACCCAAATCAGAATAGAAATAAGAAACAAGAAAGAGAAACGCAAACCACAAGATGCCAATTTTATCCTAGTTCGAACTGGTTTACACCAGTTCTCCATCTAGCAGTGAAACACCCCCTTGAGTAGCTTTCTTTATTCAGAGAATGATCAGTATATAGCGAGTTCTTTTCTTTCTATTTCCCGAGTACATCAAGCCTTTGCCCCAAGATTACAAAGCTATCCAACTCTAGCCTTTCTCTTGGAATGATCACTACTCGTTACAAACAAAAAGTGAGAACTCCCCTTTCTCTGCCATCCCTTGCTCTCTATTTATAACGGATGAAGACTATTACATATTTACAGTTTAACCCCCACACTATAACTAATTACAACATGAGATATAAACTTCTATTTAAAGCTTCATTGGCCCTCAAAATACACTGCTGCTACCTTAACTGATCTTCTAGTATAATAGAGACAACATTTTAACACCTATTAACAAGAACAAAAATAGAGTCCATGCCTCATTGAGTTCGTGGTAAACCTAACACAAAATCCATCAATAGATCCTCCCAAATAGGTTCAGGAATAGGTAAAGGAATGTATAACCATGTATTTTACGACTATCCCTGAGCAGTTTGGCATATGTAGCACCTTTGCACAAATCTAGTGACATCCCTCCATAATGTGGCCAATAAAACGATCACTAACCGCAACAATGGTTTTATCATGACCAGACCTCCTCCATGTAAGTCTCGAATCAGCTTTTCCCTTAGAGAGGAACGAGGTATACAAACCTGATTTCCTTTCATCTGGTACTCCCTCATGGATGTGAAAATCATCTTGTTATCATACTTCCCCCATCAAACTTGGAAATCCCCATTTATCTCATACAACTCCTTCAGTTGTTCAAAACCCACAACTTCTGTGCACAAGGTCATCAATAAATCTGTTTGTTTTCTTAAAGCATCTACCACTTTGTTTTGCACTTTCGACTTGTGCTTTAGTTAAAAAGGGAAATTTTGCAAAAACTGAGACCATCTATTATGCATATCACTGCTAATTCTCTTATGGCTATTCAAGTACTTCAAAGCTTCATGATCCAAGTATAGAACAAATTCTCGCCCAACTAGATAATGCTCCCATGTTTTCAAAGTTTAGACGACAGAATAGAATTTCATGTCGTAGGTGCTCCACTTTCGCCTTGCTTCACTTAACTTCTCATTGAAGTATGCTATGGGCCTCTTCTCTTGGGACAAGATTGCCCCTATCCCTACTCTACTAAAATCACATTCCACTTCAAACAGCTTGTTAAAATCTGGCAACGCTAATACTGGGGTAGTACACAACTTTTCTTTTAATACAACAAAACTAGTGTTGGCTTCCTCTCCTCGGTGGAATTCCCCCTTCAAACACTCGCTTATGGGTGCGACAATGCTGCTCAAGTTGCATATAAAACGCTTGTAGAAAGTTTATAGCCCATGGAAACTTCGCACCTCAGTGACAATTTTCGTCGTTGGCCACTTCCTGATGGCTCAGATCTTTTTGTCATCTACTTGTATCCCTGTAGCACTGACAATAAATCTCAAGAACAAAAGTTTATCTATCATGAAATTGCATTTCTTCAAGTTCACATGCAGCTTATTCTCCTGCAAGACTATTAGTACTTCCTTCAAGTGTGGAAGGTGCTCTTTCTCGTATCAATTGTAAGTTAGGATATCATCAAAATATCCAACCACAAATTTTCCAATAAAAGGTTTCAGTACCTAGTTCATCAATTTCATGAACATGCTTGGGGCATTAGTAAACTTGAATGGCCTTACTAACCACTCGTACAACCCCTCCTTAGTCTTGAAGGCCGTTTTCCACTCATCTCTTGGTCTAATTCAAATTTGATGGTATCCACTCCTCAAGTCTAATTTTGAAAATCACTTAATTTGTCTAACATGTCATCCAGTCTCAGAATTGGGAACTTGTACCCAATTATTATCTTGTTAATTGCTCGGCTATCTATACACGTCCTCCAACTACCATCTTTCTTTGGAATCAACAATGCTGGAACTACACAAGGACTCATGCTCTCTTGAATTTGACCCTTTCTCAACAACTCTTCCACTTTTCCTTTCAAAATTTCTCTCTTTTGGACTCATTTGGTAGTGGAGTAGGTTTGGCAAACTAGTGCCAGGAATCAGATCAATGTGATGCTAAATATCTTGCATCGATGGAACTCCATTAGGTAGGTCATTTAGCATTACTTCTCTGAACTCCTCCAATAATGCTTTCATCGGTTCGAAATACTCGACTAGTTTCTGCCCTATTTCATAATAGCTATAAGCACCACCTTGGACTCTTTGATTATTTCATCTATCTCTTGCTCGAAATGGGCGATGTTAAGGAAGGTTCGCCCCTCCACTTTAGAAGTTTTAGGACGAAGTGGTAGCAAAGTGTATTTTACTCCTCCATTCTTCAACCTATATAGATTATTCCTCCCAAAATGTTGAGCATCCACATCATACTGCCAAGGTCTATCCAACAACATATGACAAGCATCCATATCCACAATATCACTATAAACCTGATCACAATATTTGCCTATGGAAAATGGTACCTTACAACGTTTTGTAACATGGTCCTTCTCTATGGCTTTAATCCACTCAATGGTATAAGGAGTGGGGTGTTTCTCAATTAGCAATCGCAAGCTCTCCACTGTCTGCCTCCCTATAATGTTCTCATCACTACCACTATCAATGATGACGTCAAACACTCGATCCTTGATGGTACACCTGGTTTGGAACAATTGATGATGTTGGCTAGGATCTTTCGTCTTAGGTGCCAGCATTGTTCGTTGGACCTCATAGCTCAATGCAGTATCATCATGGCAGTCTTAGTATTCAATATTCTCTCCATCTGGGCTGCATATCTCAACATCATCTTCCTTTTCACCATGTTCAACCACATGGACTCCCTTCCTTTGAGGACATTCATTTGATTGGTCTTGGTTGGTTACACTTAAAATGCTTTTTTGATGTAGGTCTTGCATGGGGGTTAAACCCTTTTTGTGCTTCTTTCGCTTCTGTGACCTTCTGCTTACCTGCAGCCTTATCCTCCCTATATCAATCAACATAGACTTGATTTCCTTGGGACTGTGTTGTATTGTCTTTACCAGCTATTGCTTTGTATTGATCAATATACATCTTACATGAGTAATCAGTCCGCTCCTTTTCCTGTAGCATCAACTCTGCATTCAACGCCATATTCTTAGCTTCAGCTAGAGTTTGCAGCACTGTATCAAACCTTCCAGGTACCTAGCCACTTGTTGTCCCTCACATTCTCTTAAGTCATTTCACTCTAACAACCTCATAAATTTAGTAGTATATTTATGAACAATCCGTTGTCCTTGTTGACATCTTTGATATTGCTAAAATAAAATCTTATCATAATCAAGAGGAAAAAAAACCTAGTTCTAATAGTTGCTTCATTTGGAACCAAGTTCAAATTGGAGGTCTACCCTCTCTTTCCCTTCATTTTTGCTCTCCATTCCACCAGGCGGAAGCATCCCCTTTTAATCGACACACCACCGACTTTACTCTCCTATCTTCTGGTATTTCCATATATTCAAAGAACCTATCAATTTCAGCAATTTAGTCTAGAAATTCTTCGATATTTAGGTTACAAATGAAGTATGGAATGTCTACCTTCCACTTGAACTCATCTCTGTCCCCATAAGCGTTTCTCTAATGGCCTTGATTGTATTGATTATTCCTGCGATAATTTCTCACAGGTTCCTCCAGGTCTTCATCTTTTGTATCATCATCATAGGCAGGCTGCCTTCTTTGATTTTCAAGACCAAGTCTGCCGAAACGACCACTGCACGCATGAACAACTTCATCTCCTGCAGGTGGCGCCTCGTTTTCTTGATCTCTATTGGCACTTAGGGCTAAGGGGTCTAGGTGATCTACCATCTCTTCAAAACGCTAGTAAGCACAAGAATCAGAGGTTATCTGATTCTCCATGGCCTTTAATGCTGCCTCAGGATTTAAGGCCTCGGTTCCCTGATCACCGCCAAGGGAATCGTTGCTGCAAAGTTGTCGTCATCAACCATCAAACTAGGCAAGTTTGCTTACTCTGATACCAACTGACACAGCGTAGGAAGCAATGTTAACCAGTTTCACGTTGAAACTAAGGACGAAACCGAATTTAGAAGAAGAAATTCAATATTATTCAAAAGTTGCTCTCTAAACTTAGAACAAAAACAAATCTTAAGCCATAATCAACCATGAAAAGGAATTCCTAGTTGTAGTAGAAAACTGAAATCCTAGCTGAATCAGGAAAAGAAAAACAAAAACTGAAACTAAATCAGGAAAAAAGTCAAATCCTAATTGAAATAGGAAACATAAGAAAACCAAATCCTAATTGAATTAGGAACCCAAAATTGAACGGGCTTCTTTCTGACTCTTTTGGGCTGGATGTTCCATGTCACATCCCGTCTCCTCAATTTTTTAATATGACAATCAAGAACAATGAGTCTCTCTTGAGTGGTTGGGCTCTCTCTTGGTAGGACTTTACAATCCTTTATGAGACAAGTGATCCTTTTGCCTCATAAGAAAGAAATCCATTTGAGTAGTCAATAATATGTGTTGAGTCAACTTATACGAGTTTACGAGCCACATAGCTTTAAACAAATCAACTCACTTATAAACTTGGATTTTCATAGAATTGAAGTTGACTTGCGATTCAATACTGTAAACTCGGTAAACTCGCTTACTTATGAGAATTTACATTTTATATAAATTAATATTTGAAATTTTGATTATAGATGAATGATGACAAAAGATGGTCTTAATATTTAGAAATTTCATAATACTTATAATTTTTGAATTAATCGATGAATTTATTTTGAAATAGGTACACATATGTAAATTATAATAATTATGTTATTAAGAAATATTAATTATTTTTTTATAAAATTATGTCATTTTGAACAGATATTTACATATATTAAATGGTATTTTTAATTGTCTCTAGAATCTTATGATTTTACAATTTGAGTTTACAATTCGATTTTATAGACTCTTCTTCGATCCCACTGTAAAATTTCAAGTTTGACAACACTGATTTGGATTGGACAAATTTATACACAAATGGTAACTACTCATATTGTGGCAGTTACCCACAGGAAAAACTGCCACCTAGAAAATAAATAAATTCATAATGAATGAAAAATTGTTCCTATAGTTTACCTAACTACCTAATTGCCTTTATTTCCTGTACACGATTTTCTACATGCTCCCTCAAGCTGGATTGTAAATATTAAGGTAGCCCAGCTTAGATCTTTACATCTTCAAATTGAATATTTAGTAGGTAGTCTTCAATAGATCCTCGGTATATAGGAACTGCACCTTCAATTTTTCTTTTTATGAAGTGCCTGTCTATTTAGGTCACTTTAAATATGTTGAGTTGTTGCCAACATTTTAGTTAGACAACTAAAATATTAGGTGTTTGCCTTTGCTTGTCTTTAGAGTATGGGAATACTTCTCCTTTGTGGCATTCTCTTGTGCCATCTTGTGGAGGATGAAATTTACTCTTACTTCATTAGTCATGGAATTGGCAAGCCATGACATTACCATATTGTTTTTGTAATAAACCCTAAGGCACGAGAAAGACAGAATGCGAAAGAGAGAGAAAACTCACAGGAAATCTTTTACTGAATAACAAGAATGAATCAAAGATTACAAAGAGAAGAGTGTAGCTGTGTTTATATACTTCAGCAGAACATAAAACTACAATCTTACTCAATAAAGCCACCTTATACCAGCCTAAAGAACATAAGTACAATACAAATGACATTACTACTAACAACCAGCAATGTAGATGAATCTACTACCACTCAAACACTATATGCTTCCATGTTCCCCCTAAAATCAGCCTCCTCAGAAGAAGAGTTTTTGATCTTTGGAACGTTGGTAGTGTCTTTAGGGCTGTCATACACCGGAGACAATTTAAGTCTTAAAGCTTTCCACAGAAATAGAAATCGATCTCTTGACAATCCCTTGGTAAGAATGTCAGCCACTTGATGAGTAGTAGGAACATATCTAATCTCTATTTCACCACTCTCCACCTTTTCATGAATGAAATGCACACCAATCTCTATGTGCTTAGTCCGAGAATGAAAAACAGGATTCTCAACCATACTCTTTGCAGCCAAATTGTCACTCCACACAATTGATGTAGCAGTACATGAATAACCCAACTCTGAAAGTAGAGACCTTAGCCACAAAAGTTTTGTCACACCCAATGCAACAGCCCGATACTCAGCCTCTCCAACTGACCTAGCTACCACTGATTGCTTCTTGGACCCCCACACAACCAAATTTGTGCCAAGAAACACACAAGACCCACTAGTGGATCTTCGTGTAACCTTGTAGCTAGCATTGTCTGCATCTGTATAAATAACTAGAGACGTATCATTAGGAGATGGAGAGAATAAGAAACACACAAAACCCACTAGTGGATCTTCATGTAACCTTGCAACTAACATGGTCTGCATTTGTATAAACAACTAGGGACATATCATTAGGAGATGGAGAGAATAATAGTCCCAAGCCAATAGTCCCCTTAAGGTATTTAAGCAACCTCTTGCTGGTTGACCAATGTTTTAGCTTAGGTGCAGACAAAAATTGGCTCAACTAGTTAACCACAAAGGCAATGTCCGGGAGTGTATATGTCGAATATTGTAACGAGCCAATCATAATCCTATACAACAATGGATTAGAAAATGAATCACCCTCATCAATCAAAGAAACACCCGAAGCCATAGGTCTATCACATGGTTTACAGTCTTGCATTGCAGCTTTCCTCAACAAATCCAAAGTATACTTAGACTAAGTCAAGTATATACAATTATCATCCCTGTATGCCTCAAACCCTAAGAAGTAATTGACTAATCCTAGAGTCTTAAGGGCAAAGTGGGTATCCAAATCATGAATACAGGACTTAAGAGCTGTGGGATCTGAACCAATAGGAAGAATGTCATCAATATAGACCAAAACAAACAACACATAACCAGAGGCTCGCTTAATGAATAAAGAGGCATCAAAAGTGGCCTTGGAAAAACCCCAACTTTGTAATGCAACCCTTAGCCAGCTTTGTATACCAAGCTCAAGGAGCTTACTTAAGGCCATAAAGTGGCTTCCTCAATTTGCAAATATGTGAGGGAAATTGAGAACTCATAAAACCCTTAGGTTGAGTCATAAACACCTCTTCTGTCAAGTCACCATTAAGGAAAGCATTATTTACATCCACTTGTTAAATATCCCAGCCAAAAGTCACTGCTAATGAGAACAACACTCGAATAGTTGGAGCCTGAACAACTGGACTAAAAGTTTCTACATAGTCCACGCCATGGTTTTAAAGAAAACCCATGGCCACCAACCTGGCCTTATGTCTAAGAATAGACCCATCAGAATTATTCTTGACTCGGAACATCCACTTACAACCAATCAAGTTCATATCTTTGGAAAAGGGAACAAGATCCCTAGTATGATTGCGCTACAAGGTTGAGAATTCCTCCTCCATGGCTTTAACCCATCGTGAGTCTAAAAGAGTCTCATGAACTGAACTTGGTTCCAAAGAACTCATTAAGGCATGGGGAGAAGTGGTTACAAGCTATTTAGACTTGGATCTAGTAATCATAGGGTGAATAGAGGGAGCAAGAGCAATGTTAGTTCTAGGTAAACAAGCCTCAAGTGCAGGTGGCTGAGAGCAGGAAGGCTAAATCTCATGATAAGAAGTAGAAGAAATCTATGAATCAGGTGAAACAGAGGAAGGCATGACAAGAGTTGAGGGCTATGCTACCTGGAAATAAGAAGAAACAAGATTGAAAGAATGAGGTAGAAAATCCATTGGAAATTGACTGTGTTGAGGAAGATGAGGTGGAAGAAAACAAAGTAGGAAAAGGAAAATCATTAGGATTGAATTGTACATGTCTAGAGACATACACCTTTCCCGATGGATGCAAACACTTACAACCAGTTTGAGTGTGACTATATCCCAGGAAGACACATTTGGTAGAATGGAAATCAAAATTGTGTTTGTTATGTTATAGGGTATAAGGTAGGGAAAACAATCACAACCAAATGATTGCAGTAAGAAATAATTGGGTGATTTGTGGTATAATAGGTCAAAAGGTGTATTAAACTTGATGGGAGAAGCTGGTAACAAGTTAATTGTATGGACAATAGTCTAGAAGGCTTCCACCAGAACTTTAATGGCATATGAGCATGAGCTAATAGGGTAAGGCCCATTTTAGCTATGTGTCTATGTTTTCTTTTGACTGCACCATTCTGTTGGTGAGTATAGGGGCAGGTAAACCGAGACTGTATCCCATTGCTATGAAGATAGGGTAAAAAGGCTTTAAATTCCCTCCCATTATTGGTTTGTAAGGCTTTAAGTTTAGTCTGATATTGAAGCTCAGCAAACTTGTGGAAAACTATAAAGGTGGATAGAGCATCAGACTTAAGCTTCAAAGGATTTAATCAAGTGTATCTAGTGTATGCATCAACAAAAACAATGTAATACTAGTATCCTTCAATAGACATGACAGGTGAGAGGCCCCATAAGTTTGAATATATCAACTCCAAAGGTTTAGTTGATTTGATTTCACAATCAATAAAAGGAAGCTGATGCAATTTACCAAGTTTACATGAATCACAAAAGGAAATATCTGAAAGTAAATAAGGAACATGAATTTTATTCAAGATAGA
The DNA here is from genome assembly GCF_014633365.1 of Diospyros lotus. Classification (NCBI taxonomy): domain Eukaryota; kingdom Viridiplantae; phylum Streptophyta; class Magnoliopsida; order Ericales; family Ebenaceae; genus Diospyros; species Diospyros lotus. The sequence goes on from NC_068345.1 coordinate 35,279,115, forward strand.
TTTCAGTACATTGGAAGATGGATGCCCTAATCTAGCATCCACTGCTAGTACATATTAGTATGTTGGGCTACATTTGCACAAGTTGACAACTCATGACAAAATGAGGTTTGTCTATTACATTTATTCAAAGGAAAATTAGCATTGTCAAACAAAGGCTTGGTGGAGTGGGCCGAGGTGCTGGGAACAACATGAACAAATGCTGGAATTAGCCAATAGAGCCCATCCTTAAGGTGTCCCCGAAGTACCACCTGCTTGGAGCCCGTGTCCTTGATCAAACAAGAATTAGCATGGAATTCAGCAACAATATTATGATCACAAGTAAGTTGTGAAACACTAATTAGGTTTTTCGTCATACTTGGAACATGAAAAACATTGGGCGATGAAATAATTGAACTAAGATTTGTTTGAGTATACAATTCACCATGCCCTACATTAGAGATATGTAGTGTCTTACCATTCCCAATAGCCACTTTGCTTGCCCCATTATACGGAGCATGTAGTGACAAATTGTTGACGTTAGAGGTGATGTGATTTGTGGTGCCAAAGTCAACAAACCACGAGGGATCTGGCAAAGAAGACTGAGTTAGATTTTCAAGTGGTTGAGAAAAATTGCCATAGGGAGCCCCTTATACTGAACCTACGTCACTCATGCAGGCTCCATTAGAATCACTAAGATAAGCCATAAATGCCCTTGGATTTGACTGAACACCACCATTAGACCTTCCTAATCCTTGGTTATAAGTTCGTTGAAAATTTCTATTAAAATGACGATAACATCTATCTGCAAAGTGCCTTGGTTTGCCACATAACTGACAATAAACCTTCTTACCAGGTGCTCTGCCTGAGCTCTACCGCCTTTGTTTCCATAACCACCTCTACCGCCTTTGTTTCCATAACCACCACCCCTTGGTATGTAACCACCTCTATTATTACCAACACCATTACCATTTCGTGACGCTTATGATGCCACATTAACATTTGTAGTAGAAGACATAACCGAATCAAAATTAGCAAAGGAAGGTGGCAAATTCTTAGCTGGTAGCCTTTGCTCATGCATTAACAACAAATATTGCACATTTTCTAAATTAATATCATCCATTTGATATGTGATTAAATTAACAACAGTTTCATAGTCCTGATCCAAACCATTTAAAATTACAAGTAAAATTTTCTTATCATTCAACGATTCTCCTATGGCTGTAAGAGAATGTCCTATAGTTTTGATCTTTAGGATATAATCATTCACCAAAGATGAATCTTTCTTAATAGATCTTAACTGCTGCTTCAACTGAAAAGATTTAGCTATGGTTTGACAGGAATGAAGATTCTCCAAAGAAATCCATACCTTGGTAGATGATTCACAATGAATCACCTGCGCTAACACCTCCTTGTCAATGGTAGAAAACAGCCATCCTAGCAGTAGTTGATCAGATCTGATCCAATTCAGATAGTCGGGGTTAATCACAGGAGATCCAGCATCATCTGCTTTTGGATTTGCCAAAAACTTCGTTGGAGGCGGTGATTTATTAAGGAATGGTAGCAGATCGAAGGCTCGAACTGTTGTAAGTATTTGACCCTTCCTGAAAATGTAATTGCTGGAATCCAGCTTGATAGGAATAAAACTAAAGGCCTTAGCCACTGCCGCAAAATCTGACTGCGAGATGGATGACAAGGAAGAGGAAGAACGAGGTGGTGGAAGAAGAAGAAGAGCTAAGAACTGGATTGGAAGCCATCGAGGTAGAGATACGACTCTGATACCATGTAATAAATCCTAGGGCACTAGAAAGGCAGAATGCAAGAGAAAGAAAACTCACAGGAAATCTTTTACTGAATAACAAGAATGAATCAAAGATTACAAAGAGAAGAGCGTAGCTGTGTTTATATACTTCAGCAAAACATAAAACTACAATCTTACACAATAAAGCCACCTTATACCAGCCTAAACAACAGAACAACAATACAAATAACATTACTACTAACAACCAGCAATATAGATGAATCTACTACTACTCAAACACTACATGCTTCCACAGTTTTCTGCCTTCCATGTCTTGTACTTCGAAGCTGTTGAATTTGATTTAGGGACTTCACCATTAAGATAATCATCTTTTTCTTTGCCGCTTATGAACATCATAACCGAATGTCCATTAGAACTAGGAATAACAGGTACTTGAGAGGAAGAAGAAGAGACTATTGTGGTGAAGGACGCCATTGGGACGATGGAGGAATTTTCTAATCAGAAATACTCTGATACCATGTTGATTTTAGACAGAAAAACTCCTCTCTTTATTATTTAGATTGGACAAATTTATACACAAATGGTAACTGCTCATATAGTGGCAATTACACAGAAAAAATTGTCACTTAAAAAATAAATAAATGTATAACGAATGAAAAACTGTCCCTATAGTTTACCTAACTTCCTCTTGTACATGATTTTCTACAACATGCGATCAAATGTTTATCTTGTTTCTTGAAATGATTTTAGCTATGATGAGATCATATGTCACAGCAAAGTCCAAGATAGCTTTTCCTTCAATATTTTTTTCCCAAAGCCATAGCATACATGCACATCTTTATACCCATTTACTTCTCTACTCAAGTGATCACTCAAGTCACCTCTTATAATAATTTTCTGACCCCTACCTATTTCTTTTAACAACCTCTCTAAATCCTCCCAAAATTTTGCCTTTATCTCCTTTCAATTTGATTTGTGGTGCATATGCATTGACAATATTAATAATCCGTTCTCCTAAACAACTTTAACTGTGAGAATCCTAATTTTCAATCTCTTTACATCTACTACCTTATCATTTAAAGTCTTATCCATAATAATCCCTACTTTATGACTTTCCTAAGTACCAAAGTTTATATATTAACTCAGTAAATGTTTAGTCTTCACATCAGTTCATCTTGTCTCTTGGAGGCAAATAATATCGATTATTCTTCTAATCGTCACATCCATCACCTCCATAGATTTCCTTATCAAGGTTCCAATGTTTCATGATCTAATCCCAAGGCTTTGGTCCTAGGCTAACTTCTTTTGTTGCATGAAGTTCTGAGAGCCTCTGTAAATATAACATTACATCCAAGTGCCAATGCTACGACCCTAGCCTAGTTTTCATTGTACTTGGGTAGTATAGCATGTCTCTAAGACAAAATGATATTTTGTTTAGAATCCATGATAAAAAGATTTTTTACTCTAGTTATCAGCTACATAACACAACTCTTCTCCTTCATCTGGGCTTGGTACTAGCTGTGATAAGAGGTGATACCTTCAACACCAATTGTTAAAGTGCATTCTTTCCTCAATCCACAAGCGGAGTTACAATGATATTTATGCATCACAAAGGCTGCTCTTATAACATATAATAAACCGTAAAAGGAAAAATGTTAAAACATTTTCTATGAAGTTGGCTTATTTCATATGGTTTCAATTGATATTCTGTTGGTCTGTTATTTATTTATGTTGTTATCATGTGAATTTAGTGGGAGTAGTTGTATTTTGGGGGATGAATTTAGTGTAATGGTAACAAAGCAAATTGGAGATTACTGCTCAGATGCTTCCCCTGCATTTTTCCAGTCAGTAGGTTGTCTATTTATATAGATTTAATGATACAGTTCGGGCATATACTTCTTGGACAATTAGCTGACTATTCTTGGTATGGACAATTGAGAAGCAGTAAAATATGGTAATCACATAATAAACCATTGCAGAACCTCCTTTTCCTCCAAAAGATAATGGAAGAAATATTTGATTGTTTCATCTTTGCACGAGGTTTGCTTTTGTTCTGAATAGCATTCGCTAAGTACTGCCACAACTATAACACTACTAGGGCCTCAGGTTAATTGGCCTTGGGTCCTTGCTGTCTACCAGACAACATGGTTTGTTGTGGGATGTGCTGTACTTTTAGTAGCATCAATCTTCTTACTTAATCTGTGGAAAAATAAGCTGAGGATCATGTTGAAATACATCCCCATTCCTATCATACACTAGAAATGTACGTGCCAAAATAGCATGTAAGCATCGTGTTGCAAGATAAGGTAATAGTGATACTCAAGAGACAGGTATGTATGTACATTTATGTATTGACAATGGTGAATGTTAGTACTTCATTACTCAATATGTATCATCTGATGAAATACTAGTTCCTTTTGTTAATAAATTGTTTTTAGATGCTTACTTACTGAGGTAAGAGTTGATTTTCAGCAAATGGTTTACTCCATGCAGGATCTTAGTTTTTGTCTTGGTTCACCTTGTCATTTCAACATTGAATTGTGCGAGCAGTTAAAATTAGTACTTGCCTTTTGCTTGACTGGACCCAGACCTTCCTATGTTTAGATCCAATTTAAGTTATAGAAGGTGAAATTGTTTGAAATTTGTACTAGTATCTCCCTTTTTATTTATTTCCAGTATGTGCATTAACATTGTGCCATTGTGCTATTTATTCATTTCTCAATCAATTCAATAAACTCCCTTTTCTCATTTTCAGATGCTGCTATACAACAAGCTAATTGGAATGCTTCAAAAGTCCAGGAGAAACTTCTTCGTGACATTGAGGCACATACATCATCAGTTCGTAGTGAAAAATTGTCAGAGATTGTGGCTAAATCTGAGGTAAAAATTAAAGCTTATGGTTTGAGATTTTTCATTCCCCTATGTCTTTCCCCACTCTGTCTCTTCTAAAACTAAATAATACAATACTGGAAATGCCTGAAAGGTACATATCTTAAACAAATAGAAATCAAACGGAGAAGGAAAAGACAAAAACACTTCAGTGTCTATCCATCTGGAGCCAAACAAGATCAACTGAACTTTAAAGAAGAAGAAAGACTAAAGGTATCTTAATTCAACCACAAAAATCAAAAGCAAATGTCCTGATCTCACCAATGGTGGCTGGTTATTCCTGTTGCCAATGGTGTAATTTCTAGCCCATTGGACATGAGAACCTGGCACAATCTCAAGGCCACAATCATCAGAGGAGACAATATGCTTCTGAGGTGGATTCCACTTACCATGTAGGGATCTCCTTCACCTGTTAGAAATACTCAGCCTCAAAATTGGCCACCTGTAGGTAGGTTTCACAAATTCCTACAAGATGCTAACAATCACCTTAGGTTTCTACTCTCAAATGTGAATCAAGCAAAGAGAAGCCCCCAGTAATGTTTGAGACCCAAAAACCTGCCTGTTTTGAAAGCAATAAACCACTAATCTCTTCGCATTATTTTTTATCCCATTGGACACCCCTGTTTTTCAAGTGGAAACAAAGATCTAAGACAAAAATTAACACATCCAGCGTAATTCAATTGACAGAGGATCTGCAGATTTAGACCTTGCCACCTCTTTCAACCACCAAAAACAATCCATCATTGCCTTTAGCAATATCATAAGTTTTCCAATCAAGCTAGAAGATTTGCAGGCAGCCCCTTGATGTGAATATTTATGCTTACCATCTTCATAATATGTATTTGGTGCAGGAGCTTCCAATAAGCATCTGATGGAGAGTAGTGTCAATAAACATGTTTTGTCTTTACTTTGTTTGGTGTAGTTGTTTTTAGTATGTATTTATTTTATTAATTTTCTTGGGTGGGGATAGGAGTGGGGATGGGTGTAACGCGTAAGAGTGTGGTGGGAGTCTAGTTTTCGAAAAGAGAATGTCAGTTGTCCAGATTGTAAGTGCAAAACCTTTCTGACTTGCAGAAACAACTTGGTTTGGCCCTGACTGCACCTGTGGAGTCCCTTCTGGAGTCTGGCAGAGATGATTCCTGGGCTTCTATTAGAAGAATTCTCAAACGTGAGACAGAGGCTGCAGTATCTGAATTTTCATCTGCTGTATCTGGTTTTGAGTTGGACCAATCAACATTCAACAAAATGGTGCAACATTTGAGAGACTACGCTAGAAGTGTGGTTGAGAAGAAATCAAGGGAGGAGTCTGCAAAAGTTCTGATCCTGATGAAGGATAGGTGCCTAGTTTTAGTGATGCATTATGTTTCAAGAAATTCCCCATCCTCATCTCTTCTTTTAGTGTCTTACAAGGTTGTGAATGTATTTAGGTTCTCTACAGCCTTCAGCCATGACAACGAATCAATGCCAAGAGTTTGGACTGGAAAAGAAGATATCAGAGAAATTGCAAAAGATGCTTTCCATGTGGTAATCTTTTGAATTCCTTCATGATTAGCATTTTGTATTGAGACTGTGCCTAATTAGGTAATTTATGCCTGTGTTTTTTCCCATTATTTTGCAGTCACTGAAGCTTTTATCTGTTATGTCTGCCATCCGGTTGGATGAGAAACCAGATAAAGTGGAGAATATACTATTCTCATCACTCATGGATGGAAAGGTTGCTGCTCCTTTGCAAGATAAGAGCACTAGAGAGTCTGCAGATCCCCTTGCCTCAGGCTCATGGGAGGAGGTAATAAGAAGTGTATGCTGCTGGTTATTCTCTTCTTGTGTGGGTGTGTAATTTTTTCCAGTTTGGTGGATTATTCATGAGGGGAGAAATTTACTAGGTACCCCCTGAAAACACTCTGGTTACACCAGTGCAGTGCAAGTCTATCTGGAGACAATTTAAGGCAGAAACTGAGTATCCAATCGTTCAAGCTATTTCTGCACAGGTATATAACTGAACATCCTTTTCATTATTTTCTTCTCTTTCCCAGACTTCCTAGCATTTCCTTTGACTAGTGTCTTGTACATCTATCAGGCTTAGGGATAGTTGAAAGCTGTTTCATCACTTCTTCGTCTCTTTCTTCTTTGAAGTCTTTATCATGTGCCAGATAACAAAACTTCTGATTTGTAAAGTAACATTTTAATTGTGTTTGTAGTTATAATTACAGTCACATCTATTACTTTTCTACTATAATGAGAAGTGAAGAGCAGTGTGTCTGTTTGATTGCTTCTGGAAACTGTGTGCCCTTCTGGGTGTGGTTGCTTTTCCTCTTCTATAGTATTACCTGTTCATTCTATACTTATCAGTGTACTTGTTAAGAATAGGCATTGTCTCTTGTGCTCGTGCACTTTTCCAGAATAGGCACTACTACTACTTGATTACACTTATGTTTGTGAATGGAAAAGAAATATGTGAAACAGTGGAAAGCTTGGATTTTATACTTCTTTGCTTCACTTTTGGGAACTTGATGACAATTATCACCTTTTAGATCTGATAGCATAGGGTCGAACTCAGGTAAATTAACATAGAGTTGAATTCTCTCCAATTGATGTAATTTGTTGTTCTTAATGTCGTGGTTGTAACATGAGTTGATCAGATATGTTAGAAAGATACTTAGATTCACAAACAATGAAAATGAATTTAACAAAATAATATTATACAAAAGTAAAATGCTGTCCATCAAACGATCCTTATCTTTCATTCCTGTAGTCTCACTTCCGCAACTTTTATTACCATTTCTTTCATCTTTTGCCCCCTAATAGTTCTTGGTTTTTCTTGTTGAGACAAGCTCTTATTATTGTAGGTACCTGTACTTTTCATTCCTGTTGTTCTCATTGTGGGCCTGGTGGTCCTTTGTTTTGTACTTGTCATGGCCTGGGAATACACTGAAAGAACAAAACAATACTATACAAACAAAAAATATCTAAAAGAATCTGGTGTTAAAAGGCCACCAGTGCATCATTATGGAGAGCTTCAATTACTTAAATAATTATAAATTTTTCTTAATAGTTGTTGGAGGAAGATAAGGAACCACAAAGGCCCAGGATTATAGTTTAGTGTAATTAGGAAACTCGACCTAAAAGATAAGGAAGAATAAGGATAATTCAGTCACAAGTTATCCAAATTCTTGTTTATCTAAATCTATAAAGTAGATAGATTAAGTGTTGTAATCTACTCCTATAAAATAGGAGAAAAGTTAGTACGTTTTTTAGCAGATGTTTTAGGACTTTTGTGTATAACTATTTAACAGATTAATGAAAGTTCATATGATGGTTTGATTCCTTAATTCTTCTACCTAGTTTCTTCATGGTATCAAAGCCACTTTCTCGTGGCACCCGCTAGCTAGTGTTCTAGTTTAGATGGGACTCTTAAGCTCACGCAACAACTGAGAATCTAACAGCAAGCGAGACTTCAACCACCAATCCTCTTCCGATGAAGAATAATCAAGTTCCAATTACTCTGAAAACTCTTGATAACCATTCACTCCGAATCACTTTACACAAGCTGAATGGAACCAACTTCCAAGAGTGGTCCCAATCAGTTATGCTGGTAGTTCAAGGAAAGGGTAAAGTAGGCTATATAACAAGAGATATTGCAAAGCCAAGCCCCGAGTCAGCAACTTATGGAGTATGGGAGGCTGAGAATGCTATTGTTATGGCCTGGTTAGTAAACTCCATGGAACCCAAGATTGGAAGAACCTATTTATTCTACAAGACAACTAGTGAGATTTGAAAGGTTGTCCAAGAGATTTACTCAGATCTTGAAAACACAGCCCAAAATTTTCAAATCCAATCTATCATCCGAACCATAAAGCAAGGTAATAACTCTGTCTCTCAGTATTATAACACCTTAACTGAAGTCTTACATGGAAGTGTCATGCGGATGGAAGAAAGTATGACAAGATGGTGGAGAAAGAAAGAGTTTTTGACTTCTTACATGGTCTAAACTTAGATATAGATGAAGTCAGGAACAGATTACTTGGGACTAAGCCCTTCCCATCTATGAGAGAGATGTTTGCTGAAGTGAGAAGAGAAGAGAGTAGGAAGAAAGTGATGTTACCTACTTCCAATCATTCAAACAATGAGGTATATATTCAAAATTCTTCCCTGAATATATCTCGTGGAAAATTTCTTATCACAGTTAAAGGAGAGATGAAAAAAAAAAAAAGATATGTAGTGGTGTGACCACTGCAACAAGCCCTATCATACTAGCGAAACTTGCTGGAAGATACATGGAAAGCCAGCAAATTGGAAGTCAAGAAATCAACGAAAGGGAAGAAATCAACGGAAGGGAGGTCAATCCATGTACATGGTAGAAGCTAAAAAGGGGAATTCAATTACTGTTTCTTTAATAGTAGATCTAGAGGCCCTACAATAGTTACTAAGTCAAACTAAGGTGCATAAGGCGACTGAAAGTGTAGACAACAATCCAATGGTATCCTTGGCAAAATAAAGTAATACAAGTCACTCTCTACTTTCTCAAAGGTTTTCTACAAACTTTTGGATCATAGACACTGGAGCATCAGACCACATGACAGGTTTTCTTAAAATTTTACCCAACTATGAACCTTGTGATCATGGCATTGTTGTTTTTATGGCTGATGATACAACCTCCTTAGCCCAAGGGAGGGGAACAACTTACATAGCAGGCTTAACCTTAAAATCAATATTTTATGTACTTGATTTAAGATGCAACCTGCTATCAGTAAGTAAAATAACTAAAGAAAGGAATTGCTCAGTGATATTTTTTCACTCTCATTGTGTTTTTCATGATCTATCCTCGAGGAAGATAATTGGCAAAACGGAGGAGAAGGGAGGACTTTATCAAATTTCAAGACTTGATCATCCTACAAAATTTAGGTTATCTATTCAATCCTCTTTAGCTACTGTTTTAGAATTTGAATTAATGTTATGACATCAACGATTAGGACATCCTAGCTTTTAAGTATCTTAGAGTTTTGTATCCTTCTCTTTCTAGCAATAAAATTTAGAATTTCTATTGTGAACATTGTATCCTTGCAAAGCAAACCAAGAGTTCTCATCCTAATCATACCTATAAACCTTCAAAACCATTTCATTTGGTACATAGCGACATTTGGGGACCAGCTAGGACTCCCAACCTAACAAATACATGATGGTTCATCGCATTTATTGATGACCACACAAGAGTGTGTTGGGTGTTCCTAATGAAAGACAAATCTAAAACCTATCTTGTTTTCAAAAGGTTTCATCAAATGGTCCAAAATGTTTTTCAATCACTTATTCATTGTCGTATCCTCTTAGATCCGACAAGGTTTCTTCTTATGAGAAAGTTTAGGCAGGAATCAAAAGAGTAGGGAAAGAGAATGGAGAAGAATTGAGAGAGAGAGAATTGTAGAATTAGGGGAAGAATTTGAATAGGAATTAATTCAAAAGTGTTCTATGCTTACAATTGTATTGGGTCGAGCTTTATATACTCGGCTCCCAGCGGTTGGCGCCAACAGAATGGCCGTGTTACCGCATTCAATCTTCTATAGAATTCTAGTAATGACACCCGCCTCTCTTATTATGCATTTATTATAGTAAGCTCCCCTAGGTACACGACAACTCCCCTCCCCTTGAATTAATTCTTGTCCCCAAGAATGGTAAGCAAGATGGATGCGTTGGGAAACTGGTGGAGAAATTCTGGGAGGTTTTCCCACGTACTATTGTCCGGGTGTAGTGTAGACCATTGGATTAGCACCTGAGTGATAGGGGCCCCTTGTTGAAAGATTACCCTCTTGTTTATAACGATGACTGGTTGGACTGTTGGCTCTGGTTCCCAGAGAGGTACTGGTAGGGGCTAGCTGGCGACTTGAATCTGGTAGCTTTCCTAAGAAGGGACACATGGAACACGGGGTGGACTTGGGTTCCTTCGGGTAGTTGTAATCTGTAAGCTACTGGTCCCACCCGTTTTGTGATGGGGTAAGGTCCGTAAAATTTTGGACTGAGCTTAGTCACCTTTTGCTTTAAGATGGATTTGAGTTGGGGCTGGCTGAGTTTGAGGTACACTTCTTCTCCTACCTCGAATTCTCTTTCACTCTTCTTATCTGCTATCTACTTTGTTCGGTTTTGTGCCTTAGCCAATTCCGTTTTAAGAGTTTGTAAGACATTCTACCGGTGTTGTAGGTAGGAGTCCACATCTGTTACCGAAGTTGGCTCACCGCCCATCCATACTAAGTTGGGTTTGTACCCCTATAAGGCCTCAAATGGCGTCATCCCTATGGAACGATGGTGGTTGGAATTATACCACCATTGTGCCAAGGACAACCATTTGTTCCATCCTTTAGGTTGTGCAAAACAAAAACATTTGAGGTAGGCCTCCAAGCATTGGTTGACTCTCTCCGATTGGCCATCGGTCTCAAGATGGTAAGCAGTTGACATAAGAAGCTTAGAACCCAATGCTTTGAACAACTCCCGTCAAAATAAATTAGTAAACACTTTATCCCTATCTGAGATGATAGATTGAGGTACCCCGTGTAGCTTCACTACATGATCCAAGAATTCTCTGGCTACTTCTGGTGCTGTGAAGGGATGGGCAAGACTAAGGAAGTGGTTGTTTTTACTCAACCTATCTACCACGACCAACACGCAATTCTTCCCTTCTGAGCGTGGCAGACCTTCTACAAAATCCATTGTAATGTTAGCACGGGCCTGATCAGGTACTGCCAGTTGTTGCAACAAACCTGGTTTAGCCACTGATTCATGCTTGCACCTTTTGCAAACGTCGCACTTGAGTATGTATTCCATCACCGATTTCTTTAATCCTAGCCAGAAGAATACCTGCTTCACTTTTCTATATGTATTTTGAATCCTAAAATGTCCCCCTAAGGGTGAGTCGTGCATAGTTTGGAGTATCCTTCCTTTCAGTGCCTCACAATCTCCTATCATCAGCCATCCCCAATATCGAATGAGGCCGTTATTGATGGTGTAACCTTGTTTGCTGTTGTTATCTATGCTTAGTTGTTCCATTAATTCCCGTGTCCACAATCCCTTGTCATAACTACCTGTTACTTCTTGGTACCAATCCGGTATCAACACAGAAGTGGCTGCACAATGCCCGTCCTCATGGCACCATGACAATGCGTCGGCTGCAACATTCTCCTTCCCTTTTCTGTATTGAATCACAAACTCCAACCCCATCAACTTTGTCATTCCCTTTTCTCTACAAATTGGTGTTCAACTTCTGGTGAGTTAGAAATTTGAGGCTTTCGTGATCAGTTCTTATGATAAATTGTCCAACCTCCAAGTAATGCCTCCATTTTTCGACTGTCATAAGGACGATCAGTAGCTCCTTATCAAACGTACTTAGCCCTTGATGCCTTGGAGCCAAGGCTTAGCTCATAAAAGCCAAAGGTCGCCCATCTTGAGATAGAATAGCCCCCACACCTGTGCCACTCGCATTCGTCTCTAAGGTAAACGGTTTGTTGAAGTCAGGAATGCCGCGTATAGGCACCTCACTCATGGCCTGTTTAAGATTCCCAAATGTAGCTTATGCTCTTTCACTCCACTTAAAGTCGTTCTTCTTCAATAGGTCAGTTAATGGCTTGCTTATTACTCCATAATTTCTTACAAATCGCCTGTAATAACTGTCAATCCCAGGAATCCCCTTACTGATCTGACATTCCCTGGTTTAGGCCATGATAACATTGCCGATATCTTCTTAGGATTAGTGCTAACTCCAGCAATAGAGATCACATAGCCTAGGTACTCCACCTGCGTCTAAGTAAAGGCACATTTGGACTTTTTGATACACAGCTGATTGAGTCTAAGGACTTGAAATGCAGTTCTAAGGTGCTCTAGGTGTTGGGTGAAAGAGGGGCTATAGATTAGGATATCATCAAAGAATACCAAAACAAATTTGCGGAGGTAGGGAATATATGATTCATAAGGGCTTGGAAGGTTGCGGGAGCATTGGTTAAATCGAAAGGCATTACAATGAATTCATAATGCTAATGGTGAGTTCTAAAAGCGGTCTTAGGAATGTCAGTGGGGTACATCCGAATTTGGTGATATTCGAACCTTAAATCAAGTTTAGAAAATACTGAGGCATTAGTTAGTTCATTGAGTAGATCGTCAATGATAGGGACAGGGAATTTATTTTTAATGGTGATGTTGTTGAGCTGGTGGTAATCAATGCAGAAGCGTCAGGTTCCATCCTTTTTCTTAACTAAAAGGACGGGAGATGCAAAAGGACTTCTGCTAGGTCGGATCAAGGATTGATCGAGCATTTTGACCAGGGTTTCAATCTTGGTTTTAAGTTTAGGAGGGTACCTATATGATTGAATATTGATGGGTTCTGTATTTGGCTATAGGGAAATTTTGTGATCAAAGGGTCTCTTAGGGGGTAGGCTATTAGGTTCTACAAATAAGTCCCCAAACTCAATAAGTAGTGCATCAAGAGAAGACAATTCATGTACCTGCCATTGGCTGGTCGCGAGGATATTGTTGCCCATCAAACATTGGCCTCCTTGTTCTTCCTGATCAACATAAGCCTCTATGGTAAAAAGCTGTGCCACTTGGGACATCTTGCATTTCAGTAACTTGTGCAACCTTCTTCCTCTGATCAACTTGCACACCCCTGTCTCAACATTTCCATGCAACGTAATTCTCCTGTCTCCCTTCGCCAATGTAACCTCCATTTTGTTAAAGTCAAAGCTGATGGGACTGACCTCTCTCATCCAATCTACTCCCAACACTATTTGGCAGCCCCCTAATTTTAGTAATCTAAGATCAGCTTCGAAGGATTCCCCTTGCATTGTCCAACAAAATCTCAGACATGCCGACTTACTAAACACTCAACTTCCGTTAATCACTGTCACCGCCAATGGTTGAGTGTTGGATAACTTACACTTCATCTTCCTTGCAGTTCCCTCGTCAATGAAGCTATGTGTGCTCCCATTGTCGATCAACACCATGAGTGACCCCTTCGGTACCTTCCCTTCCACCTTGATTATTTTACTGCTAGCCACCCCTTTTATAGCATGAAAAGAGATGGTGCCATTGTCCTCCTCTTCTCCTTCCTCTTCGGCCACAAAATTTTTCTCCCCTGTATCATTCTCCACTTCACCACCTTCCAATAATAGCAATTGTTTGCCACAACGACGCTCGGGGTAGTACTTATCTCCGCATCTATAACACAATCCTGGAGGCCTCTTTGGCTTTATCACTCTTCCCCCTTGCTGCATCGCGTTAGTTGGTGGCAGCAATGCAGGTAGCTTCGGCGTCGGCCCCATTTTGTACATTTCTCTTATTGGTCATCTTCCCACCGTTGAGGCTGGAACGGATCCATGCCCCCTCGCTTGGGTCATCTGCACCTTCATTATTGCTTTTACATTCATCTCCTAAAGCAGAGCATTCTCTACTACTACTTGTGCCGTTCGGGGCCTAGTCATCTTCACTGCGGACCTTAACTCCTTGTTCAAACTGCTTAGAAAACTTGACACGAAGTAATCTTCGATCAAATAGGAATTGCGGCTCGGCATTTGGGACTTTAGCTCCTCGAATCGGAGCTAGTAGTCTTGCACCAAACCATTATGTTTCATCTGGTTAAATTCCTCCACGATGTCCATGGTTCTCTTCCCCCCGAACCGCTCACATATTCCCTTGACAAAATCCTCCCAATTACAATCTTCCCTCACTCGTGACTAGCCTTGGTACCACACATCCCCTACGTCATTCAAATATGCTATTGCCAGGCTGATCTTCTGGTCCTCAGCCACCCTATGTATCCCAAATAGTTTCTCACATCGGCATAACCATCAGCGAGGTTTCGCCTCATCAAACATCGGTAATTCTAATTTTGGTAGGGGAAAATTAGAATTCACCTAAGTTTTCGGTCTCCTTCCCATTGTGCTGTCTTCCAATACTGCCAGATCACCCTCCGCTTCCGACAAGCCAACCATTCTCCGGCTCATACTGATTCTTGGTAAGATTGGATCCGATCTTTCTCTCGGAGGAAAATCTGGAGATAGTCTAACCTAAGCCTGACTCCAAAACATAAGCATAAATTGATGCATCTGATCACGCAGCATATTGCTTTGCTCTATCATCTCTTCTCTGATTTGGTTGCACATATCCCCACGCAACCGATCTATTACCTCCTCCAATCTCCGATCGATCACCGAGCGTAATGACTCCTCCATTGATCCGACTCGAGCTTGGACATCCATCACCGTAGCTGACACTTGCTGAAGCTACAGTTTCATTTGCTTCATGCAAGTTCCATCCACCATTGCTATTGTCTACAATTCCTTGGGAGCCAGGAGCAGGAGCAAATGCTCTGATATCAATTGTCGTATCCTCTTGGATCCGACAGGGGTTCTTCTTATGAGAAAGTTTAGGGGGAATCAAAAGAGAAGGGAAAGAGAATGGAGAAGAATTGAGAGGGAGAGAATGGTAGAATTAGGGGGACAATTTCAATAGGAATCAATTCAAAAGTGTTTGATGCTTACAATTGTATTGGGTTGAGCTTTATATACTCGATTCCTAGCAGTTGGCGCCAACAGAATGGCCCCGTTACTGCATTCAATCTTCTATAGAATTCTAGTAATGACACCCGCCTCTCTTATTATGCATTTATTACAATAAGCTCGCCTAGGTACACGACATTCATATACTGAGATCTAATAATAGCTAAGAATACATCTCCTATGAATTCAATCAGTACCTAAATGAACATGGTATTATTCACCAAACCTCATGTCCCTACAATCCCTAACAAAATCGGGTAGTTGAGAGAAAGAACCGGCATCTTCTTGAGACAGTAAGAACCCTTATGTTTACTCAATCAGTTTCAAATGTCTATTGAGGAGAAGCTATCCTTATAGCAGCCTATCTCATCAATAGGCTCCCTTCAAAAATTCTGGAGTATAAAACTCTCTTGAATGTGTTGAATCCTTTTCTCACCATACCAAGGTTCTAAATTCTTTCTCCTAAGGTTTTTAGATGTACTGTTTTTGTACGCAAAAACCAGCTTACTCTATCCAAATTGGACCCAAAAACACTCAAGTGCATATTTGTTGGATACTCTCCTACTTAGCAAGGATATAAATGCTGTAACCCCACTAATCGAAAATTCATTCTCTCTTGTGATGTCTCTTTCATCGAGTATCAACCATTTTTTCAAGACACCCATCTGCAAGGAAGTACCTCCAGAACATAAGATATTTGGAGTACAATCATGACTATACCTAATTATTCCTCTCCTACTCCACTCATTGATCCATTACAAACCCATGTCCTTAATCCTGAAACACCTCAAATCATTCCTGAATCCAATTTTGATTCCATTCCTCCAGCCCTAAACCATCAAGGGGGAGAGAAAGATAACACCAAAATTCAAGAAGATGATCAAGTCCAAAATAAACCTCTACTAATGGTTTATTCAAGAAGGCCTTGTGATCTTAAGCCAACTAAATCATCTAATCTGGAAATAGGTCCAGAAAATGTGGCTGCAAGAGATATTGAGGTACAGGACAGATTCGAAGATGATCTAGGTATTCCAATTGCTCTAAGAAAAGGGGTAAGATCTTGTACAAAACATCCTATCTCAGATACTTAAGATTATCTTCTCAATACAGATCATTTATTGTCAACCTTGATAGTGTGGCTATTCCTAGAAATATTTATCAAGCACTACAAGATGAAAAATGGAAGGCAACAATCATGGAAGAAATGAAAGCCTTGGAAAAAAAATGATACATGGAAAATTATGGAACAACTAGAGGGAAAGAAAGTAGTAGGTAGCAAATGGGTATTCACTATGAAGTACAAATACGATGGGAGTATTAACAGGTACAAGGCAAGACTTTTAACTTAAGGATTCACTTTAACTTAGGGCTTGGACTATGAGAAAACATTTGCTCTAGTGGTTAAACTAAATTTCATCTGGGTTTTATTATCCTTGGCAATAAACCTAGACTAGAGACTACATCAATTGGATTAGGGGTGTGCAATCGGTTATAACCGAACCGAACCGCTCAAAAATTATGAACCAAATCGAACCGATCCAAACCAAATGCAATAACCGAACCAAACCGACTAACCAACCCCAATAAACCGAACTAATTGATCTAACCAAAACCTAAACCGTGCTAACCGAACTAAAAACAAACTAACCAAGAGACCGGCTTTGCTGTTGCTGCCGGCCACCTAGCTGGCCGGCAATTCCGATGATCAGAACCGATCATTGGATTCCCCCAACCACGGTGACCCACATACCCAAAAACTAAAAGCATCTAATGGTGGGATTTTAGTAGATCTAGGTTTCAAAATTTCAATGTAAAAGAGAAATAGAGTGCAAACTTACCGAAAAACCATCGGCTTCGTCTTCGTCTTCGTCTCCGGCCTTCGTCGTCTTCTTCGGCATCGGCGACGGCGACGGATGGTGGAGGGAGAGAGAACAGATGAAGAGATGAAGTCGAAGAGCCTTCGGCCAGTGCCTAATCTACGAAGCATCGAAGAGCCTTCATCTTCGCCTTCGCCTTCGCCTTCGCCTTCATCTTCATATTCACCAGATCTGTGAACTCGAAATCGAATCGAAGAGAAGATGAAATGCCGAGACGCGAGAGAGAGATAGAGAGAGAGAAGAACGAAGAACAAAGAAGATGAAATGTCGCGCCCGCGTGCGTGACTCGTGAGGGGGGGGGGGGCAGTTCGGTTCGCGTGAGGGGGGGGTTGTGGCCGGTTCGGTTCAAGTGAGTGAGGCTATTTGCTACAAGTTCGGTTCGGTTCGGTTTTTTGAGTATTTTTATCAAAATAACCGAACCGAACCGAATAACCGATTTTTAAACAAAAATATAACCAAACTGAACAGCTATTTTTGAAAAACCGAACCGAACCGACTGAACTTTTCGGTTCGGTTCGATTTAACCGAACTTTTGCTCACCCCTAAATTGGATATCAAAAATGTCTTCTTGAATGGAGAGCTGGAAGAGAGAATTTATATGAGAATACTACTAGGTTTTGAGAAAAATGACACAAGAGGGAAAGTATGCAAGCTAAAGAAATCACTATACGGTCTTAAACAATTTCCTAGAGGTTGGTTTAAGAGTTTTAGTGACACCTTACACGAGCTTGGATACAAGCAAGGGCAGGCAAATCACACTCTTTTAACCAAGATTGAAAAAGATGGAACGAGAACAATTTTGATAGTTTATGTAGATGATATCATCATCACGGGAGACGACAACCAAGAGATTGAGAAGTTAAAGCATCAACTGAGACAAGCTTTCGAGGTAAAAGAGTTGGGGGAATTAAGATACTTCCTTGGATTGGAAAGTGGCAAGAAGCAAGGAAGGCATCTTCATATCTCAAAGGAAATACATCCTAGATTTGCTAAGGGAAATAGACAAACTAGGGTGTAAACCAGCAAGTACTCCCCTAGAGCTTTATTGGAAGAATAAAGAAGAGAAAGAAGAATATCAGGTTGACAAAGGGAGATTATCAACGCTTAGTAGGAAAGCTTATCTATTTGTCTCACACAAGGCCAGGTAATGCCTGCTCATCAGCCAATTCATGCATTTACCAACTAAAAGACATCTTGAAGCAACTTACCATATTCTCAAGTATCTTAAAGGAACACCTAGAAAAAGGTGGTTGTTCAAGAAAAGTCATGATAGAGGAATTATTGGCTATGTAGATTTTGATTGGCAGGGTCTATTAAGGATAGTAGATCCACATCAGAGTATTGTACCAAGCTATGGAAAAACTTAGTAACTTGGAGGAGCAAGAAACAAGAAGTTGTTGCTCATAGCAGTGTGGAAGCTAAGTATCGAGCCATTACTCAAGGAAAATTTGTGAGATAATATGGATAGAAAGATTGATGAAAGATCTTTCTATGCCTATATCATCTCCTAAACTACTCTATAAGGATAACAAATCAACTATCAGCATTGTAAACAACCCATTGCAGTATGACCGGATGGAGCATGTCAGAATAGACAGGCATTTTTGTCAAGCAAGAGATGGAAGGAGGAGACATAAAACTCACTTATGTTCCTATTGAAGATCAAGAAACAGATATCCTAACTAAAGCCATGCAAAAACTAAAGTTTTGAATCACTTATAAGCAAGCTAGGAATGATTAACATTTATTCCTCAGATTGAGGGGGAGTGTTGGAGGAAGATAAGGGACCACAAAGGCCCGGGATTTCAATTTGGTGTAATCAGGAAACTCAACCTAAAAGATAAGGAAGAATAAGGATAATTCAGTCACAAGTTATCCAAATTCTTGTTGATCTAAATCTATAAAGTAGATAGCTAAAGTGTTGTAATCTACTCCTATAAAATAGGAGAATAGTTAGGAGAAAAGTTAGGAGGTTTTTAGCAGATTTTTTAGGACTTTTGTGTATAAATATTTGACAGATCAATGGAAGTTCATACGGTGGTTTGATTTGTTAATTCTTCTACCTAGTTTCTTCAATAATTGAAAATGATTATAATTTTTTCTTAATGTCCATTTTCTCAAATAGTTAAAAAAATTGTATTTTCCCCATGCCTTGCTACAGCCATCTTGGTGATGAAATTTATATTGCTCTAAGGAGAACAAATACCAGCACAGGAAACATACAATTCCACATGGACTTATTGACAAGCATTTCTCATAAAAAGTTGGCACATGACTCAAGTGCAAATCAACAAATATTTGTAATTACATCCATGAAAATATTTATCAATACCTAAAAAACTTGCTATAAGGCTATATATCAATGCAACAATGAAGAAAATCTAAAAAATTATAAAGAAGCGAAAAAGGTAGCAAAAAGAGTTGTTAGTGAAACAAGGTCAAAAGCATATGAGAATCTATATAAACGACTTGGTACAAAAGATGGAGAAATAGATATATATAAATTAGCTAAAGGAAGAAAAAGAAAAACAAGGGATCTAAACCAAGTGAAATTCATAAAAAATGAAAACCAAAATGTATTAGTGAATGAGGGAGCGATTAAGGAGAGATGGAAGGAGTATTTCACAAAATTATTCAATGATGGTGGGGACACAAGAGTTAGGTTGGGACATCTTAGTAACTCCAAAGGGAACGTGAGCTATACATTTTATCGACGCATAAGTTCAAATGAAATAAGGCAAGCATTAAAAAAGATGAAAAATCATAAGGCAGTGGGACCAGATAATATATCAATAGAAGCATGGAAATGCATGGGAAAGCATGGGAGAAGAGGGCATCTCTTGGCTAACGAAATTATTTAACACGATCCTTAAATCAAAAAAAATGTCAGATGAGTGGAGAAAGAGTACTTTGGTTCCTATATACAAGAATAAAAGTGATGTTCAAAACTGTAAAAATTACAGAGAAATTAAGTTAATGAGCCATACCATGAAATTCTGGGAGAGAGTAATAGAGTAGAGGCTTAGAAAAAAAATAGACGTTTCGAAAAATTAGTTTGGTTTCATGCCTAATAGGTTAACAATGGAAGCTATATACCTATTGAGACGTCTAATGGAAAGGTATCGGGATCATCAGAAGGATTTGCATATAGTGTTTATAGATCTAGAAAATGCCTATGATAGGGTCCCTAAAGAAGTATTATGGAGGGTTTTAGAGAATAAAGGAGTCTGAATAGCTTATATACAAGCCCTTAAGGACATGTAGCACGATGTAGAGACGAGTCAGAATATGCAGAGGGGATACTGAACTGTTTAAAATTACAATGGGACTGCATCAAGCTTCTGTGCTAAGTTCATACTTATTTGTTTTAGTAATGGATGAACTTACTAAACACATTCAGACAGAGGTGTCATGGTGTATGCTATTTGCAGATGACATAGTGTTGGTGGATGAAACAAAAGAGAGAGTGAACACTAAGTTTGAGTTGTGGAGAAATAACTTAGAATCTAAGGGATTTAAATTAAGTAGAAGGAAAACATAATATATGGAACGTAAATTTAGTAAGAATGCAAGAGTGGAGGATGTTATAATAAAATTAGAAGACCAAATCTTACAAAGAAAAGACTATTTTCGATATTTGGGATCAGTGATTCAAAAAGATGGAGAAATTCACGAGGATGTCATGCATAGAATTAAGGTAGGTTGGCTAAAATGGAGAAATACATTGGGAGTGTTATGTGATGGTAAAATCCTATTAAAATTGAAAGGAAAATTCTATAAGACAACTATAAGACTAGTGTTGTTGTATGGCTTAGAATGTTAGGCAGTAAACTAAAACGCGGCCTAAGCGGCCGCTGGCCGCCGCGATTATGGCCAAATCGGCCACCTTAGGTGCCTGCCCGGCTAATCGGTACCGGGCGGCGCCTAGGCGGCCAAGGCGGACGCCTAGCCGCGTGAACTGCCTGGCTGATTATAGCCTAATCAACCGCGTGAATGGATTAGTATAAATTTATTAGGGTTTTGTTTCCCCTTACCCGTTACCCCTTCTCTCTCGTCGATTTCCCCTTCTCTCTCGCGCGCACCGCCACCGACAATCTGTTGCAGAGTCGTCGTAGCCTCTCTCGTGCTCGCACGCCGCCACCGTCTCGTGCTTGCACGCTGTCGCCGTCGCCGTCGCCTTTCTCGTGCTTGCTCGCACATCTTCCTCACTCACCCTGCGCCTCATCTGGTAAGCAGTCAGCAAGCAGCAATTGTTGCCTCTCTCGCCAAGTGTTGTTCTTCCTTCGCCAAGTTTTGTTGCGTTGTTCTTCCCCCGCAAGTGTTGTATTTTGTTATTATGTCTTTATTTAATTCTATTATTTCTAATGCCTATAAATTATGTTTTACAAAGTCAAGAGTCTAAACTCTAAATTTAATAATCTATATTAATATTTCATAATCTTTGTTTAATTTATATATGTATTTGGGATAATATGAATTTTAATTTGTATGTACATTTAGAATAATATGAATTTTAATTTAAAAAATAGCAGTTTTTCTAGGCCCCAGCCTGGCGCCCGACTAGCGCCTAGCGCGTTTTAGAACACTGATGTTGGGCAGTCAAATACTAGCATGAGTAAAAGACGAGCGTAGCAGAGATGAAGATGCTAACATGGATGTGCAGCTATACAAGAAAAGATAAAATTAAAAATGAGGTTATTCGTAATAAGGTAGGAGTAGTGCCAATCGAGGAGAAGATGAGAAAGACTAGACTAAGATGGTTTGGTCATGTGAGAAGAAGACCAAGAGACGCTCCTGTGAGGAGAGTTGATGAAATGAAACAATTTGTCAAAAAAAAATGTAGAAGTAAACCCAAGAAGACTTTGAGAGAGACATTAAAGTTTGATATAAAGTGTATGGACCTAAATGAAGATATGACAAAAGACAAAAATATATGAAAGTCTAGAATTCATGTAGCCGACTCCACATAGTGGGATAAAGGCTGGATATGTTGTTGTTGTTGTTGTTAGGGGTGTGCATTCGGTTATAACCGAACCGAACTGGGCCAAAATACCTAACCGAACCGAACCAAACCTAGACATAAAACTGAACCGAACCGATCGAACCTATTCACTAACCGAAATAACCGAAACCGAACTAACCGAATTTAAATTTTTGATAACCGAACCGATATAATTGTCCAAAAAAACGAACCGATTAGCATAATAACCGACCATAACTAATATAGCGAACTAAAAATAAGCTACCTATCCATATTCAAATACAATAAACTGAACACACAACATTCAAACACACAACATCAATCAATCTAAACACACATATATGAATATACATACACAGCATCCATCCACAACATCAATCTAAACATCAACGCCTTTGCATCCAAATCTAAAATTGAAGGAAAATTGGATAAATTTCATTCATGAATATGCACTGTACAACTATATATATACAACTATATATATACACACATACATGTACCTGTTAACCTTCAACTCTGAATCGATCAAGGAATTGAAGCGGACGGAAGCTTGGATACTGTCTCTCTTCTCTCCCTCTGTACTCTGAACATGATTGCTCCAGAGAAAGGGATGAAGGGGCGACGGCGACGGTGTCGGGTCTATGGATCTCAACTGTTGGTGTCGATGAGGTGGGGTGGGTGACTATTCAGAAGCCGACGACGACAGCAATTAGTTTCGAAGGCGAGGGCGAGGGTAAGGGACTTAGGGTTTCGATTCTCTCGCCCTCGCCCTCGCCCTCGCCCTCGAAACTAAGGGACTTAGGGTTTCGATTCGAGGGTGAGGGACTTAGGGTTTCGATTTGCTCAACCTCGCCCTCGTCATCGCCCTCGAAACTAAGGGACTTAGGGTTTCGATTTGGGTGCTGGGCTGGGTGCTGGGGGGCGATGGGAGTTGGGTTGGGGGGTTGAGATCAGTTCGATCTTTGTTTTTTTTTGGGGGGGGGGGGGGGTGGGGGGTGCCGCGGGCGGGGAACCGAACCAATTACCCGATTTTTTAGAAAATTAGTAACCGAACCAAACTGTTTATCAAGAATAACCAAACCGAACCGACTGAACCGATCGGTTCGGTTAGTTCAGGTTACCCGAATTTTTGCACACCCCTAGTTGTACCTTTCTTTTACATTTCAAAATATTCATGTTTCATTAGAAAATAAAAATATATTTAATAAATAAAAAAGACAGTCCTAATAGATATGTTGGAAAGCTTAATCCATAAATAGATTAAAAATTTGGTGTTTAGAATTTTGAAAATTGTTAAAGGCTAAACTTAAACAATAAAGGTTTAATAGATACAAATTAAATCCATTTTAAGAATAAACTAATATACATATATATATATATATTGCATTCAGAGTTAATTTTGTTCTAAAAGGCAATGTACTTTTTCTTTCAGTAAGTAGTGGTACATGTTTCACCAGACTGTTTGAAGAGTGTTTAGTTCAGAAATTGGAAAAGAAATCGTAGGATGCATGCATGTCCAATAAATGTCGTAAAGCCTTGGGCAAATTTTTGTCTTAGATGTATTTGACATCGATGCAGCACATTCTTGGCCATGCTCATTACTGTTACTTGTACTCTGTTGAAATTTCATAATTGAACCATTTTTTAATGTGTGATCATGGATTAAAAATAAGTAATCCAAGACTCTATTGTAACATGCTTCAGCAGCTTAATGAAATGCTGTTATTTTTTTCTCTCCAAGGAATTTAGAACTTACATTTGTTGATTTGCGATCTCTGTCAGAGTTCAGACTATTTCGAGTTGACATCTCATGGTTCTTTTTTTTTTGTGTTTTTCACTAAACATCTTTAACAACTTCCATTTATTTGTTATGATACTGATTGAAGAAGAATCCTTTATCAAGGGTTCCCACAACGCTCTTTATGTTCCATTGATATGAATAGATGTCTTCGGACAAGTTATGTTTGCAGAAGATTCAGTATTTTTTATGTGCAGTAATAGCATCTCTGAACTTCTGGTCTATTGTACCTTGAGCACTTCTGTGAATTGGGACCAAGTGGCTATTACTTTTTCTTAAGCACCTATTGAATTTCTATCAAGGTGGCAACTGATGAGTGATGTTCGGATAGACAATTGTATCCATCTCCAATGCATCATACTTGGAAAGTTAGAATGTATATGCATGTGTATTTAGTTATATCAAGGCAATAGAGCACATTAAATGTGCAGATATGCATTTTTCTCTGTTCTCCCCCTTTCTTTTCCTTTCTGGTGTATTGATATTTGCTTGTTTTCTTCAGGAGGCTCACAAGAGGAGAAACAACTGGCTACCACCTCCATGGGCTATCTTGGCAATGGTTGTACTTGGGTTTAATGAATTCATGCTTCTTTTAAGGTAATTACATATAGTATAGCAAGGAAAATTTTACATCCACTCCTGGAGGCAAACACACGTCTCTGAAGGCCCTTTTAGCTTAACTACTGATATTACTGTGTTTGGCTGGTTCTTTTCGCTAACGGTTTATATTTTACTAAAACAGGAACCCTCTTTACCTTATGGTCTTATTTGTCGTTGCCTTACTCGCAAAAGCCATATGGGTACAAATGGACATTGCTGGAGAGTTTCGTTATGGCACTGTGAGTAAAAATATCTTATGATTCTTCTACCTATTTCTCCCTTCATTGCAAAATATTTGTCTCCTATAGGAACTCAGAGATGTGTAAATCATAGCGTTCTGTCTCTCATCCATGCATCGATCCTTGTTTTTATGTGACAGCCTTATGTTAAATCAGTTACTAGCTGGGTTCTGGAGCTTAAATTTTTTCTTCTTACTACTTTATTATTATTTTTTGTTTTCTAGTCCTATTTTATTTGTTTTCAAGAAGCATGAACGTGGTCATCTAAAGAACAGAAAAAAAGATGCATGAATGTGTTATGCAGCAAGCATACAACATGGCAAGGATCTGGATGAAGCAAGTTTCAAAAAATATGGAAATAAGACCATGGGACATGGAACAAACAAATAAATAAATATACATATATGTTTTATATAACAACAATCAAAAGCCTTAATCCCACTAGGCATAACATAATTGTGAATATTGTATTAGACAAGAGACTGTATTTGTCATTATTCATTAGTAAAATACAGTACTGGTACTAGACTCTGGGAAATCCTTAAACATGATATATAATATAATGGCCTTTCTCAGTGGGATTAACTGATTAAGACGTTATTTTTTTATTTGTAATACTAATATTTTTGATATTTCTATGTTATATATTACTTATTATTAGTAAAATTTAGATTTTCACTCTCTAATATGTTTATTCATATTAATACAAATACAATTAATATTGATTTTGGTTGGACTGAAAACTCATTTTTTTTATTTGGGAAAACAATGAAAATGTGGAAAACAGTGGAAAAACATTCTAAAAATGTTTTTTAACAGCCAATATAAATTTAAAAATCTGAAAATTGAATTTTTTGATATTCTATTTGGAAATTTTCTCATTTAATTATGTTTTCTAGCTTTCTGTTTCTTCAGAAAAATTTTCTAGAAACAGGGCCCTTTTTTAACTGATGTGGCCCCCAAAATATACCGTACATTCTCTATCTTTTATGGATAATGCTGGCCTAAACAGTAATAAATGCACCTTGTTATCAAACAAAATGCATTTATTACATCTTGCTTTTAGTTTCTAAATAATTTTATTAGTTGATTAAATTGTTCAAAACTTGATGCATTTATCATCAGCCAATAGAATTGCCTAAAGGTTGAAAACAAGGTGTATTTATTTGTCTGGAAACAGGGTACATTCATTGCCGCTTAACCATTGCCCTAATTCATCAGCCAATAGAATTGTCTAGAGGTTGAAAACAAGGTGTGTTTATTCGTCCGAAAACATGGTACATTTATTGCCGCTTAGGGCAATAGTTAGAAACTAAAAACAAGGTGCAATAAATGCACTTTGTCTGAAAATAAGTTGAATTTAGATGGGATTATGAACAAAAGGTCCTAGTAACGTAAGAGTACTTAAAACTGTAATGTCTAGAGGAGGGATTAGTGGATAACTCTACATTGTTTCTCACTGCTTTTAAAGTTATGTTCTTTATGCTTCTCAGTAGAGTATGCTCCAGCCATGATGATCAAGAATTAGATTACTTGTCTCATATGTTTCTAGGAGATGGACAAATGTGTTTCTTAGTGCCTTATCCTATTCGTGTTCTAAAAATCCAAAAGGATACTCCAAATCAAGTCCACATGCTGCCCCAGTGGTGTTTATTTAACAAGGGCGTGACAATTTCCTCTGACACTAAAATTTGAAAATTACCCCTCCCCCACAAAGAGAGAAAGAGTAAAAATGGTACAAGGTTACATTGGCTATCAATCAAATGAGATGGTAGAGATGGTAATCTTTTGGCTGTCTCAGAGTGGACTAAAGATAGATTGTAGGGACTGTTAAACGAACAACTGATGTGTTATCCTAATATCCTTGCTGGTCATGATTTGGTTGCTCTTTTGATTGACCCTTGCTCACGGAGGCTTTATCACAGGAGTTATCTTTGTGTACATTAGTCAAATCTCATCCCTTCTCTTTTATTGGCAGCTAGCTGGACTTATGTCCATCTCCTCAAGGTTTTTTCCCACCGTCATAAACCTCCTGAAGCGACTCGCAGAAGAGGCTCAAGGGCATCCAACTCCTGAAGCACCGAGAGCAACTCATTCTCTGAGTTCCCATAGTTTTAGAAGTCAAACGCCCCAGCCAAGTTCAGTTCCCGTTTCATCTGTATCATCCAATTCTTCATCGAGTGAAAGTGGCTATGAATACTCGAGCCCTCAGCTGTCTCACAGGCGCGTTACAAATATTCAACAACCAGAGTTTTCATGATCGCGAGCTGAGCCACTCCATTGTGTAATCACCTTCTCTCTATGTTGTGGGTTTTCCTTTTCTTGTCTGTTTGGGAGGCAGGCCAAGAGGGGAGAGAAAAGGGCTTGAAATGTGATGTGATTTCCTGTGCAAGAATTAAGATAATTTTGTACGGAGGGCCTAGGCTGGTTCTATCATCACTTCGATGAAGAAGAACGAGATACTGTGTCAGGGATATGGACCTTTATTTACCTATGTAAGTACTTCGAATGTAAATTTTCAGATGCAATAAAACGTGATTATGTATGCATCAAGAGGACTGAATTATCTAACATTGCTTCGCATAAATAAACCTTTGAAAGCTGCTCGTGGGTCATAAGCCATAACTTGCTCAACCTGGTGGAACCAGATTTGAACGTGCATGGTGTAAATTTTCGTACATTTTCAAAGAGCTGTCTAATGATTTGAGGCAGCAAGGAGTTGTTGGCAAATGGAGTGAATGACTGTCCATATGTAAACTTCAATGCTCCAAGACAATGCAATTCTAGATGTGTCGAGATGAATATGAGAAGTTATTATTACTGGATGATATTTGCATGGGAAAATATGAAGTTCATGTTGGGGGTTCCATAAGCATATATGATAGCTAGAATGTCACAAGAAAATGATATTAAATGTAGCTGTAGTTTCTTGGAGGAATTTTATGGTCATCCTATTGCATTGAGACATGCTTTCTTTATTTAACGATCTATGGTTCCTTATCTCATGTATCATTAAAAGGATATGGATTCATCTCCAGTAGTTCTGTATTAGCTATAAACTTGTTTGGTATTGTTAGTGCTTTTAAAGCATAACTGTGTTTTTAAAAATGTTTTTAATAACTGCATTTACATGTCTAAAGAAGCAAATTAAGTTACTTAAAAGTAGAAGCAAAGAATCTTTTCCTTTTATAAAAAAACCGAAGTAGCATATGGTGAGAAACATTTATTTCTTGCTTATAATGTTAATGAACATAATATCACACAATTATCAAATTCTAAACCCTAATTCATCTTGCTTATCCGTTTTCCTTTCCTTTAAAATAATCTTATTTATAAATATAATATAATCAAATCATATTTATTTAAATTTCAATAGTAAAATATAAATAAGAGCATAAATAAGACCTGCTCTGAGAATAGATGGCCAAGACGATTGCTTAGAGTCCTCCAATCATATAAGACGCCCCAAAAATTAAGTTCAAGTTTTTAATATATATTTTAAATATATAATAAATACATATTAAATTACATAATTTACATCAATTTTATTTGAATTTAATTGATAAGAGTGGTGAATTATAAATTTTTTAGGTCATTAGTTCAAGTCACTTCACCAATTTGATTTTTTTACATTTTAATATTTTTTAAACAATAAAAACCAATCCCACAAATTTTGTAAAAAAAATTAATGGATTAGTGAATTTTTTTTACATTTTAATATTTGCTAAATAATAAATACCAATTTCACAAATTTTGAAAGAAAAATTAATGTTTTAATGAATTTTTCTATATTTTAATATTTTTTAAACAATAAATATCATTTTTGTATCAAAATTTTGTAAAAAAAATTAATACTTTAGTCATTAGACTTTGAAAATTTTTAATTAAATTTTTTAAACTTGAAAATTAATTATATAAACCGTTAATATCATATTCGATCTAAAGTCTTTAAAATCTAATGTTCCAATAAAATTTTGGTTTATAGGCTTGCTTAGGCCCCCAAAATTTTAGGACCGGCCTGCAAGCAAGATTAATATTAGTCGGTTCCCTCCTTTAATAGACAAAAGTGAAATAAGATTTTAATGCAAAGCAACCATATGCTCCACTAAATCTTGTACAAGATTACACTCAAGAGACATCTTAGAAGCCTGTCATCTCAGAGATCTACACATAAGAAAATTATGATCCAAGATCATACGCCAACCTCATGGTGTTACCTTAGATTGGAGAAAGTCTTTTCTTGTGTGCACCTAGGGTAGGGAAGATAAACCCGACCAGTCAGCTGATTATGTGCCAGGGCAATAGAAATGCATTGAGAAGCAGCTCCCTGTAATTCTAGTTCAGCCTATTTATTTGTCTGTTCTGCAATAGAAGCAGATTCCAAATCTTCAGGTGCCACAGGCTGGTGCAGCTGCAAACAGGAAACAAGAAAGCAAAGTAAGGATGCCTTCTATGGCATATTGGCGATATCTCTTAATGTGATCCTCAAGCTAGTGTATGCCAACCAACAACACAATATTAGCATATTGGTTATTGGGTTGAGGTATGAACTAGGGGTTCTCTGAGGTCCATATCCTTTACAGGTACAGTCAATCTTTACTTGTCAGTCAATATGTGGCAAACCAGAAATTGTGGACCTAAAACTTCGACCCAATAAGAAAAATTGTCAAGTTTATACCAAATACCAATATCACATATAGCCAACAGGTGTATCTTTTTCTCGGTAATAGCCAATGGGTAGATCATCCACCTTGGTTCACAATCTCTTCAAACAACCCTCCAAAAACCTTCCAAGAAGTATACTATATGGCCTACATTTCACTCTTAGATGAAGATTTAATTTCAAGTCAAAGTAGAATAATATTTGCACACAATTCATGAGCCTTTTTTTGGTTCGACAGAAGTATTATTTAGGTTTGTGAATAGGCCAAGTTTTCATTTGGTTGGTTCCTTGTAATTTAAAGCCCATTTACATATGAGGCTCTCTAGAAAGCAACAATAACATTGTTGCAATATTTCCATACCCAAAAAATTTGACTTTGTATGCCTTTTAATCAAGTAAATTATTAAGATAGACCTAAGAATAAGTGTATAATTCATTTTCTTTCCAAAAGCACATCTCAAGCAAAAACTTACAGCTTTAGCAATAGTCAGAAAGTGAAAAGAACGCAAGAAAGCATCATCTTGTGAGGGAAGACTGTCATGATTCCAATATGTTATACTTTGAAACTTTGCATTCATTTCCCAGTTTGAGTTTTCTTCAAGCTGATCAGAAACTTTCCTTTTGCCAAGACTCTTCTTCTTGCCAATGACAAAGCCTGGACACCAATGATCACAAGTATAAAGAAAACAGAGAAAAGGAAAGGGGAAAAAACAGAGATAAAAGATGTATAGGCTTCCTTCATAAGACTTTCGAGTCAATCCTTACAAACAGATTTTACATCCTCACAAAAAAATAATCAGATTGTCCAAAACAATTAAGGATGAAAGCTTATGCATGTTTTCACATTCAAATGCATATAGTGCAAATTAGTACATGCACAGTACTCCAGTAAAACGTTTCAAAAGGTAGCAGCCTGGATAATAATCAAATTAAATGCAATCAAATTCTTTCTGCTCAGCATATATGTATTTAAGTACATTGGTCATGGGTAATTACTAAGGACATGTTTCAAAAATAATTTTCCTTGGTTTCTTAAGGATTAGGCCATAGTTACCTAATACGCCCCACCCCCCCGAGCACCGCGTTCCAGTATGCGCACACTGGAACGCGGTGCATTTGCATCTTGGAACGCTTGGGGACCCGTCCCAGTTCTCCGGTAATGAAGACCCGGGTCCCTGCTGCCATCTTCTTCCTCTCTCCGCACCGATATTGTCTTCTTCCTTTCTCTCTGCAACAGCCCTTCCTTTCTCTCTACAACAGCTCATGGTTTTTGTCAAAAAGGGGAAGCAGCGACGAGGATCAAACTATATAAGTTCTGAAGAGAGGTTGAAACAAGTTCTCCACCGTTCGAGCTTCTCATCTCCAAATAAAGGTGACTACAGAATATTGATGACGATGGACAACAAATCGTTGAAGCTTCTTCAACGATGGAGTACTTCAAGTTGCAGAAGATGAAGATGAGGTTTCCTTCTTCCACTGTGAGGCTTCAAGTTGCAGTAGCTGGTGGGTCTACTGTACAGAGAGGCACAACCACCTCTCGTGAGTTGTGCTTCACTTTTTGACTTTTTGGCTAAAGTTTTTATTGGGACTCCACATCCCATAATTCCCATTGTACTTTCTAGAAATACACATGGGAATTGCACATTAAAATAACATCAAATATAAAGTTTATAAATTAAATAAAAAAGAATAAAATTTATTCTATAAAATAATATCAAATATAAAATATTGTTTAATGTCTTCATGAATCTTATTGATCTTGTTTGATGTCTTCATTGTTTTCAATCCTAAACTCCTAAGTCCTAACTTATAATCCCAATTCCCATGTAAGTTTCATCATTTCTCTATTTTAAGAATTTTAATCATTTGTATTAGTTCCTATTTCCTAATTTATATGGTCAAAAAATCTAAAATATTTTTTAAAAAATTTATATATTCATCGGCGTTCCACTTTGGCGCACCAAAGCGTACCATGACCCCAAGTGGCGAACCGATGAAACCTACCCTCCACGTACCGTGTCCCGGAAAAAGTGGTGTACCACATCCCCGTACCGCGTTTCACGTACCAAACGTTCCACAAACCAGGTAACTATGGATTAGAACATTAAGTCTCTTGCATAACCCCTGATGTTTTTAACCACTGCTACAGTGCACTTTTAGATGTTTGTCACGATCACAAGCAAGTGGAAACATTTTCAAATAAAGTAGGGTATTATCTCGAACATCGCAATTTCCCAGATGCCAGTGCCAATTCACAGATATCTTTGAACTGTAGCTTCACATCATTGCTTCTTTGCCTTAGAGCATCTCCAATGTTAGACACCAAATTGACTGCCAATTTGGTGTCCAACAATGATTTACACCAAAAATTTTAACACCATTTTAGTGTTGTCTCCCTAAGAAACACAGCAAAGGTAGTGCTTGGAGAGACAAATGGTAGAGCCCCTAACCTTAAGGAGTCTTTGTGGTGGAATGAAGAAGTGCAATTG
Organism: Diospyros lotus; assembly: GCF_014633365.1. Lineage (NCBI taxonomy): Eukaryota > Viridiplantae > Streptophyta > Magnoliopsida > Ericales > Ebenaceae > Diospyros > Diospyros lotus. The sequence goes on from NC_068345.1 coordinate 35,310,921, forward strand.
AAAATTAAAAATAAGAAAAATTGCTATAAGGCTGTATATCAGTGCAACAATGAAGAAAATCAAAAAAATTATAAAGAATCAAAAAAGGCAGCAAAAAAAAGCTGTTAGTGAAGCAAGGTCAAAAGCATACGAGAATCTATATAAACGACTTGATACAAAAGATGGAAAAATGGATATATATAAATTAACTAAAGCAAAAGAAAGAAAAACAAGGGATTTAAATCAAGTGAAGTGCATAAAAGATGAAAATCAAGATGTATTAGTGAATGAGGGAGTGATTAAGGAGAGATAGAAGGAGTATTTCACAAAATTATTCAATGATGATGGCGATACAAGAGTTAGGTTGGGACATCTTAGTAACTCCGAAGGGAACGTGAACTATACATTTTATCGACGCATAAGTCCAAATGAAATAAGGCAAGCATTAAAAAAGATGAAAAATCATAAGGCGATGGGACCGGATAATATACCAATAGAAGCATGAAAATGCATGGGAGAAGAGGGTATCTTCTGGCTAACGAAATTATTTAACGCGATTCTTAAATCAAAAAAGATGCCAGATGAGTGAAGGAATAGTACTTTGGTCCCTATATACAAAAACAAAGGAGATGTTCAAAACTATGAAAATTATAGAGGAATTAAGTTAATGAGCCATACCATGAAACTCTGGGAGAGAGTAATAGAGCAGAGGCTCAAAAAAGAAACAGAGGTCTCAGAAAATTAGTTTGGTTTCATGCCGGATAGATCAACAATGGAAGTTATATACCTACTAAGACGCCTAATGGAAAGGTATCGGGATCATCAGAAGGACCTACATATGGTATTTATAGATCTAGAAAGGGCCTATGATAGGGTCCCTAGAGAAGTATTATGGAGGGTTTTAGAGAAGAAAGGAGTCCGAATAGCCTATATACAAGCCCTCAAGGACATGTATCATGGTGCAGAGACAAGGGTCAGAACATGCGAAGGAGATACTGAACCATTTAAAATTACAATAGGATTGCATCAAGGTTCTGCACTAAGTTCATACTTATTTGCTTTAGTAATGGATGAACTCACTAAAGATATCCAGACAGAAGTGCCATGATGTATGCTATTTGCAGACGACATAGTGTTGGTGGATGAAACAAAAGAATGAGTGAACACTAAGCTTGAGTTATGGAGAAACAATTTAGAATCTAAGGGATTTAAATTAAGCAGAAAGAAAACAGAATATATGGAATGTAAATTTAGTAAGAATGCAAGAGTGGAGGATGTTATAATAAAATTGGAAGACCAAATCTTACAAAGAAAAAACCATTTTCGATATTTGGGATCAGTAATTCAAAAAGATGGAGAAATTCACGAGGATGTCACACATAGAATTAAGGCAGGTTGGCTAAAATGGAGAAATGCATCGGGAGTGTTATGTGATGATAAAATCCCATTAAAATTGAAAGGAAAATTCTATAGGACAGTTATAAGACCAGTTTTGTTGTACGGCTCAGAATGTTGGGCAGTCAAATACCAATATGAGCAAAAGACGAGTGTAGCGGAGATGAGGATGTTAAGATGGATGTACGGCCATACAAGAAAAGATAAAATTAGAAATGAAATTATTCGTAATAAGATAGGAGTAGTGCCAATAGAGGAGAAGATGAGAGAGACTAGACTAAGATGGTTTGGTCATGTGAAAAGGAGACCAAGAGACGCTCCTATGAAAAGAGTTGATGAAATGGAACAATTAATCAAAAAAAGAGGTAGAGGCAGACCTAAGAAGACTTTGAGGGAAACATTAAAGTTTAATATGAAATGTATGGATCTCAATGAAGATATAACAAAAGATAAAAATACATAGAAGTCTAGAATTCATATAGCCAACCCCACATAGTGGGATAAAGGCTGGATATGTTGTTGTTGTTGTTGTTTAGTGTTGTCTCCAATGTGTAACACCAAATTGCTGTAAAAGAGAATCTTTAAAGAATATTCTATAAATAAATATTAATAGTATAATATAATTAAAAATAATTAGTCATATTTTATAAAAAATTATAGTCATAATTTTTTTTTCAAAATATGTTATTCTAATTATTTTTTTTACTAAATTTTTAATTAATTATTTTCACCTAACTTTTATCAAACTAATTGTTTATCCACCTAATTATTTATCCATCTCATTTTTCAACTAATATTTTAAATCAAAGAAACTATTTTTCCCATAAATATTTTTTTCACTTAATATTTCAATTAATTTTCTTATCTTCTTTTATCCACATATTTTTTTCCTATTCATTTCACAACTAACTTTATTACATAACACTAACTTTTATCTAATGTACGATGACCTACCTTTCATTAAGTTTTTTTTTTCTATTATAAAAGGCAACACACTACCATCTATTTCATCATCAACCTTCCACAAAAGTGAGAGAGAATTCATTTGGCATTTATCTTCCAAATGAGTTTCAAAGCCGGTCCATCTCATGTGTCCTCTTCATCTTCATCCTCAAATCCTGAAGATGAACTTGATCTAACTGTAGCAATTTACGCACAAACCCAAGCGTTTAATGCACAACAAGGAGCATTAATGAATGTGTATGCTAACAACAATCTCATCATGGCTTATCTCAATCAAGAAGACAACAACCAAGCAAGTCATGGAGGCTCGATTCCTAGTCATAGAGTGATCTATCATGGGCGAGCAAATGCTGAATGTAATCTCTGGGCTGACTATTTTTCAGAGAACCCACAGTATAATGAATCAATGTTCCGTAGACGATTTTAAATGGTTCGAAGTTTATTCCTGCGTATTGTCAACGTTGTCGAAAGTCATGATAACTACTTTGGCGTGATGGCTTTGGCAAACTTGGATTGTCTAGTTTGTAAAAAATAACAACTGTGTTCCAAATGCTAGCATACGGTGCACCGGCTAATTCTACTGACGAGTACATTAAAATCGCAGAGTCTACAACAATTGAAAGCATGAAGAGATTTTGTCGAGGTATTTGGAGAGCATTACCTAAGATCACCTAACGCTAATGACGTTGCTAGGTTGCTCTAAATAGGTGAGAAACGTGGGTTTCCAGAAATGCTAGGGAGTCTAGACTGTATGCATTGGAGTTGAAAAAATTATCCAACGGCTTGGGCAGGACAGTACAGTGGACGTAGTGGATCTCCAACTATTATTCTTGAGGCTGTTGCTGATTATGATCTTTGGATATGGCATGCATATTTTGGTTTGCCCGGTTCCAACAATGACATTAATGTGTTAGAGGCATCTCATTTATTTGCAAACATCGCTCAAAGTATAGCTCCTCCGACTTATTATGTCATTCAAGGAAAAGAGTACAACATGGGTTATTACTTAGCCGATGGTATATACCCTAAATGGTCTACTCTTGTACAAACTATTCATGATCCCCGAGGTCCCCAAAAAAAATTATTCGCTATGAAACAAGAAGCATGCAAAAAGGACGTAGAACGCGTATTTGGAGTTCTTCAGTCACGGTTTGCAATAATCAAGGGACCAGCATGTTTTTGGAATAAACATGTATTGCATGATATAATGTCCGCATGCATCATAATGCATAATATGATCATTGAGGATGAACGTGATGTGCATGCAGACATCTCAAATTGGAGGGAAACACCGACCCCTGAAGTTGATATAGTGGTAGATGAAACGACTCGATTTCAACAATTTCTTGCTCGGCATAAGCAAATCAAAGATAAGGAAGCTCACCTCGCATTCCGTAATACATTAATTGAACATTTGTGGGAGTTACATGGTAATAATAATAGTGAATAATTATTATTCACCAATTATCTATGATATAATGTTGGGGATATGATTAGTGGTTAATTTTGTTATAATTATAACCTCTGTTTTGATTTTAAATTAGTTTAATTGAATAGTTATGTATAATATATATATATATAATATATTATATTATAATAAACATGTAAATATAATATATATATTATAACATAATATATATACTCAATGGAGTGCATGCATGGAGCATTTATATAATATATAAGTATATAATATACCATATAATATATCATATAAATATATACATAATATATAATTTAATAACACTTAATTGTTTTCTTGTAGGCATGAAGAAGGTGGGCTTGGAGACTCAAATTGGATTGAAGAATTAAAGCCCATAAAGAATTAAAGATATCATTTGAAGAAGGCCCAAGCATTATTTTTAATCCTAATGAAGATAAAATACCTAATTGTAAAAATTTATTTTTAAATATTTGTTTTGTGAGTGCTTTATTAGGTGTGTTTTTTAGCTAAAATCTATTTAACTATTAGGTGTGCATTATAGCTAAAATCCATTTAACTTTAAGAGTGTTTTATTAGGTGTGTATTTTAGCTAAAATCTATTTAATATTAGGTGTGTATTATAGCTAAAATCCATTTAACTTTAAGTGTGTGAGTGCCCATTAGATATAATTATGTTTAGTTGAATAATTAAAATTGTGTTATTTGTATTGCATCTTGTGGGCTATAAATAGCTTACTTGATTGCATTTGTAAGGGTGATTATTATTCTTAAATCAAAACTTAGTTATTTTCTTAGAATTCTCTCTTTGAGAATTGCCTTTGTTCTTTCTTATTTTCTCAATTATTTTCTCTTGTGATCTTACTTCATTTCTTTTTTCTTTTAAATTCTTATATCATTTATTGTTACTTTATTATTCACTGCCTAAATGGCCGATTAATTTATGCCTTTAAATTTCTGCAATTTTAATTCTTGTCTTTTAATTATCCACCGCCTAAATAGCCGATTAGTTTATGCCTTTAAATTTCTGTTATTTAAATTTTGTTATTTAAATTACGCCATTTAAATTCCTGTCAATTAACTTTCAAATAAAGATGAGTAGCTAAATCTAATCTTGGGTTAAGGCAAGGACAGTGTCCAACGCCAATAATTCCCAAAGAAAGCTGCGCTTAAAATAAGTAACATTAATTTAAATTTCAGTATGAGTGTGTATTAATTATTGAGAAATCACTAGGTTTGGATTGGAGCGTAAGCCTAACTTAGAGCTTTCATGCCATGTATGGGAGTTACTAGAACTGGAAACGCTATCATACCTAAACCCGGATGATTAATTTAGTTATTTTGTGTATTAATTGCAATTAAATTTATGGTAATTGCTTAAACTAGAATCCTGCATATCATGTATGGGGATTGTTTAAACTAGAACTATCATCATCTCTAATTGCATTTAATAACAAACCCTCATATCTGAAATTAAATTAATGTTGCTAATCTTTTCTGCTAAAAATTGGGAATCAACGGGTTGGTGCTGAAATTGTCTTAACCCAAGTACTATCCAATTTTATATTCTCACGTTCAGTATTTATTTCAATTTCTGCCTTATTTTATTTCATAGTATATGTTGTCTAAAAAACCATAAAAAAACCTTGTTGCCAATTTGTCTAAATGCGTGTGCGTGTGTGTGACATTCTTTTTCTTTTGCCATAAATAAATCTCTCAGTGGACGACCTGGACTCATCTAGAAAATATAAATTTAAATTTGTACTATAACTGCACTCGTGCACTCGTACACTGACGAGTATAAACCTCTCACCAAAATAAAAAAAAAATATATAAAAGTTTTAATGTGTTTTTATTGTGTTTTAATTGCAGGGTGAGAGTGCAGCCAGGATATCTTATCCACTTTTCTTTATGTAATTTACTTCTCATTAATAAAGTATGCTTATTTTAAATAATTTTTTTTTCTTTATGTAATTTACTTCTCATTAATAAAGTATGTTTATTTTAAATAAAGCAAGATCTCATCTCAACCATTTGATGAAAAGTGATTTAATTTAAACCGTTAATAGTATCCTTATCTCTTCCACACTCTATCCAAGACATGACACAAAAATAAAACAAGATCTCATCTCAACCATTGGATAAAAAGTGAATTAATCTAAACTGTTAATGATATCTTTATCTCTTCCACACTCTGTCTGTGTCATGTCTTGGACAGAGTGTGGAAGAGATAAAGATACCATTAACAGTTTAGATTAATTCACTTTTCATCCAATGGTTAAGATAAGATCTTACTTTATTTTTGTGTCATGTCTTGGATAAAGTGTGAAAGAGATAAGGATACTATTAACGATTTAAATTAAATCACTTTTCATCAAATGGTTGAGATGAGATCTTGCTTTATTTAAAATAAACATACTTTATTAATGAGAAGTAAATTACATAAAAAAAATGAAATTATTTAAAATAAGCATACTTTATTAATGAGAAGTAAATTACATAAAGAAAAGTGGATAAGATATCCCCAACATTACATCATAAATAATGGGTGAATAATAATTATTCACTATTATTATTACCATGTAACTCCCACAAATGTTCAATTAATATATTACAGAGTGCGAGGTGAGCTTTCTTATCTTTGATTTCCTTATGCCGAGCAAGAAATTGTTGCAATCGAGTCGTTTCATCTACCACTATATCAACTTTAGGGGTCGGTGTTTCCCTCTAATTTGAGATGTCTGCATGCACATCAAGTTCATCCTCAATGATCATATTATGCATTATGATGCATGCAAACATTATATCATACAATACATGTTTATTCCAAAAACGTGTTGGTCCCTTGATTATTGCAAACTGTGACTGAAGAACTCCAAATGCGCGTTCTACGTCCTTTCTGCATGCTTCTTGTTTCATAGCAAATAATTTTTTTTTTGGACCCTGGGAATCATGAATAGTTTGTACAAGAGTAGACCATTTAGGGTATATACCATCGGCTAAGTAAAAACCCATGTTGTACTCTTTTCCTTGAATGACATAATAAGCTGGAGGAGCTATACCTTGAGCGATGTTTGCAAATAAATGAGATGCCTCCAACACATTAATGTCATTGTTGGAACCGGGCAAACCAAAATATGCATGCCATATCCAAAGATCATAATCAGCAACAGCCTCAAGAATAATAGTTGGAGATCCACTACGTCCACTGTATTGTCATGCCCAAGCCATTGGACAATTTTTTCAACTCTAATGCATACAGTCTAGACTCCCTAGCATTCCTAGAAACCCACGTTTCTCACCTATTTGGAGCAACCTAGCAACATCATTAGCGTTAGGTGATCTTAGGTAATGCTCTCCAAATACCTCGATAATAGCTCGACAAAATCTTTTCATGCTTTCAATTGTTGTAAACTTTGCGATTTTAATGTACTCGTTAGTAGAATCAGCCGGTGCATCGTATGCTAGCATTTGGAACACAGTTGTTATTTTTTGCAAACTAGACAATCCAAGTTTGACGAAGCCATCACGCCGTTGTACAAAGTAGTTATCATGACTTTCGATAGTGTTGACAATACGCAGGAATAAACTTCGACCCATTCGAAATCGTCTACGAAACATTGATTCATTATATCGTGGGTTCTCCGAAAAATAGTCAGTCCAGAGATTACGTTCAGCATCTGCTCACCCATGATAGATCACTCTATGACTAGGAATCGAGCCTCCATGACTTCCTTAGTTGTTGTCTTCTTGATTGAGATAAGCCATGATGAGAATGTTGTTAGCATACGCATTCATTAATACTCCTTGTTGTGCATTAAACGCTTGGGTTTGTGCGTAAATTGCTACAGTTAGATCAAATTCATCTTCAGGATTTGAGGATGAAGATGAAGAGGACACATGAGATGGATCGACTTTGAAACTCATTTGGAAGATAAATACCAAATGAATTCTCTTTCACTTTTGTGGAAGGTTGATGATGAAATAGATGGTAGTGTGTTGCCTTTTATAATAGAAAAAAAAAAAAAAAAACTTAATGAAAGGTAGGTTATCATACATTAGATAAAAGTTAGTGTTATGTGGTAAAGTTAGTTGTGAAATAAATAGGAAAAAAATATGTGGATAAAAGAAGATAAGAAAATTAATTGAAATATTAAGTGAAAAAAACATTTATGGGAAAAATAGTTTCTTTGATTTAAAATATTAGTTGAAAAATGAGATGGATAAATAATTAGGTGGATAAACAATTAGTTTGATAAAAGTTAGGCAAAAATAATTAATTAAAAATTTAGTAAAAAAATAATTAGAATAACATATTTTGAAAAAAATTTAAAAAAATTATGACTATAATTTTTAATTTTTTTTATAAAATATGACTAATTATTTTTAATTATATTATACTATTAATATTTATTAAATATTTATTTATAGAATATTCTTTAAAGATTCTCTTTTACACCAATTTGGTGTTACACATTGGAGACAACACCAAAATGGCGTTTAAATTTTTGGTGTAAATCACTATTGGACACCAAATTGGCGCTCAATTTGGTGTCCAACATTGGAGATGCTCTTATACACTGAATGCTAGTCGCGCTAAATATCTATTTTGATAACACCTATAATTTGCAGATGCATGTAAATTAGGTTAGCCTGCTAATTGTGTTTTTTCTTTTCTTGGTTCAATATCTTGCAACATGGGTAGTTCAGAACTTGAAACGTTTGCAAAGGACTATATATCTTTTATGATTGATGCAACTTACTAGATGACCTTAGTTGATGATTTGAGAAGAATTATAAGGTAATTTCAGAATTTCCTGATTATTTTCTGATGAAAGGTATTATAGTCCGTAGTAGAGGTGTCCCAGCACAGCACAGCCCACCAACTGGCCATGCCTGGACAGCCCACAGGCAAAACAGGCAAGGCCTGGCCAACTGGTCCATTAAATAAAAACATGTTTAAATTTATAACTATAAATAATATAGTGAGGTATAGTTTAGCATATACATTATTTTAGTGTATTTGTAACTTTGTACATTATATTTTGTAAATTATAAGTTTGAATGAATTTTATAACTTTTTATTTGCTACTATTTTGAGACATTAAAACTAATTTGAGGTATTAATCAATACAAGAAATTAAATTATGCAATTTTATACATGATTTTTAGTGAAATAATCAAAAATTATTCAATACAACAGCCAAAACAGGCCAGGCTGGCATGGAATGGCATGGCCCTCACAATGTGGGCTGACCCAGTGAAACGGGCTGTGCCAAGCAGGACAACGTTTGACACCTCCAATCTGTAGATAAAGAACAGAGAATATCTGGAAAAACTCCAAAAATAAAAATTAAAAATGAATAGCTAAAATTGTTTTATGCTTTGAAACCAATTAGTCAATTACAACAGCAATTTTTACACTTTGTAGCATAGTTGTTAAAGGCGCACCTAGGCGCAAGGCGCCAGTTCAGTGCCTCGCCGGGGCCAAGGCGAGGCGATTTCAGTGAAGCGCACGCCTTGCACGGTGAGGCGCCAAGGCGAGAGGCGCGCCTCATGAAACCTAGGAATGAAACCTAGGTTTTAATTAAAACCTAGACAACCCAATTCCTCCCATTTTCTCAGTTCCAACATGTATACATTACAACATATTTACATTTCTTTAGTTTAAATAAATGTCCACATTTTTTTTATTTATATTTTACCTTCCATTTACTTTAATACATAAATGTAAATAAGAAAGTACCTCCCATTTGAATTCAATAAAAAAATCAAAATCCATAATAATAAAAAAATAGAATTTTGGTTTTAGTACAAACTCAGGATTTAGCGATTTTACTACCCCAAAATATATACTTACTATTTCTTGAAAAATTCATTAAAAATCATTTTAACAACAATGAATATTAGCTATTAAAATACTGGGATATAGTTTTTCAAAATGAAAACATTTTCTTATATGTCTCCTTATAATACGCTAATCTTCCAGACTTAGAAAAATAGCATTTTTCAAAATGAAAACATTTTATTGATTGAAGGGGATGATGAAGATATTGACCTTGATGTTGATGATCTCCTTGATGATGATTGATTAAAACTTCTTTATTGATTGTGGACTTGTAGTATTTATATATTTGTTTAGAACTTTGCATGATGATTGGTACTTGTTTGAATTTGAGACTTTAAGTTTGAACTTTGATGATGTTTCTAGTTTAGAATTTGCATGATGAATGAATCAACTTTGATGATGTTAGTTTAGAATTTGAAGATAATGAATCATTAATGATATGCATGTGTTATTATTGATAATTTGATAATTTTTTATAATTTTACAAGATTTTGAGTTTTTTTTTCTAAAAGGTGCGTCTCGCGCCTCAGGCTCCAAGACCCTTTGCGCCTCGCTGTGCCTCGAGCCTTTTAGAACTATGATTTGTAGGGAAATTTACTGGTGCCTCGTGATATTTTTTCAAGTTTATCTGTTCTATTACGTATCACAGTTGATACATTTTCAGCATTGTGACAAACATTTACTGAGGCATATCCAGTGAATCTTTCCTTTCTAATACTCTATCCAACAGTTATAAGTATTTATCAAATCTCTTCCTATCTTGTAGGATTCCCAAGAAACTCTTTGATTCTTTGATTTATTTTGGAAGTCGATGATTCATCATCTGCTTCTCACGTTCTACATATCACTGAGGCATTGAAGAATATCCATTCTCAATCCATGACCAATACGAGCTCAAAGCTTCCATCATATATTCACGATCGAAGTAAGGAATGGAAAATATGTTTAGATTCTTTAGAATGATTGGCCATGATTTTATGGGTCAAGAAGTACTAACATTTTTGTATGTAACCTAATCTTTTCTTCCTTTTTTTCCTCCTTAGGGTGTCCCTAGTGCACAAGACTCCTTTCTTTGCGAGCATCAAGTGAGAATTTTTTTTATTTTGTTTCATTAATAAGAAAATTTTATTAAGAATGGTACTGATGGGCCCATGAGTCCACCAAACTAATAAATCAAAAGATGCATACCAGTGACCTAAACATGGAAAACACTCAAAAGTGCACTAGTTACGATATACAACTCTAGGGGATTTTTCCTACAATTAACTCAGTAACAGACCCTAGAACTTCTATGATCAGTCAATCCATTTGGTTTCGCCTACAAGCAAAGAACAACATGAGCATAGCCTAGTTGACTAATCTCTCAGCAGAGGGCACTCTCATGCTTAAAAAGTTAGATATAAATTCAAAATGTTGTCTTGAAGTAATATTTGCATACAAATTTTTTCCATACCTCCATTCATGATTTGAGACTCACTTTTAACAGGTTGTATCCTTTTGGATATGGTTGATCATGTTCATTAGACTAATCTTTTGTTTTGGACTCATCATTCTTTATGCCTTTAGGTCCTAACTTATAGTACAACTGGATGAGCCTGCAATCATATGTCAAATCATTTGGCTAGAACCAACACATATTGCACCTACCAGGCTGTGAACACTCAAAAGTGGTTTTCTAGGTTCTCTGGAATCCTTTTAGACGATCATATTTTGTATTTCTAATTTTTTAGATTTTTCACTCTGGTAAAGATTCACATCTTGACCCTTTATCTTCATTGAAATTAGAGATGGTATTGCGCTTCCTAGACACTAGATCCATCTTGACCCTTCCCAGATTTAGGAAGATAGGAGAAATCCAACTTGAACACTCTATTTGGGATTCGAGGTCCATCTCTCCTTTTGACAACAAAGTAGGCTTTCTCAAGGGAATGATATTGACTTTGTCTTCATCAAAGCTTGGCTTGGTCTTATTGAGGAAAAGAAAGATCTTTGCCTCTACAGAAATATTTCTACAGCTCTAGACACACACACATATATGCATGCGTAATGTCGGATTATAAATGTCTGTATCTGGCACTGTGATGGTAACAATTATCTTTCAGTTGGAAAGATAAAAGATTTGCTCCTTTGCCTAATTTAAAATTGCAGAAATAAAAAATTTCACACAGAGACAAATATAAAAAAAAAAAAAAAAAATTACGTGCACTTATAGAAGGGGGTGGTAAAAGAAAGAGAAGGGACAAAAGAGTTAGTGACCAGAATAGGGCTGGGGAAGGTTGATGGTGGTGCCTTGCAACTTCCTTCCCCTGAAGTAAGCTTCCTCCACCTTCAGCCCATCCACCTCAATCCCTGCGACCAAAATCCCCCACTTCTAACTAACTGAACACACACATCTGTATATATACACAAATTATATATATATATATAGTGTGTGTGTGAGAGAGAGAGAGAGAGAGGATCACCGGAGGATTTGGGTTTGAAGTAGTGAGAAACAGAACAAGGTCCGTCGTATTTGACGCAGCAGGGGAGTTGATGGACCTGTCCTGTCAGATCAATCGGCGGAGTAGAATCGGCGCCACTAAAATGAATGCTGCCGGCCGAGCCGGTCGCCGGACCTCCATCTCCATCCATTCACTTTGCGGGACTTCACAAACCCTCCTCTATATTTGGGCTCTTTTTCCTTCTTGCGATGCCCCTCCAGATTCCCGCGCCTTTCATCCCTCACTTCTTATTTGTCAGCCTTATTTCTCAAGTGGGTTTAGGGTAGAGATGGCAAAATGGGCCGGCCCAACAGGCTGGCCCGTTGGGGCCCGGCCTGAGACAGGCTAGGGCCAGCATTTTGCTGGCCCATTTAAGGCCAGGCCGATTTGGCCCGGCCCGCTAATCGGCCACAAACCCCCCCTCAGCCTCGCCTCTCGCCCACGCCCTCACCCTCGCCTTCTGTCTCGCTCTCGCCCGCGCCCCTCACTCTCAGTCTCGTCCTTTGCCCTCTCTTGCTCACACCACCTGCCTCTGTTGCCTAACTAAAGCCTAAAGGTAAATTAAGTTTTGTGTTAATTATTTGTCTAACTAAAGCCTAAAGTTTTGTGTTAATTATTTGCCTAGCTAAAGCCTACAGCCTAAAGAAGGAAGTAGGTAAACAGAAGTGGGTCATGTAGTCAAAGTGGGCTAAATGGTCAAAAATGGTATCAAACAAAAAAAAAAAAATTGGGCGGGCCCGTATAGGGCCGGGCTAGGGCCAGCAATCTACTGACCCGTTTTTAAGCGGGCCGATTTGGCCCGGCCCGCAGGCCACTTGGTGGCGGGCCGACCCAGCTCGTTTGCCATCTTTAGTTTAGGGTTATTTTATATTCAACAATAACTTCCAATTTTAAAAAAAAAAAAAATCAGCATCTATGCTTTGTGTTAGATAAACATATTTTTATATTGTAAAAATGATAAAATCCCTAAGATAAAAAGAGTGACTCAAGTACTGTTGGTGTAGTATAAATATACAATTGCTTGTCATATACCCAAAGATTGTACATAAACCCAACATAATAAATCATATTAAGTATTAGCTAAAATAGCCCAAATCACATGTAGATTTTATCTTTAAAAATTATTTCTAAACATTCTATTTTTTAAAATTCTTTTTATAAAAAAATTATACCAAACATGAGAATATAAATTCTTAACCAAACATTCTTAAGAATTTTAAAATTTCTCCTATATCAAATGACTCCGTAAATCATTTAACATAATCAAATATTTTTGTTTTTCTTTTATGTCCAAGTTTTTTAGGCAAACAAAAGGAAAACTTTTAACCATCGAATATGGAATCTTGGAGGGGCAAAATAGTGTTTTAACGGGAACTTTGGGCTTAGAACTAATGGCAGAAGGTTGTAGCTGCAAATTCATCAGCATCAGGAGAGGGAGATATGCTGCGCCAGCTCATGTATATACCACAAAATCAAAAGAAGAATTCAGGAGGCCCAGCTGGCAGCTGCAAACCGCCCTAAAATTTGAAAAGACTAAACCATTCTGAATGAATGGGAACAAGAACAACAACAACAACAACAGAATACATATTTCTTAATCCTTAAAACTGCATTTGGCCATGTTCATTTTAACCAGAACTTATACATCTTTGACCAGCGGCACAGCCTCCATGCTACAGGGTTGCTTCCTAAAAGATCCACTACTTCTAATTAACAAGCAATTTGATTGGAGATATCAGCTTTCTGGATCAGTGGAGTAGCCGGGGCTCTCCAGTTCGTCCATCTGGGCTGACGCAAACGACTCCAAGGTGTCTTCTGATGAGAGCGAGGAAGGCGACTCATCAGAGTCTGAGACGACCTCCTCGTTCATTATGATGTGGCCTTCATCATTTATAATGATGTGTTCATCAAGGTCTGATGTATCAGACTCCGAGTTCCCCCGTAGCAGCTTGTTTATTGACGTCTTTGCCGTTTCAACGAACCATTCATCCTCGGGAAGCGCGCTAACAGAAAACAAAAATTTAATTACACAAGGAAGAACTCTGAGACAGGAGAAAGAGAAAATAAATGAGATGAATGGGTACCTTTGAAGGTCTATGCCCCGAGCAGAGAAAGTCCTGATCGCTCGAGCTATTATGGAAGACGCTATCTGGTGGATGTGTCGGGATGGGTAACCCGCAAAACGTGCAATTTCAACAGTAAAGTGCATGTCTAGAATTAACTGCCAAGGAGAAGGTGAATTAGGAATCTAAGAGAGATAACATCCAGCTAATAATTGTAGCTATAAATGTTTTTAGACAATGCTTTAGCCATTCAGTCTCTCTGTTAATTTAAAAGGTTACCCATCTGGGTTGATACTGAAATTAGAGCCGTGTTATAGTGCCCGAATGGTTGACACTCGGAATGACCAAACAGAATGAAGCCCGCTCGGCCAAGGTTCGGCGGACTTCATCCAAGATGAAATTCACCCAACACACTGCTATTAAAATTAAAATGAAAATAAAAATAAAAAATAATTAAAATTATAATATAAAAATTAAATTAAATTATAATAACAATACAAAAAACAATTAAAATGAAATCCGCCCGTATAGCAGCGGGTGGATTTCAATTTGAATGAAGTCCGCCCGCTGCTGGGTGGGCGGACTTTAACATAGTTGAAGTCCGCCCGTTCAGTTTGGGCCAGACTTTATTTGGACGCATGTTTCGAGGTGAAGCAGCAATTTCAAGGTGAGGGTGTTTGTGTCTTTTAATGCTTTTAGTCATCCTGTGCGTCAACCAACTCGGGCCAAATAGCATTTTTCCTGAAATTAAGTGAAGGTGGCTAACTCTGTTAATTCAGACACTCTTAGGTCAAGCAAACTTACTTTACTGATGAACAACTGCCTAAATGTCAGCCAATTAGTTTTCAAGTACTTCAACATGAAGTAACCTCCTCAAGCCTGAGGGCACCATCCACCCCTTTGAGCAATAATGTTACAGATTCTAGGTCTTAACTACTTCCTAATGTAGTTATTTTTCTGGCAACACAATATTCCCTACAGAGAGTCACTCAAGTTGCGGACTAATTGCTAATTAGTCTCTCAAACCCATTTCAACCCATCTGTCTGTACTCCATCGATGTTCACTTACATTATGAAAGATAACTCAAGAAGACTGATGATTGAGAGAGACAGGCCAGCTTATGTTTTCAGCTGGAGTAACCAGGAGTAGAAAACCTAGAAAGATAAACTCAAGAAGCACTTTTCTTTGAACAGATCCCCGTACAATTTCTTTGTCAAGAGAGCAAATATTCTCCATATCCTATGCTGTCCATAATAGATTCATTCTGAACATCCCACATTAATATGACCTAGATCATGTCCCAATACAGTCATTATGTACAACAAAAAATATTTGCATTTGAATTCTATAATTAAGATTAGGAAATGATAAAATGATGGAACCAACAGAAACAGAAGGTCTAGTTGGATTATATCACGGAAAGAGAAGGGACAGCACATCTCTTTCCTATCGTGTTTAATTTCAATTTATGTGGATACGAAAGTTACCTGTTGCAACCCTTGTGGTTGAAGAGGAACAGCATCATCTTCTAACACACCCCAGAACTCTTCTGCATCAGATAACCAAATTACGACAGTCTCTGTTAGCCTGGCAAGCAAAATTTTCTGTATCTTCTCTTTTCCAAGTAACACATTTCCAGCCACAGTTGCCAACTGCTGCAGCTTCCCAAATAGTGCCTGCAATCATAGCATGAAAGCTCCTTAGCAGAACATCAAGTGAACTAGAAGCAAATGAGAAAAGTAAAAACTAGTTTCTATTATGGCCAACTAAAAACCAGAAATTGTTAAGAGCACCTTAAGCGATAAACCGCATGTGCCCATATCTTAAGAGATATCTTTATCTTTATCATATCTACATCATGCTCATGTCTATTTTTTTCCAAAATAGTAAAGCTTACATCCAGTACTCTCTCTCTCTCTCTCTATTTGTGTGTGTGTGTGTGAACTCCCCCTCTATTCTACCAACTCACCCGATATTTCAACTTTCTAACCTACCCTTGGATTATTAACCTTAATATTTTTATAAGCATTCATCCAAGTAGAGGAAAACTAACTTGACTTCACTGTGCTTGCCACTGAAACCTAAACATTGACAACAAAAAAAAGAAGCAAACAAACAGCACATGTGCCCACTTATTAAAGCAACTGATCCTACAAAAACTAGGAAGCACAAAATCAAAAACTTAAAAAAAAAAAAAAAAAAGTCAAAGGATAAACACAATTATAATTTATACATTGTGGCAGGGAAAATTGGTTTTAAATAAATACATTTTGAAAGATACAGAACATCAAAACTTGACAAGATTAAATGAAGTGACAATTCAGAAATTTTACCTTTGCAGAAGTGGCTCGTGTCTATTACTTTGACAGTTTTGGCCATATAAAAAGAGAAATATGAATTCACTTCCCATTAAATAAGGGCAGGAAACAAGAAACCTTGTATTCACTTACAGAAGGTAACAAGGTGTGTGACATCCAAAGAAAATAACACCTTCAGCAGTTTAAGTGAAAAGAATAAATAAATAATCATAATAATAATAACCTGGAAAGGTAGTGAGGGCAGAGGGTCAGAATCCCAAACATCCTCTCCAAAACCATTTATATAGATCTGTACATCCAATCTTGTTTTCCCGTCTCTGGAATAAATGAAATTCAACACATACTGTCGACAAAAATGATCTCTGAGTTTGTCCAACGAATGCTGGAGATGACGCCTCCAATCCTTAGGTTCTATCATACTATTTGCTGGTGACATGATGCTGTCAACAAGTCCATTCCCTGCCTCCTTACTTTCATTTAGTGCATTCCAAATTCTTGACACAACCATTGGTAATAGTTCCTCGGCAACAGTGAAAGCAGTTCCCAGTAGTGCAAGCTGTTCAGAATCAGTTTCAACTCTAAAAGGTACATCTTCCTTCAACTCTGTAAGGCTGTCATCTTCAGATGGGCCAGGTAAAGCTTTAATCAAAGTATCAACATATTTATCAAAAACCTGTGAAATTCTAGTCAAAACATTGACTCCAAAGTGAATAATGACTAGGGGAGTTAGCTGCTCCACGATGTCCTGCAAAGAATATTTAACCCTATGATTATGAAAAGAAATTGGTAGCTGAATCATCATCAACAATGGAAGCAGCAATTCAATGAATCAATGAACCATCTACTTTTAATAAAATGTTGGATTGTGTGTATTTCACGCATTGTTTGGCCTGGTAAATGCCAGGGATGTCTCCAAGATCACCACTCCACTTTCATTTTTGCATATAGCGATGCAGCAGACAACTGTGCAAGTAGAAAGATCTATAGGTACAAATATGAGAACCCATGAGTATGGCCACATGACAAATGTGATATCAAATAAACTAATGACCAGGATCACAGCCCCCTTATGAAATAGCAATTTGGCTGCTCAAACCCAATTGCACTGTTATGAACCCAATGGCCATTTTGAAATTTCTTGTAATAACAGTAGCTCACATGGCCACTTGCTTAGTTAGCTGCTGGAATGTTCCCCACGGTTGTGATGTGAACCAGTGGGAAGGGCCTATATAAGATCGGATGTAGGAGGACGGGAGTTCTATGTTGAATGAGAAACTCTTTCCCTCTTGACTTCTTTCCTCTCTCACTCTCTCCTACTTCTCCCTCCAAAACTCTCCTCTCTCTCTCTCACTTCTCCCTCCAAAACTCTCTCTCTCTCTCTCTCTCTCTCTCTCTCTCTCTCTCGATTCTTCTAAATTCTCTAAGATTTCAAGTCTCACCCAAGAGACTTAACATTTGGTATCAGAGTCAGTCATCCTCAGCTATGATTCCAACGTAAGGCGGGAGTGCCTTTGGTTTAGTAGATCAGAGGTAATTGTGGTTGATTAGTCGGTGATCCAAATGGCGAAGGGAACCCGATTGAAGCAATTGGAGAATCACATGGAAGCGATGGAGTTTGGAATGTCTCAAATGCAAGAGGCGATGTCCCAGAGCAGAGAGGAGATAAGGGCAATCTGAGATGAATTACGCGAAGATATGGTGGCCTCTCGCGAAGGAGTTCAAAGGGAACTAGCAAGGCATAGGGAGACTATGGAGAAATTCGGACAGAGGACCAACAACATGTTTAATATGACGTCCTCCTTTCCTCAATTCCAGTTGCCACCGGAATTTCCTCCCAAATTAGTAACTGATCAGGGAATGGCAGGACAAGGAATCTTCCCTAAACCCTAAGGAGTGATAGAAAGCTGGGAATTCATCTTATGAGGAGACAAGAAATCAGGTAAGGGAAGTTAATTCTCCTAGATCCAATCAAGGTCCTATGGCAAGATTAGAAATACCTCTCTTTGAAGGATCCAAACCCTGATGGTGGATCCGGAGGCGTGAGAGGTTCTTTAAATTTTACAATATAGCTGAAAATCAGCGGATCAACCTTGCTACAGCCTATCTAAATGATATGGTTGATGCATGGTTCCAATGGTGGTATAGATTGAGGGGAATGAATGCCAGATGGATAGAATTTGCAGAAGAATTGTGTAAACGTTTTGGTGAAAGGAATATGGCTGGTGTAATAGAAAAATTTAATAAACTTAAGTAGGAAGGGTCGGTGACTAAATACCAAGAGAAGTTTGAGGAATTAGAAGCATTAATGTGGAATTCTCAACCCACCCTTATTGATCAGTACTTCGTATCTAGCTTCATTAATGGCCTTAAGGATGAATTAAGGTCCATGGTGAAAATGATGATGCCTACTATAGTTAGGTAAGCGATAGAGAAGGCTAGATTACAAGAGTTAACGTTAAGAGGCAATTTTTAAGAAGAGCAAAGCTATGCCAAGACCCTTTCCACCTAGCAACCACCCTATAGGAAGGAATACTAAAGCATTAGTGGTTGGAGGGGCATCAACCCTTTCCTCTCAGGTCTACTACTATGGAACAAAGGAGATTGATGGGACTATGCTACAGATGTGGGGAGAAGTATAGCCCCGAACACCAGTGCAAGAGGCAACTACTGAACATTGAAAGAGAGGAAGAAGACAAGGTTAAAGGTATGGTGGATGAGGAAGAGGAGGAGCAGAGGCAAGAAGTGGTAGATCCTATTATGGAAGAAGAATCAAAGCAAGGAGGAGGAGAAACTTCCTTTCATGCTCTCAAAGGGGGACCCACTGGTAAGATTATTGAAGTACAAGGGCAAGTGGGGAGGAAGAAATTGTCGATGTTGATAGACAGTGGCAGTACTCACAGCTTCTTGAATGAAGCTACTGCCATGGAGCTAAGGTGCAAGATGACTACCACAACCCCCTTATCCGTGACTATGGATATGGGAAACACAAAGCTGACTCTCATGGGCATTATGGAGCAAGGGGAATGCAAATTGATCAAAGGGAGGAAGCTACAAAGGTGGATGCAAAGTAAGGGGGGCTAGATTGCCCAAATGTATTCCATTCACGCCTTAGAATGGAATGGACAAGAAGTTAAGGAGGCTGGGAAGGATCATCAAACAAAGGGCAGCTTGGCCATGTTCCAATCCTCCACTAAGGAACAACTACTTGATAGCTTACACTTACTCTTACAAGAATTCCAAGGCCTATTTGCTGAACCTCATTCTCTACCACCCCAAAGGGCCCTAGACCACTCTATATACCTCAAACCCCACTCTATCCTAGTTAACATACAAGCCTATAGATATTCGCCTATACAAAAAGCTGAGATAAGGAAACAAGTGGCTAATATGCTCTCTACCTCAATCATCAGACCTTCCCAAAGTCTATTTGCATCCCCTATTTTACTTGTTAAAAAAAAAAAGGATGGATCCTGGAGGTTTTGTGTTGACTATCATCAACTCCCCTATTTTACTTGTTAAAAAAAAAAAAGGATGAATCCTAGAGGTTTTGTGTTGACTATCATCAACTCAATTTCAACACCATCAAAAACAAGTTCCCAATACCCCTTATTGATGACCTCTTAGATGAATTATCTCGGGCCCAATCTTTTCCAAGCTAAACCTAAGATCCAACTATCGCCAAATCCAGATGACACCCTCTGATGTCCCCAAGATAGCATTTCTTACACACCAAGGGCTGTATGAATTTGTGGTGATGCCCTTTGGGCTCACCAATGCTCTAGCCACTTTTTAGGCCTTAATGAACCAAGTCTTTCAATCTTACCTAAGAAAGTCCATCCTAGTTTTCTTCAATGACATCCTTATATATAGCCAAAATTATGAACAGCACCTAACCCACCTTTGAAGTCCTGAATTCTAACAAATTGTATGTTAAGCTATCAAAGTGTACTTTTGTTGAAAAAAAAAATTGAGCACTTGGGCCATATCATTTCTGGGAAAGGGGTGAAGACTGCTCCTAGCAAGGTCACAGCCATGGTGTAGTGGCCTAGACCATAGTCGGTGAAGAAGTTAAGGGAATTCCTTGGCTTGACAGAGTACTATAGGAAGTTCAAACAGAAATATGGCCTCATTAGTAAACCCCTAACTGAGCTCCTCAAGAAGGACAACTTCCAGTGGAATCCCCGAGCTGAGGCAGCCTTCTTAACCCTAAAAAAGGCCACGACAAAAGCCCCAATATTAGCCCTCCTAGACTTCTCTAAAACCTTTGTGGTGGAAATTGATGCGTGTGAAAATGGAATAGGGCCAGTGTTAATGCATAAGGGGAGACCCCTAGCTTATATCAGTCAGGCTTTGGCTCCAAGACACCTAGGCCTAAGTGTTTATGACAAGGAGCTCTTGGTAGTGTTGGGGGCTATTGAAAAGTGGAGGCACTATTTGGAGGTCAGCCTTTTCATAATTAAGAGAGACCATGAAAGTTTGTAATTTTTCTCCCAATAGAGGCTACACACTCAGTTATAAAGGAAGGGAATCTCGAAGTTAATGGGGTTGGACTACACTATTGTCTATAGCAAGGGAAGGGAAAATGTGGTGGCTGATGCCTTGTCTAGGAAGGAAGAAAGGGGTCAATGCCAGTCCATTTCAGTTGTGGTTCCTAAGTGGGTAAAGGAGGTGGCAAGGAGTTATGACCAAACGCCATGGGTTCAAGATATAATAGCACAATTTGCAGTTCAGCCAGTAGGAAGTTTAGGGTACACATTTTCTAATGGGTCGGTGAGATTCAGTAGAAGATTGGTGGTTGGTGATGACGAGGCACTGAAAGGGAGAATCATAGCCTCTTTGCATGGTTCCCCAGTGGGAGGTCACTTAGGGATTCGGGCCACCTACCAAAAAGTAAGGCAACTATTCTTTTGGTCAGGGCAAAAGAGAGAAGTAGTGAAATTTGTGTTATCATGTGAGACATGTTAGAGATGCAAACACGAAAATGTGGCTTACCCGAGGTTGCTGCAGCCCTTGGCAATTCCAAAACAGGCTTGGGAAGGGATCTCCATGGACTTTATAAAGGGACTTCCCAAATCAGAGGGTATATGGTAGTGGTAGTGGTAGATAAACTAACCAAGTTTGCACATTTTATCAGTCTAACCCACCCATTCTTAGCACAAGAGGTTGCAAGAATGTTTATGGACTCAATGGTGAAGATTCACAAGGTGCCTAAGTCTATTGTCTTAGATAGGGACAAAATTTTTACAATTGTGTTTTGGTAGGAGCTGTTTAAGAGCTTGGGGGTAGGGCTGCACATGTCCACAGCCTACCACCCCCAAATAGATGGCCAAATAGAGAGGGTCAATCAGTGTTTAGATGCCTATTTGAGATGTATGTGCTTCACCAAACCTAAGAGTTGGAATAGGTGGTTATCATTAGCCCAATGGTGGTATAACTCTAACCACCACAGTGCCATCAACCAAAGCTCTTTTGAAGCAGTGTTTGGGCATAAACCCCCACTAATTCCAACCCTATCAAGCTCTACAGCTACTATGGCTATGGTGGATTAGTATTTGCAGCAGAGGCAAGAGGTTCTGAAAGTGTTAAAAAGAGAATTGAATACAGCTCAGAACCGGATGAAATAGAGTACTGACAAGAGAAGAAGTGACCAGTCTTTTGAAGTAGGTTATAAAGTTTATCTGCGGGTGAAGAGATTTCTACATCAGCCCTTTACATCCACCTTGGCCTCTAAGCTAAGTCCAGAGTATTTTGAACCATATGCCATAGAAGCAAAGGTGGGAAAGATTGCCTATAAGCTAAGGTTACCAGCACATGTTAACACGCATCTTTTATTTCATGTCTCCTATTGAAGAAGTCTATCGAGCCAAAAGCTACAGCTAGCCTGGAATTGCCTAATGTGAGTGAAGAAGGATAAGAGGTGGTGGAGCCTCAGGCTATCCTAGACAAGTGGGTGGTCCATCAAGGCTCGGTGCCCCTAACCCAGGTACTAGTAAGGTGGTCCCACACAACATGGGAGTATCTACCCGAGCTGCTCACTCAATTTCCTCAAGCTACAAGACTACTTTAGATTCTTGAGGATAAGAATAATTTCTAGGGGCGGGGAATGTTATGACCCCAATAGCAATTTTGAAATTTCTTGTAATAACAATAGCTCACATGGCCACTTGCTTAGTTAGTTATCGGAATGTTCCCCACAGTTGTGATGTGAACCAATGGGAAGGGCCTATATAAGGTTGGATGTAGGAGGATGGGAGTCCTACGTTGAATGAGAAACTCTTTCCCTCTTGATTTCTCTTTCTTCTCTCTCACTTCTCCCTCCAAAACTCTCCCCTCTCTCTGTCTCTCTCGATTCTTCTAAATTCTCTGTGATTTCAAGTCTCACGAAGAAGGCTTGACATGCGATAAGTTCACATGCCATATCATTAAAGCTGCCAACCCCAATTTAAAGGAAAATATGAATCAAATTTTTGATAAATAAAACTAAAAGGTTGAAATGGCACCATAAACAAGCTATCGCAAGTGAAGAATGACTCCAAACAACAAAGCAACTTAGACTACACATTTTACCATGTACTCATAATTCTCATACGCATACCATAAGGAACAATGTCCTAGTTCAAAAAGCAGTGGCTTGAATTAAGCGAAAGTTTCTTACTGTTACATTACAACAACAATAACATATCGAGCCTTAATCTCACTAGATGGGATCAACTACATGAATTCTAGCTTGCCAATAATTTCTTTCTATGGATATCTTTTGTAAGGCCATAACTCATGTCATATCTAAGAGTCTCCCACTAAGTTTTTCTTGGTCTTTCTCTTCCTCCTTTGCTAAAGACTTATTTCATTTCATCCACTCTCCTCATAGGAGCCTCTATCAATCTTCTTCTCATATAAACAAACTATCTTAATTGTATTGAGCAGATTATTCATTTTATCGTTTAATAGGAGTCCCTATAACCTTATTGTGAATAACCTCATTTCTAATATTATTGTTTCTTGCATGGCCAGAAATCCATCTTAACATCCTTTTCTCTATTACACTAATATTTTGCACGTGGTGCATTACTGTGCAACAACTGTCCCATACAAAAAAGGTGATCTTATAGCTATCTTATAAAATTTTCCTTTTAGCTTTAACATAATGATACCATTAGATAAAACCTCAAACAAGCTTTTCTATTCTAAACATTCGGCCTTAATTCTGACAGTAACATCCTCAATAACTCTCTTGATCTTTTCTTGTGATAACGTCATCTTTGAGTTCCACCATAACATCATCCACACTTATATTTTTACTAAACTTAAAACCTCTATATTCAATTTTCAATATGCTCAACTTAAAACCTCTATATTTTAAAGTGTTCCCCCATATCTCAAGCTTTCTTTTAATGCCTTCTTTTATCTTAACCAACGAGACAATATCATCTACAAATAGCATAAACCAAAGCACCTTTGCCTAGATATGTTTAGTGAGCCCGTCCATTATTAAGGCAAAGAGAAGAGAGCTTAATATAGATCCTTGATACAATTCAATTGTAATTAGCAAAACCTCAATACTTCCACATAGTCTAACATGTGTTTATACTCCATGATACATGTCTTTAGAAACCTATATATAAGCAATTTAGACTCATTTCTACTCTAAGTCCCTTAATAAGACTTATCAAGAGACTTTCTTATAAACTTTTCTCAATCTATAAATACCATGTGTAAATTCTTCCATTCATCTCTATTGTCACAAGATCAGTATGTAAATAAGGGAAGATTATAGGATATTAGTGTAATAAGGAGTAAGCTAGCCGTTACAGCACATGGGCCGATTTCAAATGTAATCAAATACTGGCGCCAAGGTATGGGTATTATATAACCAGCCTTCACGTCCAGAGAAAGGGACTTGGAGAAGATAATTGACTCAATATTTCCCTCTCAATTCTCTCTCGCGCTCTCTGTTCTCTCTTTCACTCTCTTCTCTCAAATTCTCTCCCCTTACTATTCTTTCTCTTCCTAATACACGGATTTCCCACGCAAGCCTTACTGAATTGCAAGGAAACGACCCTTGTTAGATTCATAATCTGACAATTTGGTATCAGAGCATCATCTTGGGTGATCAGTTGGAGTTGGAGATGGCAGACGGTACTCAGATGAAACAGATAGAATCGCAGCTTCATCAGGTGTCGACAACTATGGGAGAGATGCAGAACCGAATGGAAGCACTGGAGAATTCTGTCAATCGACGAATTGACGAAGTGGTGCAAGTATGGCGGGAGGAAAGCAGGACGCAAGCGGCGACGTTGGAGGAGCAGATGAGGGAGCAGGGTCAGGCCCTTAGAGATCAGATGCAACAATTTGTTCTGATGCTCACTAGCCAAACTCAGGAACGACTCTCACCTGAGTTTCCTCCAAGGGATAGATCGGAGCCAATTTTGCATGACCACGGGGGAAATTCCCGATCGGAAGGATTGGCGGAATTAGAGATCGAGCCTCCAAGCAGAGAGGAGAATGATGGAATTAGAAGGCCAAGCTACGGAATCGGATCACACCAGATCGGTTTTCCTATGCCTAAGATGGAGATACCTCTCTTTGATAGCCAAAACCCACGGTGATGGGCGAGACGTTGTGGCAGAGTATTTAGCCTGCACAATGTGGCTGATGCTCAGAAGGTGACGCTAGCGGCTGCGCATCTCAATGACGAAGGGGATGCATGGTATCAGGGGTGGATAGGGGTGAAGGAAGAGTGCTCGTGGGACGAATTTGTGGCAGGACTTTGTGAGCGATTTGGCAAGAAAGGAATGTTGGATGTGGTAGAAGAGTTTAATAAACTGAAACAGGGAGGTTCGGTTACAGGCTTACCAAAAGAGGTTTGAGGAGCTGAAGGCTCTCATGTTACTATCAAATCCCACATTGACGGAAGGCTACTTTGTATCAAGTTTCATTAGCGGCTTGAACGAAGAAGTTCGTCCCACAATTAAGATGTTCCAGCCTAAGACGGTCCAACATGCAGTTGAATGTGCTAAGTTGCAAGAGTTAATAGTAGAGGCTCTGGTTAAAAAACAGAAGAGTGTGGCTAGAGTATGGCAGACCACGCCCTTACCATCCAATAACAAGGGATGGGGAAGGAATGGGGGACATGTGGGAACTGGCAGCAGAGGATTGGCTGCCCTACCAACGCCTACCCAGCCGCCTCAAGGACAGTTGATCGAGCAGAGGAGGTTAGCCGGCTTGTGCTTCAAGTGTGAAGACAAGTACAAACCTGGTCATCAATATCGAAGACAATTATTGTTGTTAGAAGGAGAAGAAGACGGAGGAGGATTGGAAGAGGAGGATAGCAACATTGTGGAAGAAGTTGGGGATGAGGAGAAGGTCGAGATCTCCCTACATGCACTAAGGGGTGTTGTGACTAACAAGATTATCAAAGTGGAGGGCAAAGCAAGAGATAGCCGCCTAATGATCCTAATTGATAGTGGAAGCACACAGCTTCCTGGATGAGGGGATCGCAAGGACACTGAAATGCCGACTTTCGGGAACTCAACCCTTGTCAGTGACTGTAGCTAACGGGCAAAAGGTTTTGTGTAAATCAGCTTGTGTAAGGTTTTGTTGGCAGATGTAGGGGGAAGATTTTGAAGCTGACCTCCGATTGCTTAAGCTGGGGGGATGTGATATGGTATTAGGTGTAGATTGGATGAGAGAAGTGAGCCCCATTTGTTTCGACTTTAACAAGATGGAGGTCACATTTGAGAAAGGGGGAAAGAGAATGACTCTGACTGGCAGCATAGAGACTGGAGCTTGTAAGATGATTTCAAGAAGAAGGTTGCAAAAGTTGTTCAAAAGTAAGTGGACACAGGTAGCTCAGTTATTCTCCGTACAGACTATGGACATGAGGGAAACTACAGATGATGACGAGCACTACAGGCTGAACTTAGTTAAGGCGACGCCCACTCCTTGGGAGTGTCACAACCCAAGAGTTAATTAGAATAGCTATGCTGTATTTCTTTTACTTTAATTGTTGCACCTATATTCCAGCTATCAATTCTGTTAGAATTGAAAAGGCCACATGTGAGGCCTTAGGAAGAGGACAAAATAGTTTGTTGTAACTGCTGGAGGGGGAATGATCTGCTGCATTCACACCCACACCAAGCAGCACCTATATATATTCATCCCATTCCATGGGAGAAGGCATGCTGAAAAATTGATATTGAATCTCTATTTTCCTCTCTACATTTCTCTCCAATTCTCCCTCTCCTTTCTCTCTATTACTCTCTCCATTTCTACTGATTTCTTCCCCCATTTCCCCCTCCTACAATTTTGATTTCATTCCCCAATTCCTCTTCTAACCCATCACGAACCCTAGGTTCATGACAATTGGTATCAGAGTAATCGTCCTCGGCCGTGAGTTCGTAAATTCAATAGTGTCCGATCCGATTTGGAGGTCCCACCGGGAGTCGAACCCAGGTCTCTGGATTCAAAGTCCAGAGTGCTAACTAGCTAGAGCCGAAGCAGAGCAACGGTTCTTGGCGGTGGTTCCGATTCGTTTCAAAGGCTGCTGAAATCAATTTCAGTGATTAAATGGAATAGGCAGAAGTTCTGAGGTGATAGCGAGTCCATTGGTGTTGATGCAAACAGCCAGGAGGTCGCGATTTGGACTTGGGAGTGTAGCGACTGTCCAAGACGAGCGTGAGTCCATCGAAGGTGAAGCAGACGGCCTAAGCGTGTGCGACTGAAGCGGAAGACAGGTTGCAGGAGCTCCGCTGGAGTTGCCGACTTCAGTGGCGACTTTGAAGGACGGTAACGGAGCTGACCTCGGCCATCCAAGCAAGCTTAGGGAGCGACAGCAGTGACGCGGGTTGGTCGAACGACTGGAGTGGGTGACTAGAGGGTGACGTGAACGGCCAGGAGATTGCAATTTGAACTTGGGAGTGTTGCGACCGTCCAAGGCGAGTGTAAGCCCATCGGAGGTGAAGCGGACGACCCATACCATTACGACCCAAACTGGTAAGCTTCGTATAGGCGTGGCTGTGGCAGTTTTGATCGAGAACTCCGTTCGGAATTCTGTGGGTGTGGCCGCTAGATCGAAAGGCACGGTGGTGCTACAAATTTTTGGGTCGAGAAGCAATTCTGACCGTTCGGGTGAGGCGAGCTGCCCACCTTGTTCGGAAGGGGATTCCGACCATTATAGAAGAATTAACCCAGGGAGAATCGAGCCCATAACCAGCCACTGAAGCAACGAGCAAGTGATTTTCATTGGTGATTTGGAGGCGACTTGGCTGGGTGATGTTCCAGCAACTCTGGAGATCTGGAAGGTGGTTAGGTGTTGGAAAGTGCTAATCTCCAAGCCAGCGAGCCCCCTCAATTCGGAATTGGAAGGCGCAGCAGGTGAGTGACCCTCGGCCAATAATTTCAGTAATTATTATACGGAAATCGGGAGCAACAGGTTGAATTCGACTGAGATTTTTAGTGATTCAGAGCAGCAGAGTTGATTAATTTAGTTAGGCGAAGGCATAGCAGCTATTTGGAGTCAATTGATTTTCTGGAGGCTGTTTATCCGTTGCGTTAGTTAGCTTGAATTGGCAACTCAGTTGCAGATCAGAGTGGCGCAGCGGATTCGGTGGGTTTCATGTGGGAAGTGGACTCCTCCAGCTTATCCAGCTCGTGGGTTGTTGGTGCTTGAGGCTGTGAGCAAAGGGAAACAATGGCAGCCAAGGGGAGCAGTGCATACATGGAGCAAATGAGCCCTAAATTGCAGCAAAAGAATGCTTCATTTTCAGCTGGAATGGAGCTTCAATGGCAGCCAAAGAATGCTACATTTTCAGTTGACCAAAAACATCAAATTTGGGAAAAGAAGTTTGAGAATGAGACTAGCCGAAGGGACAAAGGAACTAGCAATGGATTTGATGAAGTGTGCAAGGAATTCGGTCGAATGTTTCACGAGAAGTTGCAAGAGTTTGCAATGATACTATCTAAGGAGTATCATTACACTTTTCCTGCTGAATACTTTGATGACTATCATGAAAGTTTCAACAAAGAGGAGTTTCTTAAAATGGAGAAGCCGAAGGAAGAAAAAAGTGAGGAAAAGGAATTGGAGGAAGGCAATCAATCAATTGACAGCCTCTCAAGCACTCTTACTAGTGCTAAGACACTTGGTCAGGTGTCAATCATTGAGCAATCGTTGGCTGGAAGTGAAGTTGCAGCATCTCCTGATGTTAATGCTCACAAACAGCCTTGGTATGAGTATTCAAGGAAAGAATACAAACCCCCATTGCTGCATTTTGAGGCTGCTGTTGATATTTCTGCAGCAAAACATGGCTGTGGGATGAATGGGTCGACTTCAAATATTCCAAAGAGTACTGGGACGTCTTTTGCCACATCATTCTCTACTCAATCTGGTGCTGCATTACCTGTTTTTCATCATGCAGGAACCATTCAAGGAGTTCAACAGCCTGCTGGGAGTTTTTCTAGTGGATGTTTAGCCTCAAACAATCTCCCTATTGCTCTTTCTCAGATATCTAATGGCAGCTCACATGATCATTCAAGGGGGCAGGACACATTCGCTGAAGAAAGAGATGCTGATTTCTCTTTCAGCCAAGGGAATTTTTCTGAGTTATGATCGTGAAAGTAGTCCTCTCGACCAGCAGCAAATTCAAAGGCGTGAGGAATTTTGGAGGCCGGTTGTAGCTGGAAAAAAAACTAAGGGAGGTAGCTAAAGAAGTTGTAGGTTTTGCCAAAGGGGTTGTAGCTGGAAAAAAACTAAGGGAGGTAGCTGAAGAAGTTGTAGGTTTTGCTGAAGGGAACAAAATTCCAGCTGTTGTATTGGTTTTCCCTCCGGTTGGAAAATTCAAATGCTGGTCTATTGCATTGACTGATGAACAGATGATTGAAGTCGATGTGGCAGCAAGCCATGATGTTGTTACGGTTGAGGAAAAAGAAAAGAGGAAAAAATCTAGAAGGATAAAGAAGGAAAGAAGCATTAAACTGATAGAGAAAGCTGGAATTGGATGAATATGAACGGCTCAACGTAATAAGTTTCTTGGGGACAAGAAACTTTTCAAGGAGAGGGAATTGTCACAACCCAAGAGTTAATTAGAATAGCTATGCTGTATTTTTTTTACTTTAATTGTTGCACCTATATTCCAGCTATCAATTCTGTTAGAATTGGAAAGGCCACATGTGAGGCCTTAAGAAGAGGACAAAATAGTTTGTTGTAACTGTTGGAGGGGGAACGATCTGTTGTATTCACACCCACACCAAGCAGCACCTATATATATTCATCCCATTCCATGGGAGAAGGCATGCTGAAAAATTAATATTGAATCTCTATTTTTCTCTCTACATTTCTCTCCAATTCTCCCTCTCGTTTCTCTCTATTACTCTCTCCCTTTCTACTGATTTCTCCCCCCATTTCCCCCTCCTACAATTCTGATTTCATTCCCCAATTCCTCTTCTAACCCATCACGAACCCTAGGTTCGTGACAGGGAGGTAACTCAATCCAATTCTCTTAATTTACTCTAAGATGAATTTGTGGATTTGTTTGAGGAACCAAAGTCGCTACCACCCCCAAGACCAATAGATCATACCATTAACCTCAAACCCAATACTGAAGCCATCAACATCCGTTCATATAGATACCCCCCAAAACAGAAAGCAGAAATTGAGCACATGATCAAAGACATGCTCCACACTTCTGTTATACAGCCTAGTATCAGTCCTTATGCCTCACCCTTGTTGTTAGTAAAGAAGAAAGATAGGAGTTGGCGATTTTGTATTGATTACCGCCAACTCAATTCCCAAACCATAAAGAACAAATTCCCCATACCCATCATTGAAGACCTTTTAGACGAATTGCAGGGTGCCAACATTTTCTCTAAACTCGACCTTAGGTCGGGATATCACCAAATCCGAATGCATCCCAAAGATATACACAAAACAACCTTTCGAACCCATCAAGGCCACTATGAATTCCTAGTTATGCCCTTTGGTTTAACCAATGCCCAAGCCACATTTCAATCCCTTATGAACCAAATATTCGAACCCTACCTCCGCCAATTTATCTTGGTATTTTTTGATGATATTTTGGTTTACAGCCCTTCCTTTAACAAACACTTGGAGCACTTACAGACTACTCTACAAATCCTCCGATTCAATAAGTTGTATGTTAAGAAATTGAAGTGTGCATTTGCACAATCCCAAGTGGAGTATCTTGGCCATATTATTTCAGGAGAGGGAGTTAGCACTGACCCACAAAAGGTGGCAGCCATGACAGCTTGGCCCAGACCAGTTAACGTGAAAGCCTTACGCGGGTTCTTGGGCCTCACAGGGTACTACCGAAGGTTCATCAAGGATTATGGTATCATAAGTAAACTATTGACGGAGCTGCTTCAAAAAGAGGGGTTCCGCTAGAATGAGAGGGCAGAGGAAGCTTTCAGGAGATTGAAAACTGCTATGAATACGGTACTCACACTCAGTTTGCCCGATTTCAATTAGCCTTTCATATTGGAAACCGATGCTAGTGATGGAGGGGTGGGGGCAATGTTGGTGCAAGGAGGGAGGCCGTTGGCTTTTATCAGTCAGGCACTAGCGCCCAGACATTTGGGCTTAAGTGTCTATGATAAAGAGCTCTTAGCTGTTCTCATTGCGGTAGAGAAATGGCAACACTACCTTGAAGGAGGCTCGTTTGTTATCAAAACTGACCATGAGAGCCTTAAGTTTCTTCTATAGCAGAAATTGCATACACACCTCCAGCAGAAGGGCATGTCGAAGCTAATGGGCCTGGATTATAGCATACAGTATCGAAAGGGCCAGGAGAACAGAGCAACTGATGCTCTGTCTCGTTGTGTGGAAGAAGGAGCCTCTGCAGCCATCACCGCGATCACCCTGGATTGGCTACGAGAGGTGGCGTCCAGTTACAACAAAGGGGAATGGATCAAAGAGTTGTTGGAATAGCTAATTTTGACACCCGACAGCAAGCCGGGTTATGTGTTGACAAATGGGTTATTACGGTACAAAGATAGAATAATAATTGGGGAGGACCAAGCTCTACGTCACAAGATCCTAGAAACATTGCATGACGCACTTGTGGGGGGTCATTCGGGCATCCAGAACACCTACAGCAAAGTTAAACAGCTCTTCTTCTGGCCAGGATTACGGAAAGATGTGATGGAGTATGTCAAAGGCTGTGACACTTGCAACATATGCAAGCATGAGAACATACACCCTCCTGGATTGTTGCAGCCACTTCCCATTCTTGCTCAAGCATGGACCCACATCAGCATGGACTTTGTCGAAGGCTTGCCGAAGTCCGAAGGTAAGGACTGTGTGTTGGTCATGGTGGATCGTATGACAAAATATGCCCACTTCTTGGGTTTGGCCCATCCCTTCACTGCCCAAGAGGTGGCACGAGTTTACTTGGATCAGGTCAGTAAATTGCATGGGCTACCTCAAGTAATTGTCTCAGACAGAGACAAAATCTTCACCAGCCTCCTCTGGAAAGAACTGATGAAGTCTCTCGGTATTAAGCTGCACATGTCCTCCTCATACCACTCGGAGACGGATGGTCAGACGGAACAGACCAATCAATGTCTGGAGACGTACCTCAGGTGCATCAGTTTAATGCATTCTACAGGGTGGCACAAATGGCTTTCCCTCGCCCAATGGTGGTACAACACCACTTCACACTCCTTGAAAATGACACCGTTTGAAGCCCTATATGGCTACAAGCCTCCTCTCTTACCATTGCGACGCAGCCACAACCAAGTGGCTACTGTCGACAATTACTTAATTCAGCGGCAACAATTGTTACAGACCTTACGAGAGGAGCTAGCGTCTGCCCAAAATCGAACGAAGCAATATGCGGACTGAAAGCGAAGCGAACGGGAATTCGCTGTGGGAGACAAGGTGTATCTCAAGCTACGACATGCCCAGTTGAAGACTCTGGCACTTAAGGCAGTCTTGAAGCTAAGTCCCAAATTTTATGGCCCTTTTGAAGTGATTGGCAAAATCGGGCCGATAGCGTACAAATTACAACTACTAGAAGAGTCTCACATACACCATGTGTTTCACGTGTCACTCCTCAAACCTTCTTCAAGCAATCATCCTGTCAGTTCTACATTACCTACTGCTATACAACCCGCTCACCAAGAAGCGGAACCAGTAGCCATCGTCGATAGAAGAATCATCTACCGACACCAGGCCCCTATCACCGAGGTGTTGGTTCGCTAGTCCAATTTGCACCCAGAAAACAACACCTAGGAATATCTTCCCAACCTGCTGCAACAGTTTCCCAAGGTCGCTGGTCTCCTATGAATTACTTGAGGACAAGTAATGTTTCTAGCAGGGGGGATTGTCACGGGATCAGTATGTAAATAAGGGAAGATTATAGGATATTAGTGTAATAAGGAGTAAGCTGGCCGTTACAGCACATGGGCCGATTTCAAATGTAATCAAATAGTGGCGCCAAGGTATGGGTATTATATAACCAGCCTTCGCGTCCAGAGAAAGAGACTTGGAGAAGATAATTGACTCAATATTTCCCTCTCAATTCTCTCTCGCGCTCTCTATTCTCTCTTTCACTCTCTTCTCCCAAATTCTCTCCCCTTACTATTCTTTCTCTTCCTAATACACGGGTTTCCCACGCAAGCCTTACTGAATTGCGAGGAAACGACCCTTGTCAGATTCATAATCTGACATCTATATCTTTCCATAAGGAGTCACAACAAGTATATAGCTTCCGTTGTATCTATCAGGCATGAAGCCAAATTGGTTATCAAACACATCGATTTCTCTTCTTAATCTTCGCTCAATCACCCTTTCCCCAAAATTATTTCCACAACTTTAAACATAAATAACCACTAAAGTGTTCTTCCTCCATTCGCCTGACATCCTTCTTGATTTAAGGATTGCATTTAATAATTTTGTTAACAAAAAGGTCCCCTCTTCTCTCATGCATTTACATGCTTCTATCAAAGTATTACTTAGTCCAACTGCTTCATTATTCATCTTTTTCAATGCTTGTTTTATTTTGTTTGGAGATATACATCAGTAGAACATGTGATTCATATCTTCTTCAAATTTACTAAGACACTCCAAAGTAACACTTGTTTCTCCACCTTTTCATTGAATAACTATGAGAAATACTCCTTCCATCTACTTGATCGACCTCCATTTACTAGTACATTTTGGTTACCCTCCATTTACTAGTACTTTTGGGTTTTTGTCTTTTATGCATTTCACTAGGCTTAAATAGATTCTTTTTCTTTCATCTTGCCTTAGCTAGTTTATATATAACAATTTCCCTATCTTTTGTGTCAACTATCAAGTCACAGTTATAAAGTTTCATAAGCTTTTAACTATATTTAACTAACTTCCTTCTTTGCTTCTGTTTTGGCCAAAATATACCTCTTTCGTTTTTCTTCATACAGCATGTATTTGGATGTCCTGTAGAAAGCTCTCTTAGTTTTAATTTTTTGGTTTACCTCTTGGTTTCACCACCAAGACACTACTTTTACAGTCCAATCTCTTCCGCCACATAACTTTTCCCTTGAAAATAATTTGTTTTTCACCTTTTAAATCCCACAATCTAATTCGAGTTCAAATTGTTGGTCGTGGGGATAAATAAGGTATATAAATAATATATACTCTTATTTGAATGGATTTTGATAAAGGTTAGGGTAAACCAAAATTGTTCATAAAGAGATAATGCAATGTTCATCTGAAATTTGGAAGTGAATCTGTTCCTTATTGAAAAGGGATTCTATGATAATAGATACCAACAAAGTAGATAAGAAAAAAGATAAACATTCTCCCAAAGACATCACTATAGGAGAGGAATCATCTTAACCCAATTGTTATAGGATTTGGACAAGTGGCTCTATATAAGAATCAAGAGAAGAGAAGAACACATGGCGAGATAACAATAGAAAAATAATGAAGAAGGTTTTTTGGTGGTTCAATACAAGAAGCAAGAAAAGTCAAAGAGGAGGAAGGTCTCAAGAAGGAGAAGTAATTAATTGCTAGAGCTTGTTGATCCCAATGACATTCCCTTTCAACAAAAAATGAGGTTGGTGTCTTCTTCTTTCTCTTTCTTTGCTGTTTCTTGGTTCTTCCAAATTAACCAACACCTTGGGAAACCTTAGTTGGCCATCACAATCATCGGCATTGCCAATCACCATGAGGGTTGTCACTTGCTATTAACCATCAGACAACCCTCATCCAACCACCATTGGGTCAGTGACAAGACTAATGAGGCTCAGCCACAACGCAATCAAACCCCAACCTTAAAGTTCACGTTCAAGAATGAAATTGGGGCTTAGCCCTATTCAAATTGCTAATCCAATTTTTTAACCTAATTATGACACAAGACCCAAAATAACTTGAGTTTCTTAATTACAAATCAAATCCTCAAGCTTTTGAGAAATATTGAAAAGGCTCCCAAAGTTTTGGGAGATTTACAAAAAAAAAAAAAAAAAAAACATACAATTTTGGAAAAAAATAAAGCCATGTTCTCTTTGTTGTTTTTAGACCGTTTTCAGTTTTCCAAAACAGTGAAAACATGTTTACTTTCATATTTTCAAAAATGCATTTTCAAAAATAAGAAAAAAATTTATAAAGAAAACTCAAAACAACAAAAAGTCATTTTGACTTTTTCATCACAAATACCCTCAAATTTCCAAAACGCAAAAAACAACAAAGATTGCTCTCATCTTCTCTCTCCAAGATCTAGGTTTCAACCGCCCATGCCTTCTGTCGCCAACGTTGTTCGCTCCCCTTGCATCGCAACCAGCAACCCAAATCTACCACCTCCGATTGACGAACGACCATCGTCGTTTGCCTCTAGCCACTGCCGCCATTAGAATCGCGGCCTCACCTCGCCTTCGCTGGTCGTCTCTTCCTCCCCTTCATCGTTCACCTACACCATCTATCTTAGTTTCTTGTCTGGACCGACCATCGACGGCTCACCTTGCTCAAATCGCCTCTTCAACCACGAATTGCAAAAGTTAATTTATTTTTTGTTTGTATTTTATTTTTGTAACAAGAAAAAAAAAATATTGCAAGATTCACCAACTTCAAAATGTATATATTACTTAATAATATATTAGCATTAAACTATTCCAATTTACTGAATAATCAAATTCATTGAATAAAATATCATAAAACATTTTTTCTCAAAATTCCAAAGTAAACATGTTTTCCATTTTTCTATTTTGAAAACAATTTTTCAAAATGACAAAAAGAACGTATTTTCAACGATCTCAAAACAGACACTCAAAACACAAAATTGAAAGTGAATTCAAAACTGAAAACTGAAACATGAAAAGAACAATCCCTAAAAAACAAAAAGGTTCCTAAAATTTTGGAAAACAATAGAGAAGCCCTCAAACCTTTCAAAAGTTATAGAAATACCTATTGATTATCCTTACGTTAGAATTTTGAGGAATTTAGAATCTTAAATAACATAGAATTATCATGATGGCTCAAGTTAAGGATATTTGTGGACTATATTTGAGGATTATTTCTGCACAAAAATCAGGTGGCTGTTTCTATGTGATAGTATATGCTTTGAAAATTTACAGCCATGCATGACTGAAAAGTGTTTGACATGATATATATGTTCTCAATAAAAAACATTATTGATATATATAGAACATGATGATTACGCAAACAAATTGAGAACGTGGATAGAGAAATTTTTTTGAGAAACATGAAAAGATTTATTTATGGTGTTAGCATATGGTCATAAAAAGTTATGGGACCATTAGGGAGGACCATGGCTTACTTGGGCAGCTAGAATTTGGTTACCTATATGGCGCTAAGAATTCTAGTTCTCCTCAACAAGAGGGAAAGAGATCAAGTACACTATGGTCGCCCCATCGGATACTTGGGGCTAGGACATGGGTATAATCCTAAGCCCCCTTGTGCATTATTGGATCCCAGGGCTACAAAAACACCCCTTGAGATATATATAATTGGTGATGATTGATTATGGATTATTATGGTTCCCTTGGTTAATTGTGTTCTGCACACTAAAACAAAAACATGTTTGCTACATCATAAGACAAGATTTTATACTGTTGATACATGTTAATGCATTAGGAATATTTGAGAATGAAACCAGTTTGGTTATATTTATATGAAGTGCATTATTTTGGATATGATCTAATTATGCAAAGGAACCCTCACTAAGCGATAAGCTCACCACTCCACCTAACATTTTTCGGGTGGTCAGAAGCAAGAGGACTGGAGTTGCATTCGGATTAGGGGACATCAATGGACTCAAATTAGGGATATTTTCTGTTTATTTCAATTATGCAAACATTGAGGATATTAGTGAATAGTGATCTATTTTTTTAATTCTTTTGGGAGTTTAGGCTTTGTGATTTTTAAGTCTTGGCTTGAAGTTCATGACCAGTCATGCTACTTGTAGAGGGGGTGTAACACATTTTGTATAATTTTTTCTCCATTTTTTTTTTATGGACAACAAGGACTGTATTTGTCCATTACATTAAGAAATAATAATTTTTTTGTCAATTGCATTCATTGATTGGGTGAAAAAGTGATCATAGAAGACCATTACAATTTTTTTATCTCGTAATTTTGAATAAGGAAAGCCTGAAGCAAGAATTTACATTTAAGGACCCATACCTTTTTCCCCTCCTAATCCTTCATTAAGCTTCTTCAAGCTTTGTAGGCCCTAGAAGTGTCTAATGTGTATTGTTCTAAAAGAAAAAAGTCATGCATGTCCAAACTGAGGTCGAAGTATGTTCCATTCTAGAATAATTATAAAAATATAAGACACATTTTGACTTTTACCATTGATGCATGTCCAGCAACTACCGATGTCCAAGATATGCCCTTCAAGCATGCGAACTGAACTTATATAAGAAAGAATTCTTCTAGCATAGGAGCTAAACACCCAAAGCATATGTCCTCTAACTTACTACTAGATGCATGGTGCCATTGCAAAAATAAAACAAACTAGGGCCCACATTTTGATAAACCACAACAGTATATGGTCGTACATTGTATGCAAGTTCATATGGTCACAACATGTTTTCAGAAGACCTATGATTTTCTCATGCACTTCATGTCATAGAACATTTGCTTTCTAGACTCCCCAAACAACAAGATAAAATCACATGGACGAAAACATATTTGAATGCCCTAATAGCTCCCAACCAGGTATGCAAATCTTTTAGTCCTGAATCTGGTGTAACAACCCCCCCCCCCCCCCCACCCCCAACACAGACATATATATATATATATATAGAGAGAGAGAGAGAGAGAAATTAACTTACCTTTACAATGAAAATGAATCTCATTCCACTACTACTAAGCAAATTATCAGACAATGTCGCAAAAATAGACAATGGAGACGCAAAGCGAGGTGACAATGGCAAGTCCTCATCAGTTGCAGAAAAATCAAGAACCAGTCTTCTAGCCCGTCTAAAATTCAACTCCAACACTTCGTCTATGTATGGCCTCAAAAGCACCAAAAGCAACTTCAAGAGTTTCAGACCTTGTGACTCCAATGCAGAGCAGTGATTAAGACTAGCCTGAACACAGATACTAGCTGCACGTAAAGCTAAAATTGAGTCAGAAGGAGGCGCATTCTCTTTAACCAACCGTACAAAATTTTCAATTTCCCATTCTGCCCATTGAATGACTCTGTTGGTATAAACAGGGTTGTCTCCAAACAGCAAACCAGAATCTTTTGCGGTCAATGAGATTGCAGAAAATACAAGGTTAGATAATGAGGCTGAATATGTTTCTGGATAACAAGGACTGGATGGAAGAAAAGCCTCAATGCTTTTCTGAAGTCGAGACCCATAAGATTTCAGCAGTAGTTGATGTGCCAAAGGCCCTTTGCCTAGCTTCAGTAATCCTGATAAAGCCTTTTTCAATTCAAGAGCACTGACTACTGGTTGTCTAATGATGTCAACTAGTTGATCCTCAAGCATTGTCTTCCTTTTCAGAAAAGCAGACTTATATGATGATGGCTCAATAGATGAATTATCTCCTAATCCTTTCAGCTCTGGATTATTTTTCTCTTCAGCATCCAATGCCTCCAGTGCCTCTTCCACTTTATGCTCAGCTAAGAGAACATCAACATTCTCGAAAAATAACATCTCCTGATCTTCTGCTTCATTCAGCAAAGGATCTTTCAGTTCACAATTTTCAAGATTTTGATCGGCTTCCTGGATGCCACCACTAGCTTTATTCCACTCATCCAGTTCATGACACACACCAGTCATTAAATCCTGCACAACAATCCCTTGAGTAGAAATATGCTTGCGAAGCTCATTCATCCCATGCTCCGTTTCCACCACTTCTTCAGATAACCTGCAATAATCATCATCAATACTCTACACATCAATGGAATCTATTAACTAAGCTGATGAAAAAATTAGAAGCCACAATATCAGTAAAGAAAGAATGTCATCAACAAGAAGGTGCATATTGACTTGGGGGGGGGGGAAGCAATGCCAAAACAAAACCCTCTTCATGACTACTTTTTGCAATAGCAAAAACTGGCCAGCCCAAATACTTTTTTCTTCAGGCCAATAGTTATCATTGCAAATTGTGAATATTTGAGAGAGAAAAATGTTATGTTCTATTATTCACAATGTGGTATATCTATATATACCAATAAGGTACAACTAGGTTAAGCAAAAGGTACAACCCTATCTCTATTTTATATATATATATATATATATTACACATATATATATGTACAACACTATATATAATATACTATTTCTAACACTCCCCCTCAAGAGGGCACATATATATCATATGTGTCTAGCTTGGTACAAATATAAGCAAGTCGTGGACCCTGTAACAGCTTGGTAAGAAGATCAGCCAGCTGATCATTAGAACCAACAAATAACGTATTAATCTCTCCAGAAATCAATTTCTGTCTCACAAAGTGACAATCTATCTCTATATGTTTGGTTCGCTCATGAAAAAGTGGATTAGAGGCAATATGAAGAGCCACCTGATTATCACAAATAAATTGCATAGGTCCTAAATCTCTAAACTTCAACTCCGTAGAAATTGCTTGAGCCAAATCAACTCATATGTGGCTAAAGCCATAACCAGATATTCCGCTTTTGCGCTAGATCTAGCCACCACATTCCACTTCTTACTCTTCCAAGACACCAAATTTCCTCTAATTAGAATACAATAACCCAAGGTAGAGCGCCTTATATGTGAGACAAGAAGCCCAATCTGCATCAATATATCCAACAACATGTTTGTGTCCTTCGTTCTCAAACAGCAAGTCTTTATCAGGAGCACTTTTAATGTATCTCAAAATACGCACTAAAGCATGCTAGTGACCATCACATGGAGAGTCCAAGAATTGACTTACCACATTATCAGCAAAAGAGATGTTTGGTCGTATGATGGTGAGATAATTAAACTTCCCAACCAATCTCTTATATCACCAAGGATCCTCCAATGGCTCCCCCTATCCTGGTACAAGCTTAACATTAGGATCCATAGGAGAATCTAGAGGCTGAGAATCAAACATACCAGTCTCTTCCAAAATATCTAAGGCATACTTCCTTTGAGAGATGCACACACCATGGGCAAATTGAACTATCTCAATGCCAAGAAAATACTTCAACCTGCCTAAATCTTTGGTCTAAAAATAAGAATGCAAATGAGTCTTCAATGTCCCAAGACCAATGTCATCATCTCCTGTGATAATACTGTCATCTACGTACACCACCAATAATATGATTCCACCAGGAGAATGGCGATAGAAAATAGAATGATTAGCTTCACAAAAAACTGAATAACCAAACTGAAGGGACCAAACCAGCACCGAGGAGATTGCTTCAGACCATATAAGGACTTCTTCAGGTGACATACTAATCAGGACTCCCCCTGATCAACAAAACCAAGAGGTTGCTCAGTATGCACTTCCTCTTGAAGGTCGCCATGAAGAAAAACATTTTTAACATCCAGCTGATAAAGAGATCATTGCTGAATAGAAGCTATAGCAAGAAAAACACGAACAGAAGCAATCTTAGCCACAGGAGAGAATGTATCACCATAATCCAGGCCAAAAATTTGAGTATAACCCTTAGCATCCAAACCGAGCCTTTAGACGATTAATAGAACCATCCAGTCCAACCTTAACTATAAACACCCACCAACAACCAACAGTAGACTTCCCCTAAGGGAGACGAACTAGATCCCATGTCTCATTAGCCAACAAGGCAGACATCTCCTCATCCATAGCATGTCTCCACCCAAGGTGAGAAAGAGCTTCAGCATCTGCCTTAGGGATAGAAACAGACGAAAGAGCAGAGACAAAAGCAAAATAAATAGGTGATAAATAGTGATAGCTCACAAAGGTATAAAGCGGATAAGGATTACGAGTGGAAAGTGTACCACGATGTCGGGGAGCTTGGGTAGAGTCGGAGGGAGACGAAATAATGGCACCATCTGGAGGAAGACATGAGTTTGGAGAAATACCATCATCTGCAATAGGAGGAGCAGGAGCTGAAGGCACTGATGGAGGCTTAGAACGACACTGATAAGTTTGGAGAGGAACAAGAAGAACAGAAACAGGTACTAGGACAAGAGACGGAAAAGAAGGGGTAGGTAGGACCTCATGAAGGGAGGAAGAAGACCCATCAGACAAAGAAGAGAAAAAATGTGTAGATTCAAAAAATGTGACATCATAAGAGAGAAAGTGTCTACCAAGTTCGAGGGAGTAGCACTTATATCCCTTTTAATGAAGAGAGTAGCCTAGGAACACACACTTGATCGAGCGAGGAGATAATTTATCACGACCAGGGGAAAGAAAGTGGACAAAGCAGGTTGATCCGAAGACACGAAGAGGGATAGGATAGATGGGATCACGAAGAAAAGGTAAAGTATGTGGAATGGCCACATTTAGAGTAATAAATGGCATCCAGTTGATTAGATAACTAGAACTGAGAAGAGTAGCATCCCAAAAGACAACAGAAACATGCATGTGAAGGAGAAGTGTCCAAGCAGTCTCAATGAGATGGTGGTTTTTATGTTTAGCCACCTCATTTTGTTGCGGAGAATAAGGACAAAAGAACTGATGAACAATACCCCGAGATGAGAGAAAAGCTTGAAATGCATGAGAACAATATTCCTTGGCATTATCACTGCGAAGAATTTGAATGGAACAACCAAATTGAGTAGAAATTTCATTACAAAAGGAAGTGAATAAAGATTCCAATTCAGTATGATCTTTCATTAAGTAAAGCCTAGTACAACAAGAATGGTCATCAACAAATGTAACAAAATAGGAACAAATGTAACAAAATAGGAGAAACCTTATTTATACTTGACTCTATTAGGACCCCAAATGTCTGAATGGACAAGATCAAAGGGAGCATCAGCTCATTTGTAAATACGA
This sequence comes from Diospyros lotus, assembly GCF_014633365.1. NCBI lineage: Eukaryota > Viridiplantae > Streptophyta > Magnoliopsida > Ericales > Ebenaceae > Diospyros > Diospyros lotus. Next base: position 35,352,800 of record NC_068345.1, read on the forward strand.
CTAGGATACAAAGAACGAACATGTTTTCCTAGTTGATAGGAATCGCATTCTAGAACAGTCAACGAAAACAATGAAGGAATTATCTGTCAAAGAGTAGATAAGTGAGGATGACCAAGCCGCAAATGAATTCGGAGAAGAGATGCCCCTATAGTAGCACAAGCAGATGCCGTAAAGGACGGTAGGGCAAGATGGTAAAGTCCCTCAAACTCACATCCAATGCCAATCGTTTGTCCCGTACCCTAATCCTACACAAGAACAGATTCAAAATCAAAGATAACACGACAGTTCAAAGAACGAGTGAGACGACGAATAGAAAAAAGACTATATGGACAACTAAGGATGTGAAAAACAGAATTAAGGGAAATAGACGGAAGTGGATTAACCCTACCGATACCAGTGGGAAGGGTTTTAGACCCATCAGCCACAGTGATAGGAGGAAGGGACGTAGAGGAATCAAAATGAGAGAATAAGGACTTATTATTAGAAATATGCTCTGAAGCGACTAAATCAAGAATCCAAGGACTAGGCTAAGAATAAGTAAGGCAGATATGAGTACCATTGGACGGTTGTGCAGAAAAAGTAGATCCCTAGGCAATAAAAGCTATGGGAGATGAGGCATGTTGAGTTGCCCGAAGCTAACGATACTCAGCCAACTCCTCAACAGAGATTGTATATGTAAAGGCTAGTTGCTCAATGTGAGAGATATCTGGTACCACGTACTGTGTCTGTACTCTCAGGAATTACAACATTGGCCTTAGGAAGGTGACTATGGAGTGCATAACATGTATCCTTATAATGACCAAGACGATGACAGTAATTACAACAAGTGCGCCTACCACTATGACCACGCCCACCTCCAAGTCCAATCACAAAGGAAGATCCAAGAGTCTGAGAGGCAAGTATAAATCACTCTCCAACTGAAGCCTCAGAAAATGCTAGTGGACTACGAAGGATCCAGGCAAACACCTCTTCCATGGTAGGAATAGTGGGACTACTCAGGATCTGAGTGAGAACACCCTTCATATCGAGCCCAAGGCCTACCAGGGTGAGTACCATAAACAACTAGTCCCTCAACTTCGTCTGCTCATTGAGATTGATTATAACTGGGAGCATAGCATTAAAATCTATCATAGCAAACTAGATACAACCCAAGTAAGTAGGCATATCTTAGTCCCCCTTTTTAATACTGAATAAATTACTAATGATAGTGTATAAATGCACGATATCATTAGTATATAACTGCTAAGCATGAGACCAAATATCGAAACAGTTCTCGTAGACTCGAAATAAGGGGATTAAATCAACATATATGGACTGCCATAACAACGTAACCAACTATGCATCGATGTGATCCCATTAAGTCCTTTCTGCTTTAGCAATGTCAGAAAGCCTCTTAGTCAAATGGTCACTAACACCATGTCCACGAAACCACATTCAAACAGATGCTGACCAAGACATATAGTTCTTACCATTCAATTTGTCAGTAGTAATGGTTGTAATACCGAATAAAAATGGTATAAGGACAAGAATAGACACAGGTGAAGGGGAACTCACAACATCAAGAGAAGGGGTGCTCCCAACTTTAGGATTTGAAGAGGCCATAGTGAAAACCAAGCCCAGCCAAACTAGATCTGAGATTGCAAAGAAAAATCAGATCTGAAACTGTGAAACAAGACTGCAAATCAGATATGAAACAGATCTAAAATTGTGGAGCCCAAATCTGAAATCAAAGAAAGTTGCTGCAAATTAGATCTGAAACTGTAAAACCCATATATGAGGCCAATGGTCTGATAGATTGCCACAAAAGCGAAGAAGAAGATTGTCTAAAAGTAGATCTAGGGTCACCGTTGTAGGAGGAAGCAGATCAGGGCCGGATCTGAAAAATGATAATCAGATCTGAGAGATTGATGACCAGATCTGAGGTTTGGCAACCAAATCTGACCAGATCTGAGGGATTAGCGGTCGGATCTGACGAATTGACGGTTGAATCTAAGAAATAATGGTCAGATCTAAAGACTGACAATCGGATCTAAACAGAAGCGGCCGGATCTGGATGGGAATGGCCGTATCTAAGAAACCAGCCACGAGATCTGATAAGTGGCCGTGAGATCTGAGACGGGAGTGGCCAAATCTAGAGGAGAACGGTCGGATCTGAGAAACTAGCCACGAGATCTGAGACAAGAACAGCCAGATTTGGACAGGAGAGACTAGATCTGGACAGGAACAGCTGGATCTGAAGTCTGTCAGGCCAGATCTAAGGGATGATGGTGACGGATCGCAGATCTAAAGTGCAGAAGACAGATCTGAAGAAGGCAAATCTATCCAAAGGAGAGATCGACGGCAAAGCTGGAACAATGGCGGCGTAGCACGAGGAAGGTCGATCTATTTCAGATTTGGCCGATCTGTTTCAGATCAACCGAGCGGATGACAGATCGACGGCGGCAAGAGGGTTGCGAACGGCGGCGGCACAAGGCGACAGCGACAAGAGGATTGCGGATGGCAGTGGCGCTAAGCAGCTGCAGATCTGGGTTGATGGCAGTTGGCACGGCTACGAGATGTGTGAGAAGCAGCAACAATCACTTGGAGCTCGCTAGAAAACAAAATGCAACAGCCACATGAGCGAGAGATAGCGGCAGCAACGTTGGATGGGTCTAGGATCGGGTTAGGGTTTTGTTAGGTGGCTTTGATACCATGTGAATATTTGAGAGAGAAAAATGTTGTGTTATATTATTCACAATGTGGAATATCTATATATACCAATAAGGTACAACTAGGTTGAGCACAAGGTACAACCCTATCTCTATTTTATATATATATATATATATGGACAACACTATATATAATATACTATTTCTAACACAAATGATTTTTTTGTCAATGGATAAACAGTATTATCAAGGTTTGGAAACAACCTTTTGGGGAGAAAAAAAAAACAAGACCTCAAAGCAGAGACTCTAGTGCATTGGGGATGCCCTTTTAGATAAAAGGTATTGTTTTTTCTGACGAATGCATGTAGTGCAACAATTTAAATTGTGCAACCACACAAGCAGCCTAATATAAAATGAGTGCCCAGTGTAAAAGAGAAAAAAGACCTAAGCCTTCCCCCCTCCCCCTCGGCTTTCACACTGCATGAACCAACGCCCTTCTCTCCCTTTGTCACCCATTTCCACACACAAAAAACCAGAGACCATAAATCAACAAAAGCTTTATCCCTCTAGAATCTCTACTATTTCTATCTGCAAAAGTAGAAAACCTTAATGGAGATTTTGTAATTCTGAAATGGGTCACAGTGATAAAAACAGGCAAAACTGACCTCCCAACAATTCTCTCCTTCAAACCTGTTTATTGCGTAATTGCATTCAAATCTCATGCACAATGGGAGTCCAAAGACAGCCATGAACCCCAGCTCTGGAGACAGTGGTTATTCAGAGGTGATAATGGGAAAGTTGACAGGTAAATCACCCTTACTACCCTCAATAGAACTGCATATGAGATTTTCCCACATACAATCCTCACTCAATTCTTTCAAAGTCATTGGATCTTTCCTCATTCAACAATCTCCTCCTTTCTTCCAACTCTATCCCATAGACTAGTTAAGGCCAATTTAGTCACATTTCACGTTCTAATTGAACACTTCAAATTTTCCTTTTTGATTATTCTTGTAACGCCCGTTTCTCGAGTGCGTTATAAATTCGGACAATTCTGGGACAATAAATTTTTTTTCCTTTCAAACTAATCCTAAATCACATCATACCTCGAATCCGTCCCAAAATTCCCAATCATTTTCTCAAAACAGAATTATTATACACATCATATGTGAAAGCAAGGATCAAACCTGACATCTTAATATTAATCAAAATTCAATTCTTACATCATCGTTCCTTAAAACGTTCAGAATTCAAAGTAGCAAAACTTAAATACATGAGCTACATAACATACATTCCATTCAACATGCACTCTGCTACGTGCCATTTCATACATCACTCATCCTCGTTTCTACTACAATCTCCATCTGGAACGTTTGAATATTTCAGGGACAAAGCCCAAATTAGATGATGAATCATCTAAGTAAGGGAACAGTAAACACATTTCGTGCATGAATGCAAAATGCAAAATGTCATTTCCATATCATTTAGGTTTGAATCAACCGCACCCAATTGTTGCTCCTCATTTTTACAATCTCCTTACCAAGCCGAAGTGTATGAGTGCACCCTTGGCAGAGCAACGATGTCAGTCCATATCTCAAACCCTTATGCGATATATGATCAATAATATCATCGTGAACATATGCACATTTCATCATCAATACATATAAATGCAATCTACATGATATATTCATATCAATGCATGACAACATGATAAAATCATTTACCTAAAATCGGGTTTTGGGTTGAACCACTTACAAACCAAGCATTTTTCATAAAACTAAATCTAGTTGGGAAGTACCACTTACAAACCAAACATTTTTCATAAAACTAAATCCAGTTGGGAAGTATCACTTACAAATCAAGCATTTTTCATAAAATTAAATCCAGTTGGGAAGTACCACTTACCTTTTTAAGCTTATCGGGCTACCTCGATATTCATGCCTTGCCTTGAAATACATGCATTGCCTTGATTTACATGCCAACCTCAAAATTCGCACAAGTCATTTCAACTTTAACCCTCAAAGCATCCTAATCACCACATTTATTTAAATAAGTGTTATGTTTAGGAGCACTCTTGACAACTCAATCAATGATTCCTAATGCCAATTCTCTCAACTCATCACCCGAAATCAATCCAACCAACAGAACTCACAAGACAGAAAACAAGAACAGAATTTAAATGAAAGAAAAAACAGAAACAATCAAGACACAAACCAAACAATAGGCGCAAGATATATCCTAGTTCGGATTGCTTTAAAACAACCCTACATCCAACCTTCAAACACCCCAAGACCAGTCTTCTTATTACCAAGGATGATCAGTACAACAGCTTGAGAAAAAACCTCATATTCTTCGAGTACAATCAACACTCACTCTCCCAGATTACAAGGCAGTCTTGAACACTAGTCTTTCTCTCTAAATGAATGTTCACTCGGTACAATAGAATAGAATAGGAGGTTTTTTCTCAAGTTGTTGTACTGATCATCCTTGATAATAAGAAGACTGCTCTTGGGGTGCTTGAAGGCTGGATGTAGGGTTGCTTTAAAGCAATCCGAACCAGGATATATCTTGCGCCTATTGTTTGGTTTGTGTCTTGATTGTTTCTGTTTTTTCTTTCATTTAAATTATGTTCTTGTTTTCTCTCTTGTGAGTTCTATTGGTTGGATTGATTTCGAGTGATGAGTTGAGAGAATTGGCATTAGGAATCATTGATTGAGTTGTCAAGAGTGCTCCTAAGCATAACAAATTAGTATCAGAGCCAAGAACTCTTTCAAGAATTGCCAAGAACCCTAGAAATCTTTAGTTTTAATCCCTGTTATGGCTTCCACACCTTCTTCCACTAGGTATGACAGAGAAATTTGATGGTTCAAATGATTTCAGTCTATGGAAAATTAAAATGAGGGCGTTGTTGGGAAATTTGGGATTAGAAGAGGCTTTAGAGGCAGAACAGAAACTGCCCGAGAATGCCTTAGAAGAACAGAAAAAGGATTACAGTGAGCGTCGGAAAGAAATCAACAAGAGGGCCTATAATACTCTAATTCTAAGTTTAGGAGATAAAGTTCTTAAGGAAGTTTCAAGGATGGAAACAGCTGAGGCTTTATGGTCTAAATTAGAGAGTCTTTACATGACAAAAACTCTGTCAAATAGGCTATATCTAAAGGCAAAGTTTTTCACATTCAAAATGCAAGAAGGGAAGAAACTGAATAATCACATAGATGAGTTCAATAAAATATGTCTTGATTTAGAGAACATAGATATTAACTATGATGAGGAAGATAAAGCCCTTGTATTATTGCATTCTATGCCAAAAACATATGAAACCTTCGTTGATATATTAAAACATGGTAGGGAAAAGTTATCCCTAGAAGATGTTTTTGGAGCATTAAACTCTAAGGAGTTGCAGCAGAAATTAGAAGGAACAGGGTCCGCTGGTGATGTTTTGACAACAAGAAGCAGACTTGAGAAAAGAGAGTTTAAATCAAAGGGTAAGTCAAGAAGCAAGTCTAAAAATGGCAAGAAACAGTTTAAGTGTTATCACTGTCATGAGGAGGGCCACTTCCAGAGAAACTGCCCAAATAGGAAGAAAGAAACCCAGGAGGAAACCAACCCCGAATGCTCAAGCACCATGAGTGGCTTTGGCTATGAGAGTGCAGATGTCCCATAGTTTTTTTCTAGGTATGCAGTAAAAATAGCATAGGTCCTAGGGTTAGGGTGTTCTTCTCATAGGAAAAGGGTATTTACCCATAGAGTCATGGTGGAGGGGGGAATGGTTTGTCTAGGCATCAAAGTAAGGTTAAGGGAATTTGGAGATGGGAGAAATTAGGAAGCATGGTGGAGCTATTCCAGATTATTAAGAAGCTGTAAAATATATCCTTGTTGTAATAGAAAGCCTAATGTCCTTAGGAATAATTAGATAGTGAGAATTGGAGTCCTAAGAAGTTGCAAGGATCTCTTAGAGAGATGGTAGCAACCCTCAAGAATGGAGGTTATGTGGTGCATGCTTGCATTTATATGTGGATAAGATGCAGCCACTAAAGGATAGCCTATGATAAGGCTAGGCTGTGTCATTTGTTGAGGACGGCTCACAATGGTGAGCAAGGACTAGGATAGGTATCTAAGGCTAGGGATATTAGGAGAGGGGAAAATTTGCAGGTGTATAGGAATAGAAACCAGGTAGTTTGACTAGGTCTCCAAATGTAGAAGTCTCCAAAATCAGTAAATCCCATTAGAAATCAGTTTCTAGGATGTTTTGGGAACCTATCTAGGCCTTGTCTCATGATGGAGCTAGGTGAGGTGAACCTAGTGAAGATGGTGTGTTCCTAAGGAATTCCCAAGCGTATATGAGCCTGCTGGAATTTAGGAAGCATGCTGGAAATTGCTTATGGTGTGAAGGGTTAGGTGTGTAAGAGTTGTGTAATACGTATACCTAGGTCTCCTCAAGATAGGGTTCTTACCTATGAGGGAAAACTCTACAAATAGGACATGGAATTAGTTGATTCCAAGGGCAAAGGATGAAATCTGGGATGCTGTGTAAAGAAAACAGCAAAGAGAAACCTTTGGGAATGTCCTGAACTAACCTATGAACCAGGATATAGCAATAGGGAAATCTGGAAAATGTTTTGATCAGATTTATTGTGTAAGCTTGGGCTGAATTGTGAGAGGGAGGAAGCTAGTGTTTAAGATAGTTTTGGCTCTTGCAGTGAGGGTCCTTGTAAACAATGAGGGGAAAAGGGTGTGTGCAAGTGTTGTCTTGTATGGTGTAGTCCATGTTGATCAAAATCAGGATTAAGCAAGGAAAGGGAAATAGAATCATCTTGCAGGAAATGAGCAAGGGAATAGAAGGTTTAGAGTGCTGCCTAGGATGGGTAGTGATAGGTCTTAAGTTAGGCCCCGGTGAGGTATGGAATGCTGGGTTTAAGAAGCTTATGCACTGCCTTGAGTGCTAAGGATAGACTGGGATATAGAACCTCTTGTATAAGAATGGCATGGAGCCATGTAAATTTGGGGAGAGGCTTGGACTTAGATGAAATATCCCTTAGGTTAAAGGGGTGGAGTGCTGTTGCAGTGTCTATTTGTAAATTAAGGAAGTTCTGGGAAATGGGAAAAAGTCTAGAGAAATGGCTAGACATGGCCATTGGTTATAGCAGCACATGAAGGCTTAATTTGGATCAAATAGGTGTCACTAATCAGCTAGTATCCATGGAAAATTACTAAGAGAAAAGTGATCTTATAGTATAGCCAAGGAATAAGAGGCTAGAGGGAAAGGTAAGCAAGGATTGGTTGCTTAGAAGATCTCTCTAGGTATGAGATATAATAGTAGTTCCTTAGGTAAGATATAAGATTGGAAGAGTCCAAAAGGGTTAAAATTGAGTGCATAGGAAAGCTGTCAATATTCCAGTGGTATGCTTAGTATATTGATGGGCAGCTTTATTGGTATTTTCTCCAAAATAAAACTCTCAAGGTGTACCTAAGTGTTTAGATCAGTGTTTGAGAGTGTGGGAGAAAGGATAAGCTGGGAAATTCTAAGGCATAGAGATTGGAGTAGGGTTTGGACAGCTTAAGGCAGCCTAGGTTACCCTAGTCTTAAGCATATCTTGGTAGATTGATAGGTAGAGATGAGCAGTCCTGTTTGTTTGAAGCAAACATTAGAGAAAGTCAGTGGTAAATCCTAAAGGCCGGTTTTGGGGAGCTAGGAATAAAGTCTAGCAGTGGAAAGGCCAATCCGGGTGAGGTTCACTGTGTTGTGATGCTGTGTAAAAAGTTTGGACACTTTTGGATTAATGAGTATCATTGAGTATGGATTTGGTTTATGGTAGAGTGTACTTAGACACTATGGAGAAACCAATCATATTGGCATTAGGAATCATCGATTGAGTTGTCAAGAGTGCTCCTAAACATAACAATAAGTATTAAAACCTATTTTTTCATAATTTTTTGCATTTTCTTTATTTTTCTCTCTATTTCTGCCTATTTTTCCTCAATAAATCCAAATTAAATATTTCTCCAATATTTCACTATGAAAATTCATAAAATAATATTCTTGAATTTCTAAAATTTTCTAAGAAATTTTACTTACCTTGACTTAGCCTCTCAGGCTTCCTCGGTATGCGTGTCATATCCTCGAATTGCGTGTCCGAACAATTTTTCTTGCCAAAATTTCCGAAAAATTAATAAATCACCAAATCCTATTTTTCAGAAATTTTCTAGGGCTTTTCAACATTTTTCTCCATTTTATTTTCTTTTTCTTCCTTTTCTTTTATGTTCTTTCTTTTTTCTTCTCCTTCTTCCTTCTCCTACTCCCTTCTTTGTTTCTTCCTCTTCTTCACAGCGCCGCACCAACGCTTGCGCATGCCTGCCAGCCATCGCCCTTGGCCCCGCCGAACGCCACGGCCAGCCCCGACACCGTCGGCCAACACCACCGGACCCTGCAGCCGCCGCCCGCACAACCTCCTCCACCGCGGCCAGCCTCTCTGCGTCACGTCGGCTTGCTGGAGCTCGCGGCCATGGCTGCCATGGCCGCGGCTTCACTGCTTCTGGCCGCTTCTCGAGCCTCCACCGAGCCCTTCGATCGCCGCCGCACCATGCGACCATCACCGCGGCCGCTGCCCTACTCCGCACGTCCAGCTTCCGTTTCGGCCGCTGCCATGGTCGCCCCAACTCACGCTCTCTATCTTCTTCTCTCTCCCAAGCTCTCTCTCTCAATCTCTCTTCCCTCTCTCTCTCGATCTCACGAGCTCTCTCAGCCAAAGCATGCTGCCACTTCCTTCATTTCGCCATCCTATTTATAGTCGAATTCCACCCCTCTCCTCACTACTTTTGCCCATACCTTCTTTGCATGCAATTTCTCCCATTTGCAACATGTAATTGCAAAGGCATGGGATAGCAGGGTATGGCCATACACACGCGCATATTATATATATATTACATATATATTACACTATAATAATAAAGGAATACATATTTAAATACCCTATTTCACTGATGCAATTCCCAAATTGCAAATATAGCCTCAAACACTGAATTAAATTGCATTTCGATACAGAAAATTCAAAATTAATAACTCGGAGTTACTCAATAATGACGATTTCACCCCAGTGTGTCCTCACCGGGCCATTGTTTCATCTCGAAACCACTGAAGAGTTGCTTATTACGAAAAAATAAAGCCCCTTTCAAGCTTTCGTTGACTTCCCAGAAGTTCTCTACGACAATTCAGTTTTGCAGCCTAAATGACAGCTGCATTTTAGATATACCGAAAACCGTTCCCAATCCAATTTCTTTTGATACCATAAATCCTATCTCGGGATGCTCATCAAGGCTGTATCATTTTCTTTTGGCATCCAAGCTCCAAGGCACTCCCTACAATCGATTCGGTCATGATAATTGATATCAAACCAATTTTTCAATATTTTAAACTTGCCTAAATTACGTGACAACCTCATACAAACATGGGGTATTACAATTCTCAAAGGAGAAGATTATTTTCTTTACCAAACTCATGTAGTATCTAATCACAATCTTATAATAAGAATAAGAGATCTTTCTTGACGAATCCTTTTGTCCTCATTCTTCTCAAATAAGAACAAGTGATTTGTTATTAACACCCTTAATAGTTAAGGGCTCTTTCAATTTAATTCATATTCTGGTAAAAAACTTTACTTTTAAACAGATTTAAGTCCCATATATAGAGATATCATATGCATCCAAAAAGTCGTATGCTTTGGAACAAGCTTGTACAATTTAGAAAGGGGATTTGATTGATATACAAATCAAATGAGTAGGTTAAGTTTGAAACAACAATTAATTACTATTTTGCTATATTTAGAAAATTTTGATAATTCTCATTGGATGATCATGATACTTTCCAAAAGCATTTATCCAAAAATAATTACTAGTGAAAATAAGACATCCTCTTCAATTTAAGGATTGCATTGAATAAATTAGTTAACCACAACTTCTCCTGCACATTTTCATACTTCTATCAAGATATTTATTTGATCCACCTGTTTTATCATTCTAAATCTTTTTTAGGACTTGCGTCACTTCTTTCAAACAAATACATCCATAGAATATATAATTCCTATCTTTTTCAAAATTAATAAGATATCTAACTGTAATATTTGTTTCTGTACATATATTCAATAACTTAAAAATACTCATTCTCTCCTTGATCACCCCCTCATTTATTAGTACATTTTAATTTGTATTTCATACATTTTACTTGGCTCAAATCCCTCGATCCTCTTTCCTTAGCTTTAGCCAACTTATATATCTCTTCCTCTATTTTAGAGTAAAGTTAGTTTGTACAGTTTTTCATAATCTTTTAAACCAGCTTCACACCTCCTTTGCCTCTTTTTAAGCTGAATTATTCCTTTTGAAATTTTTGTCATTAGGGCATGTATGCCTAGAGGGCAAGCCTTGTTAGCAACAATAGTGTAGCTCTTTTATGACTAAAAGGTCACTAGTTCGAATTGTAGAAATAGCCTCTTTGCAGAGGAAGGGTCACACTACATACAAAGATGACCCTCTTCTAACCCTCACAAAGGAGAGCATGATGCATTGGAGATGCTTTTTTTAGGGCATGCATGCAAAAATCTTGAGCAATTTTTCATGGTCTTGATTTTTTCCTTTACCTCCTCACTCCACTACCATGCTCCTTTTGGTTCTTCTTTTTTCAACTCTCCTACAATGGTTTTTATCGTGTTTCAAATTGTTGCAACCATCTCATGCCATGTTAGAGTTGTCTCATCTTGTACAATCCAATCTCTTCTATAACAACTCTTTTCTTAAGAATATGTTGTTTTCCACCTTTTACATCCCACCATTTGATTTTTGGGCTTGCTTTTTATTATCCTTCTTTCTCCATTTTTTGATGTGGAAGTCAAGGCTAATAAGTCTATGTTGGGTGGTTAGGCTCTCTACTAGTATAATTTTTCAATTCATACAAGACAAATGATTCTTTTTCCTCGTAAGAAGGAAGTTTATTTGGGTAGTCAAAGATTTAATATCATAAAATTACTAAAATTGTAGAAAATAATTAAAATCTATTGTCATTATCTGTGAGAAAGTAAACTGTTTTTCACATCATTTACACAAGTGGTACAGCCCTATTTATAAGGTTGGAGATTACACCATAGGAAAAATTACACTTGCTGAAACTAGGAAAGATAGGCTGCACAAAATAGGAAAGGTTGACTGTACAAAAGATAGGAAAGTATCCAAAAATCAGCCAAAGCACAGTTTCTAAACTAGGGATAGGATCAGTTTCTAAATTAGGAATGATTTGACCAATGAATCTCTTGAGATTCCAATCAATCATTCCTCATATTTTACTCGGGAATCAACACTCTCTCTCAAGTTGGTGAATGAATGTCTGTCATTTCCAGTTTGCACAATAACTCCTCAAATCTCCTTGTAGGCAATCCCTTTGTCAATATATCAGCTAACTGGTTTTTGGAGGGAACAAAGGGAATACAAATTAGTCCAGCCTCCAACTTCTTCTTTATAAAATGTCAATTTATCTCAACATGTTTTGTTCTATCACGTTGCACTGGATTATGTGCAATACTGATAGCTAACTTATTGTCACAAAACAGCTTGATTAGTCCACTCCTAGCAAGCCTTAAATCATCCAGAACAATCTTCATCCATAACAATTGACACAAACCAAGGGCCATAGTTCAAAATTCTACCTCAGCACTGGACCTGGAAACTATGTTCTGTTTTTTATTTCTCCAGGACACTAGATTCCCTCTCAGAAACACACAATAACCAGTTGTAGATCGCTTATCAACTAGGGAACATGCATAGTCGGCATATGTGTAACCTATAATAGACATATCATTCCCTAATCGAACATAATTCCTTTCCTGGGTGTGGACTTTAGGTAACATAAAATTCTCCTGATTGCATGCGTGTGTTTTTATTAGTTGGCTTAGTGCATAAATTTGACTGAGCAAGCTAATGGCAAATACAATATCAAATCTAATATGAGATAGATTAAGCGATCCACCAATCTTTGGTACCTCCCTTTGTCCACCAACTGACAGTTAGGATTCTCACCCAATTTAAGGTTTGGTTCTACTGGTGTGCTAGCTGGTTTTCCTCCTAACAACCTAGTTTCCTTCAATAAATCCATGATATACTTCCTTTGGGAAAAGAAAATTCCTTCTTTAGAGTAGACTACTTCTATTCCAAGAAATACTTGAGTCCTTAATCTCAAATTCCCTTGCAAGGCTTTCTTTTAGCTATTGTTGTTCCTTAGCATCATTTTCAGCAACTATGATATCATTCACATACACAAGCAAAACTGTTACCTTCCCCTCTATTGAGTGTTTAATAAAGAGAGTGTGATCTCCCTTGCTTTACCGATATCCCATTTGTCTTATAGCTTCAGAAAATTTGCCAAACCATGCTCTTGAAAATTGCTTAAGCGAGAGCCTTTTTAAGCCTGCACACCCTGCCTGAGGCTTCTTTATCAAACCCTAATGGTGGCTCCCTAAAAACTTCCTCCTCTAAATCGCCATGAAGGCATGCATTTTTTACATCAAATTGTTATAACTATCAACCACAACATGCAACCAGTGATAAGAGTATCTGGACAGTTGTCATTTTTGCCACTAATGCAAAGGTCTCCAAATAATCTATTCCATAGGTTTGTGTACACCCCTTAGCAACCAACCAGACCTTACATCTCTCCAATGTGCCATTTGCATTATATTTCAAGTTAAACACCCATCTGGAACCCACAAGTCGAACTCCCTTTGGTTTAGGCACCATATCCCAAGTTTGATTCTTTTCCAAAGCTCTCATCTCTTCTAGCATGGCCAAGTTCAATTCTGACCCTTTAATGCCTCATCAACTGTTTTAGAAATGGCAATGGCATCAAGAGAGAACAAAAAACTTTTATGCTAAGGATAAGAGCCGATGATAAGAGATGTAGTTGGCCAATGGATGTTGTGTACAATTTCTAATTCTTTTTCTAACAACAATAGGTAGGTCCAAGTCATTGGAAATAGAATTAGAATGAGTTAGGTGACTAAGGGATTTCAATACTTGGAGACTGGGGTAGTTCTTGGCCCAAGTTGGGAATTCGAAATAGGCTGAGATCTTCTCTTGAATACATAGAGAGAGCCTTTATATCTGACAAGGGGTGGCAGTAATGGTTGTGTTGCAGAAAGGGAACCCTTCTCTTGTGTGTCCTGCTCAGCTAAATTCAAGGAATCAGGAACAAGTGAGTCAAGTTCAAGTTGAGGTTCAACTATGGCTGGCTCTGTTTCTAGCTGTCTCAAAAGAGCCAAATCCAAAGTAGGAAGGTCACCACTGACAGTCTCCCCCTGGTGACCAAGAAGAGTAGACTCAAAAAAACATTGAGTTTCAACGAAAGTGACATCCTTGGACACATAATTCCCGAGAGGGAGGGTAATAGCACTTGTATCCCTTTTGAGTAAGAGAATAATCAAGAAAGATGCACTTAAGTGTCCAAGGATCAAGCTTGTCTCGTGGTGTTAAGGAATATGAACAAAAGACACAACCAAAAACTTTGAGAGGAAGGGAGATATGAAGATTGACATCCAGAAAATGTGAAGAAAGACACTGCAATGGACTTTGGTTCTAAAGAAGTTTAGAGGGAACTTGATTGATGAGGTAGGCAGCCGTTACAACTGCTTCCCCAAAAAAATGTTTGGGAATATAATGATGATGTAGGAGGGCTCGAGTAACATAGAGTAAATGCCTCATTTTTCTTTCAGCAACCCCATTTTGTTAAGGGGTATCAATGCAGAAGGATTCATGAACAATGCCTTCTTGCTGAAAGAAATGATGAAGGTGTTGATTGAAATAGTCCCTTGCATTATCAGTATGAATCCTCCTAATAATGGATCCAAACTGGGTAGAAATCATCTTGTGGAATAAGGGCAGAATTGTGCCAAAGATTGCCTTATCCTTTAAGAGATATAACCAAGTCATTCAAGTACAATCATCAATAAATAAAATGAACCATCTAGCCCCAGAATAATTAGGAACTCTAGAAGGTCCCCAAACATCATAATACACCAAAGAAAAAGGAATGGAAGATAGTTTATTACTAATTGGATTGGACATTGGGTGATGTTTGGAGAATTCACACACATCAAGATGAAAGCTAGTAACATTTAAACCCTTAAACAAAGAAAGAAACATGGTTTGCAGCAAACTAAGAGGAGGATGGCCTAAATGGAAATGTTGGAGCCAGATTTCAGTCATGGTAGTAGTTCGTGATGAGTAGGCAAGGATAGACTAATCTCCTTTAGAAATCTCACAACTCCTCCTCAAATAGTAAGCCCATTCCATTCATCAACAGCACCAATCATCTTCCTCGAGTTAAGTTCTTGAAATACACGAGCATGGGGAGAGAAAACAACACGACAATTAAGGTCTTTGGTGAGCTGATGAATAGAAATAAAGTTGGTAGAGACATTAGGGACGTAAAGAACATGTTGAACAGGGAGTGACGGATTGAGAATAACACTTCCCTAGCCTACTATAGGAACTATGTGACCATTGGCTACAATTATTCTTTTGGGACTAGTCATTGGTTTATATGTTTCAAAAACATTTGAATCATAGGTCATGTGGTCAATAGCTCCTGAATCCAAAATCCATAAGACATTCTTAACAGTTTGTGAACCAGTAAAAAATTCAGAATTGAGACATGTACCGATTTGTTCTAGAGACCAAGATCCATTTTAAATAGTTTTCATGAATGATTTCAGGTTACTAATTTCTTCTACATTTAGTTCAGAACTTGCAGCAAGATCTGTTTTTTCTGCGGTTCCCTCAGGTTCCTTGATTGTGAGATGGGCTTTTGTTCCCTACACAGCCGCTTTATTCTGTTCCTCTTCATGTTTTTGGATGTATCTATTTTGTACATTCTTTTTCACCTAAACAAGATAAGTTTGCTGCAAAATCTCTCAAGTGTATCTTCCTCAGCTATTCCCGATTGCAAAAAAGCTATAAGTGTTACTCTCCTGAGCTGAACCGCTATCTTCTATCCGCTAATGTCACATTCTTTAAACAACAGTATTTCTTTTCGATTGCTCAGCCTGATTCACAAAGTCATCACTAGGTTTTGCCTGTTCCTTTTTCTTTTCTTCCGTTGTCCTCATCGGGTCCGTATGTCTCCTCTATGGCGCCTACCCTACCATTTTTCGGTCCACCTTCCACAGCTCCTCCACTTCTTATATATCACCATCGTCCTCATCCCGCTATCGACACAAGCATTTCTCCATCCCAGGACTCTCTTGACTCACTCTCTTCGTCTATGGTCCCTCTTGCCCCAGATCTTGAGCCCAACAATCTCCCTATTGCTCTTCGCAAAGGTACACGGTCCACTCGTAATCCCCATCCTATTTATAACTTTTTATGCTATGACCGTTTGTCCCCTTTTTATAGTGCCTTTGTTTCGAGTCTTTCCTTTGTTTCTATTCCTAAAACCACAGTTGAAGCTTTGTCCCATCCTAATTGACGCCAGGCTATGTTAGATGAGATTTGACGCCTTACATTCGAATAGTACTTGGGATTTGGTGTCTTTACCACTAGGAAAGACTCATTGGTTACCGGTGGGTATTCACTCCCAAAGTGGGTCCTGATGGATAGGTGGAACGTCTTAAGGCTCGCCTGATTGCCAAAAACTTTACACAGATCTATAGGCTGGATTACAATGATAAACTCTACTGTTGAAAAAATGGCATTTGTTCACCTTTTTCTCTCTCTGGCTGCCACACGTCATTGGCCCCTCTATCAGCTCGATATTAAAAATGTCTTTATTCATGGTGATTTGCAGGAAGAGGTGGGTATAGAGCAACCACATGATTTTGTTGCTCAGGGGGAGTCCAATGTAGTCTGCAAACTCAAGAAGTTTCTCTATGGCCTGAAACAATCTCCACGGGCGTGGTTTGGCAGGTTCAACACTGTGATTCAAGCCTTTGGTTACACTCGAAGTGAAGTTGATCATTCGATTTTCTATCACCATTATTATTCCTTATGTATCTACCTTGTTGTTTATGTAAATGACATTGTTATCACAGGGAGTGATCAAGTTGGAATACAGAAGCTGAAGGAACATCTACATCGACACTTTCAGACCAAAGACCTAGGTCGACCTCTGGGTATTGTGTTATTGTGGGAGGAAATATGGTTTCTTGGAAAAGAAAGAAAAAGAATGAGTAGCTAGATCTAATGTAGAGGTAGAGTATCAAGCTATGGCTAATGTAACTTGTGATCTCATCTGGCTTAAACAACTCCTGCAGGAATTCAAGTTTTGTGAAGTGTCCCCTATAAAACTTGTTTGTGATAATCAGGTTGCTTTACACATTGCTTCCAATCCAGTGATCCATGAGCAGACTAAGCATAATGAAATCGGTTGACACTTTATTAGAGAAAAGCTAGTTGAAGGTATTATTGTTACAGAGTTTGTTTACTCCAATAATCAACTTGCAAATATCTTCACCAAGTCTCTAAAGGGTCCTCGAGTGGGATATATTTGTAACAAGTCCTTACAGCTATAACTAACAAGGTACAACCTCCCAATGCTGTAACTTCCTTAGTATAATTACTCATTCTCTATAGCTTCTCAAATTAAGGTACCTCCCTAGATAGCTGGTACATGACATGCAACACTATGGCAATGAAGGCACATAGTAACCAGGTAAAGAAGGCAACGAGGAGAGGGAAAAACTAAGGCTCTGATACCATGTGAGAAAGTAAACTGTTTTTCATATCATTTACACTAGTGGTAAAGCCCTATTCATAGAGTTGGAGATTACACCATAGGAAAGATTACACTTGCTAAAACTAGGAAAGATAGGCTATACAAAAAATAGGAAAGGTTGACTGCACAAAGGATAGGAAAGTATCCAAAAAATCAGTCAAAGAACAGTTTCTAAACTAGGGATAGGATCAATTTCTAAACTAGGGATGATTTGACCAATGAATCTCTTGAGATTCTAGTCAATCATTCCTCATATTTTACCCGAGAATCAACATTATCATTAATTATTACAATTAATTTTATAACATAACCAATAGTATTGTGCTAGTATTATCAATCATACAACACTACTAAATATAATTATGAACATAATCAGAAAAAATATATACAATTATTAACATTTTTAATATAATAGTAATCATATTAGCGAATTTATATTATTAATATATAATATTAGCATATTATGAGTACTAGATTGGTAGTACTAATTAAATAACAATTCTCAATGTAACGATAAATATTTTAAATATTATAATTAACAAAATATTATAATGTATAATAATATCATAACATCCTAATATTATTTTACTATTTTATTGTTTTAAAAACAACCCACATAGTGAGATAAAGGCTTGATATGTTATTGTTGTACTTTCTAAAAACAAATAGAAGCACATTTTTCATGTTTTCATTTTTTGCCAATTTTTCTTTTCTATTTCACTTTTTGAAATCATAAACAGTTATCAAACAATGTTTTCCTATTGTTGTTTCAAAAATGAAAAAGGAAACCAAAGAAACATGTAACAAAACATTATCAAATGAGCTCTAATAAATTTCCTAAAACTAATATCATCAGAAAAACAAAGAGATAGGATTACCTCAAGAAGGCCAAGTACTTTGTACGGGAATTACCACACAAGTTCTCCACTGCATCCTTTAAATCCAAAAGCTCAAAACAGAGCTTTCTGATTCCCTACATGCATAAGCATATACAAGTTATAATTGCTGAATTACCAGGACCCAACATGGGGGTAGCAAACAAAAAGAACTAATTGAGGATGTCTGAGCACCTTTGGCCAAAATGAGGTTAATTCAAGTACACATCAAGCTATCAAAAAAGGCAAGCATCAAATACAAAACCTTGCAAGCAGACAATTACATGGTCATTTCAAAAAACACAAAATTCAGTGTTTAAGAGTTCACAATCTTTTTCTTCCCAATCTCTGGCTCTTTTATGAGGATTTAAAGCCGTTCTCCATGGCTAACAGTTTTTTGTCATGCTAGCATGTAGTTCTTTCTTGTATGGCAGGAGACATACAGAGGATCAATTATCCTCACAACGATTGAATGAAATGCTCTTCACATCCCACACTTACCCAATATAGAAAAGTAGGCATGCATCTAATAAGTACCCATAGCCATTAATTACCAAATTAGTTTCCAGAACCATCATGAATTCCAGGCTACTGGATGCATTCCCACTCAAAGCGAAAGAATGATGTTGTAAAATCGCAAGATTTAACTACCTTGACTTCTAATGCAGACATTCTAGAGTGTAAGGTTAATTACACCACCACCTCCGAGCTAAGGCCTTAAAATAGGTATACTCCCTTTTTCAGAATCTTCTTTTCTTTTCTTTTTCTGATCAGCGAACCACCCTCTTCCCCTGAATAGATTCTTCTTTTGTATTCTCAAAACCCAGATCTAGGTTTGACCTGCAAACCTAAAGTCATCAGCCAAAATTGGAATCTAAGCAAGGGGTTGGATTCAGCTAGTGAATCCAACCCTCTAACTAGATGGAGAAAAAGGAAAAGAAAGCCAACCAAGAGGCAAAAATACCAGTTGAGATTTCCCAATCTTCATCTTCGTCTTCGCAGAAGAAAACCTTATCGAGGTTTTTGGCCCCAAATCAAGGTTAGATCACCGACAAAATCTGGGTTCAACAAACCTAGATCCACGTTTGAAGTTTTGGCCAAAAGTGGCATCATGATTTTGTTCTATATTTTGATTTTCTCGTAATGTGAGGACTAAATGGACAAATCAATGCATGTCAGGATAAAATCGATATTTCACCTTTAAATAAGCTGATGTCAGCATATTTCAATCAACTAATCAGACAGTAGCTAAATGAAAGAGAATTTTGTCCAATTTTCAAAAAACATGAGTAGCCAATGTAATTTAAAAAACATGAGGGATATTTCTTGTTTTAAGCCTTATCTTAGGGGTAACCAATGTAATTTATTCATGAAAATAATCAAAGAAAAGACAAGTAATAGCATTCGATCAGATGAAGTCATAGATTAGTAGGTTGCTACAACTGCAAGACCTATCTATTCTAATGGAAGAACCTATGAAGCTATACATTGATAATAAATCCGCCATTAGCATAGTTCATAATCATATTCAACACAACATGATGAAGCATGAGAGGATTGACAGAAACTTCATCAAGTCAGAAATCAACAATGGGACAT
Source organism: Diospyros lotus (assembly GCF_014633365.1). NCBI lineage: Eukaryota > Viridiplantae > Streptophyta > Magnoliopsida > Ericales > Ebenaceae > Diospyros > Diospyros lotus. The sequence goes on from NC_068345.1 coordinate 35,372,668, forward strand.
TCACTTTACACTACGTTCCAATAAAGCGATAGGAAGTTGACCTTCTTACAAAAGCCCTGTCAAAGCCAGACTTTGAGGCAAATGTTATCAAGCTAGGAATGATAGATATCTATTCACAAGCTTGAGGGAGTGTTGGAAGATTGGCGGGAACAAATCAGATCAAAGGATTATCGGTGTTTCCTTTTGTAGTATTTCCTTTCATAGTTGATACCTCTTTCTAATCATTTCCTAGTTTATAGTTTAGAGATTGAGTTGCTTTCTTTGGCCTATATATTGTTCTCATAGCTAATGGTTGTATTATCGAAGAACATTATTTGCAATAAACATAGTAATTTCATACTTGAAGGTTTGCTCACAACAACTCCATCAAACCTAAAAAGATAAGCTTAGGATAAGAAGAAACAACAGCAAGGAGAAGCAAGAGAACTCAGTCATGTGCTCTACAAAAAAAGGCCCAGAAAGGAGAATTTATTGATGTTCAATATTTTTCTCATATATTGTCATCCAATACAACAAGATGCTCTTTATAGAGTAATGCATTTCCAGAAACCTAACCAGAAAATCCTGCCTTTACCTCTAAATATTGAGTGTATAACATCAAAGAAACTATATTCAACACATTGCCATCCAAACTCGAAGGAGTGGAGAAACCCTGAAGAGTGAAATAACCTAGACCTTTATAAGAATTACTTTGCACAACTAATGAGAATCTATAACTTCCCTTCTTGTCTTGTTTGTAAGATACAAAAAATTGATTTTACAACTTAAAATGATAAGAAAATTAAGAATGGTATTTGTAAAAGTCAAACATATAGTTCACATCTTGTTTTTATCTTTATTAAGTAAAACTCACAAGGTAAAATGAAAATTTTTGAATGGCATAATATCCTGTCGCTTTTTATTTGTTAAAAATTTATTTGTTTTCTTTGGGCGGGGCAGGGGCGGGGATGGGGGCCAGGGTATGGAAGGAAGCAAAAGAGTAACAAAAAGAGAAAGGGGGAAACAATAGCAGAGGGAGAGAGTCAAGAAACCTTCACAGAAGAGAAAATGTAAAATCCAAATATCCTCCTTCAACATAATGGCTATTGCAGCTACAAAATAATGACTCGGCCTCTATTTGGCTGTGCAGTTGATAGGCAAAAAGGTGCTTTTGTTTAATAAAAGCACTTATGTCAATTGGTAGTGCTGTTTGGCCAAAACCGAAAAGCATTTTTACATGATAGCAAAAACTTTTTTTGTGGTGTGGAGGATAAGCAAGAACTTAGAGCTTCTATTTTGGAGGAAAACCATATGTAGAAAATAAATTTATTTTGAGAGAAAATTTATTCCAATCAACATTTAAAATTACAAGATTGCCTCCAATCAAATCTTTAAAGTTCATATTGAATGATCTCAGAAGCAGATTGTACAGCCCATCGATTTTCCATCACACACAGCCCAGATTCAATGTCAAACACCTACTTTGTCACTGTTGATATCTAGCCAGGAGTTCAAAGGCCTTTCAATAATGATATCTAGCCGTTGGCTATGTCTTTATTTATAGCATCTCTCAGCAATTTGTAACTCCACTTGCTAAAAGAAGCTCAGAGAGAGTAAGGTAAGATAATGTAAGGAAAAAAGCTTTGTGGGGTGGTACTATGGCCATAAAATTGTGAATTTCATGTTCTCCCTTATCTGCAACTTTTGAGATCTCCATGTCTGTTTTCAAGGAACAGTGATTGGGTTTCACAAAGAACTAAAACTGGAAAGAAAGGTAGAAGAGTAACCAGACTTGGAGAAACAACAAAGGGAAAGAAAAGAATGAGGTGAATATAGATTTCATTTGTAACAGGGGAACAAAGAAAATGAAAGCCCTCCAGCAAAAGAAAAGGAAAACAAGGAAGAAGAAAATGGGAATATGATCCCATAGGGAAGAGAGAATCAACCAAACAGAGAGGAAGCTCTAAATCTAGTTTGCTCAGAGTTCTAATTTCACCAGATTAAAGAAATTGAACAGAAAAATATCTTTCAAATTAGTGATAGTGAACTTGGAAGATGCCGCACCAATAGAAACAGAATTTGCAGTTTTATGGGTTGGTTCAAATTTATATTTAGAAAGATTTCTTCTAACTCAGGTTAACTACTCCATTAGTTTAAATCAAAATTTATGTAATCTGTTAGTGAATTATAAGGCTTATTATTGTATCAAAATTAAAAATATCAATTACATTTTTAATTAATAATTTAAGCAAATTTAATGTACAACGACAGTTAATAAATTTATAATTGAAAACCTAATTACTTTCAAAATTTATAAAAAAAAAAAGCTGAAATCCCTACATTCAAATAGCATTAACAACAAAAGCACTTTGCCAATGCCTTTTCAAACAATTTGACAGGTAAAAACACTTTTTTCAATTGCTAGACTAACACGTATTATAACACCAAAAACCCTCCTTAAATGATTTGGACAAATATTAACCTACTTTTCTCTAATAGTTATTCTTGCCAAAATGCTTTTAACAGATGTCATTCTCGAGACATCATAAGAAATTTCACAGCAACACTGAACAAAGATTAAGTCATGGACGCTACCACCAAAATTGCAACTACCATTACTATAGCCAAAAGCACCAATATATGAAAATGTCTTGTTTGATAATAACTTTCAATGAGTGGCTAACTTGAAACTTTCCTCCTTGGATGATAATAATACATTAAAAATTTATTACAATAGAGATGATAATTAATTTTGTAAAGTTCAACCAAAAGGCCTAGTATGTAATCTGCAACACTTCTCTTGTGAAAAATCCACACTATCCACATATTGATTAAGACTTACACTGCAACCTTCAAAGACTACTGCTTCTCATTGGTTTAATTGGAAAAACAGATTAACTGCAGTTAACACAATTCCGCCGACTACAGAAAATTGAATTTGGACGGGAAAAGGAGACATGACAAGGCAACCACTATTCTTTGTGTCTTCCGTCACACTTAGATGATATTAGTAAACTATTATGAAAAGCAGAGGAATAATTATTAGCTTGAACTACAAAATGTCTGGAATACTTCCATCTTTTCTCCTTCTCCGCCTTTTTATCCACAGTAACCAAACAAGTAATAACGATTTTCCTTTGCGTTTCTTTGGCTTTCCCTCCACAAACCCATAAAGGATACCTAAAGAACCATGATACTCGTTATGCGCAATGTTGGCCTGAAAGGAAACGAAAACCCAGATCACCAAACACGAAATAGCAGTGGTAGCCGTAAAGAGTCATACTCCCCTTAGATAGAAATTGAACTGAAAATGCTATGACCCATATAGCAAAGTGGATCCCAATAGCAAGGCTTCCAGTCCCACAAAACATTCGTTTCAAATTGCGCTTGCCTGTGCATAAAATGCAGCCTCTTCTATGGAATGGAACGTCAAATAAGCAAAAGTCAGGGGGGCTCTGCGCGTGTGTGTGCGTGCGAGCAAGAAGACGAAACAAATAACTAAATGGCTTATCGCAAGAACAAAATTCGACGAAGCATCACAGTTAAACCGGATCATTCCAGCGGAACTAAAGTATAAACAGGGAGTAGGCACATTTGAGAGGTGAAATTTGGGCACAACATTGCCCTTTGCTTTGTCTTTCTCGTACGTTGAACGAAATGGGTAGGGCAAGAATAGAAGCAACTGGTACCTTTTCAGTCTTGGACTGGTAAACGGCGTCGATATTGGATTGTGGAGTCACCGATTCGATTGAGGGGAAGTCGTCTTCTTCTTCACTGCTCTCCATCTGCTTCACTTCACCCACTGCTTCGTTCCCTCTCTCCTGATTTTCACGAGGCCACGGACTTCTGAACTTCGAAGTAAGAGACGACAGAAAACTCTTTAACTCCCGGGGATCGAATCAAGGCGTTGTATTGATGGTTTCCTTCTTACAAAAAACCTGACACGCCCACCGCCGCACTTCGCCAGTACATGGTATAAATTACATTCGTCCCCACAAGATCGGCTAAATTCAAAATACTTCCCTTTATTTTGTAAACAGTACAGATCTCCCTTCTCGTTAATCAACAATTATCGGTGGCCAAAATATTTTTAGGTTTCATCACTAAATCCCAATAATCCTTAAGTTTACTTAAAAATCTATATATATATTATAACAAAACAACCGTCAAATTTTTTTCCGCCCATTTCCAATTACTATTTTGATATTTTATTATATTTTTTTAATTTTATTTACTTACTCGAAATGAAATTTTTATAGGTCATTAATTAAGTCTATATTTTTGAAAAACATATAGTTCTTGGAACACTTAAATAATTTTTTTCATGGTTGAATAGTATTTGGAGAATGTGTAAGTATACTGGTATATGAAGAGGCAAAATAAATATTATTAATTTATCCATATTATTAATATTAATTTTTAAATATTAGTATAAAATTTTAATTGAAATAAATTACAGAAAAATAAAACTTTTTTAAATCGGGAAAAATTTTGAGATATTAGGTAATACTGTTGAATACCGACTGTCAAGTAAAATTTTTATTTTTTTATTTATATATAGTTTAATTAATTTAAATTTATTTTTTTATAATTTTTTTATATATATTATAACAAAACAGTTGTCAAATTTTTTCTCGCCCATTTCCAGTTACTATTTTGACATTTTATTATGTTTTTTTAATTTTTTTTACTTACCCGAAATGAAATTTTTATAGGTCATTAATTAAGTCTATATTTTTGAAAAATATATAGTTCTTGGAACACGTAAATGATTTTTTTCATGGTTGAATAGTATTTTGAGAATGTGTAAGTATACTGGTATATGAAGAGTCAATATAAATATTATTAATTTATCCATATTAATATTATTAATATTAATTTTTAAATATTAGCATAAAATTTTAATTGAAATAAATTATAGAAAAATGAGACTTTTTAAAATTGGAATAAATCTTGAGATATTAAGTAATACTGTCGAATACCGACTGTCAAGTAAATTTTTTATTTTTTTATTTATATATAGTTTAATTAATTTAAATTTATTTTTTTATAATTTATATATATATATTATAACAAAACAACTGTCAAATTTTTTCTTGCCCATTTCCAGTTACTATTTTGACATTTTATTATGTTTTTTAAATTTTTTTTGCTTACCCGAAATGAAATTTTTATAGGTCATTAATTAAGTCTATATTTTTTAAAAACATGTAAATGATTTTTTTCATGGTTAAATAGTGTTTGGAGAATGTGTAAGTATATTGGTATATGAAGAGTCAAGATAAATATTATTAATTTATTCATATTATTAATTTTTAAATATTAGCATACAATTTTAATTAAAATAAATTACAGAAAAATGAGACTTTTTTAAATCGGAAGAAATCTTGAGATATTAGGTAATACTGTCGAATATCGACTCTCAAGTAAATTTTTTATTTTTTTATTTATATATAGTTTAATTAATTTAAATTTATTTTTTTATAATTTTAAATGCTATAATTTTATATATAACTTAAATGTTATAATTTTATTTTTTAACTTTATTTTCTTTGTTATTTTTTTAAAAATGTGACTTGTCTTAAATGTGATAATTGATTGCTAGGAGGAATATGTAAACTCATGTATGGATAATCAATTTTAAAATTTTGATTATTATTATTTATATAATTAATTAATTATTTAAATTATCTTTATTTTATATATAGTTTAATTATTTTAAATTTATTTTTTTATAATTTTAAATGTTATAATTTTATTTTTTAACTTTATTTTTGTTTGTTATTTTCTTAAAAATGTGACATGTGTTAAATGTGGTAATTGATTGTCAAGAGAAATATGTAAAGTCATGTATGTATAATTAATTTTGAAAATTTGATTATTATCATTTATATAATTAATTAATTATTTAAATTTTTTATTTTATATAATTTAATTAATTTAATTTTTTTTAATTTTAAATGTTATAATTTTATATATAACTTAAATGTTATAATTTTTTTTTTATTGTTACTTTCTTAAAAATTTGATCTATCATAAATATGGTAATTGATTGTTAGAAAAAATATGTAAAGTCATGTATGGATAATCAATTTTGAAAATTTGATTATTATCATTTATATAATTAATTGATTATTTAAATTATTTTTATTTTATATATAGTTTAATTAATTTAAATTTATTTTTTATATTTTTAAATGTTATAATTTTATATATAATTTAAATATTATAATTTTATTTTTTAACTTTTTTTTTGTTACTTTCTTAAAAATTTGACCTGTCTTAAATGTGGTAATTGATTATCAGGAGAAATATGTAAAATCATGGATAATCAATTTTGAAAATTTGATTATTATCATTTATATAATTAATTGATTATTTAAATTATATTTATTTTATATATAGTTTAATTAATTTTCTTATAATTTTAAATATTATAATTTTATATATAACTTAAATGTTATAAATTTTTTTTTTTTTTACTTTCTTAAAAATTTGACCTGTCTTATATGTGGTAATTAATTGTTAGGAGAAATATGTAAAGTCATGTATGGATAATCAATTTTGAAAATTTGATTATTATTATTTATATAATTAATTGATTATTTAAATTATATTTATTTTACATACAATTTAATTAATTTAAATTTATTTTTTATAATTTTAAATGTCATAATTTTATTTTTCAATTTAATTGATTATTGTCATTTATTTAATTCTCCTTTTTCCCATTAGTCTACTCTGAATATGTGCTATATGTTGGACTTAAAGAAATTAAATGCAAATTAAATTTGTGTTTTGAAAATTATGTTAAGTGAGTAAGATTCAAATTGGGTGGCAAAGCATGGAAAAAAAGAGAAACTTAATGATGACATGTGATTTGATAAATTGAGAGAAATAAAAGATTTCGAAGGAAGAAAAATTAATAAAAGAAAATAAATATCTCTCTCTCTTCTTCCTCTCTATTCCCGTTCAACCATTCCATTTCCTCTCTTCTCATTTCTCGATTATTTTTTTCAAATTTTCTCTTTTTTCTTTACTTTTATTTAGTAAATTTTAACCGTATTTTTTTACCCAGTTTGGTATTCTGGTGTAATATAGCACAATTATTTTGTCAAGTGAGTGATGTGAATGCAACTAAGAAAAATTAGGTATTGAGGGTTCGTGTGGTATGCACATATGAGACAAATACACGTGAAATCCCCCAAAAAAAATCGTCTACCCTTGAATGCATATTTTAAAATAAAGAGGCTGGTTATCGTTTATTTTTTTTTTCCTGTTATTGTGTAATTTTTGTCTTTTTTACGCATTGCTTATTGTATTACATGTTAATTTAGGTTTATTTTTTACATGAATTCGGGATAGAGTTATGTGCTTTTAATTGTTCGTCTACCCTTTAATGTATATAAGAAAATCTTTCAAAATCTGTAATCTTTTTGTTTTTGTTGTATTTTCATGATTGTAACACGATTATTTTATTTATTTTTTACTTTTTTATTGTGATTTTCATTTATTGTAACTACTAAATTATATAACTTTCACTTTAATATATATATATATATATTTTTACGATATCCATGCATCGTATAGGTGATCCACTAGTATAAATTGATGGATAGAATAAAAAAAATGAATTGTATTGAAAATAGAGAAATCTAAAAAAGATAAAATAAATAAACGATTGGAGCTAAACAAAGTTGATTTGTTGCCCACGTCAAACAACATTTTATGTTGCCCGTGTCAAACATGCATGAGATGAGTATGAGATGAGGAAATGAGGCCTATGCCCTCCATTGAATTTGGCTGCGTTAGAGAAATATTATGTTGACCGACATAATTAGGGTTGACTTAAGAAAAACTTCATTAAAACCTATGTCTATGATCCCACGAAATTTTTAAAAGCCAACCCTATTTGTTATACAAAAAATAGGCTACTGCTCACAAATTTTTTACTTTTAATTGATAATTAAAAAGATAAAGAAAAATAATTATAAAAAATGAAAATAAAAAAAAAAAATTATTATTTTTTAAAATAACCTCAAATTAATAATGGTGTAGAACCTCCCAACCCCTTAAAATCGGCCATTGATGTAGACGACATAATATTTCACTGAAGTTGAAACTCTAACCATTAACCTCAGCTATTACGTTATTATAATTATATTTAATATTGTTGAGTTAATTGAAGATCAAATTAAGAAAAAATGAACCCACCTTTGCTAATTATATTATCAAATATGAAGATAATGAATAAAGATAAAAGAAAAAAGTATCGATAAGGCATCTCGGCCAAGTTGAAAAAAATTAACCATTGGTTTAAAGATACAAAGGAATTATATTCATGTTTGAATATCGAAGATAACGATTATAATTTTTTAAAATAAATTAAAAATGGTAAGAGTTTTGTCTAATCTCATGGATGGTCAATGTATTTCATCCTTAAAAATATAAATTTAAGATATTAAAATAAAGATTAATCGTGTAACGTTTGATAATTTTAGCTTAGTCTTTATTTTTTCTTTTAGCTAAAATTTAAACGAAGCTAAATAATTTCAAATTTTGGCAATTCAATTTAAAATTTTCATAGAACATGTCTGGATATGTTAATTTTAATTTTTTTCCTGTAAATCTGGATACGTTAATTTTAAGTAATATAGTTTAAAATTTTTAATTTGAAATACATAAATTATAAACTCACTTACCAAACAATTTAATTTTAAATGTAAAAGTTTCCAATGGAATAATTTCAAATTAAAATTAGTATGAGATATATTTGGGAATGTTAATTTGAATGATACCTTTTAAAAATTAAATTTCAAATACTTAAATTTTAATTTAAAGTATTTGTTTTTACTATAAATTCAATGTGCAAGGAAAACATGAAAAAATAGAAAATAAATATTTTAAGTGAAAATGAGTTAATGAAGAGTTGCCACGTGGCATTGAAAAAATAGTTAAAAAGCTACCATGTGACAAATTCCACATGCAAGTTGAACTGTTTTAATAAGAGAAAAATTAAAGTTGTACTTATGAGGGTTATCCTAATTGAAAATTATATTTTTAATATTTGAAAAAATATAATAAATATTCTTAAAATTTAATATTATACTATAATTTTCCTACCATTTGTTAACTCTCGTTCAACATTAGAAAATGATCAACAATTGTGATGATATTGGCAATAATAGTGATGCCAGTGTGATGGTAATTGCGACGATAATAACATTTAAAATCTTAAATTACGAATGATCTAAATGGAAGAGATGATAGCCACTAAAGATAAATATAATAATTGTAAATTTTTATCTCCTTATCTCTCTTTTTACGATAAATATAAGTTTATCATCCTTATAAATTGGGACAAGTCCATTCTAAATGATGGGATGGCGAGATGGTATGATGACAACAATCCAACATAAATAGTAAATATAAGTCCCTCTTTTTTGTGAAAAATAAAAAAATATATTATGAAGCTAAATATGTTTTAAATTTTTTTCTAAAATAAATATTGTCGTTGTTCGGAATATAAAATGCAAAAAGATATTTAGGTGTAAAATTAAAACTAACAAATAATTTTTATAATTAAATAGGCCTTCCTTTTGAGCAAATCTTTCTACCAATTTATCCACACTAAAGTAAGTGGATGACGCAACCAAAAAAAAAGAAAAAAAAAATTCATCTCATAATTTTATTTTATTTTTTCCTTGTGGTGGGAAAACAATAATTTGAAGCTTCATAAAAGAAAAACAAAAGTAAAAAATCAAATAATTTTCAAATCAATTAAAATAAGATCATCACAACAATACTGTTATATGTATTTCCTGCACCATTCCTTACGAGTCAGACTTAATCCAATAGGCTGACCCAATTGCTCGGAACCTAGAAAGGTCAGGCAACCTCGTCAAATAAAGCTTATACACCATCGAAATTCAAAACTCATAAAACGAGCTCCTTACGAGTTTCCGGCAAAGTTCTTAGTGAGCTCTCAGCAATCGACCTAACGAGCTTTCAATAAAAACCCCAGTTCGTTAGACCGATCAGCTCGTTAGCCTAAAAAACATCTAGCTCGCATAGATGACAAAGTCGCTAAACAACCAGAAGCATGGCTCACTTACTTTATCTGAAACGGACCATACTCATCGAAATGAGGATCTCACTCCCGATTTTTTGCAAATAATAAAGACTATTTATCCCCCATTATATCATATTTATATTTCTATATTTTATCCAAATTGTAAATGTTCCTTATTATAAATATGAGTCAAATATATCATAAGGGGGCAAGGAGAATTATTAGATAACGCCATTCTGAAAGAATAATCAGACTGCGATCATGGAGTATACATCGTTCTGACTAAACCACGTGAAAATTGCTTGTGTTCACTGATATATAAGATTTTTGTTTTCTTCTTCTTGGCATTTCGAATTCACTCACCACGGGCCAAAACGAATCATGATCGGTTAAAATTGAACATCGACAAATACTAATCAGGGTTTTTAAGTATTACTCCTTTTCTTAGACAAACAACCAATATGGGCTATGCATACCAATTATGTATTTGTAAGACAATCTGTACTATACATACAATGCATATGATTCATATAAGTAACTATGAATTAATGCTCAAAATAAACAAATATTTAATAAGAATGATATATCTTGTCGCAATTCAAGTCATATGAATTTGTAAAAATGAAATAATTAGAGGATGCTAGAAAGTTCTCGCGCAAACACTCTAATACTTAAGTCAGATACTAAAAATGATAAAATGTGTATTGAAATCAGTATAAAAAACTTACATTTTTTAAATTAAGTGTGTTTATTTCTAGAAAAATATGAAATACTCTTAATTAATTCAAAATTATGATTTTTTATAAATAACACTTAATTTGATTATTATTCCTAGTCAAATTGGGACTAAAATTATTATGAATGATGTCCCTTATAGATAACGATTATCTTGTATTTATTTTTGAATATATAATTTTTTATACATAATTATTTATTCTAATATTTCAAAATTATTTTACAATTAAAATTCCTTATTAATAAATATTTTTTATATTTTTAATATTTAAAGAGATTTTTAAATATCAAAGTTATATAATTTGTGCGTTTGTATAGAATTCCTATGTATAAAAAAATTATATCTTTTAATCTAAAAAATTATTTTAAGCTTTTAAATTTTTAAAAAAATTTTACAACACGAAAATATCAACCCACATGATAACCCATCCAAAATCGCAAGAATAGTAGTGATTGGCATCACATTTCTCCCATCTCCATTAGCCTTTGTGCAAAGCATACTACCCAAACACAAATTCAAAGAAACCATGGCCTCATTTTTTTTTTTATGAAAAATGATCAATTTATACCTAAATTTTAGCTTTGAAGGTATTTGATTAGTTAAATTTGACAGGAAAATTATTTTTTTACTTTTGAGTCATGTGAAGCCCATTTCCCACTTTTACTAATTTTTTTTTTTGGTCTTGAGGGGTTGGAATAGATTTTATAGAGAAATGTAAAATCAACCCAAGTCTTCCTGTAAATCATTCGAAGCCTTGATTTGACAGAGAAGAAAAAGAATGGTCGACAATCGCAAGGAAAAGGAGAAATGTAGTCAATGATCTTGAGAATGAGGGGAAGCTCGGCCTGTGGTTTGAGCAAGAGATGGCGATCGAACGAGAAGGCGAGCGAGAGGTAGTGATCGAGAAGTGAATGACGATGGCGACAGGGGAAGTTCGGCAACGGCAGCAGTGACGACCACCCTTCCCCTTCATCTTCATCGTCGTCTTCATTGAAGCTAAGCTCCAATTCGACCTTCTTTCGCCTTCGATTTATATTCGCATGTCACCCCCTGCTAGAGGCACCATCTCCGTCTTCTTCTTGATCATCGTCAACATCAAACCACCGTTGACTTACAGCCATATTTATATATATATATACACACATATATATATATTTATATGTATGAAAATCAAACATTAAAATTAAAAAAATATAATAATTTATATGTAAAAATTTAAGTTAATCAAATACCTTCACTTGATATTTTATTTGAAATTTAATTATATACAATTAATTATCTAAAAAATATTTTATTTTCACCCAAGTTTGCAATCAAAAGCACCCTTAGAAAACTTCTTCTAGAGATCAGAAACCACACTGACTTTCAACTCACACAGTACAGTAGAGAGTCGTCTTTTTGTGCAGCCTTACCATTGATAGAAACCGTTGTTCAAGCCCCCAAATCCAGTCTAATAGCTCCAACAGGCAACAGAAACTGCTGATCGAGCACCAAAAACCCAGTACATCGCTTCAATGCCCAAATGCACCATTGACATTGAAGATGCTTGCGTCCTCTAGGTCTAGGCCAAAAATAAGCCAAATCAGTGCGCAGATAACCTCGGGATACAGCTTCCCAGTTGATCTCACCCCAGAATTCAGCTTTCTTCCAATCGAAAGCAGATCATAAGAAAATTCCGAAGGATTGTTTGAGAAAATTCAACTTACAGTCTGCGAGGCCATGGTAAATAGCTGCTGCAAATTCACAAATACATGCCATTGCCCTCAGTTTGAACTTCCTAAATCGTCACATTCATCTGTATTTTGGCGCGCTAGTTCACAAACCTCGTACACCAAACTTCACTAGGATTTTTGGGGATGTAAAAGTATTCCGAAACCACCGAGAAAGTTCAGAAACAACGGCCTATCTGTTGGGATGTTATCTTTCTGTTTCGGCCTATTGATGTACAACAATGGCAGTGCTCTTCTTCTTGTTGCTATGGTCTCTTCCTTCTGCATCAATAGTGGTGGTGGTGGTGCTGCTGCTAATACTAGTTTGGCATGGCGAAACGCTTTTCCCTCCTCTGCAAACTCCACTCCTCGTACCCACACCAAAACGCTCCGAACCTGCACCCAAACCCATCCTAAATCGCACTCTCCCCCGCTTTTCCGGCAACTCCCACCTTTTTGTCTCATCCACTTTACCAGTAACGGTAGTAATGCTCGTCTCCAGTTCTAGGTTCTCTTTACTGTTAATAATGGCGGTCTCGTCAGTGCCGATGTCCGGAATCGGCGGCAACCACGACGGAATATGCGGAGGCAAAGGCCTGGAATTCGCCGGATCCGGAGGACCGCGAGGCGCATTAACAGGCGGGCGACAGCGGGGAATGGGCTTCGCGAAGGGGATTTCATCGGTGTATTTCACGAATTCGGCGAGATCGGAGAGGGTGGAGGAGGCCACGAGGGGCCGGTTCACGACAGAGGCGCCGGGAAAGCCTTGCACGGAGCTGAGGTGTTCGATGGCGAGCGCGATGTCGAAGAGGTTGGACTGGGTCCGGCCAGAAGAGGCGGCGGAGGCGGTGGCATACTCCCCCAGCGCGCGTAGGTACCTGCCGGCGACATCCGTTAAAGTCCGGAGGGCCGAGCTCTGCGTCGCCTTGAAGCCCACCGACTGACAGATCTGCGCCACCGCGACTCTGGTGATGGCGGAGGCGAACTCCGGCTGGCTAGCATCGGCTTCGGCTTCTTCTTCTTCTTTTCTCATTGTTAGGGTTTGGGATTTCATGGCGGAAGGGGGAAAACAGAGGTCGTTCGGCTCACTTCACTCACAAACCCTAGGTGTTGATCCCGAGTTTCGAACGCGTCGCCACAAGAACCCAACCAGGGTCAAGGAGTTTTACCCGCAATATTTGTTAACCGCCAGACCAGGCTATGTAGTGCATCCTCCGTTGCTGTTTCTGATATTTTTATACGTCATGACCTGTGACTAAGGTCTAATTGCACTCAAATTATACTTATTATATTTATTAAAATTTATTTTTTAAAACTTTTCTGAGATTTTATTGTAATTTTGAGTTTGACAAAAAAATTTAAAAGGCAAATTAAATTTTAATTTTTATGGTGATAAACAAGGTTGTTAAAATTATAAAATCGTAAGAAAGTATTCGACATGTAAAATCATAAAATAGAGTGCAAATCAACTTTAAAATCATAAAATCACAAGAGTTTTCGATGTAAAAAATTATAAAATCGTACCCGTAAAATTAAGAGTTTAACAATCATAGTGATAAAAATTTAAATATAATGAGTAATTTGTTTTAAGTTGTAAAATTTAAAAATTTATACTACATTTTAGTTACAAAAATTTTTATAATTTAAAAATATTTTTAAAACATGTTAATCATTTTTATTTTTTAACTAACACTTTCTATATTAGGTCTGTACTTAAAAAAAAAAAGAAAAAAAAAACTACTCTAGCCACCAAGATAAAAAAATTAAATTAATTTGTTATATTTAAAGATAATTTATTGAGCTGAATTGAATTAATTTTTTTCGTGATTAAATTAGTTTTAAATCTAAAATTTAAAACTTGATTATAGTTAATTTAAATTTAATTTATATAAACTTCTAACTAATTCCACTGATATATCACTTGCTAAAGGGCTGAGTACTTTGTACATGGGCCGGGCCGGGCCAGTGTTGGGTACTTGGTCCATATTGGTGTTGGGCGTCTCTGAAACGTTCTTCCTTTGTACGCCGCTTTCTGCAACTTCTCGCCCCTTCTACACAATCCGCGTGTTTGAGTAGTTCTCAGCCTCGGCACAGTTGGGAGTTGGGAACGCATGCTCTGTAGCGTTTGAGTTCGCTTTAACTGCCTTACAGCATAGCAAGCAAGCAAGCCCTAGCCTTCTCTTCCAACTTCGCCTGTCCAGGAAAACGTTCGGAAGAAGGAGATGGAAGCGAAAAGAGACGCAATGGAAGACGTACGATCGGTGGTGGAAGCTGTATCCGCTGACGACACTGACGGTGCTCCTCTTTACCAGGTCGAAAGTCTCTGTATGCGTTGCCACCAAAATGTAACTCTCTCTCTTTCTCTCTCTCTCTCTCTCACACACACACAATCAATCAAACTGTTTTTGTCATAATGGTGGATCGTACATGTGCCTAAGCCTACCAATTATGCAGTGCTCCTTGCTTGTTATTTAATATCTTGGATATAGTAGTCTTTGTGGTCACGGAAAACGTTGGGTTCAACATTTAGCTTTGTCTTTGTGTTTGCAATTGGAAGCGTTAACAGAGGGACAGTTTCTCTTTCCCATTTTGAAGTTAGTTTCGATCACCTTCTCGTGCAAAATAGGTGTAGCGGTTGCTCTTCAGTCTTGAAGTTTGAACCGGAGCCAATTATACCTGATTATTAAAGACCTTTTTTTTTTGTTCTCAATTGCTATTCATGGTAACTTACAGACCTCTAGTTAGTATCAAATCATAGCTAAACTCGGGTTTAAAATGGAGCTAATCTGAATTTTACCAGGTCATTTTGTGATCTGCCTTTCTTCTCCTGTGTTTGAAGGAGTGCTTATAATGCCTGTTGGTAATGTATGTTGTTTGATTGCTAATACGTATGCCATTGATGATTAATCATCAATTGGTTAACAGAGGGACAGTGCCATTAATTGTTAATCTATGTTTCATTGATTGGCATATCTCATATTAACTTGCTTCTGAAGCTCTGTTATTGAGGAGATGCTGTTTGTTAAAGTTATTTACCAAATCCACCGTCTTTTAATAATGTTGTTTGCATTATTTTCCTTGGTTTCTTAGTTAAATGAAATGAAAAGTGAATACTGTGATGTCCAGGAAAAATAAAAAGTAAAATAAAGATAAAATGATTTTGAAGGTGAGCCTTGGTAAAAGGAAGCTTGTAATGACACGAGTCTATTGTCTATGGTTACACTAAATGTATGATACTATATATTTATGAATGGATTTGTGAAAAGTAGGTCAAATATGTATTATCTCTATAAGTTGATATTTTATAAATGTGGTATGCATGAAGCACCACATGGGTGACACTTGAAAGAGTGAGAGTGAGGGGTACATTTATTTGATGGAATTGGTTTCGAGGCATTAGAAGTAATACAGGATTGTTTGTGGGATATATGGACTATAGGATTGCATAGTGTTATGAATACTGCATTCGTTAGAACAAGACAATGAATTGGATAATAGTATAATTAAGTTTTGGAATTACATCTTTAATCTCGTAGGTAATATTATATTTTTGTATACAATCATTACACATAAACATATTAATAAGTTAACAAACACAGGAAATAACATGAATAAAAGCATATTAATATAAATAATTTCAATGATAGAGATATTTATATTGTAAACTTTTTAAAATTTATTAGGAAACATTCAAAATCACATGGTGCAAAATTACATATTACAGTATAAACTGTTTGTTGTATATTTCAAATATTATGTATTGTCATTTATGTAAAACTTTAAGGTGAACTATTATAATTATCATATTAAAACTTTAATGGCATAATATCACTGAATTGTATAATTTTTTCTATATCATACATCATAGTTTATGACCTTAAGATGAGTTATAAAAACAAGATTGACATTACACAAAATAAAAAGGTTAGTGTTATAATATAAAAATAGTGTAATAAATATTTACAATATATTTAGTTAATATGATGCTACAGGAGACACAAACATCATGTGCTAGAAAAATTTTTGAATTATCTTTTCTTTTTTTTCTTTCACTCTATCTCTCTTCCTCTCCTTTTCTTGCACTATCTACACCTAAAGATTTATATGAGAGATACAAAAATTCATGTATTCAGTTGAGGGCATAGTTATTAGTATGGCATATTTGTATATTTACATGCAGATCCTTGAATAACTAAACTAAAAAAATTTTTGCAGCCATAAGTGCTTAAATTATCTTTGCATGTTTGTATGTGTGAAACAGATGAATTACTATTGAGCTAAGATGCTTGTGAAGTAGAAAACTTTCATATACATTTGCGTTTGCCTTTTCACATTGATTCATGACATGCTGTATTTTTTGCTGTTTACAGGGCATCACAAGGTTCTTATTAACCTTAATTCCACACTTCAGAAAGGTATTTTTTTGCTTATGTATTGATTGATGCGTTTGAAAAGTTTGGGATTCTTGTCATTGTTATTACTATTTATTGATTCTTATTTCTACAAGATGAAGAAAGTTTTAGGATGTCATGAAAGGTTTAGATTTGACAGTCATCCTTGAAGAGCTTATGCTGATTTGTTTCTTTTGCTCTCTTTGCACTTGATGTTACCTTCTTTTAGATTTGCTTGTCTTGAGCCTTAGAATTAGGGACATTTCCAAGAAGGTTCCATGTTGTGGTAGACACACCACCAAATTCAAATGGGACACTCATGAAACTATAACTTTTTTAAAAATATATATATATTTTGGAAGATGAACTCGTTTTGCCTACTTTTCAAGCACCTGTGTCCATAGTAGGAGCAAGAATGTCTATCACTGAATCAAATTAGATGCTGTTACAAGTTCAAAAGAACATTAGAAATCATCCTTTTGAAATATGTCAACATCTGGCCTAGATCTATTGGACTTCTGTAGAAAAGCCTGGGGATTTCCCATATAAAATTCTGGTTGATCTGTCAAGATTGTGAATATGATATGGTGGTCCGAGGGAGTGATGTGTGGCAGAACTTGACACATGCACGCATGCACACACACAAGATACTTGTACATTTGTTCTCATGTTCTAACTTTTCTAAAAATTTCTGTGCTGGTGTGTTTATGACGTATTGTGCCTGTGTTTCTGTTCATATCCATGATTCTTAGTGGAAGGTTTATTTCTGACAATTCCCCCCATTTGCAGATTTTACTGTCAGCCTTTGAGTGTCCACATTGCGGTGAGAGGTATTTGTTCACTCTTGATGAGACAGAGATTTTAAATATGTTGAGTTTAGTGGTCTATCATAACAGGTTCTTTCTTGTTTCTTCCTTCCATATTTTCTGCCTGAACTATCTGTAGGAACAATGAAGTGCAGTTTGCTGGTGAGCTTCAGGCACGAGGGTGTCATTATCAATTGGACTTTCCATCAGGTGATCAAAAGGTTGACTCGACACTTATTCATTGAAACAATTTTGGTTGTACGCTATTGTGTTATTGAAACTCATTATACTTATATACTGTTGTATTTTATATAAAAGAAAAATATGCTTCTGTATATAGAACTAGAAGATGCATCCTTAAGCTAAACCATGTCAAACTTAATAAAATCCTTTCTCCTAGGCATTGTGATGATATTTAATTTCTTCATACCTAATTGGTATGTGCCTCTTTATTGGTGCATTACGAATAACATGCAAACAAAATTTGACCTTACCAAAAGTTTATTGTCTGGTTGACTTTGAAGCTTTATATATTTATTGAACTCT
Source organism: Diospyros lotus (assembly GCF_014633365.1). Lineage (NCBI taxonomy): Eukaryota > Viridiplantae > Streptophyta > Magnoliopsida > Ericales > Ebenaceae > Diospyros > Diospyros lotus. The sequence continues at coordinate 35,390,907 of NC_068345.1, forward strand.
TTTAGATTTATGCTGGTACATTATCAATACTCTTTTGGTTATATAGTGTTGCATTTTGTATCACAACATGCATCCACATTTGGAACTGGAAGATGCGTCCATAAGCTAAACTATGTCAAAAACATAACAAATACTTGCTTGAAGGAATGGTGAGGCCATTTAATTTCTTCAAAGGCAATTATTATACCCCCTTTTGTGGTTGATTAGCAATGGAATGGTAAATAAAATTGACCTTTCTAATGGTTTATTGTCTGCTTGTACTGTGATTGAACTCAATACCACTTTCCTAAAGGTTTTAGACTTGAATTCACTCATAAGTTTGACTGATTTTGGACAAATATTGGGACTTTATAGAAGATCTTACTTAAAGTTGCAGACACAAATCTGAATTTTTATGCATTCAAGTCATCTAGTTTCTCGAAGCTAAGTTTTCTGTTATAATGTGATCGTAGGTATGCTCTTACTGAATGTTTGGTTACTCCTAATATGCAGGCTTAAGATTTTATTTTGAAGTCTTTTAGGAGAGTAGCACTTAAAAGTGCTTAACTGATGGTATAATTTGTTTGCAGATGCTTAATCGGCAAGTAGTGAAATCTGAGACAGCCACTATTAAGGTATTAGGTCTTGTTTCTGTTGTAAATCAGACTTTTTCAGCAGTTCTTGTTATTCTCAAAGCCATGGTTCTAGCATGGCTTAAAATTATGGTTCTAGTAGGTCCTGGGTTTATGTCTTATGAATTGTGTTTGTTTCTTCATTCATGTTGCTTGTGTACCCGTATTTTGTGTTTGTGCATTTTTCTTTAGTCTATTGCAGGGTTATATTTTAGTGGGAGTGTGGATGGCTTGATATACCCATTTCCCAATATCTTAAGCTTTTAGAATAGTGGGAACTTAACAAAAAGTAAAATAAGTAAATACTAAATGAAGTGAGCACATGCAAATACTAGTCTTTTAATATAAATGATGCTTTCTAAGCATTGGCAGTAAATTTAATTCGTTAAGGTTACACAATTAGTGTTTTTCAGATTTTACAAGTTTCCAAACTATGAAAACTGATCAATTTTTCTGTACAACCTCCCTTTCTTCAATGCTCATAATTAATACTTTTGAATTGTTATTATAATTTGAGAGATTGCAATTTTTCACTCTTACCATTTATTTTCAGATTCCTGAACTGGATTTTGAGATTCCTCCAGAGGCTCAGCGTGGATCTCTATCAACAGTAATCCTTTATACCCTCATTATTTCTCTTATTCTATTTGTATATGAATATGCTACTTTTACTTTCTGCTATTGCATTTTGAACTGGTACCTCCACTAGGAAATTTGAAGAAGGGGACTGAATCCAGAGGGAAACTTCACTTCCCATACAACCCCCCCCCCCCCCCCCCCCCAAAAAAAAAAAAAAAAAAAAAAATCGTTTGGCAAGAACTTTCTGTTCTTTTATTCTTGGATTGAACAGAATTGCAACACATTCCATCATTGGAATTGCTTTAGCCTATTCTTCATTAATGATCTTTTATGATTCAGTATTTCTCACTCTATTGCATATTTTGGAAGATTTGATATTCTAAACCCTGGTGAATGATTGTTCTAGGTGGAAGGAATTTTGGTACGGGCTGCAGATGAATTGGAGGCTCTTCAAGAAGAACGGAAGGTGCATATTCATTGAATTTCCCATTCACTTTTAATTTGTTCCCCCTTGATATCCATTAAGCTCTGTATTATGCTTTCTAGAAAGTGGATCCTCAAACTGCTGATGCAATAGATCATTTCTTGGTAAAACTGAGAGCTTGTGCAAAAGGAGAGTCACCCTTTACTTTCCTTCTTGATGATCCTGCCGGAAACAGCTTCATTGAGAACCCGTAAGTGGTCTGCAGAAATTTTAGTAATGCAAAGTCGTGTAATATTTCCCTGGTCTATGCTTTAGATTTGATGATGGTGGAACAAATTTGAATTTGTGGAAATCATGTCATCCAAACCTCTTTATGGCCTTCAACATTATAAGAAAATTGACTTACAAGATAATTGTAACAGCCTGGACAACCACCTTTAAAAGGTGACTGCCTAGCCAACACAAATAAGCCTAGGACTCCCCCCCAAGTGGACCGATGTGGGATTCGCATGCTACAGTAACACACGCCATCTCCCCGTGGGGGTGCAGTGTCCCCACTGCACGGCCCCACATCAGCTGGCCAGGAGGGGGTGTTGGGCTATTTAAGTCCGGGCTAGGCATCAACCTTTGGGAGGTGGTGCCTAGGTCGGGACAATAATATTTCTGTCTGATGTTATGGTACAATAGTAATTCAATCTAGTTGCTCTTTATTATGTTACTAAGTTACTTATGCATTTTCAGTCTTCTTTATGAATTTATTCATTCTGTCAATGTCTTGTCCTAAAGATATTAGTGTTTGCTTAAAAATTAAGAGTTGGCTTGTTTTTTTCTGTACTCTGAAGTTGTTGACTGATCTCTGCCAGGTGTGCACCATCTCCAGATCCATCATTGACTATTAAGTTTTATGAGCGAACTCCAGAACAACAAGCATTATTGGGGTACCTTGTTGACCCATCACAGACGGGAGAACTTGCTGATGAAGCACCACCAGGGGGAATGGATGATACCATTGAACATACTAGAACAGAACCACACAGATCAATTGGAGCAGCAGCTGGTCAGCGGGCTATTGCTCAGGGTAATAGTGCCGAAATTGCTGAAGCTCTGTTTCGGTACACTGCACCAGAAGAGGTATAATATCCATTTTCAGGAGTTCATTTGTCGTCCTCCTCCCACTTTCTTCCTCTTCTTTGTTTCTTTTGTATCACCGGTATGGATTTTTTTTGTTAAAGTGGCATTATTACAAAATGAGCACAAATAATTTATGTTTTTATTTTAAATTCACTATTCCTGTTTTAAGAATGAGCTGGATGGCATGCCCCAACATTCTCAAGCCACATTTTCTTTCTAGGAACTTTAAGCTACAGTTCTCATATTTTAGGATTTCTCTTTTTGGACAGGTGATGACTTTCCCATCAACATGTGGCGCTTGTGCTGTGAGGTGTGAGACTCGAATGTTCCTCACCAGTATCCTTCTTTTGTTTTGTTATATATTTTACATATAATTTACATGCATTTATAGAAATTGATCTGTAAATAATCATATTTGGTTGTGATTGCATCCTCAATTCTTTGGTATCTCCCAATTGTATCTTGGTTTCACAACCTTTATCTCCTGTATATGCTTTGTTACCGTCAAATAGGTCAAGTAGAATATTAGTGTCAGTTACTTTCGTTCTTGATAATATTTTATATAAAATTTTCTCATTTATCATGTTTTGATTTTTCCCATGGGTAAGATTTGTCATTATTCAGGGATATCTGTTAAAGGATTCATTGACAGTGGATGAATGGTAGTCTGTGGTGGATGTGGTAAATTCTGAGATTGATAGGAACTATGGTAGGTGTCAACCATACACTACTGTAGCTGGGAAGGAAGAGGGCTAGGGAGTTACTAGAGAGGGAGAGTGCTTCTATTGAAGGATATAATAGAGGCTTAGTGCTTTGCGGATGTTCTTTTGTCTTGATGACTGAGGCCTGAATTTACAATGGTGGAGCTAGGCAAGAATGTGGTTATCGAAAGGATGTGAGCAGTTGGTTGTTGCCTGATATTTCATGATGTTTTTTGGTGTGGGAATGAAGGGTAGTGTAGAACCCACATTCTGGTTGAACTCTTCCTGTTATGAATGGTCAAGACCAAGCTCCCTTGAAGGAGAAGCAAGGCCTTGATGAAATTCGTAGCTTTACCCTCCAGACTACAAAGTCTCATGTAGAAGGAGACACGAGTCTTGCCTAAACCTAGGCCAAGTAGGACATCTAGTAGTTGGGAACTGGTGACAATCTTCTGTGGAGTTAAGCATGGTGGAAACAAAGGCCATGGATCATTTAGGTAGAGGAGTATCATCCATTGAGTTGTGGTGGTGCCACAACCATCCTCAATGGAGAGCATCCTTGTGAGGTTCTTTAATGGAGAATGGAGTGCTTGGATGAAGAGTTCCATTGGTTGAGTGGAGAATGGCAAGAGCATACTTGCAAAGACTGGGCTATAAAAAGCACTCAAACTGAGAGTTCCACTGATTGAGTAGAGGAAGTGCTTTGAGTATCTTTGTATTGATGGCCTATGGTATTGAACAAAGCCATCATCGGTGAAACCATTGGGAACAAAATGCTTAACAATTGTGATAGAAATGGGAACAATGAACTATCTATTATGCCTGTCTTCTAAGAAGTTTTAGAATACTAGTTAGAATACACTAAAAGATGTTAGAAAAAGCTAGGAAAAGAAAAAGAGGAACCGGTTAGCCCTCTTTGGAAAGGGTTCTTGGTTTTTTCACCTAGATGCTAATAGAAAACTGAATGTTTGAATAAAGAAAAATGAGGAGTGTTAGGGTTTTACCTCCAAGTTTCCAATCAAAATATACTAAATCCAAGAACAAACGGTTGATATTTCCATGGGACTTAATTTGTCTGTAGGGCACCAATGCTGCAGATAAAAAGAGAGAATATCAGAAAGAAGGGAATGAGTGTCATTTAGCTGAACAAAGAAGAAAAGGAGGGGGTCGACGTGGATGTACCCTCTACCAGAAATCTGGAAGTTTAATTTTTTTCTATTTTTTATAAGTTATTTATATTGATGGAACTCTCAAGTAGGCCAAACTTTGACCAACCTAACAAGATAAAAGCAAACAATTTTCTATAAAAAAAGCCAAATAGTTCATTTCAAGTTGTATATATGTATAACTACTTATTTGCTTTTTCTATATTCAACGATATTGTATATATGCATAACTACGTATTTGAAGATGGATTCCTGAGTGAGAGAGAAGTTGAGGAAAATCAAAGGTGCAATTAGTTATTGGATCTGCCTATTGGTACTTGTTAAAGGAACATAATGTATGGATTACAAAATTGATGCAGAACTTATCTCAAACTTTAAAATTCATTAGAATGCCTACGATGATAAAATTATGGACTGGCTTCTTCAATTTGTCGAGCTTAACTCTTCCAGAGATTCCATACTTCCAGGAAGTGATTGTCATGGCATCCTCTTGTGATGCTTGTGGTTATCGAAATTCTGAGGTTTGTCCTGTACGCATATGCGTCCGTTTCATTACTCCTCGATATGCTGCTGATGCCTTTTTCTAATGCAGGTAAAGCCTGGTGGTCGTATTCCTGAAAAAGGAAAGAAAATTACAGTTCTTGTGAAGAACTCCCATGATCTAAGCCGTGATGTGATAAAGGTACCATATTTGTTAAATCTTGTAGCGCGAGGCAAAATTTTCTTATATGATGGATATATCCTGCCTTGATCAATTTTTTATCAAGAACCTTTCACAAAAAGTTGTAAGCAAACTGCTTTGCTTTTCTTTTCATCTTATCCTTTTTGGTTCTTGTGATAGATAATGTTATATGAACAATTGAAAGCAATACTAGACTGGTTAAAAGATGAACTTTGGTAGGTGTTGCATGGACAACTTGTATAATTGTGTTTTACTGGTGACAAAGAGATTGAGTTTACACTGTAGGGGAGGGGGTTGCATTCATTCCGTAAAATTTTATTTGTTTTGAACTGAGAACTCTAAGGTGGTACAATCACCTATTGGAAATACATTAGTTATTAATGAATGTTGATATTTACAAATCTTCATTTTATATTAAAAAATTGTTTGTGCATGTTGATTGTGGGAAACAGAAGGTAAAAGTGCCACATATTTTGAAAATTTGAATCATTATGCATCTTCTTTTTGTTTTTTAGATTTCAAGAAGATAGATAGGAAGTTGGATGACTGGTCAATTAGTTGTTGTGGATGGGGCTGGGGAAGTGTCAAGTTTAGCACGGTGCTTCCTTTCACAGCCTCGGCCCATTTGAAGAACAACTTGCCTGATCTTGTCTTGTCCCAGTTAAAATTTCACCCCACCCTATCCCATCTCCCTTTCTGCAATATCTGTCAATAAAACTCCTATCATAGATCTGGATGAACATTTTCACATGCACACCCCCCCACACATAATCACATGCATATGGTGCAAGTACACACAAACACGTACTATATATGCATCACACACACACAGATGTGCACTGGAAAATTATCAGATTATTATAAGAAGGGAGAAAAATGCAACAATTAAAATGATTCCTGGGATGGAGAAGATCCATAAATGAAATTGGTGTGTTCCTAGGGAGAACTAGAAACTAGAAAGGTTGGAGATTGATGGTGAATATGCATCATCTTATTCATGATTGGGATTTGTAGCGGCATCTTATTCATAAATGTGGTCTGTAGAGAAAGAAGAAAGAAGGGGATAAAAAAGCCTGGTGAATAGCTGATGGAATTGGTTTTTTTATTTTTTTTTTACAGGAACATATGAACTAAAAGAACACAGTTTTTAGTGGTCCACTAAATGAGAGAATGAAATAAGAGCTATGTATCTACTTGGAAAAACAGCTCACTAGAAATTGCACATAGGAAATGATGATAGTCTATTTATATAGTCTCTCTCTATTTGTATTGTTATCTACTTGGAAAAACTATCTCTATTTATGTAGTTATAGAAATAGAGAGAGTCTCCCATTTCAACCTCAAAATATAGGAAATGATGATAGTTCTGTTCATACTATGAATTCAAAGGCTTGCCTAATGCCTTTCATGTCAGATGCACCACAAAATGCATAATAGAATGATAGCAACGTCTGTGGTGTGAGATTACCTAGTGCAACCTGTTCCCATTGAATACAAAAGATCCATGGCTGGGGCCACAAAAGATCTCTTGTGCCACCAGATAATGAAGAAAGATACGGGCAATCAATTCCACATTTTCCTTGCACATGAAGCACAATCTAAAACTACTATGTTATGCTTCCTCAGATTATTAGAAGAGAGGATGAACACAGGAGAAGCAGAGGAACCCTTGATAACATGAGAGCGCTGGAATTGATCCTCCTTTTGATTGGCTCCATATCCGCTTCTTCTCCTTCCCATGACTAAGTCTTCGGATGGTCATAAAGCATGAAAAAAACACCTTCATGGAACCTGGAGGTTTTCCTCAACTTAGGGAGCACATAATGCCATCAGAGAATACAGGGAAGCAGTCCTTCACTGCCAACTTCTAGTTTCAACCAGTAGAAAGAAATCAGGAAATGCCTCAAGTTATTGTCCTGGCCTCTATAGCCTCCTTACATGCTATTGTTTTCAACTGGAAACCTTTCACAACTTCCTCCTCTGAAGTGGTCTATTAGAGACACCTTCCCTTCCTAATTTGCAGCCTTTCTCAACAGCAGGGAGACAAATTTTGTACTAACTAATCTGGTAAAACTTTTGTTCCAAGTGCTGAAGTTTTTAATCTTCCTGCATATAAAAAAAGGGATGAAAAGGAGAACCTGCATAGGTAGGAAGGGTACTCTCAATAAATGCTAAGCGACTGCCACCCAAAATGGCTATTACTATCTGGGTCTGGGGTAGGTAGTCTGGATGTGGTTATATCAATCCCCATTTTGCGTTGGACCACCTGAAGTAAATTGGATGTTAACCTCCTGAAACCTGCCCCTAACCAGAATAATGTTTCCCTGAAACTCTTCATTTGGAGCCAAGAAAGGGCGCCTACTTAGCAGGGTAAATTGGGGAAACCTAATAGTAAGAGAAACTAATTGGGGATATATGCTGATGGTGGGTATGACATGAAACAGAATAAAGGGACATTTCTGTTTTCTTTTCCTTTACATAACAAAGTGGCATTTTCAACAATGCTTTCATTGCATGTCCAAATGTTTATTACATGGCAGCAAACAAAGAGGTATGTGTTGGTACTCCATTTCTACATTGGAAGGTGAGGTCATTCAGTTACCTTTTGGATAGCTGTTATGCCCAGTTGTTTCTTTTGTGGAAAATGATTGGGGGTGATGTAAGATCTATAGTAGGGTTTTGATGGACTTTGACAAAATTGATGCTGTCAGAGGGAAGATTGTTTTTCCTATTGTTTGTTTTCCATTTTTTCCCCTTTATTTAACTAATTATGAGAAATATATCATGTGCAGGCAAAAAATATACAAAATATCCCCAGTACATCTCCACTTGTAATATCAGCACACTTGATAATTTTTTTTCTTTAGATTCTGATTTTTTTTTTTTGCTAAATCTTTCTTAGATTCTGATTTGGTTTCCCTCTCAATATATATTTTGGCATATATAATAAAAGTAACTTGCTGATAGATAGCCTCAAATTCGTTGGTACTCAGAATAACATGGTATGTGATCTATATTACCCATAACCATGCTATTATTATGATTAGACAGATGCCTATTGTTGTGTTACTTTGCCTAAATGTATTCAAAATTTGTCTGGTATTTCTTTTTTCTTTTAGCTGCATTTAATTTTTTTTCTTTTTTATATATAATTTGAGTCACCCTCCTGGAAACCAAGGACTATTAGCAAAGGATGATTGAAACTCATTAATGACCAATAGAAAAACAAAACAGGTGGCGCTCATGTAATCTATGCTTTCTATAAGCATCAAGTAATGCACTGACAAAAAAAATAAAAATCATTTCATAAATATCAGGCAGATACTGCAAGTGTAAAAGTCCCAGAACTTGACTTGGAGCTGGCTAGTGGGACATTGGGTGGAGTTGTCACTACTGTTGAAGGCTTGATCACAAAAGTTAGTGAGAGTGAGTATCAGTCTGGCTTCTGATTTTCACTTTCATCTGTAACTCTATATTCAACTTGAATGGTTTTCTGGCCTTTTTTTCCCATCAATTTATTTTCCTAATGAAATATGTCCAAATGTTTTGATATGTGAGTCTTACTCGGACTTGGTGCTTGTTGATTTCTATTTGGTCCACTTAAATTACTAGGATGTGCATTGGGGTTTAATGGATTTGATCAATGTAATAACTAGAAATATTGCAATATGAACTTTTCATTTTATTTTTTTTATTATTGCTAACAATTTTTGTTTATTACTTTTTGCTCTGTAGTTAGTCATTGTTTTTATTTTCTTGTCCTTTTTGGTCTATATAAGCACCGATACTCTTAATATGTCTTGCCAAATTGTATGGTATTCTTATGTGATTAATGTCCAGATCTTGAGAGAGTACATGGATTCACCTTTGGAGATAGCCTTGATGAGAGTAAGAAAAGCAGGTGGCAAGACTTCAGATCGAGACTTAACAAGGTAATGAACTCTCAAACTCGATATCTACAATTTTTTTTTACTAATATCTGCTATAATTTGAATATAGAATCTAATGTAATTTGCCATCATCTGCCATTTGAATGTTATTTTGCTGAACCTTTACCTTCCTATTATCAAATGAATGCCTTAAATCTTTTTCTGTGGTTTATCTCAAACCCTCTTCACTTCTTCCTTTGGGATTCAACCATTTTACCTGATTGATCTTAATAGGCCAATGAGACCATGGTGAAGGTAAGCTGAAGCCTAAGAAGCAGGGATACACAGAAACTGCAGGGAATGGGCACGTGGACAGTAATTTTAGGAAACAACATTGTAGGGATGTGCCAAGTATACTACATAATATAAATACATAAAATAACCCACATTCTATTTCCATATAATAGAAAATAAGTATGATTAGAAGTTTTAATATATATTTTATAAAACTTTATTCATCAAAAGTTTTGTAATATAGAATTCTTAATGTTAAAATGCCTAAAGGAATAAGGTCTAATAATTATAAATCTATAAATCTAATTTTTTAGTTCCCTGAAATGATTGATTTTTTGCTTCTCTTTTTAAAATTCCTATTAAACTTCTAATCTGTTAAAGTGATGGAGCATGCAAGGTCCCAAAATGGACATAGTTGTCCTCTTTGTGGAAACGATGGCTTCCGGCAGAAGTGGCAGTGGCACCAGGTGGGGGAAGGGAGAGGAGAGAAGAAGGAGAAGGGAGAGAAATCATGTGGCAAAGCTGGTGAGGTGGCAAGTTGGCTAGCCACTTAAGTTGCCACCTAAGCATCCCATGTCATATGTTAACGGTCAAATTTCACGGAGATATATGGCATTGCATAATTGAAACTAAATAAAAGTAGGATGCTGCTATTGAAAAAATTGAAAGTTCAGTCCACAAGTGAAAACTTCGTCAAAGTTCAGGTTTTTTTGGTAATTAACCCAAGGTAATATCACACATCTGGACAAGTGTCTGATGCATATATGAAATCTGATTGGGCACTTCTTTGTAGTTTGGATGCTTCTTAGGCTGAGGCTGACAGTTTAAAAGTTTGTTTTCTCGTTTAGTTCTATCGAGTCTGGGCATTACGTTTCCTTTGAATTTTTACGTTTCATGAAGATGGGGTCATGCATTTTAGTCTAGAAATATATTAGCAGAATACTTTGTCATGTTATGACTTGCCCTGTGTACTGCACAACACCCATAATCCTGCACCTATCTTGATGCATGCAGAAGGGCAAACTGTTATTTTGATTGTGCATAAGAGGACTAATTCAATTTTTCAGAATGCCAAACACACTTGTGCATGGACAGAGATAAAAGTTGATTTGAAAGTAGTTCATTGTTTCGTGGTGTTGAGGGTTGCATATGAAGTGCTCTCATTGTTTACACTTGCTATTTGGATATTTATCTATAAATATTGAAATCGGTTTCCATGCATGAGTATAATGTCAGGACCCTAGTCCTAACTAATGTCTTCTTTGAAGATAGAACTGGAATTTGAGGGAGAAATAGGAAGAAATAAGGGAGAGAGAAACCGAAATGAGGGAGACTGATAGAAAGTAGGGGAAAAACTGGGAGAAATAGGAGAGAAATCTGACAGAATTGAGTGGGAAATCAAAGAGAACAATAGGGGGAAATGAGAGACTTCAATAAATTCTTCATAATTCATACATCATATCAGCATTGGGGGGGTTACAACTTTATATAAAAAGCAAACCAACAGTTATTTGTGGCAGTTACCACTCCTCCATTACCAATAACTACTCCTAAATAAAAAAATATCTTTGTAATTCATGGGGGTTGTGACATCCCCCCCCGAAGAAGATTTCTTGTCCCCAGAAAATGATGGTCACTAGCTACCTTCTTCATCCAACCCCTGCAGCTTCTTTTTCTTCTACCATCCCTTCATCCACTTCAATTTTCCGTAATCTCACACCAAAATTGTATACATCCGAGCCCTTCTAATTAACATGTTGGATAACCCCAAAGGAACCTGCTTCGATTATCTCTTTTAGAACCAGATCACTCCATGGTGCATTCACTTCTTCCACCCTTAGTGGAAGGTCTTGAGTTGGTTTAGTTGGAACAATTTTACCTTCCTTGACAAACCTAGAATCACCTTGGACGGTAATATCCTCTGGATCAGTAATGCCCACAAATGGTTGAACTTCTCCATGATAAAGTAGAGGGAGATGCTTTACAGGAGGAGGATCTTTGGCTGTGTTCATTGAACTAGTGGAGACAGGGTCATATGATTTGAACAAATTCAAATCCCTGTCATGAACGTCTTTGCTGCTACTTGAACTTGGCACCTTGCTGTGTTCAATCGCAGATTGCTTAGAACATGTAATGTTAGCAACATCACCATCATTACCTTTCGAAATTTGATTAGCATTCTCCTTAGGCAGGAAGTCCTCCGGCAAGTTGACTTGAATCACTCCATTTCCTAGCAGGAGTGGATCTCCAATGGCCATATGAATTGGACTCTTTTATTGAATAATTGGATCAGAATATTTCTTAGAAAGTAATTCCTCTAGAAGACTAACTTGATACCTTTTTGAAATCATAATCATGAGTTTGTCCAACTTTTTTATTGATTTCTTCCTTGAATACTCTTTCCAGCGACTGCATTCTCTCATGAGTTCCTTTGGCCATCTGCACAGTCCAAATTCTTCAAAATTCACTTTGGATTGCTGCTACAATAACCATCTTGTTCTGATCAGAATCAACTGCCATGAACCCTAAATCACAGTTGAGAAATTGTTGCTCTGATACCAAATGTCAGGACCCTAGTACGAACTAATGTCTTCTTTGAGGGAGAAATAGGAAGAAATAAGGAAGAGACAAACCGAAATGAGGGAGACTGACATAAAGTATGGGGAAAACCAGGAGAAATAGGGGAGAAATCTGGCAGAATTGAGGGAGAACAATAAGGGAGAATGAGAGACTTCAATAAATTCTTTTTAATTGATACATCATCTCAGCACAATGAGGGTTACAATTTTATATAGAAAGCAAACCAACAGTAATTTGTGGCAATTACCACTCTTCCACTGTCAATAATTGCTCCTAAATCACTCCACTACCTCCCCACTACTCCATAACTATAATTCTTAGAATATAACTGCTAATTAAATATTTAACAACTGAAAATAAAATAAGAAAATATCTTCTGAATTCATGGGGGTCATGAAGAAAATAGATATAATTGAAGGATAACAAAGAGAATTCAATATCTTGATAACTCATAACATAATCTTGGCATTGTGGGGGTTACAACTTTATATAGAAAGCTAACCAACAGTTATTTGTGACAGTTACCACTCCTCCACTGCCAATAATTGCTCCTAAATCACTCTACTACCTCCCCACTACTCTATAAATGTAATTCCTAGAACATAACCACTAATTAAATATAATAATTAAATATATAACAACTAAAAATAAAATAAGAAAATCTCCTTATAATTCTTAGGGTTGTGACATTCCCTCCCCCTTAAAAGATTTCTTGTCCCCAAGAAATCCAATAACTGACCACAGTTGCTTCATCCAATCCCTGTAACGTCTTTTTCTTCTACCATCTCTTCATCCACTTCAATTTTCCATGCAATTTCCCATAATCTCACCTCAAAAGTTGTATACATCGGAGCCCTTCCAATCAACATGATGGACAACAACAAAGGTACCTATTCTGATTCTCTCTTTTAGAACCAGATCAGTCCGTGGTGTATCCACTTTTTCCACCTCTAGTGAAAGGTCTTGAGTTAGTTTAGTTGGAACCACTTGATCTTCCTTGACAAACCTAGAATCACCTTGGAGTGTAATGTCCTTTGGATCAGTAATGCCTACAAATGGCTGAATTTCTCTATGAACAAGTAGAGGGAGATGCTTTAGAGGAAGAGGATCTTTGACTGTGTATTACAAATTGGTGACGGAGACAAGGTCATATGATTTGAACAAATTCAAATCCTTGTCATGAACATCTTTGCTGCTACTTGAACTTGGCTTCTTGCTTTGTTCATCCGCATATTGCTTAAGTCATGTAATGTTAGCATCATCATTATCAATACCTTCCAAAGCTTGACCAACATTTGTCTTTTGGTGGACAATCCTCTGTCACAGGGACTTGTTCCTTTTGTTGAATAATTGGATCGAAATATTCCCTAGAAAGTAATTCTACTGGAAGACTAATCTGATACATTTTGGCCATCAAGAACATGAGTTTATCCAACTTTTTATTGATTTCTTCCTTGATTACTTCCTTCAGTGATTGTAGTCTCTTAAGAGTTCCTTCAGCCATCTACACAATCCAAATTCTTCAAAATTTACTGTGTATCACTGCTGTAATAACCACCTTGTTCTGATCGACATCAACTAGTAGAAACCCAAAATCACAACCGAGAAACTATTGCTCTTACACCAAATGTTAGAACCTTAGTCCTAATTGATGTTTCTTTGGAAGATAGAACTGTAAATTGAGGGTGAAATAACAAGAATTGAGGGGGAGGGGGGAGGGGATAGGCAGAACATTAGGGCGAACGAACTGAAATAAGGGAGGAAACTAACAAAATTGAGGGAGAATATGAGAGAATGGGGAAGAAAATAGACAGAATTGAGGGAGAACAAAGAGAATTCAATATCTTGATTACTCATGACATAATCTTGGCAGTGTGGGGGTTTTAACTTTATATAGAAAGCTAACTAATAGTTATTTGTGGCAGTTACCACTCCTCCACTGCCAATAACTGCTCCTAAATCACTCCATAACTGTAATTTCTAGAACATAACCGCTAATTAAATATACTAATTAAATATATAACAACTAAAAATAAAATAAGAAAATATCTTCCTAATTCTTGTGATCGTGACATTATGTCAGGACTTTAGTCTTAACTATTTTTTTTTTTTTTTTTAAGGTAGAATTGGAATTTGAGGGAGAAATAGGAAGAAATAAGGGAGAGACAAATTGAAATGAGGGAGATTGACAGAAAATAGGGGGAAAATCGGGAGAAATGGGAGAGAAATCTGACAGAATTAAAGGGGAAATCAGAGAGAACTGGGGAAATGAGAGACTTCAATAAATTCTTCATAATTCATACATTGACATCCTCAGTCATGAGGGTTATGGATGTATATATAAGTAGCCCACAATTCTATAGAGTAATTACCACTACTCTACTACTAGTAACTGTTCCTAAATCACTCTACCACCCCTCACTACTCCATAATTGTAATTCCTAAAACATAATTGTAAATAAACACTAAATAAATATATATAACAACTGAAATTAAAAATAAGAAAATATCTTCCTAATTTTTGGGGTTGTGACATTCCCCCCTCTTTAAAAGATTTTATGCCCCTAAGAAATCATGGTCACTAGCTACACCTTCATCCAATCCCTGCAGCATCTTTTTTTTCTACCATCCTTTCTTCCACTTCAATTCCTTCATGAATTTCTTGCAGATCAGAATGAAGGAGCTGACTTTCTTGAGTTTCCATTATGGCCAAGTCAATACACTCTAGGCAAAACTTCCGACCATCTTCTAGGGCAACAAATCTTATTCCCCAGGTTCCATTTGCTCACAACTGCAACAATGGGGAGTCCCATCAAATTCATGAGAAGGATGGTACTTTTGGACCCAAATAGGATGCTGATGTGAACTCGCGATGGGACTAGGCCAAAGGAACCCACAAAAGATTGAAACGAACCCCAGAAAAGCCAAAATCGGATAGAAGGCAAAGAATTCTCGACCCGTTGATTCACGAACCAAGAACTTAGACTATATTAAAATCTAGACCCATTGATTATACGGAAGCAAGAACCAAGAATTGTTGAACGCCACAAAGACTGCCCAGATCTTTGATAAGTTTAGGTTTTGAACGCCACAAAAGAATCACTCCATTGATAAGTTCGAAGTTTTGTTTATTGAAGAACAAGATAAAAGAGATAAATCTCTCAGATTCAAAAATTCATAATAATTTCTGTCTAATATTTACAATAGAAAAGCCTTTAAATAGGCAAATAATTAAATCCTAATTCTACATGAAAATTAATAAAAATTCTAAATTACATAGAAAATAAATAAATAACTAGATCTGGTCAATCAATCAATCATTCCTTTTAAATTCCCAGATCTTTTCAATCAATCAATCAGGTAATCAATCAATCATCTATTCTTTTTTATGCTCTCAAATCTTGTCAATCAATTAACTAATCAATCAATCAATCATGCGCCCAAATCTTGCAATCAACAATCAATCAATAACCATTCCTTTTTATGCGCAAATCTTGTCAATCATCCAATTCCGACATGGTTGACAAGGTTGACTTGTCCGATTGCATCATTGTTAGTCGGTCCTCCATGATTCTCATCATTCCCTCTCTCTTCAAGACGATTCGTCCTCGAATCGTGAACTGGAAGGATCAGCTTGTAGGCAATCTCACAAATAGTCACATCCCCGAAAGCCTGCAAACTTTCAAGCATTTTTTTTTTTTTTTGTATGAGACTAAGAAATATCAAACAAAATGACTCAAGAACGAAATTTGAGGAATAACGAAAAGAACATAACAAGATACCAAAAGAAAAAAAAAATCTCTTTATTTTAACTTTCTAATACGGATGACTCTAGGAATTTCGAATAACAAGACTCAAGATAATGTGACGTAGAATCAAAAGAAAGAACAAAACCTTAGAATGTGAATATTTTTTTTTAATTTTTAAATGATATAAGAATGAAAAAAAAAAGGATAGATAAATACCCGATTTTAGAGCCAAAGCTCTGATACCAACTGATGTGAACCCGCGATGGGACAAGACCAAAGAAACCCACAAAAGATTGAAACGAACCCCAAAAAAAGCCAAAATCGGGTAGAAGGCAAAGAATTCCCAACCCGTTGATTCACGAACCAAGAACCTAGACTATATTAAAATCTAGACCCGTTGATTATACGGAAGCAAGAACCAATAATTGTTGAACGCCACAAAGACTGCCCAGATCTTTGATAAGTTTGGGTTTTGAACGCCACAAAGGAATCACTCCATTGATAAGTTCGAAGTTTTGTTCATTGAAGAACAAGATAAAAGAGATAAATCTCTCAAATTCAAAAATTCATAATAATTTATATCTAATATTTACAATAGAAAAGCCTTTAAATAGGCAAATAATTAAATCCTAATTCTACATGAAAATTAACTGATGTGAACTCGCGATGGGACTAGGCCAAAGGAACCCACAAAAGATTGAAACGAACCCCAGAAAAGCCAAAATCGGATAGAAGGCAAAGAATTCTCGACCCGTTGATTCACGAACCAAGAACTTAGACTATATTAAAATCTAGACCCGTTGATTATACGGAAGCAAGAACCAAGAATTGTTGAACGCCACAAAGATTGCCCAGATCTTTGATAAGTTCAGGTTCTGAACGCCACAAAAGAATCACTCAATTGATAAGTTCGAAGTTTTGTTCATTGAAGAACAAGATAAAAGAGATAAATCTCTCAAATTCAAAAATTCATAATAATTTCTGTCTAATATTTACAATAGAAAAGCCTTTAAATAGGCAAATAATTAAATCCTAATTCTACATGAAAATTAATAAAAATTCTAAATTACATAGAAAATAAATAAATAACTAGATCTGGTCAATCAATCAATCATTCCTTTTAAATTCCCAGATCTTTTCAATCAATCAATCAGGTAATCAATCAATCATTTATTCTTTTTTATGCTCTCAAATCTTGTCAATCAATTAACTAATCAATCAATCAATCATGCGCCCAAATCTTGCAATCAACAATCAATCAATAACCATTCCTTTTTATGCGCAAATCTTGTCAATCATCCAATTCCGACATGGTTGACGAGGTTGACTTGTCCGATTGCATCATTGTTAGTCGGCCCTCCATGATTCTCATCAGATGCTCTCTATATTCAATTAACCCTGCAGCATTTGTTGGTAAGAAATGCTTGCAGACATCACATTTTGGGTGATAGAGCTCCATATAGCTAGTCTTATGATAGGAATCAGTCCCCAGCATATAAATCTCCTCGCAAATTGGTTGGTTGCCCAAGCAATTCAAGCTTTCACAGCCCATCTCAGTGTTGCAGCCTACACATGCCCTCTACTCTATTGATTTCCAGCCTTTTTGTACTGCTTTGGCAGTTATTCATCCTCTTCCAATGGACACTCATTGCCTTCTAGAATTTGGTCATCCTTCTTCTCTATCAGAGAATCCTCTTGCAAGTTGACTTGCGGAGTTCTAGGAATCAAGTCATTTCCTGGCAGTAGTGGTTCCCCAACAGTCACAGGAACTGGACTATTTTTCTGAATATTAGAATCAGAATACTCCCTAGAAAGTAATTATGCTAGAAAACTAACCTGATACCTTTTGGCTATCAAGATCACGAGTTCGTCCAACTTTTTATTGATTTCTTCCTTGAATACTTCCTCCAGCGACCGTAGTCTCTCAAGAATTCTTTCGGCCATCTGTTAATCCAAATTCTTCAAAATTTATTGTGTATCACTGTTGCAATAACCACCTTGTTCTAATTGAAATCAACTGGTAAGAACCCTAAATTATTGCCGAGAAATTGCTGCTCTGATACCAAATGTCAAAACTCTAGTCCTAACTAATGTTTTCTTTTTGAGGATAGAACTGGAATTTGAGGGAGAAATAGAAAGAAATAAGGGGGAGACAAACCATAATGAGGGAGAATAACAGAAAATAGGGGGAAAACCGGGGAGAAATATGACATAATTGAGGGGGAAATCAGAGAGAACAATAAGGGGAGAGAGATTTCAATAAATTCTTCATAATTCATACAGTGACATCCTCAGCTTTGAGGATTATGGCTGTCAATATAAACAGCCCATAATTCTATAGAGCAATTACCACTACTCCACTACTAGTAACTGCTGCTAAATCACTCCACTACCGCCTACTACTCCATAACTGTAATTCCTAGAACATAATTGTAAATAAACACTAAATAAATATATATAACAACTGAAATTAAAAATAAGAAAATATCTTCCTAATTCTTGGGGTCGTGATGATATTATAGGCTATATGACTGTCTGATTGTGTTTATGTACCTCCGATCATTCAACTGTTTAATTCGTACTGCAGCTTCTGAGTGTGGAAGAGCCATGGACTTTGATAATCGACGATGCCCTGGCAAATTCTTTTGTTGCACCTGTAACTGATGATATCAAAGACGACCATCAGCTAATCTGTAAGTTCTTCACCAACTCTGGCAATTATTCAGGTGAAATTCCATTTGTGTGAGCTGTGAGAACTTTTTGATAGGGTTGGGCCCTTGCATGATTCCTTTGCTGGACGAAACTTTTGAAAATGATAGCTTTATCAAACACTAGGAGTGGTTGTATGAAGGAACATGAAAATAAAGGCTATCCAAAAACGTGGTAATGAAGAATAAACATTCATTGGGGTGTCCTTTATTTATTTTGTATTTTCCTCAAAGAAAATCTTTCATTAGACGATGCATGGGTAGGATATATACCAAGTGGTAGGTTTGTCTTCATAATTAGGCAGATGTTGTAGGATCAGGGAAAGGTGAATGTCAGCACTAAAAATTTATTCACATACTACAATGCTGCTGTCAGCTTAATTGTCCCCCCGCTTTCCCCCTGTACAGTGTTGTTTGCTAAGGAGTTTCCTCCTCTCCAATTACTAGTTATTACACTTGTTTCTAGTTGATTTGCTGCTAACCGTTGTCTTATGTATATGTTATGTTTATCGGCAATGTTCAGTTGAAGAATACGAGAGGTCCTGGGAGCAAAATGAGGAATTGGGTCTGAATGACATGGACACTGCTGCAGCTGATGCCGCTTACGAATCAACCCATGTTACAGTATAGGAGGGAGCTGGTGTGATATTTTCCTACTTTCTTGGTGTTTCTTAATCCTGTAGAAGCTCGTGTCGCGGCCTATTTATGTGCATTATCTTCTATTAACATTATGGTTGGAAAGGATTAGGAAGCGAAACCCCACACATACAGTCAGTATACATCTTGTTGAACGTTAATGCAACTGAGAAATGCTTTATAGTGTGTTGTCACCTCATTTGGCCAAAAATTCTATGGGGTTCTTTGCCGAATCCCAGTCCTAGATAGCAATATGATGTTGTAAGAAGAGCAATCTGTAGTTTTATAGTTAGGCGGCTTTCACTCATTTTTAGTTGACAGTGGGATTGGCTACTAACTAGCAATTTCATGTGTCTTTTCATTGCCATGATTCAAGCAATTTCATGTGTCTTTTCATTGCCATGATTCAATGGATTTTGAGTTTGTCTCTGTACCTTCTATTATAATATGTAGTTTGGAGCAAAAACATGTGTTAGAATTTACGATGAAAAAAAAGGCTTTGATCAGCATTGAGCCATAAATAGCGCTTTAAATTTTAAGATTCATTGAAAAAATGAAAAGTGAATAGTTTTGAAGAAGTTTTTTTTTCTTTGGATGAATATAATAATGAGATTTGAATGTAAACTTATTTTAAAGAAAAGATCAATTTAAATATTTTAAATCACTTTTAAAAAAGATAAAAAAAATATTTTAAATTGTGACGTACAAAATTGATGTTCAGTACCTAGGTTTAAAAACTATAACGTTATCCCACAAAAGAAACTTGATTTAATTTAAGAAATTAAGATGCATTCATTCCAAAGGAAAATTGAAGATTAGACTTGGAGATTCCGAAATTGCAAGTCTTGGTTCGATCAAGGTGCTGAGAAAATATATTAATTACATTTAAAACAAACGAAGATTTTGCTTATTTATTACTCAGAATACCAATTCATAGCATCCCCCTTTATCTGCTGCGCAGGGCAGAGCAATTGAAAGGAACACAATCCATCAACAAAATTCACTCACACACACACATGTATAGATTTTCACGCCCTCTACATCAAAAATCTTCTTCTGGGTTGTTCACACGATGGCTGGATCGTGCTGCTTGAGATGGGTTGGGGCAGCGGCGGCGTCGGCGGTTCCCGGCGGCGGCGTTGGCTCCCCGAAAACCTGAGCATGGCTGTACACCTCCTGCCTTCCTTTGGCTCTTCCCAGAAAGTAACACCCAAAACCAAGCACTAGCGAGAAGAGGATTAGAGGCAGCGAGATCACCACAACCATACCCATCTCCTCCTCCCTTTTCTTCTTCTTCAGATCCTGGAAATTAATGCTTCTCTAATATTTTATAATGTAGAGAGAGAGAGAGAGAGAGAGAGAGAGACTGTGTTGTTGGACCTTCTTCTGTTTGACGATGAAGCTTCGAGAATGGGTTTAGCATTCATATATGCGTGGAAGTGGAATTTATAAAATCGCTTCATTAGCTGGCGGAAGGCGTAACGTTCAAGTTTGCAACGGCTCTTTTCCAAGTGGGCCAGTAAACGGGATTTCTAAATTTCTAAAAATTGTCGGTTACATTACATACATGTGAGGAGATGAGCTGTCTGTATAGGGGTGGGTACCCCCAGAAAGCGACAAACAAAATTGAGATGCTTTACTCACTACTGGGAAATTCAATAGCCTCTTCTCTTTTCTTCTGGAATAAACGATCCAACATTTCACTTCACTAATTTATTATGTATATTTTAAAAATTACATAAAACTTTTTGTCCTCTCAGAAGTATTTTTTATAAATAATTTCATATATTTTTCAAAATATCAGAAACATTCCATATAATTATGCCAAATATGTAGAGCACAATGTGATTATATTTCACAAAGTTTTTTAACTTGTAAAAAATGGTAAATGGTAATACATTATATCATATTTAATGTATTTTTTTTCAGTAATTGGGTATGAAATAATAATATCATAAATATAAAATTTATTATTCTAGTGACTAGACATATTATGGGGATACTAATTTTTTATTCGCTTTGCCCTAAAAATGCTAGTGTTTTGCTCAAATTCACCCTCCAATTAAATCATTTGCAAAATTCAAGAGTAAATTTGAACCTAAAAAAATTTCAGAGACTAAATTGACCAAAATCAAAAACTTATAAGGGTTTTCTTCACTAATTTATTATGTAAGATATATGCTGCTATCTTACATCAGTCAAGCTAATCAGCTGAGAATGATGCCACCAACCGCCATTATCAATATGCTGCTACATAAATACTGTAGGAGAAAACCAAGCAATCAGCCATAATTGTGAACATTCAACCCTCAGGATTCGTTGACACCTTTTCTCATTATGCAACTACTTCTCCACCAGTTACACAAGCATGCCCTCAGAAATCAAACAACAAAACACTTGGTTTAGAACTTGCAGATCCATCATTCTATTTGGAAAACCTACCTCTGTCATGTGGAGCAGAATAGTCTATGTTTGGGCCGATAGGAACAATGCCATAGGGGTTGATGGAAGGATGGCTTCCATAGTAACTTCGCTTTATGTGATCCATTTTCACTGTGCTACTTATGCCGGGAATTTGGTATATGTCCTTGGAGTAATTGAACAAGTTATGGAACTCATGCAAGAGCTTCTTGTTACACTTGAAGTGAACAGCATAAACCTGCGAGATAATTAACTCGATTTGCTCAGCGACGCCATATATTGTTAATGTTTTGGGCACAAGCACAAGATACTGACATATAAGGGCTCCACAGCCGAATTTAGAACAGGACTGTAATATATTTCATACTCTAAGCAGCCACACCCCCCCCCCCCCCCCCCCCCCCTTTTTTTTTTCTTTTTAGTTTGAGATCCTGAATTTTATCATCACCAATAATTATTGACAATATAGATGAAATACTTAAAAACTATTTTGTTATACTTCCAATGGCAAATGGAGGTGGAAGGAAGGCTCCTTTTTTTTCACATTTTTTACCAGAAAGTCATATGCTTAACATTTATGCCTTTTTTCAAGTAATCGTGAAAAATGTTTATATTGCAGAACTCTCTATCTCAAACAATGATAAATTGTAAGGACTTTACTGGTCAGTGATTAATATGCTAATCACCAAGCGCCATTACACACCTGACTAAAGCAAACAATAACTGCCACTGAATATCTCCTCATGGGCCACTTTTAGAACAGTTACATACCTCATCAAATCTTATAAGGGTGACAAACAATCGGATATCTGCTTCAGAAATTGTGTTGCCGCATAAGTACCGTTGCTTGCCTAATATCTCCTCACATTTGTCCAAAGCATCATATAATTCCTTCACAGCCTGCAAAAGGTAATAACAAACCCATAAAGAAAACAATATCTTGGGAAAGATACAGGTCTTAACTATAAAACCCAATAAGGAGCCGCAACAACAACAACAACAATAATAATAATGATAAGAAGAAGAAGAAGAAGAAGAAGAAGAAGAAATATTTACCTCTTCATATGGATCTTGCTTCTTAGCAAACCCACATTTATAAACCCCATTATTTATCCCCTCATATATAAAGTCATTAATCTCATTTATCTGAGATTGCAAGTAAGGAGGAAAAAGATCCAGGGCTGCATTATCTGCTATATCATTGAATTCAGTGTTGAACATCCGGATTATATCTGAACTCTCGTTGTTGACTATAGTTTTGAGTTTCTTATCCCAGAGAACCTGTGAGCAAGCATAAATTCATGTAGTCTGAGAAATACAAGCATGGGAAATAACTTGTATCAAGAGAAAGACCATTCATAATGGTGATGAATTAGCACATACAGGAACTGTATATTTCCCAGAATAGTTTGTGCTTGCAAGCTCATACAGTTCTCTTATACTTTTTGCACCATTCAAAGGGTCGGGTTCAGCACCCGGTTCCTCGGTATCTGAGGCAGGAAAGACCCATCCCATATGTTCATCAGTATCTTTCGTTCTCCCCCATTTGGATTTTACTGACTGAGAATGTGATGGCATGCACAAAATTAAGAAAAGATACAAATTTTTTTCCAGCTAAAGGAACTTATTGAACAACTTACTGTGAAACTGATGGCTCTGTCGAGACCTTTAATTTTCAAGTATGCAAGGCACCTGGAAGCCCAGGGGCAAGCATATGAAATATACAGATGATATCTACCAGCTTCGGCTGGGAAACTAGAATTTTGATCTCGTGAAATAAAATTACGAAATGTTGAAGGAGTTCTCATAAAGGCACCAGATTCTGACATCTCATCCAGTGCAGAGCGAGCCACCACAGCAGTGTACTGAAAATATAACACAATAAAAATTCAGTTATGGATGGAAGATGCATATTAAAGCACATTATAACGCAGCAGATCAGAAAATATGAAAAATGTCCAACTTAAGTTAGAAGACACAGAATTCCAGAATCCAAAAGTCAGGACTGGGAAGATTTCTATGCAATACAAACTCGGGGGATAGTAAATTTTTAAATTTATCTCTGCAAATCAATCAAGCATATACAAACAGCTAAGAAAAGCAATATACAATTATACAAAAGAACAAAGGGGTGGTGAACAGAGATGAAAACCAGAGCAACTAGAGTCTAGACTAGAAAAGGACGGAGACAAAGCATGTTCTGAGCTAGGTTGCTGATGCGAGTTAAGTATGAAGTGTGGAGCAAAGTCAATACCATGTGACAGAAAGGGATTGTAATGGGTAGCCCATTTACCCATTTATATAC
The DNA here is from genome assembly GCF_014633365.1 of Diospyros lotus. Classification (NCBI taxonomy): domain Eukaryota; kingdom Viridiplantae; phylum Streptophyta; class Magnoliopsida; order Ericales; family Ebenaceae; genus Diospyros; species Diospyros lotus. The sequence goes on from NC_068345.1 coordinate 35,414,763, forward strand.
TTGTTTAAACAAATTTTCAAATAAACCTTATGCCTATATCTCAATATTTATACTTGTTCTAATTTTCAATGGGTAACTGGGGACCCATTGCCATCCCACAGAACTAAGTATATAGAGCAATATAATCCAATCCACCAGCCTACCAGGCGAAAGTTTCTGCCAGGGATAAGGACAACCCGGACAAGAATCCATTCCGGACAAGACAGAAACAAGATTCTCTCCACTTAGGCTGGACTCCTGACACTGAATAATCTGTTCAATTGGCATGTCCTGAGGAATTTGCATCTCAAGTTTTCGAGTCACACAACCCTAGAATTTCCAATTTAAGTTTGACTCCGAGGTGTTCAGATGTCCATGTTGCCTTGTCTACAAGACTAGTGCTTATCCTCTCCTTTACAAGCCTATCCTAGCCGAGTTGCTCAGCTGCTGAACAAGTGCAAGACATACTTTTCTGATCTCCAGAAGAAACAATCAAATTACCCTGTGGTGGTGGTGGGGGGGGGGGGGGGGGGGGGGGGGGGGGGCAGACAAAAAAAAAGAAGAAGAAAAAAAACTGAATCCAAATCACTATCAGTTACAATTATCTTATACACAAGCCTATCCACAGTCTCTTTTGCTTTTATGTTGAACTGGTGAATCAACAAGAAGGCGATAAAGACAACAAACAATCCGACTTGAGAATTGAAGTTCGTTAAAACATTGATCGAAGCTCCGCAAACAACAGTGAATTATTAAAAACGAGGTCAACGAAGAATCACCAGATAATGAACCTAAATTTTCCGGACTGCAAAATGAAACTAAACCTAATTCTTCACAACCCATATGGAAAATATCGAAGTGGGAAGGAAGAGAACTGCAAGATCGGAAGAGCGAACCAAAGAACACCCACTGATGTGCACGCCTTGATGCTACTTGTCGGGGGTCTGTTTGCGAGGCTTCAAAACGTAACTCCTACCATTTCTGATGCACGAAAGGGTAAAAGTTTAGAACTTTGTTTTGTCTGATCCCGATTCCCAACCACCACCTAAGATAGAAAATGATTTTTGATCTTCTTTTTCCAAAAATTGAGCAAAATTTTCACCTCTTATTGACAACGTAAAATGTCATTCTTTTCATCCTTTTGACTTAACAAATAAAGGATAAATTTTATTAACTTATTTGACCTATTTTAAAACTTAATGATAAATTTGACACTTCATTCTAAAATAAATTTAAAAAATCTCTCATACTAACCCCTTACTATAGATTAGAATTTTTTTTTATTATTTAGATAAATACAAGACAATATATGTAGAAGAAGAAACTTTGGAATTATAATTGTTTAGACAAATTAGAAAACGTTATTAAAAATCGTGTACAGCTTCAATAAGTTTGGGAATTGGTTAACAGTATAGTATAGTTAATGAAGATATTTTTGAGTATGTAACTATTATCTTCGATTTAACCTTAAAAAATAAAGATTTCATAATTTGTTTGATTTATTTACTAAATTAAACATGTGATATGCTATAATACTATATTTAAAAAACACACACACAACCTAGTTGGATGCAGATCTTGTCTCTGGCACTGCCATTGCCATTTCCAGTTATGTTATTTGTTTGTTGTTACAAAAGAAGGTTTTCTTCAACTTGAAAGCACATTTTGGTTGATAAACATACTATCCTGAACCAGTAGCTTATTGTTGTCTAACTGTGGATATATTGTTGCATTCTTGCCCTTGGTAGCCAAATGGAACTCAAATGAAAGCGAAATGAAATACAAGACTCGTGTGATTATTGTGGTAAACTCATACATAAAAGCTCTCAGCAGCAGCAGGCTCCATGCATGGTTATCCACAGTGACATGCTATAGATGCCAGAAAGCCTCCTTATTATAGGCAAGTCTCACATCAAAAGGGAGAGCTTCTAAGGCCTCTTTGAGATAACCAAACAAAGACGAAAACAACAAACAACATTTAGCCGCAACTTGCTCGGTTTGCCATACCCAGACATAGAACTTGCAATCCAGACAACAAGGGTTTCCTTCCTAGATTGACCAAAATCAAAAACTTAAAAAGGGTTTCCTTCATAGATAAAGTTACAATATCTTAGATTTCATAATCTTAACATTCTTGAGAATATATGCTATCTTACATCAATCAAGCTAATCAGCTGAGAATGATGCTACCAACCGCCATTATCAATATGCTACATAACTACTGTATGAGAAAACCAAGCAATCAGCCATAATTGCGAACATCCATCCCTCAGGATTCATTGACACCTTCTCGCATTATGCAACTACTTCTCCACCAGTTACACAAGCATGCTCTCAGAAGTCAAACAACACAACACTTGGTTTAGAACTTGCAGATCCATCATTCTATTTGGAAAACCTACCTCTGTCATGCGGAGCAGAATAGTCGATGTTTGGGCCGATAGGAACAATGCCATAGGGGTTGATGGAAGGATGGCTTCCATAGTAGTGCCGCTTTATATGATCCATTTTCACTGTGCTACTTATGCCGGGAATTTGGTATATGTCCTTGGAGTAATTGAACAAGTTACGGAACTCATGCAAGAGCTTCTTGTTACACTTGAAGTGAACTGCATAAACCTGCAAGATAATTAACTCGATTTGCTCAGCAACACCATATATTGTTTTGGTGCACAAGATGCTGACATATAAGGTCTCCACAGCAGAATTTAGAACAGGACTGTAATATATTTCATACCCCCTTTTTCTTTTTGTTTTGAGATGCTGAATTTTATCATTACTGATAATTATTGACAATATAGATGAAATACTTAAAACTATTTTGTTATGCTTCCAATGGCAGATGGAGGTGGAATGAAGGCTCCTTTTTTCACATTTTTTACCAGAAGTCATATGCTTAACATTTATGCCTTTTTTTTTTTTAAGTAATCGTGAAAAATGTTTATATTGCAGGACTCTCTCTCTCAAACAATGGTAAGGACTTTACTGGTCGGTGCTTAATATGCTAATCACCAAGCGCCATTACACACCTGACTAATGCAAACAATAACTAGCACTGAATCTTGCCCTGAAATATGAATTTATGACTACCCTTCCCATCCCCTCCAACAAAAAACAAGGAAAATTCAAGGGCATGTTTCAGTAAAATTTGTGAAGACAAACGTTTTGAAGCTCATCCCTACTTTTGATATTTTTCATTTTGCTAAGAGACGCAAGCACTCTAAATATTTTGAACAAAGAACAACCATATACAAATAGGTCTTTTATATAGAGAACCTAACCAATATCATGCGGACTCCTTATATTCACTAAATAGGAGACAAAAAAGCCATCACAATGATTTATAATTGCAATATTGCCAACACCACATCATTTTGATGGCAATTTTTGTATAAAAATCTATAGGCACATAATTTTCCTTGAAGAAAAATTGAACATTTGTCAAGAAAAAGGAAAGCGAGAAGAATTATCAGCTAGGATGATGTTGTGGGTGAAGCATCAAAACGCTGTCGTCTTTTGGAGGGCATTTTAGGCAACCTCAGCAGTCCATGTGGACGGCTGATAGATGGCCAGCTTGCAACCTAAAGGCGCCTTCTGATACCCGACGCCCCTTGATTGTCCTTGCTCTGCCCGATGCCTCTCTCGATTGTCCTCTCTGCCTTTGCTGTTAATCGTGTTCTACGATTATCTAAGGACCATCGATGCTGCCTTTATCAACCTCAATCCCAGCTGCTCAAATCTCATATAAATGGTACAATGCCTCGGGATGGTGAACAACACAGAAAGATCGAAGAAAGAAAAGAGAAAGAAGGGGATTATCGGGTTAGGGTTTTTCGCTTTGAGTAAGCTCTGTTTATCTCTATATAGACTACTCTTCTTGTTATAATCTCTGGTTCTTAGGTTTGCTTCTAATCTGTATTTGGAGATTGTGAGGCTGTTTTGTTAGAAGAACCATTGATGTACAGTTTACTTATTCGTATTCTTGTAACCCTACTCGATATAGTGCAGTGAGCTCTTCCTTACTGAGCTCAACGTGGACGTAGCCCATTTCGGGTGAACAACGGTAAATTTCTTGTGTCCTCGTTTTGCTTTTCAGCTCTTTTATTTCTGTCTAGGGTTTATGTGTTGGTTGCTAATGGTTTCTGTTATGCTTCTTGTTCTACCGAATATGTTTGAGATTCTGACTTGTTGAGTCTTCCGCTTGGTCCAACAGATGATATAAAGGACAAATCATGGGCCACTTTTAGAACAGTTACATACCTCATCAAATCTTATAAGGGTGACAAACAATCGGATATCTGCTTCAGAAATTGTGTTGCCGCATAAGTACCGTTGCTTGCCCAATATCTCCTCACATTTGTCCAAAGCATCGTATAATTCCTTCACAGCCTGCAAAAGGGAATAACAAAGCCATAAAGAAAACAGTATCTTGGGAAAGATACACTGAAGACCATGAGGTTGGCTTTTTGGACAGGTCTTAACTGTAAAACCCAAGAAGGAGACGCAACAACAACAACAATAAAGAAATATTTACCTCTTCATATGGCTCTTGCTTCTTAGCAAACCCACATTTATAAACCCCATTATTTATCCCCTTATATATGAATTCATTAATCTCATTTATCTGAGATTGCAAGTGAGGAGGAAAAAGATCCAGGGCGGCATTATCTGCTATATCATTGAATTCAGTGTTGAACATCCGGATTATATCTGAACTCTCGTTGTTGACTATAGTTTTGAGTTTCTTATCCCAGAGAACCTGTGAGCAAGCATAAATTCATGTAGTCCGAGAAATACAAGAACAAAAACAACTTGTATCAAGAGAAAGACCATTCATTAATGCTGATAATTAGCACATACAGGAACTGTATATTTCCCAGAATAGTTTGTGCTTGCAAGCTCATACAGTTCTCTTATACTTTTTGCACCATTCAAAGGGTCAGGTTCAGCTCCCGGTTCCTCGGTATCTGAGGCAGGAAAGACCCATCCCATATGTTCATCAGTATCTTTCGTTCTCCCCCATTTGGATTTTACTGACTGAGAATGTGATGGCATACACAAAATTAAGAAAAGCTACACATTTTTTTTCCAGCTAAAGGAACTTATTGAACATCTTACTGTGAAACTGATGGCTCTGTCGAGACCTTTAATTTTCAAGTATGCAAGGCACCTGGAAGCCCAGGGGCAAGCATATGAAATATACAGATGATATCTGCCAGCTTCCGCTGGGAAACTAGAATTTTGGTCTCGTGAAATAAAATTACGAAATGTTGAAGGAGTTCTCATAAAGGCACCAGATTCTGACATCTCATCCAGTGCAGAGCGAGCCATCACAGCAGTGTACTGAAAATATAACACAATAAAAATCCAGTTATGGATGGAAGATGCATATTAAGGCCCCATTTATTGCAACTTAATTAAAGAAATTATAGCTTCTAGCTTTTTAGATTATAGCTTCTAAAACCTAGAATAAGTTGTGAACCTGTTTGCTACAACTTCTTAGAAGTTATAGTTAATTAATTGTGGTGTTTGATACCATAAGCTGTAAAATAACTTATTTTTGTATAATTGTCCATAATACCTTTAGTAGTTATAGAATGATAATTTAAAAATTAATTAGTGTATATGTATAAGTTTCAAGTATTATAAAAAAATTAATTAGAGTATAGAGAGAGAGGAAGATGGCGAGAGAGAGAAAGAGATTTGAAAATGGAGATGACAGCGGAAAAGAAAAATCCATGATTGTGTAGACAAAAGAGTAATTCTTTGTTAAAAATAAGGGCAAAATTGTCACAAAAATATAATCATTTAAGCAGAAGTTGTAAAAGCTGGGGTACCTCAGCTTTGAAAAAGCCAACTTCTACCCCTTCCAAAAGCTAGTAAAAGTTATAAGTTAAAATTCTATAAACTAAAACAAACACTATATCCCAACTTTTTTGAAGCTAGAAGCTAAAAATTGCAACTTTTAAGCTGCAACAAACAGGCCCTAAAGCACATTATAACGCAGTAGATCAGAAAATATGAAAAACGTCCAACTTAAGTTAGAAGACACAGAATTCCAGAATCCAGAAGTCAGCACTGGGAAGATTTCAATGCAATACAAACTCGGGGGATAGTAAATTTTTAAATTTATCTCTGCAAATCAATCAAGCATATGCAAACTGCTAAGAACAATTATACAAAAGAACAAAGTGGTGGTGAACGAGAGATGAAAACCAGAGCAACTAGAGTCTAGACTAGAAAAGGATGGAGACAAAGCATGTTCTGAGCTAGGTTGCTGATGCTAGTTAAGTATGAAGTGTGGAGCAAAGTCAATACCATGTGACAGAAAGGGATTGTAATGGGTAGCCCATTTACCCAGTTATATACTTGTTTTGACAAATTTTCAAATAAACCTCATGCCTATATCTCAATATTTATACTTGTTCTAATTTTCAATGGGTAACTGGGGACCCATTGCCATCCCGCAGAACCCTAAGCATATAGAGCAATGTAGTCCAATCCACCAGCCCACCAGGAGAAAGTTTCTGCCAGGGATAAGGACAACCCAGACAAGAATCCATTCCGGACAAGATAGAAACAAGATTCTCTCCACTTAGGCTGGACTCCTGACACTGAATAATCTGTTCAATTGGCATGTCACGAGGAATTTGCATCTCAAGTTTTCGAGTCACACAACCCTAGAATTTCCTATTTAAGTTTGACTCTGAGGTGTTCAGATGTCCATGTTGCCTTGCCTACAAGACTAGTGCTTATCCTCTCCTTTACAAGCCTATCCTAGCCGAGTTGTTCAGCTGCTGAACAAGTGCAAGACATACTTTTCTGACCTCCAGAAGAAACAATCAAATTACCCTGGTGGTTGGGTGGGGGTGGGGGGGAGAGGTGGGGACAAAAAAAAAAAAACTGAATCCAAATCACTATCAGTTACAATTATCTTATACACAAGCCTATCCACAGTCTCTTTTGCTTTTATGTTGAACTGGTGAATCAACAAGAAGGGGGTAAAGACAACAAACAATCCGACTTGAGAATTGAAGTTCATTAAAACATTGATCGAAGCTCCGCAAACAGCAGTGAATTATTAAAAACGAGGTCAACGAAGAATCACCAGATAATCAACCTCAATTTTCCGAACTGGAAAATGAAACTAAACCTAATTCTTCACAACCCATATGGAAAATATCGAAGCGGGAAGGAAGAGAACTGCAAGATCGGAAGAGGGAACCAAAGAACACACACTGATGTGCATACCTTGATGCTTCTTGTCGGGGGTTTGTTTGTGAGGCTTCAAAACGTAACTCCTACCATTTCTGATGTACCAAAGAGTAAAGTTTTGCTCAAAGCAAAGGACTAAAATGCCCTTTCAAAATTTTATATTATTATAGATATAAAAGGACTAAAATGCCCTTTCAAAATTTTATGTTTAAGATGATGGCAAATACTTTCAAAATATAGTTCAAATGAAAGGTGAAATGATAAATTTGATTATTAAATTTTAAAATAAACTAAATAAGCTATTAAATTTTTATAAATAGTCCATATTAACCAATCGTTAATTACATCTAATTGCACTAAAATGGAAAGTTAGACACAATCAACGATTGGTTAATATGGTTCCATTTATAAAAGTTTAGTAACTTATTTTGTCTATTTTAAAGTTTAATGATAAATTTAAAATTTTGTTATTTTTTTTTTAAAAAGAAAGATAATTTCTAAAATCTAAAATAATAGTGATTGATACACACCAAATTATGATACATTTGTTTTCACCCATTTTTATATAAAGACACAAATGATTAGAAGCGTGAATACATATCTAGAAAAAATATTATTAAAATGTAATTGACTTAGTGATAATGTGATAAAATTCCTTAAAATTTTACCTTTAAAAATTAATTAAGTCATGAGATACATTATTTAATGGTTAATAGGTATTTTAAAATTATTATTATGATATTTTTCAAGTGTCCATTGCCCATAAATTATTGATTAGGGTTCTTTTTTTTTTTTTTTTCTAACTAAAAGTAACTTTTAACTTCGCAAAAAATAGAACATTCCCAAATTAAAAAAAAAAAAAAAAAAAAGTAACCCCGTTTATAAAAATTTAATAGCATGTTTTACCCACTTTTAATCCATAACAAGGGATTAGCGGGAAAGATTTGTAAATTCGTTATAGAGTGAAGTGTTGCTAAACTTTAAAAATTAATTAAATAAATCATTAAGTTTTTATAAATAGAGCCAAATTAACCACTCATCAATTGATGACGGAATTATCATTGTCTAAAGACATTAAAATGGATTTAAAAAATCTCTCGTACTAACCCCTTGCTATGGATTAAAAATTTCTATTATTATTTAGATAAACACAAGACAATATATGTAGAAAGAAGAAACTTTGCAATTATAATTTTTTAGACAAATTCGAAAACGTTATTAAAAATCGTGTACGGTTTTAGTAAGTTTGGCTATTTGTTAACAGAATAGTATTAGTTAATGATGATATTTTTGACTATATAACTATTATCTTCGATTTAACCTTAAAAAATAAAGATACTATATTTAACACACACAACCTAGTTGGATGCAAATCTTGTCTCTGCTGGCACTGCCATTGCCATTTCCAGTTATGTTATTTGTTTGTTGTTACAAAAGATGGTTTTCTTCAACTTGAAAGTACATTTTGGTTGATAAACACACTATCCTGAACTTGGTACTCTGGATATATTGTTGCATTCTTGCACTTGGTAGCCAAATGGAACTCAAATGAAAGCCAAATAAAATACAAGACTCGCGTGATTATTGTGGTAAACTCAATACATAAAAGCTCTCAGCAGCAGCAAACTGCATGCATGGTTATCCACAGTGACATCCTACAGATGCCAGAAAGCCTCCTTATTATGGCCAAGTCACACATCAAAAGGGAGACCTTCTAAGGCCTCTTTGAGATAACCAAACAAAAGGCCAAAACAACAAACATCATTACGCCGCAACTTGCTCGGTTAGCCATACCGAGACATAGGACACGCAATCCAGACAAGAAGCAACATTATTTCGGAACCTGCAGAAGAAAGCATGGTTCTAGTTGGAAAACCTGTCCCTGTCATGAGGAGCAGAGTAGTCGATGTTGGGGCCAATAGGAATGATCCCAAGGGGGTTGACGTTGGGGTGGCTTCCATAGTAATGCCGCTTGATATGCTGCATGTTGACTGCGCTACTGATGCCGGGAATTTGGTAGATGTCTTTAGTGTAATTGAACAGGTTTGGGTACTCGCGAATCAGTTTCTTGTTGCACTTGAAGTGAAACGCGTAAACCTGCATGGAGAATTAAGTTGAAAGAAGAGTTAGACGGTCCTCATCTCAGCTAGGAACCAGGCATGGCAGCTGTTTTGAACTAAAAGATAAAGATTCTTGGAATTCAAACCAAGATAAAAATAACTGGGAGATTTCAGATCAGGAATTGAGGCTGTAACAGCTATCGAGAGAACATATTTCTTATTTGCTGGAATTTGTCTGGCCCAAGCCACGAGTACTCGGCAAAAGGTTCAGAGTGTTTCTGCTTACAGGGGGAGATCTATCAGGCTGATCAACATGAATGTGTCTAAGCCCCATTCTGAGTTGATTGTAGGGAATTAATTTCCCCCAACTACCACCAACATAGTTCACTCATGAAGAACAGTTGCTTTTGTATTAAAACTGAACAATAACTAAATAACTATTTGAATGAACTTTGCCCTGATAGAAACACAAAATCGCAGCAGTGTAGCCATTATGAAGCAAACATGAAATATCAATCCATGAAGAGATTTAAGGAGCTAAAAGAAATTACTAAAGCAGTTTCTATATAACATATCCATCAAACCAATTCTGTTGATGGGTAGAGGATAGCAACATGACATGGGCCAATATTAAAACACACACGTCTTTCTTTTGAAACCAAAATCCTTACCTCGTCGAATCTGATAAGGGTGACAAACAACCGGACATCTGCTTCAGTAAAAGTGTTCCCAACTAAGTATCGCTGTTTGCTTAGTATCTCTTCACATTTGTCCAAAGCCTCAAACAAAGCCTTCACAGCCTGCAGAAACAAAGATAAATTCATTCTTCAAACACTAGTCAAAGGCCGCATTTAAAAAAGATTTGGGCATGGCGATCAAAACCAGACTGGACCTGCCAGTTGGACTTCAACCAGTCACCAAGCAGTTCTAGTACAGGAAAAAGGTTGGAGATGTGAATAAACCGGTCAAAACTAGTCACAACTGGCCAGTTTTGTGAAGCAGTACCAAATGACCCATAATTTTGAAAGATCTCTTTTCATTAATAAAGGAGCAAATTAGTTTTTGTGCAAAAAAAGAGGTGAAGATTGAAATAGCCCAACTTCTTCCTTTTCTCAAAATCCCCAATCTCTGATAAGTGCAAACTCTTAGCTTCAAATCCACAGTCTCTTGCCAAAAGCCATCTCCATCTCCATTAGCTTTGCCTCCATCACTAATGATGTATATGAACCTCTATTTGCATGTACGGTCAGTGGGATTCGAACATCTTAATTAGCATTTTTGTGTTTGAACAATTAATTAGTGATTTTTGTTTTTATGTTATTTTAATTTTTTTGAACATTGATATTTGCCAATAACATATTTATATAACCTAACATTAACACTATTATATTTTTATATATGCATTTCTAAATCAGCAATTCAAACCAATAAACGAGTACCTCGGCCAGTTTGATGACCACTCCAGTTTTAATAACAATTGATTTAGGTTTACCTCTTCGTGAGGCCCTTGCTCTGTGGCAAAACCACTTTTATAAACACCCCTATTTATTGTATCAAACATCCAATCACTAATCTCATCAATCTGAGCGCGCAAGTGAGGAGGATAGAGGTCCAACTCTGGATTCTCTGCTATGTCGTTGAATTCAGAATTAAACATGCGGATTATGTCTCCACTCTCATTATTCACAACTGTTTTGAGCTTCTTATCCCAGAGAACCTATAAACAAGTTCAAATATATCATATAGCATCAGAAACTTGAGCATAGAAGGGAAATTTTACCAAGAGGAAAGATCAAAATTACAATAATTATAAATCAAAACATACAGGAACAGAATTTCTTCCAGAATAGTTTGGAACGGCGAGCTCATATATTTCTCTTATACTTTTTGCTCCATTCAAAGGGTCGGGCTGAGCTCCCGGTTCCTCTGTTTCTGAGGTAGGAAATACCCAGCCCATGACTTCATCGGGTTCTTTTATTTTTCCCCATTTGGGTTTCACAGCCTGAGATGCAAGAGAATACGTGAAAGTTAAGTAAAAACAAAAGCTGTATGAAGCAATAGGAAGTAGTAGCTTAGGGTTATAACTACTTACTGTGAAACTGATGGCTTTCTCAAGTCCTTTGAGCTTCAGCAGTGTAAGGCACCTGGATGCCCAGGGACAAGCATACGATAGATACAGATGGTATCTCCCGGCTTCTGCTGGGAAAGGAGAATTCGGGTCTCTTGAAATTTTGTGACGGAAAGTTGTTGGAGGCTTCACTGCAGATTCTGACATGTTGCGAACGGCAGTACAAACCCCGAAAGTAGTGTGCTGAAGTATGTAACACTGGACAAATTAGCACAACTTCCTTCCCACAGGCATTCAAGCTATGGATGAAATCTAAAAGATGAATCACTAAGGCTATGTTCTTTTTAACATGTACACAAGAGCATTGATTTTCCCTTCAAAAACCCTAGTTCCAAAAGTAGCATAAATGTCCCATAATAATGGATTCAGATTTCAATATCGAGAAAAAAATTCAAGTCACAGACGAGACCCAACAGAAGAATCACTAGGGCTATGCTGTTTGACATGTACACAAGAGTACTCATTTTTTCCCTTCGTTTCCTTTCCCCGATATAAACCCTAGATCCGAAACTAGAATGTTACAGAAACATGTACTGTAACATAGGGAGCGAGCGAGCAGATTCATCCGCAAACAGCTTGTTGAAAGCAATCACGAACTCTCCTATTTATTGATTTGGGAAAACACTTCAGCTCCAAGGACATAAATCGATTCACCCAAGAAGATGATTACAATTCATAAATCATCCACAACAACACATATCCAAACGAAACACAGCTCGTTGACAACATCAAAGATCAAGAAAATGATTTCCAGAAACACATACTGATGAGATATCGAAGCAAGAAATGATTACCTTGAAGGAAAGGTGAGGGAGAAGAGATTGAGAAGGGTGGGTTTGGTGCAGCAGAATCAGCCCAAATGCAGTGGCTACGCTCTGGATCTGAAACTTGAAGAAGAAAGATCTCATCACCAATGGCAATGAGTTTCCTTCCTTTATCCTGTGTCAAATAATTGGGCCAAAGCCTTATCTTTCTCTATTTATTGATTAAAAGAAGGGCGATCATGATTTCATCCAACCCACCAGATCCGGAACCGACCTTCTTATATTTATCTATATATTTTGCCACCTAAGACCCATCAATCAACCTTTTCTATTCTGCCAGTCTGAAAGAAGATCTCTTGGGGCTTCCTGAGATATATATAGAAAGAGCAATCAACCGGTACCCACGTCGGATAAAGGATGATTCCCATAGAATAATTGAACAAGACACAATCTTTTTTGCAATATAATAAAGATATTTTGACGATAGTTACAAGCCAGTTTTAAATTCTAACTGCACGCATTCATGAGATGAACTTGATATAGACGTTGAATCTACTCATCCTCAGCAGTGTCGTTGCATGTTGGATGATCTATTCTAGCCATCAAATGAGAAAAATCTCTGGGTTGGTTTTTTAGGCGTCTTTCTGGCTTCGTGCTTGAAGCTTCAAAGCAACAAATGTTGTAAATCAAATGGTGTTTCAAATGATTTATAAAGTCTTTGATCCACATTGGATAAAAAGTTTTTATTTTTATTTTTTTTTTATATACATTGAGTCTATTTGAATTGATAAAAATTATTATAAAATTTTACCTTGCATGCATGAAATTGGGTCAATTTAAGGTAAAATTGATAATTTTTCTCCATAAAATTGACGAAATTCCCCCATTGCATATGAGTTAGATTGCACATTGTAATTTTTTGTTTGAGCTTCTTTTTCTTTTTATAACCTTACATTTGAGAGAGAGATTGAGTTTTTGTTGACAAATTCACTTCTTCTTATCATTTTACTCTTACATTGATCACCGTATCTTATCTTCTTCTTATCCATTCAGTCTCTAGCTACCAATTATCTCTCCTAACGTTCACATTTTTTCAACTATAAAAACAACCCTTTGCTACACTTGTAAGTCACGAAATTCATTATTCTTCCTTTCTGTTCATTTTTTATACTATTTATGTTGTTGTATTATTGGGTTCTTGTACTGTCTCTTACTTTTATTTTGTTCCCAAATCAACAAGTTTTTGGAAGGATTTGTTGTCTTTTAAGGGATAGCCACATGAACTTTTATTCTTAAAGTTAATAAAATTTTCTATCATATATTAAGTTTCATTATTTAAAAGATAAGAGCTTATGATATTGTATGACAATACTAATAGTTGGGCGTTTCGATTCTCACCAGATTAAAAATAGTGTAATTTATTGATGTCTTTTTTTTATGGGGGATAATCATAATATCAAGATTAAAATACACTTATTTTGTAGGTAATATATATTTATTATATCTTATTTTTTTAAGTTTAAATATTTGTTATTAATTAATTCTGTTATGATTAAAGAAACACAAATGTATAACTTGTATTTACATACTTCTAATAAGGACAAATATGTAAATGACTGTAAGGGTATATAAAACGTATCATGAAACAATCGTATACGCAATACAATTGACCAACAAAGGGTATTGTTGATCTGGAAAACAAAAAACGACACTGATGTTCAGACCGGGGGGGTTAGTTGGATGATATATTTTAAAAGTAGGGGAAGAAAATGTAATTTCTCATACTAAAAGGAAGGAGAGGATGTAATAGGAGAAAACTTCCAAGGGTCTGCGCGTAATTTTGTGAAGAGAAAAGTCTATGAACACAAGACATAAATAGCATTTTCCCGTCCAGATCAAATCGGTGAGTAATCCAAGCGGAGACACAATCCTTGAGACAGATACAGATATCCTCCAACTCTCTTTCAAGGTATTTTCCGTATCATTCACTACTGATTCTGCCGCTGCTGCTTTCGGCACCCTTTTTCACCGTAAGCTCTCTTCTAGGTTTTGAATGCTTTTTGTACTCTGTGGATGGAGGAAGTGGCCAGTTAGAGCTGAGTTTTCTGTATTTTGATTTGAGATTCTTCCTGGGTGTCAATGGGCTGGCTGTGTTTTTCATTCTGCTGGATTTTCGCGACAGTTTGTTGCTATGGATCACTTGTAATCTCCTGTCTCCTCTTGAGTAATTGATTGATGTTCTCGAGCTGTCGTATTTTGACTATTTTCGCCTAAACAAAGATAAACGTAAAATCCCAAGACTAAATTAATAAAACATGGCAAAGAGACGAAGCGTTTTGTTTTAATACTCTTCTTACAAGTATTGCCTCTGATTGTCCACTTTGATTGAACAAGTATATATATTGGGGAAGTATTGATGAATCTGCCAAGCATGCTTCATCATGTGGTCAAGCTATTTTTTTCCCCATAATTTGAACTTTTGCAGAGCGGAACAAGAACCTCTCTTGTTATCTACTGAGTATTAATTGTACTAGTTTGGATCAGCTACATGATTTCCAGTTCATCAATCATTTCTATACATGACTATTTTCTGAGGAAATTTTCCTTAAGTGTTCGCTTACCTCTTTTGCTAAACAGTTCTACTAAGAGAGTTGTGCCCCAACAAGATATACTTTGTGTCTAGAATCCATCTTACAAGATGTGATGATGTTTAAGTTCTCTGGGTTTGGAAATGGCTGTAAGGAGGACTAATACCTTCAAGACTTTGAGCGTAGAGAGAATTCTTATGGAAAATAAGTCATACTGAATCTCGAGATTGTTCAATTCTTCAGCAAGCCATGGCTAAATCTGGTGCCTTTGTGCCGGTTCCTACAGCGTTCCGCAACTTCATTTCAAGAGACGCAAATTCTTCTTTCCCAGCCGAAGCTGGAAGATACCATCTGTATGTATCATATGCATGTCCCTGGGCATCCAGGTGCCTTGCCCTCCTCAAACTCAAAGGACTTGAGAAAGCCATCGGTTTCACTGTAAGTTCTTCATTTAAGTTCCATTTGAGCAAAGTTTTAATGAAAACGGTAAAAATTACTCCTTTGTAACCAAAAAGATCAAGGGTTGGAATTATGGACATGGCTCTTTGCAAAAAGTGACCCTCCACCGACTCTCACAAAGTGAAGTCTCATGCGCTGGAGATGCCATTTTTCCTGTCTAATGTTGGATACAACTTTTTATCCTTACTCAATTCTTTGTGTATTCCTTCTTGTCTCAGTCGGTCAAATATAAATTTGGGAGAACAAAGGATGGTGAGGATCACATGGGATGGGTTTTTCCTGCCTCAGATACAGAGGAACCAGGAGCTGAACCAGACCCTATAAACGGGGCAAAGAGCATAAGAGAGTTGTATGAGCTTGCAAATCCAAACTATTCTGGAAGATACTCGGTTCCTGTATGCAGTCATATATAGTTAATATAATTCTATAAATGCTTGATAATCTTGGACCATGTGATGGATTTATGCTTGTTCGTAGGTTCTGTGGGATAAGGAGCTGAAAACAATTGTAAATAACGAAAGTTCAGAGATAATCCGCATGTTTAATGCTGAATTCAATGAAGTAGCAGAGAATGCAGCCCTGGACCTTTACCCTCCTCACTTGCAAGCCCTGATCAATGAGACCAATGAGTGGACATTTGAGGGGATCAATATTGGTGTTTATAAATGCGGGTTTGCCACACAGCAAGAGCCCTATGAAGAGGTAAAAATTTTGCATGCTGTTTATTCTTTAAAAGACACATACAATACGAGTTATAAGAGCTTTGCAGAAGATAAAAGTATAAATAAAAATTGTTAACGAGCTGAATTTCATGCAACAAACTCCCCAGAATACAATAAGGCTCAATATTTTGTCTACAGGCTGCAAAGAAATTATTTGAGGCTTTGGACAGATGCGAGGAGATTCTAGGCAAGCAGCGTTACTTGTGTGGGAACACAATTACTGAATCTGATATCCGGGTGTTCACAACGCTTATAAGATTTGATGAGGTAAGGATGTTTTATGATTTATCTTCAACAACATAACAAGCTTTTATCTCACCATTTCACGAAGGTAAACGCTATCTAATCATTCTTTTATGATTTATTCGGAGAATGCAGGTTTATGTAGTTCACTTCAAGTGCAACAAGAAGCTGCTACGGGAGTACCCAAACCTGTTCAACTACACCAAAGACATATACCAAATGCCTGGCATAAGTAGCACAGTCAACATGCAACATATCAAGCGGCATTACTATTTGAGCCATACTGGCATCAATCCTCATGGGATTATTCCCATTGGCCCAAACATCGATTATTCTGCTCCTCATGACAGAGAAAGGTTTTCTAGCTAGTGTAATGTGATGTTTCTGCAAGCTCCTGTTGAAATAATTTGTTGATTGGAATTAGATTGTTTACTCAAAAAGGAGACGTGTGTCATCTAATGATTGTATGATACTGGGCGTGGTGTTATGTTATTGAATAAGGTATACAACATGAGTTGCTGGCAGAAACGAGTTGCTTAAAGACAAAGATTATCCATCATTGCATAAGTGCCCATTTGCCATTTCGTTAAAATTTTTGCTATTGTAAAAATCACTTTTGTGAAAAAAAAAAAAAAAAAAACAAGGTTTTAGTATTTGACCAGATCAACTATATTTTAAAGAGTTCAGGTGCTATAATAAAAGAAAATAGGGCAAAGAAGATGCATTGCACACAAATATATAGGAATACATATACTGTCTATGTATGTACAGGCACACTTACAACATAAATAATCCAGCACAAGAAGGGTAAAGTAATCTGGATTAATCATGTGCAAATAATATTACCAGATGAATAAGACGATGATCAAACATGAATTTTACATCTTATATCCAGACAACAAAGTCGTATATAGGATCCAGAATCTAAGCCTACTTGGCCAAGGTTATTATTAGTACAAATTTATACTATACATGAAAATCGGTCTATCCTTGCCCTAAATTTATACTATTCAGTTAAGGGATCATCACCCCAGTACAGATTTTTTACCAACTTATCCTCTAATAAGGAGTCTTGAATATCTCCTACCTTCTCATGAAACTTCCAAATATATGTAGCACATCTTCCCTAGGTCCAGTTTCTCTAATGAGGTGTAGAGTGTTCAATCTTTCCTCCACATAGAAAAAATTTGAATGTATCTTCTTTACCAAAGAATCCACAAATAAGCTGATCCGACTAGGAGGTTTGCATAGCATGTATATGCTTTCAGACCTTTGCCCAAAAGGGGCTTGGAGAATTCCCCAAGCCTCAAGTTTTTTCTACAGTGTGGAGACTTAAGTTATCCATAAATAATACAACGTGTTCATGGGCATCTCGTCTCCTTCCATCAACTTGACAAATTCTGGACCATGTATCTTGCCAAACTAGGAGCATTGACAATTTTCAGAAGATAGAAGAGTGAAGGACCAAAACACCGGTAAAAATCAGCAGCCTTTGGCATGGCAAAGCACTCATGCGTTTTGCCACTTGTTCCAATATTACGCTGCCTGCAATGACTGGGGCTCTTCTAGAGGCAATAACAACCATGTGTGGCAATCAGATCACCTCTATAGTGACTGCAGCCAAGAACTAACTCCCTTTTGTACCCTTCATGTGTGGTAGTACATTCCTTCAATAGATTAGCAAGTGAGGTGACTTCCAACCTGGTTGAAGCCTAACAGCAAATTCAACATTGAGTGTTGAGTGCACTACAACTAAAGCCAGCTGCTCTGCAAGCCTCTACATCTGTGGACATGTCAGAAACCTCAGGTATTGCTGCATCGTGAAATGCTCTTCTGGTGGTGGAATTTGTTCGCTAGTAGCATCCACTTCATCTGACTTTTGTGAGCATCAGCTGCCACTGATTTCACATTTGTGAAATTGTCGCAAAACAGCAGTGATCCCTAGTGCAGTGAGATGTACAGGCTCCTAGCTGCATAATGAGCTTTTCTGATATACCACCAGTCAGATCTAGGAGAATTAGTTTGGGGGAGAAATTGAGAAGATTGTTGCCCTTCTTTTTTTTGTCTTTTTTTTTTGGTCTTCTTCAATTTCATTCGCAGGCCTTTTTATAGTAGACAGACATGAACAACCTTCCCATACAAAACAGGACGTGGGCTGCATTATCCTAGGAAACCAGGGAAATATTTTAGGAACCTTTTTACAAATGCCATGATTTTCTTCCCTCTACAATTTCTTTTAACAAATTCATGAAACTTCAAATAGACCAACAAGGATAATTATGCATTTGCATATCAGCATATGCATGCAATGCATATATCTATTATGCGGGCATGCAGGTATTACAGTTTAAATCCAAAGAAGCCTAGTCTAATTGCTGCAGGTGGCTCGGATGAACCCAGTTAATACCAAACCATTAGCAAAAGATTATAACAACATAAGCAGCTGATCTTTTAGAATTCAACAGGGATAAAAACAAATCGGAAAGCCATGAACATTTTTAGTATTGCAGTAATTGGCCCCTAACATGCACAAGTATGAAAGCAATGCTATAGTCTATATAATTAGAAAAAGTATAAAAAAGTATTTAACCAAAATAGCGCCTACAGACTTACTAGACTTCGCCACTCTGCCATCGAAAAACAAATGAGGAAAAAGAAGACCAACAACGCACTTACATAATTCCAACAATCTCAGTATCACGTCATTCTAGTGCAAAATCCAGTACAATAACTTAAAAAGAACAAAGAAAATCCGGAAATAGTAGCATTCCCGATTCGATTACAATTAGGCCCACTGCAAACTTTTTCTCTGATTGATTAACATGATTGAATGGATAGCAATTACCTAAAAAGCACAAGTGCGAGCGGTCACGAGAGCGACAGGGGATTCGGTGTAGGGTTTTGAATATAATCAAGCGGGGAGGGGGGGGGGGGGGACAGGGTTCAGGGCTCAGGGTTGGGTTTGGTGAGAAGAGAGGCAGACGGCGAGGGAGAGCTGGGCTCGTTGGCACTGAGAGCGCTTGAGAGCGGTGCCGCCGCTGGAACAGAGGCTCCGGACGGCCTCAGACTCCGCGGGGCAGATCAAGTCCACCAGGCACTCCGCCAGAGACCGGTTCAGGTGGCGACAGGCCGCCTCCCGCGGTGGACCCTCAGGGACTCGCTGGTGGCAGTCGCACAGCGCCCGATGCAGCCGGTCGCATCTCGCCGCCGACCTCCCTTCTCCATGACTCATCGACAAAGGAAAACAATGAATAAATAAAAAAAAAAAGAGAGAAAATAATGAATTATTATGAGTTAAATATCTCGGGTCCCAAATAAAAGTCTAACGATAATAAATTTCTAAATCTTTATTAAATCTTTCACTTCTTTATTAAATCTTTCACTTCTTTTGAACAACAATGACGATAGATAATAATAATATTTTAATTTCTAAATTTTGATGAGTATTTCAAATGTAAATAACTATTCTAAATCTAAAATGATCTAAATATCATAAACAATAACAAGAGACAGAATAAATGATAGTTATAAATAATTTATTTGAGATAAATCTAAGTGCATTGTGGATTATCTGGATTCATCTACAACAAATCTAGATAATTTAGATTTAATGTCCGTTCAATTTTGGACAATCATTTTAGATTTAAAAGGATCTAATGGAACAATGAAATGGTTTGACAATTGTCGACGTTTGATTTCGGCCGACCGTGATTCGTTTTGGGTCGCGGTGAGTCAATCCAAAAATATCGAGAAGGAAGGAAGAAAACCCCTCCCCCACAGTTCCAAGCGTGTACACCAGAATCTTTTACGTGGTTCGGCCAGAACGATGCCTAGTCCACGGCCGCCATCTTATTCTCCCAGAGTGGCGATATCTGATTATTATTTTTTCCTCTCCTCTTTGCCCCTCATGGTCTCTTTCATTCACATTTATCTTGAGGGGCTTTTACAATCTAGATAATATATAAAAATACAGTGTTTGTATAATGGGGGACAAACAGTTCTTACTGCCTTCGCAAGACCGGGAGTGGGATCCTCATTACGAGGGGCATGGGCTGTTACAGATAAAGTGATCGGACCCTACCTCTGACTTCTCAGTAGCTTTGCCGCTCATGCGAGCTGGAGGTTTTAGGCCAGCAACCTGGATGGGCCAGCGATCTGGAGGATATTTCAGGAGCTCGTTAGTCGATTGCTCCGAGCTCGTTGGGGGATTACCGGGAGCTCGCCATATGCTCGCTTTACGAGTTTCGAATCTTTGGTGGAGGCTGGACCTTCCTTGACGAGGTCGTCCGGGCCTTCTTGGCCTTGGGTGATTGGGCCGGTCTATCGGACCGAGTCTGGCCCATGCGGGGTGATGCAGAAAATACATATAACAACAATAAAGGTTTAACATAGATGACAATAATATAAAAGTCTCTTTATCTTTTATTTATTAAAAAAATTGATCACGAATGAACCTATAAATCAAACTTAAATTATTGTAATTTCCTCTCTACGTGGGTTCACTTTTTCTCTCTTTGAATGGTCTCGGTAACAATAAATTGTTTTTCTTTTATTTTTTTATGTCATATGAGAGAGAAAAAAATTTAAGGGTAAAATGGTTATTTAGTTTTTTTTTTGGTAATTAAGTTGGTTTTTACTATTTCTCAAAGGTCAAAAACTTTATTATAATTTCACCAAATTTTTTGAATAATTTTTACAATTTACTCAAAGAAAATATTATATTTATAAATAAATTTGAGAAATAATTATCATAAACTGATGTGACATGCATAAATTTATTGTTAATTTATATGAAACTATTATGATTAAGAAAATTAAAAATCAAACTCAAGAAAGAGTCACTGAGAAGGGAAACCGGTGGAGGGGTTGGGTTATAATTTAATAGAGCCCAATGATAATGTTTAAAAGAGTCTATTTATTATGATTTGATAATTGAGATAAAAGTAAATGTTACTCTTATGGGTAAGGTGATGAGAACGATAATGATAACAATACTATGAGATGGAGACATGCTGATTTTGACAAATTATTAATTTAATTAACTAATGATATAAATCGGCTGCCACACATTTTAATAGTAATTAAGTACTAAGATAAGAGCAGTTAGTGATTAATTAATGGGCTTAGTAATAGTAGTAGCAGCAGGAGGGGTACTGTCTATCCCACTACTAGGAAGGAAGGCAGGCACATACAATACAGGTGCCAAAAAGGTGACCTGCTTTTATAATTGAAGACCCAAATTTTCAAACATGTAAAACGCCATGGTGGTTTAGTTAGTGCCCAAAAAAGTTTATAAACTAATTATCTGGAACTTTCCAGTTTGGATTGTTGCTGGGAATTCAATTTTTAAGGTTTCTTTTTCTTTTTTTTTTTCAATTGTTTGTAATTTTAATAGTTGTTTAAATAGATAGATTTAATGTTGTTATTGATGAAATTTTAGTAAAATATAAGTTTGTCTAAGTGTTGCCCCCAAGGGCAAAGTTCAAAGGTCTAGCATGTGTATGGAAGGCTTTTTGCTCTTATATTTGTGGTGTGCTCGTGTGCCGTTGCGAACTCCCTAATATATCTCCTCTATCATCTCTTGAACCTGAACGATAAGGACGCTCACAAGGAGCCGTTATCACAAATTTGTCCAAATTTAATAAAAACAAATTATGGTGATTCTTAATTTTTCTAGATTCAATAGTAACGTGCCATTGAGTTAACTTTTCAAGATTCATGAGGTTGGGTGATGCTAGGTGTTGTTGGCTAAATATATATTTTAATTGTTATATTTGTATTTTTTTATTTATATATTTGAATATTTTGTTATTTTAATTATATATTTAAATTATGTAATTTTGAATCAATTGTATCTCAAATTTTTTGTTATTTTAATTACACTAATAAATTAATTATTTTTAACAAAATTATTGAGATATGTAATTAACTCAAAAATATATAATTTATGAGTATAATTGAAATAATAAAAAATTTAAAAATATAATTAACTCAAAATTACAAATTTAGATGTGTACCTAAAATAACAAAAAGTTTAAATATTTAAATAAAATATATAAATATAATAGTTAAAATATATATTTTATCACATATCATTTTGTAGCTCTAATAATATTATTTTTTTTCGTGATATCCCCACTTTATAGTTGAGTGAAGCCTCTTCCAAGTCTCAACCACTAAGTCACCTAGATAAATAGTTTACTACTAAACCACCAAAACTAATGTTTCCATGGCAACTTTTTTAGATAAAAAAGGTTTATGAGTAACCCAATCTAGGGTTGAACCCATATTGGGTTTCATTTGAACCCTTATTTTTTTTCTTCTCAAGTTCCATCCATCAAACTTTAATTCTTCATATTTTCTCTGTACGTATATTATAAGTTTAACAAAACTTAGATTTAAGTTTCAATAATTTTTTTTTTTTTAGGTCTCATTGTGTTTTGGATTTAATAGAATTTAGATTTGGGTTTCTCTAAACTATTTTTCTTCTTTCTCTTTTAATTCATTGTTTGGATTTATCACATGCCAACAATAAACTCATGTGGGTTCACAAAACATTAGTTGAAATTTATTGGATTTATCATTGATGCAGAATCCATCTAGATTTCGTCTGATATTAATTAATTTTTATTTTTCAACAAAAGAATAAAGGGGAGAGAATAAGGAGTAAATTGATCAAATCAAATGAATTAGAAATGATTGTATTACAATACCATCTACTATGTTTCTTCCCCTTCTTTACTATTAGGAAAAGTCATAAAGGATTTTTATAAAGATGATTTAAGTAATTATTTCTTAAAAGTTAAAAATAAGGTTAACAAAAGAATTGAAATCAGTGAGTGAAAACAAAGAATCCAATATGATATGATATGATATGATAGAGATAACCAGATAGCAACTGAAAAGGGAGGGAGGGGGTGGTGGTGGCCATCCATCCAGCCCATCTTTGATAAGCACAAATCCTTCCATCATGGGATTGAATTCACACAATTCCCCTTAATCTTGTATTTTTGTCAATAACACCGATTATTGCCTTGGCGTATTGTCGCGGCCACTACAAGCACTCACTCTCGTCACGCTTGCCCCCGCCATTATTCACGCACCACGTAGTGCGGACAGGCAATGGCCGTAGATTTGCCCTTTCTTGTTTGTTTTTCTCGTGCGAGATTACAAAATGACAAGTTGTTCACTGTTCAACCAGAATACAAAACGCATATCCTCTTCCTTCTTCGGCCTCTCTAGACCCGCTTGAATTTTCTCCTTTTCTTCTGCGGTTTTGGTTTTGTGGTAAGAAAAAAAAGGAGTTATTTGGGGGAAAAGTGCGCAACTTTTGGGGAGCAAATTTGGATGGGGCCTCCCCAGAAAATTATAATATCAACAATTGGGCTGGAGCCATGGAGGGATCCAAAGAAAATCCTCTCTCTCTCTCTTTCTCTCGCTCTCCCTGTTACTGTCTCTCTTCGTTTGAGATCTTGTCGTGCTCACTGTGAAGTGAAAGGGAAAGAAAAGAAAAGAAAAGAAAAGGGAAAGGATGATGGAGAAGCAAAAAGGATGAAAGGAGAAAAGGGCAGAGAAAAAACACTATTAAATAGTGCCTCGCATTTTCACTGCTGGATGGATACTGCAGGTTACAGATATTTATTTATGGGTTTCTCTCTCTCTCTCTCTCTTAAAGAGCAGTACCGAGGCTGGCAAATTTGGGGTTTTGATTTAACATTTTACCAACTAATGAGGAGGACGGACGTGGTGGGAATTTATGTAATTAGGGCATGAAAATCTGCAAGCTCCATCTTTGTTGGTAGGTTAGTTCTATGATTTTGCATCGGAAGCCCATATTATTCATTTTCTTTATTTTTTCTTTCTGGGTTATTTTTGGGCTGTTTTGGAAAATTATTCAGCCACTCGGTTCATATCGTTGCACTTGCCAAGACCATGATGACTTTTGAGCTGTGCTCAAACTGTTGATGAGTTGAAAAGCGGAAAGAAAGCATCGGTTTCCGATTCTATTTTCAGCTCTCTCTCTCTCTCTCTCTCTGTGTGTGTGCTCCTTCTAACCGGTCACTTGATTACCGTTTGTGCCGTTGTTTCAATCTGGTCTCTGTGTCTCTTCGAAACAACTTTCTTTCTTTTCTTCCAAAATCTGGGTTGGCTTGATATTTCATTGAGTGCTGAAAGGCAGATAGTATTATATGGCTTGTTATTTGTTAGACCCAATTGATATATAGCTGCTTTGATTTTCTTTGAACTATTTATGGTTTGACTTGTGTTGGGTTCCATATCTTGAGTCTTTACTGCCACTGTTTCACTCATTAGGCGGTTGATGTTGCCTCTTATGATTGCAATTCTCCGGATTGATTTCTTGATTAGATCAATTTCTTCTCTTTTATTGGCGTCTTGGGCTAAGGATTTGGTATCTCTCTCGTTTACTTGATCAGCTCTTTCTTTTCCTTTCCCTCTCAGTACTTTTAACTTAGCATTTGATCCTTCTCTAACTTATTGGGTATTCATCTTATAGTATTCAAGAACCATTTCATATATCTGTGGCATGTTAAATGATATTCTTAGCATCTGATAATGAACTTTATTCTTCATTCTCTCTAATTATATTAAAGATCATTTAGTTTGGGTTACGGATAAGATAATTCCCATAATAAGCGGTTTTCCCTTTTCCTGACTTCCCATTTCTGTATGCCCAAAGTGTTTGGTCTATGTTGAAACATCAAGGTGCTTAATGTGTCATTTCTGTGATTGTAGATTATTACTCTTTTGCAGATGAGTGTGAATAGGTCTAAAAGTGTGAAGTACAGAGATGATTATGCAAAAAGATACTCTTCTCCTTGAGGGTGAATTTATTGAATGCTCGTCAAGTTTCCGTACCTGAGAGAAAGTATGGGATGGGGTGACCATGCTGGGCGAATGTAAAATAAAGAAAGGGGGTCTGACCATATTTGGGCCTTTGTTTTTAAGCTCTTGGATACTTGGACAATATCAATTAATAATCGCAAGTAGGACTGAAAGATGGATGGAGGTAGATTGGATTTAAGATTTCATCAATCTGGATCCACGCCATCAGAAGAATCAGCTCTGGATTTGGACAAAAACTACTGTAACAAAACCAATCTACCATCATCATCCAGTCCACCATCACCCCAAGCTTTTGCATCAAGTAATCAGCACTCTGAAAGCAATGCTGCCTACTTCTCGTGGCCCACTTCCAGCCGATTAATTGATGCAGCTGAAGATAGGGCAAATTACTTTGGTAACCTTCAGAAGGGAGTTTTACCTGAAACTCTTGGACGACTGCCTTCAGGGCTGCAAGCAACCACCTTGCTTGAACTGATGACCATTAGGGCATTTCACAGTAAGAACTTGCGTCGTTTCAGTCTTGGCACAGCAATTGGATTTCGGATTCGTCGAGGATTCTTAACTGATATACCTGCTATCCTTGTCTTTGTTGCTCGGAAGGTTCACAGACAATGGCTCAATCATATACAATGCTTGCCGGCTTATCTCGAGGTTAGAAATTCTGGCACATGTGTCTTAGGGTGGATAACTCATGGCTTTTCCTAATTTATTGTGATACTGTTTGTGGAGGGTTTTGTCTTCATCTGCTTCTCAAACTTAGGGTCTAGTTTGAACATTCTTGGTTCTGGGCAAAAAAAACTGCATCTGAAAATCCCTCTCATTGACGCATAGCAATGTGTGCTGTGTTTGGTTTTGCTCAAGGAAATGAACTAATGGGAATCTTGAACTTTTTTAAAACTTAAATGCAATGTTTGCTTGCTTTTTATTGAACTTTTGGTACCTGAGATTTAAGAGGCTTTGCCATTTATTGAGCAGGGCCCTGGTGGCGTGTGGTGTGATGTTGATGTTGTAGAATTCTCTTACTTTGGCGCACCTGCTGCAACACCAAAAGAACAATTGTATAATGAGCTTGTAGATGGTTTGCGGGGAAGTGATCCATACATTGGTTCTGGTTCCCAGGTGTGTTTCTTCTTCTTCTCCACAGCTGGTTCTTCTTCTTGTATGCTGTTTAGCGGACAGGCTAAGTTCTGTCATTTAGTTAAATGCAAATGGATGCTGGCAGGAGTAATAGTGACTAAGGAGGTATAACCAGGTCCCTTTAGACAAATTCAATTTGTTTAAAATGAATTTTCCAAATGTAAGTTTAATTCCAAGTTGTAGGCTATTTATGACTTTGTTAGGTGAACAATTACCGGATAACTGTATTGGGCAATGATAAGTAAAATCCTACTTCCAGACAAGATAGAATTATTTTGCATATTTCTTAGTTCTAGTGTTCTAAGTGATTTACTTCCTAATGATGGCTCAATTTTTTGTCATGTACCATACATACAAAAGTCAAATTTAAATAACCAATTGCAGTACAATCACATTTTCCTTATTTGAAGAGAATAATTTTCAGACATATTTACTAATAGCAATAAGTTTTACAAAAACACTATTGGATATAATCCGTTCAATAAATTGTGTCAGATATAGGGAACTGCTTTTTGCCTCTTAGCCTCAAACATAAAGATGATTTCTTGGTCCAAGCATTTGCATGTGCTTCACTTTATTTTGAGTTCATAAACATGCTTTTCTTCAATGTTAATGTCCTGAGCAATCATTTTGAATCTGATAGCCAGTTCTGTGTGTAAGTGCACCAATACCATTAATATGACAAATCTATGCTAATGCTGCATAAGTTGAAGAAAAGTTGCCATGTGAATTGTGTGCCTTAGGATCCATTAAATATCCCAAACTTAATTTGTTTACCGTTAGTTTTAATGTTTTGACATGACATTAATGCTCTTTTTTCTTTTTTATTTATTTATTTTTTGAGATATGTCCTGCCTTATTGGCATTTGGAGTCATAACAGTCTTAATTCACTGCAAGTCACATAGGTCCATATCATCAGATGGTGTTATATTGTATTCAGCCCATTTTGAATTAGTATCAGCTAGGGTCAGACCAAAATGAAAGCTTATTTCTCTCCATACACGCTTCATATCATCTGGAGGCCATTTCTTTTTTAGTACATTACATCAAATATCTTTATTCGCTACCATCTTAAGAAATTTTTCCATATGAAGATGGTGCTGGAGCTTTGTCTCATCAATTCCCTCTCTAGAGAATTGCACTGGGAAGGGCATCCAGTGTAAAATTTTGCCAAATCATTCTTTTGCATAGATTTGTATTGTCAATGTGACATGTAGACCAATTGACATTATGAATATTGTGTCACTGACTTGAACTCAGCTAGGATAAGGTGCATTTGATAATGATGATGATGAAGCTCAAAATACTTTAAGCCCTGTTTATTCTGACTTCCTCATTTGGGTCTCCATATATAGTTTTAATCTTTTCCTTGTGATTCTTCATGGATTCAAGGTACTTATAGCATTATATCTTCTCTCTAGGATGACTCTTTAAGCTCTGGAATGATTTCTTTAGGAATGTTGAGTTAAAGGTAGGTAATGGGGATAGGACCATATATTAGTTTGATAGGTGGTGCAGTCATAGATCTCTTCCTGACCTTCTTGTCTAGCTAGGAATTGAGAAGCTTTAGTGGGTGAGTGCTTTTAGTATCATGGAGAAGGTTGCGTTAGAATTCTAGAAATCTCTCCTATAATTGTTTGTTTTGTTTTTTTGTTCAGGCCTGCCCAGCACCTTTCTTCTCTATCCTTCCTGAACAATCATAACCGACCTTCTACAATTTCTTTGACAATGGGCGATTCAGGAAGCATTACCTCCACATCAACCATGCTTGTTTCGCAGCCTTTAACTAATTCATTGAATGGAGAACTTCCGAATATGAGAGAATACCGACTTGATGGAAAGAAATACATTCAGTGGTCGCAAATTATGAAAACACATCTTAAAGGGAGAGGAAAGCTTAGCCACTTGGAAGGAACCTGACCTAGCAAAGAGGATTCCAAGTTTCAAGCTTAGGATGAAGAAGATTCCATGATAATGTCATGGTTATGGAACTCGATGCAATCTAAAATCAGCAAAAACTGTATGTTTCTTCCCATTGTCCGAGAGACTTGGGAAATTGTTTGCCAGTCGTACTCCAAAGCTCAAGATGTAGCAGTCATATTTGAACTCAAGACGAAAATTTCAACAACAAAACAAGGTACTCTTTCAGTCATCAAGTACTATAATGTCATGAAGGGACTTTGGCTTGAAATAGACCACTATCAAAATGCACAAATGAAGTGCCCAACAGATGCTAATTCTCTTTAAAGCTATATGGAGAGGGATCAGATATTCGAGTTTCTGGCAGGTTTGATCTTGGACTTTGATCAGGTTCGAGTTCAAATGCTAGGAAAGAAGCAGCTGCCATCATTAACTGAAGTTTTTGCTATTGTAAGAACTGAAGAGAGTCAACAGATAGTTATTCTTGAGACCCAACAAATAGAAGGGTCAGCCATGGTATCAAAAGGAGTCAAGGACAACAACAGCCTTGGACAAAACTGAGCCAGATTCAGCGAAAACATCAAGTTGAGATGGGTTATGGAGTACTTGTTGCAAGAAGCCATGACACATGAGAGAAAACTGCTACAAACTCCACAAAAGGGCCCAAGTTCTTAATTGGACTAGGGGCCCACAACAACCTCACGCCAATCTAACGAATGGAGAAGGAACTCCTCAAGTTCGTTGGCGAAGTTCCTTTGCAAAGGGACGAGCTTGATAAAATCAAGTCCTTTTTTGACTCTCTCTCTAAATCTTCTTTGTGTGTTCATTAGCTTAATAAACTGAGTGTCTAATCTTTGAAAATTTCAAAGTTTGGGATTATCATAACTAGTGGGTTCTTGATTTAGGATCAACTACTCATGTGACATGTGACCCAACCTCGTTTTGACACCTACAAATCTTCTTCCAGTAACAGAAGAATCATTATTGTTGATGGATCTTCTATTATTGTTGTCGGACAAGGACACGTAAAGCTAAGTCCTCAACTCACCCTAAAAGATGTTCTCCATGTTCCTAAGCTCTCTACCAACCTTCTCTTCATCCACTAGCTCAACAAAAATTTAAAATTGAAAAGTGATTTTTTCTTCTAACCGTTGTGTTTTTCAAAACTTGCAAATGGGAAGGATGATTAGATTTGCTAGGGAATGGAATGGGCTCTACTACCTTGAGGATTCAAGTATGGGGTGATGCTTGGTTGGTGTTTTCTAAAGCTCATGGTGTTTCCTTCAACTTATCCAATTCCAATCTTTCAAATTCATTTGAAATTTGGGTTCAACATTTTAGGTTAGGACATCCTCCTTTCATTTCACTCAGGAACACGTTTCCCTTACTTTCAAAATGTTGCAATCAATAATTTTTATTGTGACATTTGTGAACTTGCCAAACATCGTGTTTCCTTTCCTCTGAATAATAAAAGAGCTTCTAAACCTTTTTGAAAGAAAAATGAGAGGTTAGTTTGATCTTTTAGAATTGTCATAAAATGATAACTACTCAGTTTGGGATATCAATCAAGAAGATTATATTTGATAATGAAAGAGAATATTTTAATCAAAGTCTTGTAAATTTTCTCCCAAAAAGAAAAAAAAAGGAATTGTCCACAAATCCTTTTGTATTGATACACCCCAACAAAATGAGATTGTTAAAATAAAAAATACACATTCTAAATGTCACTCGTACCCTCCTATTCCACACTAATATTCCTAAACAGTTTTGGGGAGAAGCTTCTTTGACTATTGACTATCTAATCAATCGGGTTCCCTCTAAAGTTTTGAGTAACAAGAGCCCCATAAGGTATTATTTGAATTCTATCCTGATTTCTCACCTAGTCACAAAATACCTCCTAGAGTCTTTGGATGTGTTGCTTTTGTTCACATATACAATCAAAACCAAAGTAAACTTAACCCTAGAGCTCTAAGATGCTTCTTCATTGGGTACTCCAACACTCAAAAAGGCTATAAATTTTATCACCCATTAACCCATACAGTCTTCGTCACCATGGATGTCGCATTCAATGAAAAATAGCTATATTTTCCTTCCTTTAATCCCTATCTTCAAGGGGAGCATTCATTGGAAGATAGAGGATTAGACTTCAAACTATCACTTCCTCCACAATCACTTCCTTCCTCCACTCATATACCACTTTCTTCGTCTCCACATGATTCATTAGAGGACATTGTGGTTCAAGAACAACACTAGCCAGTTGAACCAGCTCCAAAGACAGCTCCGGACCAACCGTAGTACTTCAAGTTTACTCGAGGAGGCTAAAGTCCAATCCAAAACTGACGCAAATTCAAGGAATTGAACCAGTATCAGGTAATGAAATCACTCAACCTACTTCATTTGCTGATGAACCTAAATTTTGTGATTTAGATTTACCTATTGCATTGAGAAAAGCTAGCAGGAAATGTATCCATCATCCCATCTCCCAGTTTGTTTCACTTCACAAACTAGCACCACAACACAAAGACTTTATCACTACTATTGATTCAGTTTCCATTTCCACCTCAATTAATGAAGCTTTAGAGGATAAGGATTGGGTACAAGCTATGAAAGAGGAGATGAATGCACTAAAGAAGAATAACATGTGGGAAGTTGTGACTTTACCCTTGGAAAAGAATAAGGCAAGGTTGCTCGTTAAAGGATACACTCATACTTATGGAGTTGATTACCAAAAGATGTTTGCGCCACTAGCAAAAATGAATACAATATGATTACTGCTCTCCCTTGTAGCTAATTTTAGTTGGTATTTGCAACATTTCGATGTGAAGAATGCATTCTTACATGGGGAGCTAGAATAGGAAGATTTTATGGATCCTCCACCAAATTTTAACAAGAACGTTGGAGCTAATCAAGTGCGCAAACTAAAAGGGCTTTGTATGGTCTCAAACAACCCTCAAGAGCCTAGTTTGGAAGATTCACAAAAGCAATGCTTGGAATGGGCTACAAGCAAAGTAGGGGAGACCACACTGTTTATTAAGCATTCAAGTCAAGGTATGGTTACTGCCCTTTTGGTGTACGTTGATGATATAATTATGACTGGGGATAATAAAGTCAAACAGGAGTCCCTCAAGAAGTGTCTAGCCCTAGAATTTGAGATCAAGATCCTTGGCAAGCTCAAATACTTTCTTGGTATTGCCTATTCTAAGAAGGGCATCTTTATATGTCAAAGAATGTACATTTTGGTTTTCCTGAAAGAAACTAGAAGTCTCAATAGCAGGGTAGGAAGTACTCCTATTGATCCAAACTACAAAATAATTGGGAAGGGAAGAGTAGTGTGATCGATAAAGGAAGATATTGGAGACTAATGGGTACGCTTATATATCTATCCCATACAAGGCTGAACATAACTTATGCAATTGGAGTAGTAAGTCAATTCATGCATGACCATAGAGAAAAGCATATGCAAGTGGTCTTTAGAATCCTCCATTATCGTAAGGCATCTCCAAGCAAAGGTTTCTTATTTAATAAGGGTACCAAGCTGACTATTGAAGCTTGTATCGATGTTGATTATGTTGGATCTCTAACGAATAGAAGGTCCACATCAGGTTATTGCACTTTTCTAGGAGGGAGTAACTTGGAGAAGTAAGAAGCAAAGTGTGGTTACTAGATCTAGTGCGGAAGCTAAATTTAGAGCGATGGCGAATGGAGTATGCGACCTTCTATGGCTTAAGATCATTGTTGAAGATATCAAAGTTAAGCAAGAAGGAAATATGAGACTTTATTGTGAGAACAAGTCAACCATCAATATTGCTGACAATCTGGTTCAACATGATCGAACCAAGTATATTGAACTAGATAGGCACCTCATAAAAGAAAAGCTTGATCGTGGATTGATTAGTACTCCTTACACTCCAATTAATGACCAACTAGCTGATGCATTAATTAAGGAACTACTAGTGTCAAGATTTCAAGAGATCATCAGCTTGGGAATTGATGATATCCACTCACCAACTTGAGAGGGAGTGTTAAAAATTCTAAAATCTCTCCTATAATTGTTTCCTTCCTAGAATATCTCTATTTCCTTATTTCTAGAGTTTCCTTATCTATAATTTCCTTATTTCTTTGTTAGGATAAGATTATGTTTCCTTATTGGTATTGTTACCTTTCTTTTTCTTCCTTGATTGAGTTGACTAATCCCTAATTATTTGGGATTGGTTGCCTAAATTGAGATCCATACTTGTAATAAATACTTAGTGTATAGTTCCACAATACAATACATAGAAAAGTATTCTTTTCCACAGGTTGTGTTTGGTCCCTTTCCTGGAGAAATCTTCAATATTTTGAGCTTGATTCAGTGACGGCTTTCTCTGTCTGTCAGGATTTCTCTCCAGATTTCTAGTTTGAGAACAGTTGGGTTAAGAGGCTTGATTGGGGTGGTAGATACTCAGTCAGAGCACTCTGTGGTGCCCTAACTGATAGAGGCAAATCCTTCCTCGGAAAGTTATTTGGAGATTGATAGCTCCTCTGTAGATTGCTTATTTTATTTGGATGGTAGTCTGTAATGGCGTTCTCAATATCAATAAACAACTTGAGGAGAGACCATGTCATCTGCAGCTGCATGTGGCCTTGCTGTCTGTGTGTCCAGAGTGTCCAGCTAGGGAAAGTTAGATAGCTTTGACTAAGAGTGCTATCTTTCTCGGCTGTGCTGTAATACTTATGTGCAGGCATCCACCTACTAGATACTTACTTTGAGTTCATATGGCTCTTGTGCAATCATTGCACATTATACAGCAGCTTATTCTTTTGTCTTATGGTTTCAGGCTTTGTCTTGCAATTTGAGATTCATATGCTGGAGATAAGTGATTGTGCATGTGGCACTTAGCAGGTGCTTTAGAGTGCTCATGCTTGCGTGCATGCATCTACGGGGTTTGCATAAGTATGTGGTCATTCTTGGTGAAGCAGTGTTCTTTTCTTCTTCTTTCCTTTTCTTTTCTTTTTTTTTTTTTAAAAAAAAATCTTCTAAGACTAGGCTTGTTGTGTCTGTTTGAGGTGTGTATCTTAGGGCTGTCTGTTGAGCGTTGTGCTAACATCACTTTTGGGTGATAAATAGCTTCTCCTTGCCTCACCCCTCCCCCACTAAAATAATTAATAATAATAAAGGATAAATGTAAACAAACAAAACTAAGAAATCAAAATGGTTGTAATAGTACATAGAACTTTACGTTGTCCAACTCAAAGGTGTTGGCTCTTCAAGTTCTTTTGTTTTGATATCTACCCTGAATGAGTTTTCATTCTATGGTATAAGAGAGAAGTTTGGCGCATTTTCTAACATGTATGCAAGTGCTTTCTTTCTTTCATAAGATGTATGTTCCATAACTGACAAACAACTGATGTTGCATGGTTTTTTTACTAATGCTAGGTTCTGTTCTTTTGCCAATTTATCATTGTCATAGTTATGAAATTTATGGTGGCTATCTCAGGTTGTTGGGTTCAGGCTTGTGATTATTGTTTTCATATCTCAAGTTGATACTTGAGCATGGCCTTTGGTAGTGACAATATGGTTGTTGCTTTCTAACTAGAAGGTCAAGGGTTCTAGTTGTGAAAACAGCCCCTTCGCAAAAAAAGCAAGGGTAAGGCTGTGTATTAAAACAACTCTCCCCCTACCATCTCAAAGCAAGGAACCTCGTGCACTGGGGATGCCCTTTTTTATGTCAAGTTGAGTACTCCTCTATCATTAGATTGTCCACTATGTCCAAGTTGGGTCATACTGAAGGAATTGTTGGTTTTAACCATATATATGTGTATATTTCCCCGAGCTCCAATCATATAGTATTGAAATTTCAA
The DNA here is from genome assembly GCF_014633365.1 of Diospyros lotus. Taxonomy (NCBI): domain Eukaryota; kingdom Viridiplantae; phylum Streptophyta; class Magnoliopsida; order Ericales; family Ebenaceae; genus Diospyros; species Diospyros lotus. Next base: position 35,448,685 of record NC_068345.1, read on the forward strand.
AACCTGCTATCTTAACTTATTCTGCAAACATAACACTTTTTGTTAAGTCGTGGTTGTAAACCACAACTTCAAAGCTGCTATAGCCTTGAAATTCTCTTGAACTATTGAAATTGTGGTAGGAGCTATTACAGCCACAACTTTGAAATTCTCATGAAGTATTGAACTTGTGGTAGGAACGAACAAGTTTGCATTAAAGTTGTGATGTTGAAATACTACTTGAAGAGGACATGGGGTGGATAGCTAGTTTGGTGGCAGTGGGTTCAAGGACTTTGGACTTCTTGTGCTTGATTTTGAAATAATCTCTTCAACCTTACCTTTTCCTGCTTTTCAGAAATGAATGCTGCAAAATTTTCTATTACATGTTCTGTTAGCTCGCCCTAAAATTTTCTGTGTTTATACTAGTGGTCTTTAAGATGCATGGATTGGTGTGCTTGTTGTTGCTTATGGCCTTCTGCCACTGAAAGATTGATTTGTTAATGAAAATTTGATACGTATAATCTGTTGTTCTCTTGAAATTAAAGAACCCTTATTGTGTTTTTAGGTTGCAAGCCAAGAAACATGTGGAACCTTGGGTGCTATTGTCAAGAGCCGAACAGGAAATCGGCAGTTGGGCTTTCTTACAAATCGCCATGTGGCCGTTGATTTGGATTACCCAAACCAGAAAATGTTTCATCCCCTGCCACCAAGCCTTGGACCTGGGGTTTATCTTGGTGCTGTGGAAAGAGCCACATCATTCATAACAGATGATCTTTGGTATGGTATCTTTGCCGGGGCAAACCCAGGTAATCTGCATTTATGCAGCAGCATCAGTTCCCCCATTTTTTATCTTCTTTTTTTTTTCTTTTTTGGTTTCCCCGCCGCGGGGGGGGGGGGGGGGGGGGGGAATGTAAATGGCAGCCAATTGGTCTTCCTTATGGAAATTTTCCTGTTTGTCTTCACGCTATTGGATCAAGATATGTGACATAAATATATAAAGAAATGATAGCCATTGATATGGTTGTTTAGTGAGAAGTATTATTCTTGTCAATTCAACTCAGATGCGACACAAATGAAACATGTTACATGGAATGGGTACTTGGGGTGCAGTTACATATCTAGCCATCAAATTTTCTTCTTTGAAAGTCAAACAAACAGGAACATGACCAGATATTCATATTTCTTAGTATGGATGTAATTTTCATGTAACATATATTATTAAGAGCATTTTTGTTGCTTTGACCTGACCTTCTCATAAAATAACAGTGTGAGATATTCATAATCTTGTAGCAAAGTCTAATTACCAGATATGTTTACTTATTGCTAGTCCTGGTAGATCTTATAGCCTATTGAAAATATGTCAGATTGTTGTCAAATTTTGGGTGTTATCATGTGTTTCATGCGTTCGAAATAATCCATGTAACATAGTATGTGACAGTAGTTGTACCTTGAATTTTTTAGGTGTGCTGTCCATGCTGGATGACAACGTAGACATGACACTCATTTGGCACTTCATAAGTGTGTTGTTTTTAAATTTCTTTTTTGATTTAGGTTTATATAGGGCACTCAGGTTTCATGAAAATAACTTGCAGTATAATGACAAGATAAAAAGGATACCAATTTATAACTTTAAATTTCTTTGCCTTATAGGCTTTCTAATTTTAAGACAACATACAAAATTTAATTTGTTTATGAATAAAGCTTTCTAAAGAAAATATTTGGACTTCTATTCATACTTTTTCTCCAATTTGAAGAAAGTGGAACTTGGTTACTTTTTTCTATGTAAAAATACTTTGTACTGTTGGTAGGTTGGTATATTTTATTTCTAGGAATGGTGCACTCATTCTATATATGTGTAATTTTATCATATTTTTATGTGATTGTAAAATCCCTTTAAAACTAAGAGAGAAGTTTCTCTAAAGGTTATAAGATTATAATCTAGGGAACAGAATTTTGGGCCCTAAATCACCATCACCTATAAGAGGCATAAAGGTGTTATGGTTGATGTGCAGCCATGCAAGAAATGACAATCAGAAATAAGGTTATCTGTAATAACGTTAGCTCCTATTCTATAAGACGTGTGAGATATAAGTAAGATGTTTGGTCATATAAAAAAACATCAATAGATACTCTTGTGAGGTGATTGGATGGAATAGAAGTAGTTAGTAGTAAAAGAAGTAGAGAAAATCAAGAAAATTTTGTTGGAAAACTCTTAGGCATGACAAAAGTTAAAGTGATCTTATAAAAGATATGGCTATAATAAAGATGATTGAGGAGGGTAGACTCATGTTACCTAGTAGGATTAAGACTTGATATGTTGTTGTAATAAGTTCTTTTTCTGATTCTGAGTCCAAGTCAGCATCTTTCGTCTAGATCCTGATTTTCTTTTTTCATTTAGAGCAGTCCTAACTTGGCTAGATTTGTGTTCCCTATCAGTTGAGCTGCATGTATGTTTTGTTTACTTAAGTGGTGTGATAAAATATATTACATACTAATGTGTTTCTGATTGTGTTTTGACCTCCACTGATATTTATAACAATCTGGTAATCCTCCAGAAACTTTTGTTCGAGCTGATGGGGCCTTCATTCCTTTCTCTGAAGATTTTGACATGTCGAATGTGACCACATCAGTTAAGGGAATAGGTGCAATTGGTGAGGTTAATGTGATCGATTTGCAGTCTCCAATTAACAGCCTAATTGGCAGGCAAGTTTTAAAAGTTGGAAGAAGCTCTGGCTTGACTACAGGGACTATAATGGCTTATGCCCTGGAGTACAATGATGAGAAAGGGATTTGTTTCTTTACTGATTTTCTAGTTGTTGGGGAGAATCAACAGACCTTTGACCTTGAAGGTGATAGTGGAAGCCTGATTCTCTTAACAGGTCAAAATCAGGAGAAACCGCGGCCAGTTGGGATCATTTGGGGTGGGACAGCTAATCGAGGTCGGTTGAAATTAAGAGTTGGGCAACCTCCCGAGAATTGGACTAGTGGAGTTGATCTGGGGCGTCTTCTTGACCTCCTTGAGCTTGATCTGATTACAAACAACGAAGGACTTCAAGGTTTGTCCTGAATCTTTTATTTATCTTTGACTTAACCCAACATTGCCTCTGAAAAGTGTATTTTTACTAGGTTCTTTTAGAACAAGGTGCATTTTTCAATTACAGTTATGGCAAGGAGTCCTATAATGATAAGTGTCTTGGAAGGATTAACTGCTTGCAGCAGTCCTCCAACTTTGATACTTTTAATTTAAGCACTCTGGATTTTTGAAGGCAAGAAAATGTACGCATCATTCACTTTTTATCAAACAAGGAAGTTTTAATATTTAAAACTGAAAAAAAAATGCTTTAATGAGAGAAATGAGAACATGGAGGAAACCAATTACAATCGCATGTGAAATTTTACTTTAAGTAGTGTCACAAATGTATTTGCAAATGATTTTGCAGTTTTTCTTAGGGAATGCGTATTATTTAATGGACTAACTTTCAGATACCAATTTACACCTTTCTTATTTCTTCCAGTTAGCTTAACTGTCTTGTTTATGAAAACCAGAAATAGAAAAAATTAAAAGTTAAAGGATGAGAATGAAATTGTGAACAAAGTTTGAGGGATAAATTGTCAGTGTACCAAGGATTGATGATGATAAATATAATCTACTTTCATACAAAGTGACAAGCAAGATTGGAGCATAATTGAGGTCTGAAATGCCTGTGGTACTGAGGATGACTTTTGGAACTTCGAAGAGGCTAGAAAATGTTTTGCAACTTCGACTCTATATATGCTTGCTTCTTTTGCTCGCTTAGATTTTTCATGATTCTTTGCGCGCGTGTGTGTGTATACATTTATTTTGCCTTCATATCTCTTTTGTTTTGGAATATTGATGAGCAAATTTAGCACTCCTGTATAATTGGAAAATCATATATATTGTTGCATTGGCAACTACTGAGTGCTAAACCAATGAAAAATATCCTGTCTGTTGTGCTAACAGAGAGAGGATTATTGGTGGCAAAAGATTCTCATCTTACTTCTATATCAAATTTTTATTGCGGTATATGTTGTGTTGACCACTTGATCCATGCTAACTTCTTCATCTTGTTGTTCAAGCTGCACTGCTAGATCAAAGAAATGCTTCTGCAGTGGGCATGGATTCTACCGTGGGGGAATCATCTCCCCCTGACCGGGTCCAACTGAAAGTTAAAGCTGAGAACCATGAACCTCTTGGGTTACACATCCAGCAACTTCCTACTGAAGGTGAATCTCATCAGAGGCTAACCACACCATTCATGCACGATGAGTTTCGTATTGAAGGTGGTATTGAGGCAGCTCCCAGTGTAGAGCACCAGTTCCTTCCATGTTCTGGAAGAACTCTGGCTCAGGAAAACAATCAATCGGGACATTCAGAAACAAGAACCCTTGCAGCATTGAGGAACAGATCCACTGAGGATCCTTTGGTTTTCTTGCAGCTGGGCGAGCCAGATCCAAAGAGAAGGCGACAGTTTGATTCTCCATTACGCATCAGAAGCCCAGAACGAAGCAAATGAGAACCAACTCATATTTTGCTCGCCGTGATTCTTTTGCAAAAGTGCCTTCACTGGGATGCTTCACATTCTGGTCCAAATTCCGGTGCCTGCAGACACTTAGAATTGCATCTTGAAGTTCCAGCTTCCGGGTTACGGAGGCGAATCCAGATCATGCCTCCCACGAGATTATAATACTACCTTTGCTGCTTATATTTTGTTCAAGTTTACAACCATAGGTTACATATGTGGTTTATACGATATTTAAGGGAAAATATGTCTTAGGAGGGTAACTGTATATTGTTCTTTATCTGATTTGTAATTTTGTACCATTTTGTCCAAGACATTTGTATCATTATAGGGTTATGAACTGCTTCCGCAAGAGAACAAGAATGTAAGGGAATGTTAGTTTTGGCCAGCAACCCAATTTACTCGGTTGCTGGCCCCGAGTTCTTGGTGAAATTGCTGGTAAAATATTGTTCTTGTTTGCAGAACAATATGAAAGGGTAGAAGTGGTGCACCTGTGGGTTATAAAATGGAGTTCAAATTCAAACCTCGAAGTGCCATTTCCTTTGCAGAATGTTTGGATTTTGAACTTTTCTAAGAGCAATAAGGCAAAACTAAGTGTTGTTGCTGACTATGTTGCATGGAAACGAAAACGGGAAATGTTTTCGATAAGAAATGGAAACGTGGAAACGGACGTTTTTCTAAAAAAATAGGCATAAATAGGGTCTGAAACAGGAATAAGAAATGTTTTTGAAACGTTTCGAAAACGAGAAAACAGCACTTATAAGGTGTTTTCGTGCAACATAGGTTGCTCTTGCTCTGTAGATTCCGATGGTTAAGATGTGACATCGAGTTTTGTGGGTGATAACCATTGAAAGTACATGTAAATGATAACAGAAAGTTATCAAAGTTATCAATCCCATGTAATGCTCGATGACAAACTCCCAGATGACGTGCTCGAGCTTGGAAGAAACGACAATTAGGAAATAAAACCAAAAAAAAAATTTGAGAATTACATTAGTGGGTACATGGCTTCATTTATCTTCTCCATTAATTGTCTTATGCCCTGGAGGTGTAACCACCGTTCGGATTAAAGATGCCAATTGGTGGTTGAAGATAATGGGGTCAACCAGTCATCTCATGATTTTGATAATGGGTTCTCTTACCTTTCAGCTATGAGTCATGACCCAATAATAGTTAAGGATGGCTACGATGACTAGTAACCGTTGCCCTTTGTTGACTTAATGGAGTGCATGACTAACCCTCGTGGACAGTTGCATCCCTCTCCATGAGTAACCTTTATGTTGGAACAAAACTTTTGTCTAGTATTTGTACAATGCTCTCTACCAATGACTTCACTCAAGATGTTTGCCGGTCCAGTGCATGTGAGACATATTTGTACAAATCAAGAGAGGATGTCCATTGTTGATTGTTGTTATTTAACAAAGTTATTTGATACCCATGTGTGGATGCTCAACAACATAGTACCGTCTTCCATGGAACACTGGAAAACCAGATAAACAGGAAGCTTCAACAGACCGACACAGTTTTATTGCACACTCCCCTTAACAATTGTATGTATTTTCACGTAGCATTTGAAGAGTACATGATGTCCAGAGAGCTGACAGGTAATATATACACTACACATGGGAATGTTCCAACAATGTCAGCATCAACATAGCAGACCCTCTTATAGACATTATGACACAAACAACAGTTCCAACTCAGAGATTTTAGGCATTTGCTGTTACACTAACAGCGCTGAGTTCAACATGCTGCCTACCCCGAGTCTCGGGGTGAACTACAACAGTTGCACAAGCCTGTTCCTGCATCAACTGATCATCTCCTTCATTACAGACACAGATTGAGCTGACCAAAGGCCTCCTTTCAGCTGCAGCTTCTTGCTCATCTTGTCCATCTGCAACGATTTCCCATTCCTCTTTGAGCGAGGTTACTTGAAAGCCTTTCTCTTGGTGCCTTTGAATCTCAAATACGGTCGGTAGAATCACATAATCATTTAGCGGATTGTAGAAAGGATCTGGATCCCCTGCCTTGAGCCAATGTTTTAGTATCCGGAATACATGATGGTCACAGAGGATTCCACGGTGCTCACCAGGGACTCCTACCCTTGCTTCTGCATTAAGCCCGTCAGCCTGTGGAAGTAAAATGGAACTGCAACTATGAGATTGCTATTGAATTTCTTTAAAAAAAAAAGCGCCTCACTGTTTTAAGTAACCAATTTTAACAGTTTATAATTCGTACCCATTTAACTTTGAGTTGCATTCTTAAACGCATGATAGTCAGAAGCTGCTCTTGCTCCAGGACTTGGAAACAAATAAATTGACAAAAAGTTACCTTGCTAGCTTTATAATTTGAAAATACCTGATGAAAAATGTTTCATATACAATATCATATCAAAGCCTTCATCCCACTATGTGAGGTTAGCTATATGAATTTTTAGCTCACAAATCATTTTTATCCATCTTATTTTTTATAAAACTTTTATAACTCATATCATATCTAAGTGTCTACCACCAAGATTTTCTTAGTCTTCAATCTACCTTTTTTACTATATACTTGTTTCATCTCTCCATTCTCGTCATATCTAAGAGTCATTACGCATAACCTCAATTTTAATTTCATTTTATCTTGTATGGCCACACATCTATATCTTAACATGCTCATTTTATTTATCAACACTGTAAGTTTAGTTTGTTTTAAGTTTTGTATTTTTTTTCTTTTGGCCAAGTGATTTGTTTTAAGTTCTTCATCAGACTTTTCTTCTTACATTACAAAAAATATCCAAACAACATTGACTTCAAACTTCAGACCTTCCATTATATAAACTATATCTAATGCCATTTTATTTCTGTCAGAAGTTCGAAAAATCACAGCAACAAAACTGTGGTTGATATCCAAGTATCGTGTAAGAAAACTTGAAAAGTGACATGCACCGATGTTTAAGGCTATTATTAACAACCAAAGCAAAGCAGACCCTTTCACTTTGCACCCCACCCCCTTTTATGAGGGCAAAGCAGAGCAGATTTCCAGAACTGTATGTGTTCAAAACACAAGAAATCCAATCAAAGGTTATTGGACAAAACAGCATGAGTGAAATGAAAACACTATACCTTTGCAGATTCTATAGGAACAGTTCCATCACCATCGACACATACATATTTGCCCTGAAAATGTGCAAGAAAATGCTATTATAATAGTTCCTTAATGTAATCAAGGACATGATAGATACAAAATTCTTCTGACAGTTAAAAATGACATGAATATAAAGGCCTTTTGAGATTTTATATGATCTGAAATCCAGATTCAAATCTCCAAGAAAAAAGCACCAACCATTGAATACTGAGATTATATGATCCTAACTCCCTAGAACAAGGTAAGCAAGGACATGAGGGATGCAAAAAATCTCCAGCATTTGAGATGATATGATCTCAAATGCAGACACATATCTCACAAAAAATTCCCCAGTATTTCCAACTTACTGAGATTATATGATCTCAACTTTCAGTTGAAGACCATCATTTACCTTAAAAAATGGTAATTGTTGCAAATCTGTGACAGGTGCTTCCCCACTTCCATAACTGCAACACAAAAACAATATTAGGAATTCTCAATATCCAGACAAATCAATCATTTTTCTTCATGCTCCATGGAACAGAAGACTGATTTTAGAACCTGATCAGCTTGTTCAACAGGTTTCAAGGGGACTGGTGTCTGGGCCAGTCTAGACCAGGGTTGTGGTTTATTTAGTCAAATGATAAGGATTTGGCCAGTTTACCATTAAATTATATCTGACTAGAAAATGAAAAAATGTGCCTAGTGATTCTGGGGCACTGTGTGGTTTCAACACCATCAAGTTAGTGTTCCTCAATTATTTTCATGTTGAAAACACCACATAATAAAGTTGCACCATTAACTAATATCTTCAGCATTTTGCTTCCCCATTAATTAAATGATACACAACTACCAAAATTTAACCAGCATGGATTGCAGCAAAAATGGCAAGAGAACTTAATTCAGAGATTTTACCGCACACTATGAGGTGTCGCAAGATTTGTCCCATATATATTGTAGAACTTAACTTGAGGTGGAACCTTAGCACTGGACAAGATCTTTCTTGTCTCATTAGCCCATTTCAATATCTCCAAGTTGAATGGCACAGGAATTTCTACTCCATCATAATACAACTGGAACAAGGGGAAACGGACAGAAATGTAAAGCAAGGTTAGTCCCCATAGATATGCTCATCTTAAATTTCAGTATTAATCTCACAACTCAATCTATAGAAGGAGTCGGCACAACATTGGATATAAATTTATATAGAAAAACCAATTACAAAGCATCCATATAACAAGCCTTCTCTACAATGGTACTCAGGCCATTGTTTTAAATCTGGTTCATAATTGACCAGCACATTCTTTCATCTTATGGAATTGTTGGTACAATTACCAGAGGATTTCAATGAAAAATAGATTACATAGTTTTATTTCTTTTCAGAATTTATGAACAGTAGAAATCCAATATCACAAGAACTTTAAAAAAGTTAGCTAACATATTAATGTTTTCAAATATTTCTTTCACCCTAAGAAAACAAGCTAACAAAAGAGAATACCACAAAATTAAAGACATTGAATCTTTGTCTGATATGTATCGGATAGAAAATCACGGCTCACCGTGTTGCTTGAAAGAGCTTCTGTAAAAACTGATATGCTTTCTTCTGCAGAATACGACTCCAGCGTAACACTGTAATTTCCATCAGTATCATACTTCTGTCTCCAAATTTCCAAAGTTGGATTGTGTTCCCACCGGAAATCACAACAAGCCATCAATTCAAATATTGATGGACATTCAATGAGCTGAAACAGCATATGAACATTTCCTGATTAGACCATCAAACTTACAAGTCCAAACTTATGTGATAGATGTCAAATCAAAAGTAGCATAATCCAACAAATGACAAGGACCTAGTGCTTCTGAAAAACTGTCTGAGGAGATACCATCACACAGTTGGATTCCATGATGCAACCTAGCATTTCTGATGGAAGTCTTATCTCAAAAACTTCTTGTGCTACCTTTCCTCAACTTATTTCCCTCTCACATTGGGCAGAGAGAGAGAGAAAGTCATCTTTTTTTTGGGTGTGTGTGTGTGTGTGTGTGTGTGTGGACATCTGACGTAGTGACCATGAAGGTGGAAAAAAGTAAACAAATGACAAGAACCTAAATTGAGAAGACAGACAAGCAAAACTTTAGTAGTACTATCCAACTCCTAAGCTGTCCATACATCTCAAATTGACATTTTTTTTTCTGCAGAATTGTCAAGCAAACAACCACATACCATTCAGAAATAAATGCAATATTATGACTAATGTGAATAAATCATGGAGGAAATAAATGCAAATTTTAAAATAAAATGTGAAAATGGACTCATACCAGTTGATGCATACTCCATTTTGATATGAAAAAATTCTGCTCCCACCCTTCCACAAAAGACATACCATTCAGAAAGGTAGATGCAATGTAACCAGGTGCGCCTGTCAATGCATCAATTAGAATGAGACACTCAATAAATACAGCTACTTCAAGATCTTTAACTTTCACAACAAAAGCCGCCCATATGGAATACATATTCTTGTCAAAGTACGGAAGCCAAAACCTAATGGTCCATTTTGCTTAAAGTTTCTCTAAACAAAATCATGGAACTTTAGAAACATTTAGCATCCATATAGTTACCATAAAGGTTTCCAATTGCTATGACAATTGAAGAACACAATATCAATTCAGCAAGTTTATTTATTTTAACAAGTTCATTACCCAAAATTCACATATCTATCTAAGACCATCCAAGCTGAGTGGCAAACTAAACTTAATAAACTTTTTCTGACCAATAAATAAAAGAACATAATAAAGAAGTAGCAGATAAACAAGAACTCTTAACTATTTGACAACTGAAATAGAGCTTGCTTGAATTAAGGCCTCATAGTTTGCATGCTTCAAAAAGTAGTTTTTTTATTATGTAAGTGTGTGTGTGTGTATAAAGCAGCTAACTTGTATGTTATAGACAAACGAAAGACACAGGAGGAAAAAGGAACAAAAAGATAGAAAATTTTCCAATTAAGTATTAAATTCCTTTGAATCCCCACAAAGCAAGAGATGGTTAAACAAAAGATTAACTTGCACAACTTAGGAGAAGTTCTTTTATTTTATAATTTACAACTTAATAGAAACTTAACGTTGATTAGATGAGATTTAAGTCACGGAAAATTAAAAAAGTTCACCATATGCTAACCAACTGCGTGGAAAATTACAAGAGGAAATAAAAAGCATTTCATTATAAGCATATTTACAGGTCCTACAAAAGAGAATTATGAAAGAAAAAGAAAAGCTCATTGTTTGCTGTATTTGATTCCACATTTCAGGCTTATTGAACTGCACTCTAGCAGCAGAACATCATCAACTGGATATCCAATATTAAAATCACTTACCCTGAAATGGTGCAGCAATTGCTATCCAATTTTTCACATACTTCTCAAAGATCTGCAGAACAAATATTATCATCACATGATTATTTTCATCTACATCTAAAGAAGCACAGGTAACAATGTCAACAGCAAACCCGCATTGAATAGTTAACTGGAGAGGAATCAAGAAAGAACAAAGAACATCAACTTAAGAAATTAACAATGTAAGACGTGGAATTTTACATCACTGCGCAGGCACATGAAACATTTCACCAGAAGACCCCCCATTGAATGACTTATTATGTTTATCTTTTTCCCTCCGGAAGCATTATATACAGACTCCAGCTTTGCAGCCAAGCTATCCAATGTTTCATGGAACCTAAAATTGAAGCAAAATGTAAACATATTGCATTCAAGAGGAAGACAACATATGTCAAACTGCTCTACTCTATTATGACAGTGAGCATTTTACAGTAAATTTTAATCTAAATAGCACAACATTTTATTTCATATAAACAGTAACTAGAAACATAAATAACCAGGTACCGGATCAATGCCACTTTGTCTCTACAAAAAGGATAGAATACATGTTGCATGAAACAAAAGGGCAAATTGGAGTTTCCTGCTGAGCCCACGTTGGCATAATTCAAGGCCATCAAGTTTTTTTTTGGAAAGCTCATTACTTAATGTTCTGGTTGACATGCTGATGCTAGTTTTTGGTGTGTTTTATATGTACTTGAAGTGGTGAAAATTTAAATTGTATACAAAATCACAAGAGCTACAGCACATGGCCTATGCTGGGTCTTCTCTATGGTGTAACACTCTTTGATGTTATGCTCTGCTCTTAGTAGTAGAAGTGCCAAGATAATATTCAGCGTGATTAAGGAGGGATTTCAAGAAACTACAATATATATTAACAGTCTTTCTATCTGACTCCACAAGTTCTGACAATTTCAGAAGCAATGACTGAATGGCAGGACCCTAGGAGCTGAAACCCAAGGGATTCAAAGAAATGTTTGCAGAAGGATTCCCCTCCTCTCAACTTATAGTTGTGTTAGAACTCAGAGATAGAACAAAATGAAATTAACTCTCAAAGCTTAGAAGCATGTGAAGAAACACATTCCAACAAGTTGTGATTTATAATAGTTTCAACATTAATCTACATCATAACACTGAAAACTTCCCAGCACTATTTAGCTCAAAATTGGCACCAGAATCCCAAAAAGAAGGTGCAACTCAGAACTTCCACCAACCAATTTACGAAAGGCAGGCAATCAAAAATTGTTCTATATGCATGTTAGAGGCAAAAAGCATTTAGCTTTAAGGCTGCATTAGCCCCTGGGTGCCATAAAGGAGAACCTTAAAGCGTTTGTTCACTAGAACCAGGATAAGCATTTTGTTTAATTGTACATGAAACATGAGAAAGTTAACAACACATTCCGTAAGGCAAAAAACATACATATAGAACAACCAACACAACTGGAGACTTTCCGACATTTGTTTCATCATTTTTCAGAAAATTATTCATAGAAAACTGCTTATGGAAAAGAAAATATTGATCAAAGACGACAAGTCTGAAAGAACAGGCACATGCAAACAATATGAACAGAGTAGACGAAACAGGGAAGGGAGGGGGAAGAGAAGGGAGGGAGGAAAATAGAAAGAAGAAAAATTAGTAGCAAAGTAACTAAAGAATTCCAAATAAGAAGAGATGAATTTACTGTCTCGAAATCTAAATATAACAAGAAAAGTGGCACCAAGAATTGCAAATTACAAGATTCAGAGATAAATGTAACATATCCCAGAGCTCAAAACACTGACCAATCATTACTCTTAAAATAAATTCATTTGACTTTTTCCACTGGCTATTTATTACTAAAACATGAAGAAAATGCTCTGAAGGTGGCTCATCAACAATTCACAACAGATTAGAAACAAAGATAATTCAATATAAAGCCAAGTACAGTTATATGAAAGGTCATTGAAGGTAAGAAATGAACAATGGCCTTATCTTTTTATCATAGATTAATTACTTATTAGCTAATATAACAAAGGCGCCCGAGAATCTGGACTATGATTTCTCCCCCAGTAAATAAGGCAGGAAGGCAGAAATGAGAAATAAAAATATCATTAAAATTTCAATGCATCATGGTTAATTGAACTTCCAGCATGCTAGAACAGCAGATACCTGTTACTCTGACGGAAATCATATCCGAAACCAAAAAGTGTTTTCCCCTCTTGGAAGCCCCATTTTATCATTTCCACTATCATGTCATGGAAATAATATACACTTTCACGCCCAATGACCTGGGGAAAGAGAAAAATGTATGATCGACATTCAGCAAAACCTTTAATCAAATGAAGGACAGAAATATCTAAAATCAGAGTAAAAGAAAATACGATATGGCTACTTAAAGAAAGTAAATGTTAAAGCAGTAAGACAATGGGAATGGTCACAGTTTTAGTGGTGGATAAAATGATATAAATGGCAAGTCACAAACAGGTGGACAATTAATCTCTCATTAACAACATACCAAAGGAGCATGGTGCATGCAGTTTGAAGGCTCAAACTAATTTTTGATTCAGGATAATGGCAAGTCAAAGCCCTAAACTAGTTTATGATTCAGTATATGTCTGCAAAGAAGCCCAGAAATGGTAAGTCAAAATCCTCTATCTATTGATTGGTTGTAATATACATGCGCATTATATAGGTATGTTTTGTGTCTGTTGGAAAAATTTAATGGTCATGACATTTTACAAGAAGAAACTGAACTCATAAATATATTATCTACTAAACCTGAGGTTGTTTTCAAAATTAAATCATCACAACTCTTGCATCACCGCATTGAGTTTTCCGAGGATTAAATAAAAGATCACAAAAAGTACAAGCTTTACCTGTGTCCAAAAAGAAAGTCAAACTACAAGTATGTAAATGCATGCTTGTTTGTTTTACATGGGAATATCCTAATTCCCTACCTTTCCTAGTCAAATTTGGATTAGGACTGGACAATATAATTGTGAATGCACTATGTGAACCCAATTTTACCGTGGTACTCATCAGATCCATTGGAATTAACATTTTTAAGATTCCTGGCATCCATATAAAGGCTGAGGTACCAAATCAAGCTAAATAATAAAAGAAAATACTATCTCCTTCGGATGGAGCGCATCACCATGCAAAACAGAAACCAGAGCCAAAGACAGGACGCACCATGTCGGGATCTAATACATCAATTGCATACAGCCCATATCTATATTCAGGGACCACAATTTTGGTCTTACGATCCAGAGACACAGTTTTACCTGCCCCAAAGAAAAAACTTTAAGTCCTTCATTGAAACATAAACCAAAAAAGCTCACATGTAAAAAACTAAATGCCTTTTCTAACAGATGCAATCGCATTAAAACACTATACAAAACAAAACAAAACAAAACAACAAGCAGCCACTATAGGGTAGAGCATTCTTGAAAGACCTACAGTACATATCACATACTGGATATAAAGTTTAGGTCTCAAAAGTTTAGCCCCATTACCCATGCTCAAATGAAGCAGTTCAGCTAAACAGACAATAGAGGAAGTACTCAAACATTTAGGGCCGGTTGAGTTGTAGAAAAACATTTTCTAATTTTCTTTTTCATTGAATGATTGTGTTGAGTTATATGGTTATATTTATATAGTACACCTAGGGTTAATCTTATGTTAGAGCCCGTGGCCCATGGCCCGTTTAGTATTTTGTGTATATATATATATATATATAGGTGTATAGTATGAGTTTAATTAATTGAATATACATATTAAAAGCTAGGGTTATCTTCCTAAGCTTCACATGATATCCAAGCCAAAATATAAAACCCTAGCCGCCGCCATACGGACCCCATCCGTTGCCACCGGTCACTGGCATCTGCCGTCGCTCCAGCGCACCTCCACGCTTCATTCTCTGTGCTGGATCATCCAGCCTTTCTTTTTGGCTTATTTAACCCCTTTCGTTTCAGATCTGTTGATCTTGTAGGGCTCCCTTTTGTCCAACATGGTTGGTACAAGTAAATCTGACTCCTTCTCTGGTATTCTGTCTCTCTCTCCAGCCATTGCTACTGAGAAGATGATGGACAGTTTCAATTATATCTCCTGGTCCAAGGCGGTTGAACTATGGTGTATGGGTCAAGGTTTACAGGATCATCTAACTGCTAAGTTCGAGAATATGACCACAAATAAAACTGAGTAACAAAGAGCTGATGCTCTATTGTGCAATCTCCTGTGGCAGTCAATTGATCATTCTTTTCATCCGATTTATACTAACTACACCACGTGCTGTGAATTGTGGGCTCAGGCCAAGGAGCTATACACTAATGACATCCAACGCTTGTATTTGGTGGTGTACTGCTCAGTTTACGACAACAGGGTCTGACTATTCCTAATTTTCTTGGTCAGACGGCCTTTATTAAAGCTGAATTTAACTCTTTGTTACTTGTCGATAAGACCGTTGCAGAGGATCTAGCTCAGCGGGATAAGTTCTTCATGGTGTGTTCTCTTGCTGCCATTGGTCCCGAGCTTGCTCTTGTTCGTGATCAGATTCTTGCTAGTCCTACTGTACCTACTATGGATGAAGTGTATTATTGTCTTTTTCGGGTTTCATCTGTTCCTACAGTGCCTCCCTCTTCCGCAGGTGATCATTAGTTATGACTTTACAGGTTCAGAGTAGGGGCAAACAGGGAGGAGATCATGGTAATCGGGGCAAACGCCCCAAGTGTAACTACTATCACAAGTGGGGGCATACTAAGGAACAGTGTTATAAGTTGCATGGCCGCCCTCCTCCTGTTAATGTTGCTCATGCTGATAGTTCTCGATCTGAGTCCTTTGATGGTCATCCACTGCAATCTGCCATTCTCACTGGGGCTGACTATGATGAGTATCTCAAATATAAGACGTCCCAGACTCCCAGCAATCCTCATCCACAATTACTTCTATCGTTGTCACACAGGCAGTTTACTAAGGGTTATTTTTAAATTTTTGCTGATTAAGACATTTATATTGTAAGGTGTATCTCGGTTGCCACCCTGGGCGCTAGGTGGACTAGCAAGTTGGTTAGAATCAGGTTGTTACACGGTTAAGGAGAGGGCCCCAACTGTCAGGGGTAATCTCTCAACGTCCTTATAAAGGACCCTACCGTGAGATGTAATGGCATGCTGAAAATCAAGAAGATTCTCTTCCAGCTATTCTCTCCTCCTTTCTCCCTCTGACACTCTTGTCTATCTCTCCCTCTTTCTCTTTCTCTCTATTCTTGCTGTTTCCTTCTTCCGACGACTCCACATCGCGTGGAGTTCTGAATTTCTTCTTCCGCAATCCCCTTAGAATTGTGGTAAAAGCTATCACAGTTGCACAAGGTTGTGACACATTGGTATCAGAGCCCTGTTCTGGCCCGGTGGGTGGAAGGGATAACTTATGGCTGAAGGGACGCGTATGAAGAACTTCGAAACCTAGTTGCAACAAACTGGGGTAGTGATAGCGGAATGCCAAAATAAGATGGAGCAGTTGGAGCCGGGTACGACTCGGAATCAGGAGGCGATCCTTGCACTAGATCATCAGGTGGAGAACGCCATGGGTGGAATGGAAAGGAGGTTGGAAGAGTCCATTATGCGGGTACGGGAGGAACTGGGTGCACAAATGCATGGCCATGTTGGGCCGACAACAGCCGATAAGGCTAGCACCTGACTTTCCTCTGAGGGAAGGGATGGATCCTAACCTTCAAAGGGATGGAGCTGGTCGGGAGCTAGAGATACATGAGGAAGAGATTAACCAAGGTGGCAGAGACGAAGGAATACTGGGAAAGGGACCAAGGGGCTCGATGAACCATCAACCACAGGGGTTCCCTCTTCCTAGGATGGAAGTTCCAGTGTTCGAAGGCATTAACCCGCAGTGGTGGATAAGGAAATGCGAATGGCTGTTCGAATGGCATAACATTCCAGAGCGGCAAAAGGTGTCATTGGCAGCAGCCTACTTCAATGAGGAGGTTGATGCTTGGTATCAAGGAGTGATACGGCTAAAGAGAAACCAGACGTGGGGGGAGTTCACAGAGGCACTATGTGGAAGGTTTGGAGAAAAAAACATGGTTGACATTGTGGAAGAGTTCAACAAGCTCAAATAGTTGGGAAGTGTGGAGATGTACCAAAGATGCTTTGAGGAGATGAGGTCTTACATGATCCAATATAACACCTATCTAACTGAAGCCTATTTTGTATCAAGTTACTTGAGTGGCCTCAACGACGAATTAAGGCCAATGGTAAAGGTACTTAGACCCCAAACTGTAGCTCAAGCATCGGAAGATGCTCGGTTACAAGAATTGGTAGTAGAAGCCTTGTTAAAGAAACAAAGGTAGCAGACAAAGGGGATGGTGGCAGGGACCCAAAATGGAGTAGGGAGGTATTTTAACCGGGAAGTAGGCAGGGGTACCAGTGGGGTAAGAGGAATTATAGGTCCAAACGCAACACCCTCGGGAGATCAATTGAGGGAGCAAAGAAGGTTGGCCGGACTATGTTTCTGTTGCTAGAAGGGAATGAAGGTAGTGACCAGGAGGTGGAGGAAGAAGTAGATGGGGGCATGGAAGACAATGGAGAAATATCCATTCATGCCTTGAAAGGAGTGGCCAACAATAAAATCGTTAAGGTAGAGGGCAGGCCAAGGGCAGTAACCTGATGATTCTAATTGATAGTGGGAGCACCCACAGTTTTATCGATGAGAACATTGCAAGAAGGCTAAATTGCCAGTTGATTGGGACGCCTCCCTTGAGCGCAACAGTGGCCAATGGCCAGAAGGTGTTGAGCACTTCAGCCTGCAATGGGTTTTCGTGGGAGATGCAAGGAGAGAAATTTGTGATCGATTTAAGGCTGTTGCAGTTGGGAGGCTGTGATATGGTCTTGAGGGTGGATTGGATGAAGGGAGTGACCCCTATTAGTTTTGATTTTAATCGTATGGAAGTATCCTTCGAAAATGAGGGTAAAAGAATGACCATCACAGGTGGAAAAGAAGCTGGGATGTGCAAGCTGATGTTTAGGAAAGGTCTGAGGAGAGTCATGAAGGGGAAATGGGGTCAATGGGCTTAGCTCTTTTCAATAGTGGCCAAGGAAGACACACTCGAGGAACAAGGAGAGCTGGGGCAGTCTTACCTAACAGTCAGCAACCAGAAGGAGCCTCCTGACTAGGTAACACATTTGGCTTTACTTGATGATTTATTGGTGAAATATGAGGACCTCTTTGTAGAACCAAGATCCCTACCCCCTAACCGACTATTTGACCATTCGATTAACCTCAAACCGAATACAGAACCAGTTAACATTAGAGCCTACCGATACCCACCTATCCAAAAGAATGAGATTGAGAGGATGGTTAGGGACATGCTCCAACAATCCATTATCAAACCAAGTCAAAGCCCGTTTGCCTCCCTTGTTTTGTTAGTGAAAAAAAAGGATAGAACGTGGCGGTTTTGTGTAGACTACTGCCACTTGAATTCCATCACAATCAAGGACAAATTTCCCATACCTTTGGTGGAAGATCTTTAAGATGAACTCCAAAATGCCCAATTCTTTTCCAAACTTGATTTGCGCTCGGGTTATCATCAAATTAGGATGAGACCCGAGGATACTCCTAAAACATTCAAAACCCACCATGGCCACTTCGAATTTCTGGTAATGCCATTTGGGTTTTACCAACGCCCCAGCCACCTTTCAATCACTCATGAAACACATCTTTGAGCCCCACTTGTGAAATTCATCTTAGTTTTCTTCGATGAGATCCTTATCTATAGCTCCACCTTCGAACAACACTAGCAAACCACCCTAGACATCCTACGGTCCCACCAATTATTCATCAAGAAATCCAAATGTGAGTTTGGTCAAGGGCAGGTGGAGTATTTGGGGCACATAATCTCTAAGGGAAAGGTGAGCACTGACCCAAAGAAGATCGAGGCTATGGTGTCCTGGCCGAGGCCCACAATTGTGAGGGCCCTTAGGGGATTTCTTGGGTTAACAAGATACTATTGGCGGTTTGTCAAAAACTATGGAGTTATCAGCCGACCTCTGACCGAGTTGCTGAAAAAGGGGAAATTTAATTGGGGCTCCAAGGCAGAAAAGACATTCCAAGAGGTGAAGGAAGCCATGAGTAGGGTGCCTGAGTTGAAGCTGCCAGATTTTGAGAAGCCTTTTACTCTGAAAACTGATGCGAGTGGGACGGGTATTGGGGCAGTGCTGGCACAGGAAGGAAGACCTATTGCTTTCCTAAGCCAAGTGCTAGGCCCTAGACATTTTGGACTAAGCATCTATGAGAAGGAATTTTTGGCAGTCCTAATGGCAGTGGATAGGTGGAGGCATTACTTGGAAGAGGGGCAGTTTATCATCAAAACGGACCACAAAAGCCTGAAATACTTATTGCAGCAAAGGCTTCAAACGCAGCTACAGCGCAAGGGGATGGCCAAGCTCATGGGATTAGATTACACGATACAGTATAGAAAAGGGAAAGAAAACATAGCAGCGGATGCCCTTTCCCAATGCCATGAGGGGGGAAGCATTGCAGCAGTCACAGTAGTGACTCCGCAGTGGTACAAGGAAGTGGTCAGCAGCTATGAAGGAGACCAAAGAATTGCGGCCTTGCTGGAGAAGTTGACTGTGAGGCAAGAAGAGGTGGAGGGGTATAAACTGAAGGAAGGGATGCTGAGGTACCAGGAACGTATAGTGATCGGGGACAAGGCTGAGTTAAAAAGGAAGATCATGCAGGCCTTGCATGAGTCGCCCTTAGGGGGCCATTCAGGCGAACAAAACACATATGTGAGGGTTAAGGGGATATTTTATTGGCCAAGAATGAAGGCGGAGGTCAAGGAGTTTGCGAGGGGTTGTGATGTTTGCAAAAGGTGCAAAACAGAGTGAGTACCCTACCCAGGACTGCTGCAACCCCTCCCCATTCCGAAGCTAGCTTAGTCAAGTGTATCAATGGATTTCGTGGACGGCTTACCTAGATCAGAGGGAAAAGACAGTGTTCTAGTGGTGGTGGATCGATTTACCAAATTCGCCCACTTCATCAGATTGTCCCATCCTTATATGGCTCAGGAGGTGGCATGGGTGTTCCTAGATTGCATGGTTCAGCTGCACGGGGTTCCCCATAATATAATTTTCGATAGGGATAGCATTTTCACCAATCTGATGTGGCAGGAGTTGATGAAATCACTGGGGACGGACCTAAGGTTGTCCATGGCATACCACCCTCAAACGGATGGCCAAACCGAGAGAGTGAATCAATGCCTTGAGACCTATCTAAGGTGTATATGCCTAATGCGACCTAAGGAATGGCATAGGTGGTTATCTTTGGCACAATGGTGGTATAACACCACCCAACATTTAGCCATTAAAGTGACCCCCTTCGAAGCTCTGTTTGGATACAAACCACCCGTGCTACCAGCAGTAGGAGGAGGATCAAACGCAACCACCGTAGAAGAGTACTTACAGAAAAAGAGAGAAGTGACCCAACAAATGAGACAAGAGCTGGCCTTTGCCCAACACCGCATGAAGCAGTATGCGGACAAGAAGAGAATGGAAAGGGAGTTTGAGATTGGGGAAGAGGTGTATCTAAGACTGAAACAACCACACCTAAGGTCATTGACACAAAGGAAGGCGACCAAGCTTAGCCCTAGGTACTTCGAGCCCTTTCCTATAACTAACAAGGTAGGAAGAGTGGCATACTGATTGCAATTACCGGTCGACACCCACATCCACCCTATATTTCATGTTTCACTACTGAAGAAGTCGATTGGGGGGCAGCCAGCAAGTTCCACGTTGCCATCTTTATCCAAGGGGAGTGAACAAGCTGCAGAACCAGAGGCCATACTCAAAAGGCGAGTGATCCAACGAGGAGGGGTGCCATTAATCCAAGTCTTGGTTAAATGGCAAGGAAACACTACGGAGGGCAACACATGGGAATACCTACCTGAACTGCTCCAGAAGTTTCCCCGAGCGGTTAGCCTACTCAATCTTCCTTGAGAACAAGGAAGCATTTAAGAGGGGAGCATTGTCACACAGGCAGTTTACTAAGGGTTATTTTTAAATTTTTGCTGATTAAGACATTTATATTGTAAGGTGTATCTCGGCTGCCACCCTGGGCGCTAGGTGGACTAGCAAGTTGGTTAGAATCAGGTTGTTACACGGTTAAGGAGAGGGCCCCAGCTGTCAGGGGAATAATCTCTCAACGTCCTTATAAAGGACCCTACCGTGCGATGTAATGGCATGCTGAAAATCAAGAAGATTCTCTTCCAGCTATTCTCTCCTCCTTTTTATCTCTCTGACACTCTCGTCTCTCTCTCTCTCTCCCTCTCTCTCTTTCTCTCTATTCTTGTTGTTTCCTTCTTCCGACGACTCTACATCGCGTGGAGTTCTGAATTTCTTCTTCCGCAATCCCCTTGGAATTGTGGTAAAAGCTATCACAGTCGCACAGGGTTGTGACAATCGCCCACTCTAGTGATTCCATTGCCTATCTCGCTCAGTCATCCTCTTTAGGACCATGGGTCTTGGACTCAGGTGCTTGGACTCAGGTGCTTCTAACCATATATCTAGTAATCCCCATTTGTTCTCTCATTTTACTAATTTTATTTCTTTACCTTCTGTAACATTAGCCAATGGGTCCAAAGCAGTTGCTAAAGTTGTTGGCACTGCCAAACCCTTACCTTCTCTGCCTTTAAATTATGTTCTTTATCTTTCTCATTGTCTCTTTAATCTTGTCTCTGTTAGTAAACTTACGCATGCCTTAAATTGTTCTATCACCTTTGATGACCATTCTGTTACTATCCAGGATTGCGGTACGGGACAGATGATTGGCGTCAGATGTGAATCGCAGGGTCTCTATCATCTCAACCTTCCTGCATCTCTTGTTACTTGCTCGGTGACTGAGTCTCCTGCTCTTCTCCATAATCGTTTGAGACATTCTAGTTTGGCTAAATTTTAGAAAATGGTCCCCAATTTGTCTAGTTTGTCGTCTTTTCATTGTGAGTCTTGTCAACTTGGAAAATAGTCTCGCACTTCTCTTCCAAAGCATGTTAATAATTGGGTTGTGTCCCCGTTTGATTTAGTTCATTCTGATGTCTGGGGCCCTAGTTGTGTCATGTCTGTTTTGAATTTTCAATATTTTGTAACGTTTATCGACGATTATTCTCATTGCACATGGTTATATTTAATGAAAAATCGTTCTGAGTTATTCTCAATTTTTTAATCCTTTTGGGCTGAAATCAAAACACAATTCATACCTTTGTTCAAGTATTGCGCAATGACAATGCCCATGAGTATTTTTCTATTCCCTTAACTACCTTTATGTCTTCTCAGGGGATCTTGCATCAGTCGTCTTGTGCCTATACTCCACATCAGAATGGGGTTGCTGAGCATAAAAATAGACATTTGATTGAAATTGCTCGCACTCTTCTTCTACATCATCATGTCCCCTTTCGCTTTGGGGCTAAAGCTGTCCTCGCAACTTGCTATCTCATTAACAGGATGCTCTCATTGGTTCTTCAACACCAGATTCCTCACTCTCTCTTGTTTCCTGATCAACCATTATATATTCTTCCTTCCCATGTCTTTGGTTGCACCTATTTTGTTCATAATCTGTCTCCAGGTCAAGATAAATTGTCTGCTCGGTCCATCAAATGGATTTTTCTTGGCTACTCTCACTTTCAGAAGGGTTATCGGTGAATGATACTTGGTTTAAGGTTGTCTATGTGGATGATATTGTTATTACAGGTGATGATCAGGATGGTATTGTTTAGTTGAAGAAACATCTTTTTCATCATTTTCAAACTAAGGATTTGGGGTTAATTAAATACTTTCTTGGCATAGAAGTTGCTCAGTCCAGTTCTGGTGTTGTTATCTTTCAATGAAAGTATGTGTTAAACATTCTGGAAGAAACTATGATGCTTGATTGTAAACTTATAGATTCTGCTACGGACGCTAATGTAAAGCTCTTACCAGGACAGAGGGAACCTCTCGCTGATCCTGGGAGATTTCATAGGCTAGTCAGAAAACTTAATTATCTCACTATCACTCGCCCAAACATTTCTTTCTCAGTCAGTGTTGTCAGTCAGTTTTTACAGTCTCCTTGCGATAGCCACTAGGATGCAGTAGTCCGAATTCTCATGTATATTAAGGGAGCTCCAAGTAGATGACTATTGTATAAGGACAGAAGTCATACTTAAGTAGTCGGATATTCTGACGCTGATTGGGCAGATTCTCCCTCTAATAGACGATCTACTTCAGGATATTGTGTTCTGGCTGGAGAAAACCTAGTATCTTGGAAAAGTAAGAAGTAAGAGGTTGTTGCTAGGTCGAGTGCAGAAGCAGAATATCGTGTTATGGCCTTGGCAACGTGTGAATTTATCTGGTTAAAACAATTGCTTCAGGAGCTCAAGTTTGGGGAGATATCACAGATGAGATTAATTTGTGACAATCAAGCTGCATTACATATTGCTTCCAATCTAGTCTTTCATGAGATGACAAAACATATCGAGATAGATTGTCACTTCATCCGAAAGAAGATTTTATCTGGCGGTATTATCACAAATTTTGTCAATTCCAATTATCAATTAGCAGATGTCTTCACTAAATCTCTCAAGGGTCCTTGAATTGAGTATATTTGTAGCAAGCTTGGTGCATATGATATATATGCTCCAGTTTGAGGGAAAGTGTTGAGTTATATGGTTATATTTATATAGTATACCTAGGGTTAATCTTATGTTAGAGCCCGTGGCCCATGACCCGTTTAGTATTTTGTATATATATAAGTGTATAGTATATGAGTTTAATTAATTGAATATACATATTAAAAGCTAGTGTTTTCTTTCTAAGCTTCACAAATTGAATCTCCAATTAGAAAACAGAGAACTCAATTTTCTTATGTTTAAACTTTATAATAGGAATTGGAAAAACATAAAAAATATGTGTTCTAAATTTTCTAAAAATGAATGCTATTAATTTTTGAAACACAAAATGTTAGGTATGTTTACTCGTAAAATTGGAGTTCAAAAATTAGAAAATGTTTTCCAGAAACTAAAGAGGCCCTTAATTTTTCTTTCTGTGAAGGAAAAAACTGTAAGAAACATTTTATACTTTAGTTCCTAACCCAACAAAGATAAAAACTTAAGTTTCCAACAACCAACAAAATTTGATTGTAAAAATTATGGTTCAATAATACACCGAAACCATATAGTTGCAACTCCAAAAGAATAAACAGCCATGTGCTTTGCTTGAACCTCCCGCTCAGCATAATTCAGCCAGTTACACGGACCGACGCAAGTAAAATTCGAAAGCAAAAGAACATTTGATTAAAAAAAAAAATCCCAACAAAAGATAAGAACGGGAAATATACCAGTAGAAGGATCAAAGAGAGACCAGAGCTTGGTACGGAAAGTGTAATCGGCGGAGAGAATCCGAACCCACACCCGCTCTTCTTCGCCGGTGTCTTCGTCCACGGCGTTCAATATGGAACCCGCGATGCCTGGCACCAACAAGACGGGGTCCAGATCAACCGGTGCCTTGACATCGGCATCTGTCTTCCGGTTATCCTTCTTGGAACGTTTCAACCACATTTCCACCGATTCAACTATGTCTCCCAACAGCATCAACTCCGATTTCCCCTCCCAAACAAAAGGATCTAGACGGTATTCATGAATCTAGAACCGTAAAGTGGGGATGAATATACCAAGAGGGGGAAGGGGAAGGGGAAAAGGGGTTGGTGACGGGGGGAGAGAGAGCCGTGACGTCGTCGGCAGACCCAAAATGGTCGAAACCAATAATTGACTTTTGGTGTGAAGCGAAACCCCTGGTTTTGCCTTATTAAGGCTGGTGATGATAGACAGGAAGATAGTGTCACTGCCGTCCTCTCCCTGCGCCCCACACACACCCTATTTTCTTTTTCATTTTTTTAAACACTTTGTAATTAATTAATACAAAGTCGCGTTACATTAATCATCTCATGTAATTATAATATTTAATAGCATTATTATTATTATTATGCTAAAATTGAGGTTCAATAGGACCGATTGTGATTGGGACGTGTGATATGTTCCGTTTGTGGATGAACAAGTGCGGTGGCATTATCAATTTTTTCTGATGGCATTGCAGTGTCTCCACGAAAGCAATAAGGTCACGGTGGGCGCGTTGCACGTGACCTTTAAAACCCGTTGTTTTTTATTTTTTTATTTAGAGCTTGCTTATTTGAGTTGAGCAAGCACCAAAGCCGAGATGTTTGACGCAGCCTCCCATTCATCTTCCTTCCATAGTTAGAGTAAGCGTGCGTTTGGTGATTACCTGTTTTTTAAAATTAAAAATAAAGAAAATATGTATTTCACTTTCACATAATTGCGGTTACAGAATATCCCATAGATGAAAATAACTTTTAGCCCACGAGCATAATCCAGCAATTGAGACTGTACATGTGTTAGTTCTAAATAATTCTAGATTCTAATCACTAAATAGTCGATCATATGGCATAATCCAGCGATTGAGACTGTGCATGTATTGGTTCCAAAGAGTCCTAGATTCTAACCACTAAATAGTCGGCCATAGGTCCTTGTTCAAATCTCGTTGCTGGGTTTCGTGATTTATCTCTCCTGCATAAATCTTGGAGCTGAGCTGCGGGAGTAAAGAATTTTACTTTTTGGTCTCAAAAAAAAAAAATTAATTTCATTCAATGATTGGAATATTAGTTCTATTCAACAATTAAATGCGGATCGATATACTTAAAATGAGAGCTTAATTAAAATGATAATATAATGGTTAATTTCATTCGATGATGATTGTATTTTATTTTTAATTTTTAAATAAATTTATTAAGTACTACAAAAATTTGATGTATTATTATTATTTAATGGAATTATTTAAAAATTAAAATCAATATACAAATACAATTGTCCTTTATTCTTCCATCTATCTTTTCTTCTCATCCATCCATAAGATTGAAAGAAATATTTTTAATTGGCCAAAGCATATTTTTATTGTTGAACTTTTACATTTTTTTTTTAAATCTTAAACTTTGTATGACTTCAAATGTGATATTGAATTGTGTAAAATCACTCATTTTAACGTTTGTCTAATAAGTAATACGCATATGCGTTGATGTGACAATTTTTTAATATATCTTTTAATTCTCTCTTTATTTCTTGCATATTTCATCTCTTTAGTATCTCTTTAGCATCCTTTTTCTCTGGTTACATCTATTCCGATTGTGTCTCATCTTTCTTTGACATCTCCTTCCTCTTTCTTTCAAATCATCTTTTTTTACTCTTTAGTTGCTCCAATTAACTAAATAAGAGTTTTGTAGATTTGTTAAATAAATAAAGTGAATTGAGAATATGCTGAGAGAATGAGGAGTTGAGGAGATGTGGGAAGAGACGTATTGGAATGAGACATAACAGGAGAAAGATAAAAAAGTTGAGAATATGTCAAATAGGGAAAAAGATCTTGAGAGATGTTAAAAAGAGAGACGGAACTAAAAATACACTAAAAATAGAGAGCGAAAATTAAGAATATACGATAAAACTATCATATCAATGTGCATGTATATCGCTCACTAGTTAGATATTTAAATAAATAATTTTGTTAGATTCAAAAACACATTTAAAGTCACGAAAAAATAAAATTTAGAAAAAAGAAAAAATTTAGGGATAAAAAATATACTTTTTGCCATTTTCAGTTCCATCTTTCATCGTTTTTCATTTGACTCAAAAGCCACAGAGATATTGCCCCTTTCCTCCGTCCATCGGCTACACAGATATGGAGCTTCTTCTGTCCTCGGTGCCTGCTGGCAAAATCAACTCCTATTCCATCTCAACAATTAAGGTATCCTCTCTCTCTCTCTCTCTCTGTGTGTGTGTATATACATTTGCGTGTGAGTTTGTTCATGTGCCATTCGTAAAGTGAAACTGTTGAAAAGGGGGGAGGAGGAGTAGAAGGACGGAACTGTGTTGTGGTTGGGAGGCAAAAGCAACAACTGAAGTTGACGACGACGATGAAGAGCTTGGCTCCGTCTCTCATGGCTGCTGCTCTGCTATCCTTATCTCCAGCGATCTTCAATCCCCCGGGTAACCGCTCATTTGCAATTCACTTCATCTTCCTGTTCCTTTCTTTTCTTTCGTTTCTTTTTACCTCAATTACCCTTGCTTTTCCGTCATTATTACGGCAATGCCATTTGCAGCTTCTGTAGAATAGATGCCTTGTACTTAATTGCACACTCCTCCTTGTGGTTTATTTATATGAAAAAACATATATATTTGTCTCGTTGTTCAAAAGTGAATGCGTAACTTTACTGTACTTTGGGATAAATTAGTGTGTGAAGTAGACATGTTAATTAGTATTTTTATGCTCTAGACTAGTTCAAATGTTTTATCGAATAATTATAATTGAAACTCAACTTAACATAACCAATTTATCAAACATTTTTATTTAATCAAATCTACCTCACCTCACCTCACTTCAATCCCGAATGGCACTTAGGTTTACACTTAATTTTAACTCTCAAATCCATGTCTCAATGCTATAGTTAGTTCATTGATCAAAATATGAAAAAAGGGAAAGCGAAAAGAGTTTGTACCAATTACTATTAGAGTAATATAATTCATTTTCAATTCTTACAACATCTTGTCACCCTCTCAAAGCTAGCCTACATAATAAAAAATAAATGGGACATCTCACTGATGTCTAGGAATGAGAAAATTTGGTGAGAAATGACAATAGAGAAAAACTTAGGTTTTGCATTTGGAACTAAGATTCATGGAAGGAAAGGAAAATTAATGCTCAAAAATAAAAAAGTAAAAGAAATAAATTCATTATTGATATTTTAAGATAAATAGATACATCTTATAATTGTTCTTGACAGGAGTTTATATCTTAAAAGTGTTGTAAAATCAACTTATCTTCAACGCTATTAAATCTCTCTCTCTCTCTCTCTCAATGTATGTGTCTATGCAACCGTTCATACAACCATCATCCATTCAATTACGCAATCAATTTTTAACTATGTTCATCATTGAATATTACTTTTTGAATTGTTTCATAGATAAATCAGTGCTAGCTTCACAAGAAAATAAATCAAAGGATAAATAGTGTTTCTTCTTGTCTCAACCAAATTTTTAGCAAGAATATTATCCCTCTTAAAAATAAAAATTCGTTACTAGGGTGCAAAATAGCTATACACCTCACTGATTATTAAGTTTTATGAGGTCAACTGAAGAAAATTCATGCAGGTAAAGTTAATTATGACTTATCAATCTTTACTTATTAAAAGTAGAGAGCCCATCATATAGATTTGAACACAAAGAAGTAATTTAGTATTTATTTTGGCGGATTATTCATTAAGTTCTTGAAGTTACATATTTATAATTGTATAAAAAAGCTTAACACGATAGTGGTGTAAATATATTCGGTTTCCTTTTTTTTTCCCTAGACATTTTAAAAATCTTTTAAAATATTTCTCTCTCTCTCTCTCTTTCCTGGTGAAGAGGCTGAGGTGGGACAATCATCCATTTTCTCTTTTTAGTTACTTCTGACTTTTCTTTTTTTATTTCTTTCTAATTGACCAGCATGCTATATATTTAATGGCAATTTTGAAAATAAAAAATCAAACTTTATACACTATATAAATTTTCTGCCAAGGGGTACAATTGCCTTCCCCCCCTCAATTAAACATAGTGTTTTTTGCAAAATTTTTGCTTAATCTTTTGACAAGTATTTGACCTTAATCATAAGAAACTAGTCTGATTTTGTTTTTGCTGTTGGTTAAGGCCAACATCGATATTTGGTCTTTTCGCATGACTTAGTTCCTATGTTAACATAAGATTCTTTGAACATACATTTCTATAAATGCTCTTTGTCTAACTTGATTGCATGCTTTCCCTCTCTTGCTCTTTTTCTTCCTTTCTCTTTCTCAACTTGCAGCTTCAATTGGACAAGTGATGGATGTCCAAAGAGGAGCCACATTAT
This sequence comes from Diospyros lotus, assembly GCF_014633365.1. Lineage (NCBI taxonomy): Eukaryota > Viridiplantae > Streptophyta > Magnoliopsida > Ericales > Ebenaceae > Diospyros > Diospyros lotus. Next base: position 35,477,651 of record NC_068345.1, read on the forward strand.
TCCGTCAGGCTTGCATTGGATGTCATGATGGAGGTGGAAACATAATACAGCCAGTGAGAGTCCCTTCACAAATAAAATCCCAGATGAGCATACTTGTATCCATCACTTCTCTAATCCACAGCTTCCTTGTCTTTGTAGGGAGCAACACTCTTTCTTAAAGATCTGCAGAGGTAATTGGTCACAATCTGCAACTCAGTTGATATTAGTGTATTAAATTTGAACTTTGGTGAAAATATAAATTGGCAATACTAAGTCCATGGCATTAAGAATTTAAATCAATTTAAAGTTACAAAATGAAAAACAATAAGATTATTGGAACCACTTTAGTTAAACACTCTTTCTTAAAGATCCACAGTTTTTGTAATTATTGTATAAAGGAAACTCTTTTATTCAGTCCTCACTTTATTGACACCTGACCTGATGAACTTTCTTTGATTTTCACAGAAATGGAGTTGATACAGAAGAAGAGATTTATCGAGTTACCTACTATGGCAAAGGAAGAATGCCAGTAAGGTTTCTTCAAAAAGTTACATATTTACCATGGATAATCTGAACAGATATAATGACAGGTTCATCAATTTCTGCAGGGCTTTGGTGAAAACTGTACACCCAGGGGCCAGTGCACATTCGGAGCCCGTCTACAGGAAAATGAGATAAAAGCTTTAGCTGAGTTTGTTAAGTCACAAGCTGGTCAAGGCTGGCCTAATATTGAAAGTTTTTCAGATTAATTTGGTGGAACAAAGTTTGAAAGATTATTTATTCTTTAATAATTGATGCTGCTTGTGCTACGGAAAACATTTTAATCTGCTTGTTTAAGTAGTTAATGTTCATATACAAAAACTAGAATGCACCAAACTCGTGTTTTGGCCTTTAATTGTAGTTATCTCAATCAGATAAACTAGCAACCAGCAAGCATCACAAGCTGTTTTATCTAGCTCTGAACATTCAATCTGCATCTCTGATTTTGAGAATGAAATATTTGGTTGAGCAGGAAGCCTAATAGCTATATTATTCTCTTCATACAATTAAAGATGCACCTACAGCTCAAAATCTGATCCTCATAACTATCAGAGATTTAGAATCTGCTATAAGATGTGATCCTTTGAGATGGTAATTGTCTGAGAACCTCATGATAGTTTTTGTCAAGGAAAGGTTGGGCTTGTTTCGCGAAGAAATACTGAAAATGGCAATGTTTTGCTCTGGTTGGTGAGTGCAAATCAATCTTCAAGTTCATGGATGTTAACTTTTTGTGCGGAAGTTATTAACATGCATGATCACATTATCTTGAACACTGATTATAGGTTCTTGCTTCTCCAGGAACTCTTTGGCAGGCTATGAATGGACAAGCTCCTGTTGTGAAAGTGATGCAGATGACCATGCAGCGGTTTGATGATGCAATGGTGCAATGCTTGTGGGGTGGATGTAATTGAACAAAGTTGTAAAAGCACACAAATGGCCTACATATCAAGCTTTTGAGGTAAGAATTAAGCCTAGTATAGTTCAAGTGGAGTTAACGTTATCAGGCTCAAGCAAGGGTAAAGTGGTTTGAGCCGTAGTTGTTGGATTAAGATCTAATGAAAGACATCATGTTCTCAATGCTGATATTGACCGTGAAATCATAGAGTGACTGGATTAGCTAGAAGCATCCAAGTTGCCTACATATCTTCTAGCCAGGAATTAAGTTTTGAGTGTAGTGTTAGGTCAAAGTTTGGAGTATCACAAGTGTATGAGAGAAGGATCAAGTCTTTCATAGAACTATGGAGGATCCGCACAGGACACAACTACAAAGGACTCTCTCCTGTATTTTGGATTAGGACTCTAGTTGAAGTTTTCGGGTAATTCCAAAATTTACAACGTTTTTTACAACTCAAAGCAGGTAGTCTTTAATCTCACCAGCGTTACTACTTAAATCAGAACTCCTCAAGTCATGGTAAGGACCCTTGAATCTCAGTTGATTATGGATTTGCATTAGATAAAATATTAACATTATGTCACTATCCAGGGATTGTCATTGTTCATTCATTCTTACTTTGATCAAATCAACTACTTCTTATAGAAGGTTAGGTGCCAAGGGTTGTACTTGGAGCTACAATTCCTTTATCTCTACAATTCCTTATCCCATTTCTTTTCTTCCTTTCCTCATCTACTACAATTCCTTTATCTCTAGATTGATCATCGCCCATTGAGAGAGCACAAGGATATCATCTTCTTCAGCTTCATTCTTGGACGGCCTATGTCTAATATCCCTTTTTAGTCTTTCTTTTTTCTTTCTTTTTCTCTCTTGTTATTCCTTAAATAACGTTTCATTTGCTACCTAATATTTCTGGGCACTTTCTCACAAGAATCAGCCTTACCCTTGAGTCCTTTGTTTTCACAAAATATACCCATACTTTGCATGAAGCATCATTACTAGTTGTGAAAAATACTTACCATCACCTGAGGGCTCCACCTCTATGGGGCCACATACTTTGCATGAGTTTATTCTAATTTTATTCGATTTTTTTTTTTTTTATGTTTTGATTACCTAATGTTTAATGTAGAATAACTCCTTATTAAGATGTGAGTTTACTGATTTCCGTTAACAATTTTCAGGTGATCGGCAGAACCCATAAAGTAGGACTCAATATGAGGGAGTAACGAGGTTATTACTACTCCTGGAACACTTGGACATCTATGACTTTGTTTTTGTTTTTCTTACTGAAATTTGTAACTTTTAAGGATGAATTTGTAAATATTAATGTGTTAAAATCATTTGGAGTGTGTTAGCGTAGTCACCAATAAAGAATTATCTTAAGTTAGAAGTGTAAATGAGCTAAGTTGAGCTATGCTCTTTTTGGGCTTAGTTCATTTACTTGTGAATGTGTTAAAGTTCAGATCGATTATGAGTCGAGTTTTATAAAGAACATTTAAATTTAATTTATTTGTATATCTTAACATTAGTTTTTGATGTGTTTAACTTAAATGAGTCTCATTTCAAATTTGTTTGTGAGCAATAACATAGTATATTTTTATAAGAAATATCTTCATTGGAAAAAAAAAATTATTGATGAAAAGGGAAAATTAATTATATAATTAAAGAAAAAATAGTTGTATAATTATTTATACACAATATATTATATGTATTATGCATAAAATATAAGTATATACTATTTTAAATGATTTCTAAAAGAATTATAAAATCTGTATGAATATAAATGATTTGAATAAACCTTTGTTTTATCTTGACTTGTTTATAAAAGAATTACGATTTTTTTTGTTTAAATTGGTTTGTTTGTTTACTAAATGAGGTCAAACCCACCTCGTTATTATTTGCCAAACGTATCGGTTGATTCCCACTTTTACTCGAGTTGTGTTCATAACTCACACTTTTTACTTATAGAAGAGTAATTTTATTATTGTTCTCAAATTAATTTTTTTTATAGTTTAATAAAATTTTGAAAAACACATCAAGATATGTGATTTGACTATTTGTCATAAATATCATTAATTTATTTATATGTGAAACATTCAACAAATTTTGATTATTCCTCTAACATGGAGCTAAACATTATATAAAAATAGATGATCAATTTTTTTTTTGGTTTTAATCTTTTGGGGTCGCATAGAATCCGAATATTGAGTATGTCAAGATTGTTTGTTTGAATTCTATACAATATAATAAGTATTGCTTTATTACGTGAAGGGTCACGAAACACGAATTTTTGAATCAGTTTTACTTAACTTATCTTAATTATCTGATTTGGCTCGATGTTTGTAATTTATAGAAAAGAAAGTGATGATTTTTGTCGAAAACTTATGTATTAGAATTTCTTTGGATTCTTACGTTACAAAAAAAAATAAAAAATTATAATTTCAAAACTATACAACACTTACTTTAATTAATTATATTTTTTATTATAATTATAATTATTTTTTAATAAATTTATTTACACAAATAGTAATATGCTCTTTTAGTCATTTTATAACTTTTTATAATTTTATAATTAATAACTTAAATGACATTTTATCTAAATATTTCATTAGCTTAAAGCACTTTACAACTTAAAACATAGCTTAAAAAAGCGTTATTCAAGTTTGAAAATTTTATTTATATTTTACTTCAAATTAAAATACACAAAAATTATAAAACATATATTTTTATCTAAAATCTATCGAATGAAAAAGATGAAATTAAAGGTAGAAATGAAATGATGGCGAAGTGATGCCAATGTTGACACAGAGCAGTGTAGTAGAGTGCATATACTGAGAATCAAACCGACAACTTCACCGTCGCCGCCGTGCATCCACGCCGTCTCTAGCCTTTCCGATCGGTCGGAATTGGAAAAGAAGCACAGCAGTAAGGAAACGCATGAAAAGAGCAACGAAACCACCAAACACATGAAGGAATCGCTACGTTGATTAATTTTGCCTTCTGATCTACGGCTCTTTCCTGAGGTGTCCATGGCGAGCGCGGCGCAGGCTTCCGGAGCTGATGCTTTGGGCCTAATCGATCTCATTGTGGCGGCGGCCCGAAACGCCACTATGCACCGTAAGAACTGCGAGCAGCTCGCCGGCCACGTGAGGATGATCGGGAACTTGCTGGAGACGCTCAAATCGACGGACCTGATGAGCCTTTCGGCGACCAGAGAGCCTTTGGACTTGCTGGAGGAGGCGCTGAGGAGGGCGCTTGATTTGGTGGATGGATGCAGAGAGAAAAGTTACCTGTACATGCTTGCCATGGGATGGAACGTAGTCTATCAGTTCCGACGGATTCAGAACGAGATTGATCGGTATCTGAAGCTGGTGCCGTTGATCACGCTGGTCCACGAGTATCGGATGCAGGTATGCGCTGTGGTGTCTCCGTCGATTTCAGGGATTTGGACCCCTGTCATTTTGTGCAAAGTCAAAGAGCAACACATAGTCATTGGTGACCTCAACTAGGAAAACTTGTTTGGAATAATTTCCCAAAGATGTTGGAGTAACAGGTGGTTGAATCTGAACAAATTCTAGCAGCTTTGTTTTTCTTCCCTGAGTGGCTTCTGAATGTGATTTAGAAATGATTTATAAGAAGTTAAAAACAGTTTTGACTTTTTCTCAAATAATCAGATATTCCTGGTGTTAAACTTTACCTCAAATTGCAGAGGCAGGACTCAAGTGCTTCGTATATAGGTTAGCTTGAAACCTGTGGATTGTAGACTTTAGGGAATTAAATGTTCATTTCCTGCAAAACTTATATTGGATGCTGAATTAAGTGGCAATGAAATTTAAATGATGGTGAAGTTCAGTTGAGTTAACTTGAACCCAATTGATTTTGTAGACCTTAAGGAATTAGAGGTTCATATCCCGCAAAACTTATGTTGGATGTTGAATTAAGTAGCAATGAAATTTGAATGATGTTGAGGTTCGGTTGATATAATGTGGTGTGTGGACTAAGGTCAGGATATTGATGAACACTCTAGAATATAAAACTTTTAAATTAAGTGAGTGAAAACTGATTATATGGAATGCAAGTTTAGTATAAATATAAGTGTGGACGATATTATGATAAAACTCCAAAATAAATTTATACTAAGAGAAGATTAGTTCCAATATCTTAAATCAATCATTCAAAAAGATGGGAGATTAATGAGGATATTTTCCATAGAATTAAGTTAGGATGGTCAAAATGGAAAAGTGCATCCAACATTTTTTGTGATAGTAAGATTCTATTAAAGATAAAAGAAAAATTTTACAACATAGTTATAACACTAGCTTTGTCAAATGACATAGAATGTTGGGAAATAAAGCTCCTATGAGGCTCGCATGTGCAAAATATGAGCATAATAGAGATTAGGATGCTAAGATGGATGCATGACCATAAAAGAAAAGATAAAATGAGAAATGGGGTTATTTGAAATAAGGTCAAAGCTGCTCCTATTGAAAATAAGACGTGAGACAAAATTAAGATAATTTTGTCATGTGGGAAGAACACCAATAGAAGCTCCTATTGAGGAGACTTAGGAGAGTGGATGGAATGAAACAAGTATCTAGCAAAAAAGGTAGAGGAAGACCTAGAAAAACTTGGTGGGAGATACTTGGGTACTATATTAGTTATAAGGGCCTTACAAAAAGATAAGATTCTAGATAAAAATGAATGAAGAGCTAGTTTTTTTTTTTTTTTTTTTTGGTGAACAGCATCAACAACAGTAACCTGGTTTTCCCATAATAGTTACATCAGAATCTGGAGGACTGCTTGCAAGCAATTGAAGAGGACCATCAAGAATACTCCCTTGATAATGAGGATATGAAGGTCCAGGATGCTATATTGAAAAGGCACCGAACCAAGAAAGAGGCAAACATATTAGAGAATTCTTTGTCTCGTCGATACCCTGAACTTCAATTCCATGAGGCTCTTGAAGAGGAGAAGAAGAAGTTGCATGTTGAGTTGCATTGTTCCCAAGTAAATAACGAACAGAAGGAATGCCAAGTTATTGAACATCTTATTGAAGTAACAGAAAATGTTGTTAATGTCCCAACTGGAAAGAAACTTTCCCCTGATGTGCAGACTTATGCAGGATACAGGTAAATTTTATATACACTGCTGAAGGCTTATACATATAATGTATTCATATGCATGTTATTTCACATCAAATTTTCGTTCTTTAGATGTGGAACAAATTCCAGTCTTGGGGCTAATGATTTAAAACCTGATGGTCAAGGAAAATCTGAGTGGCAAGCTGATCTCTTTGACTGTTGGAAGGAGCCTTGTTTAAGTCAGTCCTTCAAACCTCTTATAAATTTTAACTGCCTTAGGCAATGAAGTTTGATTGCATCCACATGTCATGATCTCAGATTTATTATTTAGATTATTATCCAAGTTCAAGCCCATATATCTTGTTAACTTCCCTATACAGGTTTGAAGGCCTGCTTCTATCCCTGTGGAATATTTGTTAACATAGCTGCTCTGTTGTCAGAAGGCAAAATATGTAAGATTTCCTTCCCTTGTGCCATTATCCCAAGTTGCTGTCAAGTTAATTAGATATGCAACCAGATGAGTATACATTTCTGTCTGTTAACTTAGGCCTACCTATTTTGAGGACAAGAAAGCTACTGATATCATCCTTCCTGGACTTGTTTGAGTGGTTGTATTCGCCTTTCCCTTGTTGGTTGATCTGTAATCAGATAAAGGGCATTAAAGGAGGGCACAACTGCTCATCAGCATGCTGTATAAGGACACAAAGCCACCGAGGCTCCAACTATACACACTGACACTAAAGTTTCCTCTTCAACTTTAACTGAAACTTTGATACCTTTATAAAATCTTTAATTCCTTTAACCTATAAATATTCACATTACATACAAATAATAAAAGCCCAAGTTCACCTCCTCTTGACTTGTCTTCTCCCTTGCAACCCTGAGAAACATTCCTGAACTCACATAAAGAAAAACATAGTACACCAAGAAGTTTAACTCCTAAAGCCACCCAGCTAGCAACATTGAATGAATAAACAATGACTTGTAGATTCTTGTTAGGACCGTAGGGTTATGATGAGGGTAGTTTTGTCTTTTGCTCATACAATGTAAGGCTGTTATTCTATTGTACCTAGACTACTACTCAAGTTGTACCTTGGCGGTTATTTTGTGCCAAGGAATAGCTATAAAAGCTATCCTAACAGAATGAAAGGTACGAAAAAGCATATTCTCTGAACATAATTCTCTCTCTTTCTCTCAAATTCTCTCTCTCGATTCTTCTCTTTCTCTCATATCCCTTTGTTCTTCTCTCTCTCTCTGCATCTTTTCTCCCAAAGTTCCTAAATCTACTCTAAATTACATGTCAAGCGCAGAGGACCTGACAATTCTCTATCTTGCTCATATGCCCAACAAAAATACATTAAAAGGTGTCCTTGCTTAATGAAGTTGCTAGTAGTGTGGAGAGGATGTATCTGGAAGCCAATCCCCTTCCTCAGGAATAGGCACCTCTAATTTTACAAGATAGCCTGTAGAAGGTTTTGTCCTTAAATTGCCTGATTTAGATGCCATCCCCCTCATGATTGTTCTCCAATTCTCCTCCTATCCAACATATCCCAACAAATAATGATTCCTATGTGGCTCCGAAATTCACTTCCAATTTTGCAAATTCCTTATGGGAACAAATGTCTCTGAATACTTGCTGCCCATCCTTCTGTAGATTATCTGCCATGGTGATGTATGCCCGTGTTCATCATAGCCCTTTGAAATACAAGGTAAGCTGGGTCCAAATATTCTTGTCACACCAAACATGTTGACGAAGTTTTACCCTCGCAGAGGTCTTGTGCTAAAAAATCGTCATACTTTTGCAAGAATCCTATAAAATGCTCATTGTTTTGAATCCCCAACCTTCGAGGATAAAAACTGTTCATCCCCAACTGGGCAATGATAAATTCCCCGGACATCCCATCTCATATGAGGTTTCTATTTTAAATACACAAAAGATAACCCACTGCTCTATTTTCACCCTAAAAAGTAACATGCTATCATTGGCATAAAGAAGCTCGGGGAAAATTTTTAAAGAACCCACAAAGTAAAAATGCTCCAACAAACTACCATTATTTATCAGTCAATTATCCTACTCAAACCTGAATTACAAGAATTAATAAAAAAAAAAAAAAAGGTGTTCAGAGGGGTTCCTTTCTATGAAATCCATTTGATGTTTGGAGGGGGAAGAAAAAGGAACAGGATGAAGCATTATTAACCAAAGTTCAATTGGTGCACTCATTCTTTAAGAGGGCTGCTTTTTTTTTTTTTTTGTTTTTTTCCCCCCCTAAACGCAAAAAGGTTGGGAAGGGTGATTTTGATCATGCCTTTTATTGAATATTTCTTGCTTGTCATGGTGTTTATCTTGGCATTCTATATGAAAAACGTTGACTATTCTCCCTGGCATAAACCATCATTATTTCACCAGAAATGCTCTAAAATGCTGTTTTAGCCAATTATCCTACTCAAAGCCTCAATTACCAAAATGAAAAAAAAAAAAAAAAAAGGGTGGAGCAGTTCCCTTCTATGAAATCCCCTTGATGTAAAAAGAGGATGAAGCACTGTGAAGTGTGAACCAAAGTTCAATCAATGAATTCATTATTCTGGGGGGATAATCTTGATGATGCGCTTTATTGAACATTTCTTTTTCTTCATGAGGAGGTTAACAAGTTGTTTTCTCTTACAAGCACTCATAGTCGTTGTCTGTCAACAGTTAAAATATAATCCTTATTTTTCTTTGACAAGTACACATAAGTGAAGTCTTACTGGAAAAGATACTTTTCAGCCTTGATTCAGGGCATGTTTATTCCCATGTATGCTCTCAAAAATCAGTACATATCTTTCTAAATGTTTCTGTAAAAGGGTCGGGACTCATATTGATTATGACAACCACGTGGAAATGCAGCTCGTGGGCATACATGCAATGATCTTATGGTTTACTCCCTATTCTGCTGCTGCTGCTGCTACACGTGTTGTACAAGAGGGAAACTGCGTAGGCTTTTTAACATAGAGGTATTTCCTTCTCAAATAGCTTTCGCACTTGTAAAGAAAATCATATACTTCTTTCAGCATCAAACATTAAAATTTTGCTACATCAGCGTGGTCAGTATTAAAAGAAATAATCGTTAAATTCTACCAGAAATCCTTTTTAGTCATCATTCAACCTACTTCTTGTACTTCACAAAAACTATATCTTCTAATATAGTTTACCCTTTCTATGCTCCATAATCGCTTAACCAGATTTGTAGTTTGGCACGTAAGGTTGGCATGATGCATGGACTAGAAAATGATTTTCTAGAAACTAACTATATTGCTGGGTGATGCATCTAGTGAGCTGTGAGCTTAGGAGATCAAGATTAGAAAACCAGGGGAGCAACAAAACTAGAGCAAGTTCTAAACCTATTATCTGTAATGCAGGGAGGCACATGTGACGACTTCTTAACCCATCTTTTGTGTTGTTGCTGCGCAATGGTCCAGGAATGGCATGAGCTTGAACTGAGGGGCTTTGAAGGTAAGCCTGCAATTCACATGGTTGCATGTGCCCCCAATTCTTGTCATTTTTAGTTGCCTCTCTTCTAAACACTCACTGCATTCTTTCTGCAACTGCAGGTTGCAAGGAAAGAAAATTGATTCCACCTCCAAACCAATATATGAAGTCTTAAATGTCTGCCTTGCCGCTCTAGTTTATATTAAATTAAATATGGACATATATTTAAGAGAGAGAGAGAGAGAGAGAGACGCTGATTAACAAAGTTTGGTTTTGTCAACCAAAATGCTTAGTACTAAAATGTGGCCTATACTCATAGTCCTGGGAATATGAATCAATTTCATTCAGATGGAGTGTCTAGTTTGTAAATTTTAGCTAGCAGGTTATTTCTATCTACAGCTGATACTTAATGTGCCAACATAGCAAAATACCGGTCGGATTGTTCTTATGTTTCTAGGAAAAGGTTGTTTTCAGTGCATGGAACCAACAGTTCAGACTCACTGCCTCGTTAGAGTTGGTGAACACTTGTCTATATATGTACCCAATCTGAATTCATTAGGAACATTTTTCTTTCTTAGGGCATCGGAAACAGTTATAAATGTCTATATTAATAGGTGTAAAAATGTACGAATCTATAATTTCATACTTATCATGAGATGCTGTTTATTACATGAGTTATAATAAATCACGAGCAACTTTAAAAATTAAAAAATTAAAAAAAATATTGACCGAATAATGATCTGGGAGTCATAGCAAAGACTTATGAAACAAGCAGTTTTATCCTTATAAATTCAGTTGAATTGTAATTCTAATATTATTGTAGGAGATAATTTTGCCAATTAAATAAATTGGCATAAACTTCACTTTATGGGTCATTGATTGGGGTTCTTGGACTCTGTCCTTAAACAAGGCATCATATGGTGTCCCATAGCCCCAGGCTTTGTTATCGATTTGACTAATTTCGATGATTTTGAGTTGGATTAGGTTCCAAACTCTTTCGCAATTTATGGAAAATGAGCGAATGCGGATCCCAGTTATTGGAGAGTCAATCAGTTGGCCGGTTGATTAATGCATGTATATCCATGATGACCACATATACACGGATTGAAACTGTAGTAGGACAGAGGTGGTTGCAAAGTTGCCATGGTCATACATCATACATTGATCGTTTGATTAACAACATAACAAGCAACATTTAAACATAATCACGTTGCGGGGACCCTACCAGTTCAACTAATGCCACAATATTTGAAGATATCATCTCAATTTAATTAAGCCCCAAATTGGTGCATCCCTAGCCGGTAGGCACCCTAATAATTATTCAACGAGAACCTTATCCATAATTCTTGAAGGAGTTTATTCAAAGTGGGATTGTTTAATTGTTTTTTTTTGGTTATAGATAAAAAAAAGTCACAATTAAAAGTGTTGTTGTCAAAATACAACAATTAGAATTTCTAAGAGTGGGATGCACGTGGATGCACGTGGATGCACGTGCTCCCTCCTCAGTAGCTTCCGAAGCTCCTTTCTCAGCAGCTTCCGAAGCTCTCCTTAGCAACTTCCGAAGCTCTCTCCTCAGCAACTTTCGAAGCTCTCTCCTCAGCAGCTTCCGAAACTTTTCCTCAGCAGTTTTCGAAGGTGGCTTTCCCGCCGTGCTTGGACTTTTTCGTTTTTGATTTTTTGGGGCACCACAAAAAGTGTGTGACAATTGGTTTAGACAAGCACCAAATAATTTTGTTCTAGTTCTGATTTTTCTTGATTCATAAACAATATATATTCCTTGGACGAGAGAATCGATCTTCTTCATCTTCTTCGATTACAGATGAAAGTGGCAAAATTCTGATGCGATTGATATTATATCACTAAGAAGAGGCCATCGTGTAGGAAAATTCTGATGTGATCTTCTTATTCGTCAATGTTTTGCTCGAGTAAGGATGAAGGGCTAGATCGCTGGTATCTTCCTAGCAAGATCGAACATGGAGAACTCGAAAATGGATCAAAAGAGAGAAGTAAGCCCCTTGAGTTTTATACATTGACAACACGTTGGAGGATTATTGTAGAGGCTATTCACCATGATCTTGAAGCAATTCAATGTAGCAATTAAACACTAAAATGTGTGCATTCAAGGTTAGCTTAGGCAAGTAATTGGCCGCCCTGGTCACAAGGAAGGGGATTGGGGATGATCTGTTTGATTGAATCTCTTCCGTTAGAAACTCGCAAGACCAAAACGGTACGTAGAAGCCAATTAAAATAATTGCAAAGTTTGATTGATTCTATTCATCATTTGGTAAGCACCGTCTCTGAGAAGTCAGGCCGTTCAATCAAGATTTTGAGGATTAATTGGTGGCGTTGGTGAACATAAGTCTACTGAAATTTGCTAAATTCTGCACAAAGCATGGGATTAATTAAGTATAAAGCGATCACTCCCAGTTATATATGTGTCAGTATAATGAAGTTACAAGAAGCAATAATAGAATAATGATCTCAGAGAGGAGTCGCATGAATTGAAAAGGGCAATGCAAACAAGCAACATCATTGCTTATTTTTATGGACTCCTTAATTCATCACTCGTTACAGATAATTGAATCGATAGCAGCTAAGGCGAGTTGGACAAAGGATGGGCACAAATACAAAATTGACATGGTGGGTAACAACAATTAATGGGCCATACTCTTATTGTCTTGCTATATTTCTGATCACCAGACTTTCCCTTAAAAGTCTCCCAACACTTCTTGATTTGAGCATCTCAATTGTATTTATGAGAAAACCGTCTCGAGCAGCCTAATTGTAGTTTTTGTATTGAGTTTGCAACCATCTCAATCAATCAAGGCCACTTTGACATGGAGCCCATTGTAAAAGTGGGGTCTGATTCATTGTCCAAGCCCTCAAATTCACAACTACTGAAAGTTGACATCATTAATTATAGTTATTATTATTTATTTTTTGAGAGACGACACTAATCATCCCTTCTATTATTATTATGGTGACTCCTTTGGTCGCTAGCGTTGCTCATTGCCTTCATTAATCGCCCCTTGTCCATTTGTACGTGTCTTGACTAAAAGTCAAGCATGGTGACTCGATAATAGGATCTTTGAATAGATTTAGTTTCTGTTGTGGGTATTTTGCCCTATCAACCCCTTAGTCAAGTGAAGGCAAATATATTGTGTGAGTATTTAAACTTATAGTAGCAATTATAACATTTCTCTCAATTCTAGCCTCTTCTATATATGTAGCCAAAGGGTTTTTAAACTAAAGTCATACAACTACTATCATAGCTATGGTCCCTTGAGAGTGCACTGACTTTCAATAGTCATTTTCATATCCTTCTGTCTGAATTTTAAAGCAATTCAGAATGGTCCCTTGGGCTATATACGATCCATGTTTGTTTCCTTGACTAATGGGTTTGTTGATTAGAGTAATAAGAGTAGAAGGTCCTCTCCTCTTGGGATCCTTTTATGATTCTCTACCATTTAAAAGATCTTAAAACAATAATTATGATATGTGAAGCTATTTTTGTACTTCAATTTTTTTTTATTTCTATAAACTTCCTACTCAAAGATTGATATGTTTTTGAATATTTTTCGTTTTCATGTTTGTCTTATAGACCCTATATATTAGGGATTGTTTTTATTCTGAAATTTTCCTTTCCATCTCTTGTTGGATGATTGGACCTTATAAGTTGTATCCCTAGAAACTTTTATTTATAATACAGCTAGTTAAACTGCTTTCCTTCAACTTTGCAACACACACACACATGCACATTCGTTTCGGGCTTAGAGATATTCAATTGAAGGTGACCAATACTTTTGTTTCTGCCATCTCTAGGGGAGACGATCAACTTGCAAATTTTGGGCACTTTATCCAAGCAATATCCATGGCAGGAAGGTATTTTTTTTCTCCCATTCTTTTAAGTCTTATGCGCCGAAAGGGAAGGCAACAGACTGGCACATGAATTGATGCCTAAGCCTTCAACTGAGACTTGAGCCCGAATTTACCTAATTCTTGGTACATATCTTATAAAAAAAATCAGAAATAAAAAATTTATTTTATATGTTTCCTTTTTCTTTGATTTGTATTTCTTAATTTCTCAATTTTGCCTCATTGTAAATATCAATAGTTAAGCTCAAACAAATAGAAATTTGTTTCTTTATTTTTGTATTGATCATGAACAAGAGAACAGGTTAATTAGAGATCATTGAAGTTGGTTGGGATCTTGTCATTGGCATTCGTCTTTTGGGTTGGGATCCTGACTCCTTTTTTTTTTGATAAAATGTACCAAAATTTATATTAAAGAGATCTAAAAATCCCTCAGAGAGGAAACAAAGCTCATAGCACTAATTAAACCAGGCTCTATCAAACTGCCCCCTAACTGCACCAAAAGCAAAACGTTTTTGAAAGGCACCAAAAATATAGGCTTAGGCTCTTGCTTTTGTCTGATCTAGTCTCAGGCTCTCGGAAATTTTTTGGGTGGCAATTGAAAAAAGCATGACAGATAACTTGTCAATATGCCTTAAGTCTTGGACTCTTCTAGGTTATTCATACGCACTACTTCTCAGGGTTTCTTAAGCTAAGGTTTTTAGCCCCTTGGTCTGTGGCTCTTAAAATATTCTTCTTAGCTTCCCATGATATGCCCAATTCTTCCCCCGTAGTTTATTTCGTCGTCTTGTTGATTGCTTGTTTGCTAGGCTTTTTTTGGATCCCTGCCCTTTGGTTGTATCTTAGTTGGCTTTAGTGTCCTAATGAGACTCCTTGTAAGGTAAGGCTTTGCCATGATTGAAAAGAGAGAGAGAGAGAGAGATCATTGAGAAGAAAAAATAGAATAATATGAGAACTTTAATTTTATGGTTATGCTTTGGGTAAATTTATCAGTTAACTTCTAAATTTCGTATTTTTTTGTATTTTATTATAAATTGATCACTATACTTTTGTTATCAAAATCACTAAATTTTAATTTTGATTACAACTCAATCTCTCTTTTGATTTTTCATCAATTATGTTAATAAAAACTAGTGTGATATACAATATTAATATAAATCTCAAAATCACTTTAGTGTAATTTATGTTAATTTTATAATTAAATAATTTTTAAATTTATACTAATGCATATCACACATCAATTTTCATTAAGAAAATTTAATGAAAATTAAAAGAGAGATTAGATTATAATAAAAATTAAAATTTAATAATTGTGATGACAAAAATTAAAGTATAATAATCAATGTTATTAAAGGCGTGCCTAGGCACAAGGTGCACCTAGGTGCACCTTTGTCTCCTAGAATGGTCCAGGCATGCTTGGCTATTTTTTTAAGAATATTTTTACTGTTTTAACTTTTAATTGTTTATTATTGTAATTTTTAATAGGAAAAGAAAAATTCTTAGATTCCAATTCTAATTATAACTAAATACTAATTGAAATTAATATTTTGTTTATTCTTGTGATTTTTAATAGAATCCAATTTTAATAGGAAAAGAAAATTTTTCATATTCTAATTCTAATTATAATTAAATGCTAAATAAATAATAAATCAGTCAAGCTTTTCTTACAAATTCTTTGAACTTTTGTGATGTTTATATGTTAGTTGCTGCTGAAATATGATCTGATATACTTTGCTGAAATTTAAAAGTATATAACTTATTTTAATATTTTTCTTACTTACTATATATTGAATTTTTTAATTTTATTAATAACATGCTTGTGAATATATATTATTAGGAGTTAAGAAGTATTTTATATCTTATTTTTTAATTAAGATATATATATATATATTTAGTTAGCATGCGTTTAGTTCCACTAGGTGTTTGTGCGCCTTAGTATATCTTAGAACTTAATAATATTGAAAAAAATTAATTTGTTAATAAAACAAAATTTAGGAACTAATTATATAATTTATCTTTTTATGTTTATGTGGAAATTGGAGATGAGAAGAAGTGTTAAAAGTTGACAGATATAGATTGCTATATACAGATGTTGGTACTGTAATGGTTTTAATATTTTTGAAAAAATGGGTAAGTTAAAAGAAACAAGGATGTGCGCGCGGTAACTAAAATCCACCAAATAAGTTAATGCATATGCATGACTGGGTGTGGGTGTGGGTGTGGGTGTGGGTGGACTGGGACAAATTCAAAAGAAGGCATCTAGAGGGAGGCATGATAACGAATGATGAACGCAAGTGGGGCCAAAAATATAGGAAAAAGAAGAAAGTCCCATATTCTTCAAGGGAAAAGATAACACTAACACAGACAGCTTTGCTCTCAACCACCACAAGGATACCCATTAATCAAATGCAAAGATTCAACTCTTCGAACTAAACTACAAAAGCAAAACCATGTGATCGTATCCGCTCCTCTAATCAGATCAGACTAGCTGCTGCTGCTGCTGCTGCTGCTAGATGATATATGAGATATATATGCATGTACATACATGTGTGGTCCTCGCTCCCATTGCGTTAGGGCTTGTCTCTTTGTCATTGTTTGTCAACCATTTGACACCAACGACAGAAGAACCACCCAAAGCTAAAGACAAAAGGGTACCCTCAACTGATTCCACCAACCTGGCCAACATATGCCCTGCATTTATAAAAACAATACCTTTTTCATCTCATCTTCCTGCTATAGTCTTCTTGGACGTGAGTTGATATTGTGACCCCTCGTGGCATGCAGCTGTCATAATGTGATCTCACAGAAGAAAGGGCACCGTACCAGCTCTAGCTATTCCAGAGGTGGATCTAAAAAACTAGTTTAATTAATGTGTTAGGAGAAATACACCAAACAAAAATAAATACTATTGAATTTTATTTTTTTTTATTCACCAAGGGTGTTCGAGATTCGCTTGACTAATCCCTATGGACGAGTGATCTTCTCTCTTGATGCATCTCTCGGATAAATTCAAATACGGACACACTCTATACACACTCAGAGCTAGACATTCGGTATAATTTATAAGGGACTTGTTTTCTAACCTTATTGCTATTTTTCAGTTAAATGCTGCGTTTCAATAATAATTTTAACTTTCAAGTTGTCGCACTGATTTGAATCCCGTTATATATTGTATGTGAAATTTCAAATATTTTGCCACTGCACCATTGACATGGAAGCATATTGAATTTTTTTGAATAAGTAAACTAATTGATATGCAAGAATATTTATAGACTATAGCTAGGCACGGCTATCTAAGACACAAAATTTAGAACAATCTACTTAATATGATCATGTTATCTAATGTGAGCCATATCTTGAACATAATGGAGGCAAATACGCACACACACACTAATAAATTTCTTTTAACAAAAACAGTGCCTACCTACAATACATATGCTCCTTTTTGAGATATCATGTTTTAGAAGGCAATCGTGACAGATTTGGTCTTCTTCTTCTCTACAGGACGAGGAAGCTGATGTACCTAGCTAAAAGTTTAACATCTATTACCAATGACGAAGAGGCTTGCAATGCTGAAATTGATCAATCTGGTTCGTCCATAAAAAAAAAAAAAAAAAACCCTAATCCTAGTTAGTAGTGAGTGTGGATGACAAACTAATTAAACAGGAGAATAGCCAATATATATATATATATATTGCTATGTAAAAGGAAAAAAGTACGTCAATTGGGGCTACCCCTCTCATATCCCCACATTAATGGTCCATCCCTAGCTCAGAGAAGGCCTAGATCTCCATCGATTTTATTGCATATATACGCGCCGTAGCTAAGCCTGCATGTGAGAACGGCCGCTGATCATTTGGAGAAGCTTAGCTTCTTATTTTGTCTACCCAAAGACAGTGTCCATGTGATGCGAATAAGGCTGCTCTATTTATATCCTATATCTTCCAGTCTTAATTTCAGTACAACTGCATGCATTATTTGTATCTATTAGCTGACTCTTCCAGAAATGGTCCTATATATCACGCGTTTGCATGTATGGGCTTTCATTGCTTCCTTAGAACATTAGTTCTTCTTTCCATTTTAATCCGTACCTGTCGCTTAATTAATACTATTTAAACAAATTACCCAGCAAAAAAAAAAGGAAAAAAAAAACTATTTAACAAATTTCTACATACAGCGGCTAATTTGTGAAGAAAAAATCCATTCAAGCGTATTATAGTTGTAGAATATTGTTCTTGGATAATTCTAGTGATGAAAATTATATAAAACTATCATTTTCCTATAGTTAATTAGCCAGCATTGACACGGTTGGTTGGCCTAAAAAGTTTCGAAGCAGTCTATTGATTTGGGTAAGACCAACCACTTTACCCTTGTAACACGTAGTTGATTAGGGCTGCCTGCAATGTTAAAAGATGCGCTAGCAGTGGTCCCGTATTTATTTCCGAGAGAGAGAGAGAGAGAGAGAGAGAGAGAGAGAGACGAGGGAACAAGGAGTCAACGTCAATAGCTGTAAGAAAGGGCCAAAACAAACCTCTACCGGCTCTATATATGAGGCTGTAGAAGAAGAGAGGAGGGGGCATTCACAACGGAGGAGGAGAAGGTAAGATTAAAAGGCCATGAATTAGGGTTCCAGGCAAATTAAGCATGCAAAATGATGAGCATGGCTCTTTGGTTCCTTCGGTTCTACTAATATATATATTATATATATATATGTATATATATGTTGGTTTGAGAGGTTGAAGCTGCCAGCATGATCTGGTGAGACCGGGCCCATGTCTTTCCCTTCCTTTCTTATCGTCATCTTTTCCTTCCTTTGATCATCATCTTCATCCTGTTTCCGAATTTGATGGACCACAAAGCATATAGATAGATAGATCATTTTGGACGATCCAGGTTTTAGATTCCTTCCAGTGATTAGATGGTGAGATTATACACATACACATATTCATTCTATCAGGATGCTGTAGCCTGGTTGCTTTTCCAGTTTCTGATGATGAGGGATTTTATAAGTAATTAGTTAACCACAATTACATGAGCACCAGATAGAACATATATATGGTTGTATCAGGTCATCCTGCAGCTTCAATCACTCACTCACCAACAATACCCCAAATTCCGGCCACCAGTCTGCAATTCTCCGGCCATCCTCCGGTAATAATCCAGGTAATCTTTTGGTACATCTGAAGCTTTATGTATTTTTTTATTGGTTGGGGGGTGAGGGCACAGTTAAGTGGAGGAGAAAGAAGATTTGCTTTACCCTCGTCATCACATCTAGAGTCAACAAGTGAACAGATTTACTGTTGGATTAACATTTCCAAATACATGTTTTTTTTTATCAGTCAAACTGCAATACAATTTTATGAATGATATTATTAGGTATATATATATTGGCGTGTAGTTTTATGGGGAAACCTATTATCTATCTAATTTCTCAGACAACTGCTGTAATGCAGCCGCAGAGAGAGCAGCTGGGACATGGACGGATATGATTTACTTACGCCCTAGACTTCAACAAAATTTTAACCTGTGCTCTAGAGGGGGTTCTAGATTAATGTTATATATATTATGCTATTGATCAGTAATTGTGTCACTTTTTTAAAATTTTTCTTACATAAATTTAGAATGAGGTAAAAAACTTGATATATTACTGTTATTTTTCTTAATTTTTTGTAGATACTATTATCAAAGTAATTTAAAAGAAAAATCAAATGCTATCTGTTTGTTTCATTAATTTTCAGCCACTAATTAATTAACAGACTATCCACTTACCATACTTTCTCATGCACGTGATCTTAATTTTTTTCGACACCATGTCAAAGTCATTAATTTACTTACTAATTATTTGTTTATTGGAGACTCATTTAATTAAGGTGCTTGTGTAACAAATGACGTAAGAATACCAGCATTGTGCTGCCCTATGCAAACTGGGGGCGGAATGTTTACGGCAAATTGGAAGCTTGACATGATAGCATTTTCATATAGATTTTTTTTTGGTTGAGTAACAGAACCTTTTTGATGTCGATTTTGTTTTTTTTGTCTGCCAGTTTTGATATTGATATTTAATAAAATGGATTACAATCTTCTCTTTTTGCCCAAAGTGGACTACAATCTTTTAAGTTCAACGTACAGCTAGCATGCTGAAATTTTGGATATGCAATTTGATCGACATTGCAGGTTTAGAGTTTATGTTCTGGTGCCCAGAACCTCAAATTATTGGAAAGTTGTGCTGCCCTGTGATGGTATATATATAATTAATTAGTACTACAATTTGGTTAACCTCTTAATTAGCATGCAAATATATTTTCATGTTTGTAGGGCTTAGATTCAAGGACCCCTCATGCTATATATCTTGACTTACCCAGTTTCTCACCTTATAGGAATAATTTAAAAAAATTTCTAGTTCATAGAATACTCTTTCGCAATTGCACATGGGCAAATATATTAATGTAGCAATGTTACTTGCTATGCATCTCTGGGGCCGCATTGCATTCTAGTTCTGAACGTAACAACATGATCGAATTCAATTCTGCAAATTAAATATGGTCCAGCCATCTGAGTGCCAAACGAATTAATTTGGTGCAAATAGGTTTTGTCTAGTCTAAAATGATGTCAAACCCTAAGAGGGAATTGATCAGAGAGGAAGAAGCAGTAAAAGTAATCAAAATGAAGTCGAGTCTACCAACGGGAAAGCAAGAATAATAGAGGAAAGAAATGCTTGAAGATTCCGGTGCCCGGAGAGGGGAGAAGAAGGAGGACAAAGGTGGCACTGCTTTGTGGATCCAACCATAAATTAGAGCAAAGATATGGTGCTAAGATCTAATAGTGTATCTAAAAGAAAACAAAAGTCTTCAGTGATGCATCAAGGGGAGAAGATTTAGGAGTAAGGTTTTTTTTTTTTTAAGTAAAACATTGATAATAGGTGAAAAAAGTTGTTCTAACAAGAGCAATCTAACTTTTTCATTCACTTGTCACGTTGGCCAAGGACAAGCGACCCTCTCATGGACTTCAATCCATGGTGTTTAAACTGGTTCATGGCCATTGGGGCTAACGAATGGAAGACTTGGATTGTTCTTGCTAGGACATTTCTTATCATAAGTGTGTTTTTGTTACTAGCTAGAGGATTATTATACATATAATGCTAATGGGTTTGATGAGCAACTGTGTTCTAGCTAGCTGACTTGCCAATAATTGATGTTTCTCGTGTTCCTTTTATTTTTTTTTTTTCTATTGCAATATACAAATGTTTGTTTTATTTGTTATTTGTCTTTAATTGTTCTTGTTATGTGTTTTATATAATCCAATCTTATAATATGCGGCCTCTTGGATTTCCATTTGCAATGTCGTTGACTAGCTAGATTGCCTTTTCTCATTAATATTTTACTTAAACAAAAGAATCAAGAAGAGATCGCGGGATAAACAAGAGATGAAAGGGTGTTCAATTGAAAGAGCAGTCAATTTATAGGAAGAGAATCTTATAAAAGCCAAAAATTCAATGCAATTGGCTAAATGATCAGCTCCAAGCTATAAGATTGGAAACGACAATTTGAAGAATCACAAGAGCTGTTAGGAAGAGGAGAGTGGAACTTATTAGAAGGATATTGGTGTAAACTCAAAACTCTTTTTAACTTCAACCTACTTGGCTTAGTCGTCATTGCTGACAATTAGTCTGTTCTATATATATATGTATATGTTGTTTGAGGTGTGTTGATATTAATGGATTTGTTTTGTGAAACTATTTGTGGTGTTCATTAGTTGATGATCTTGATCAAGTTTATTGCCCTTTTTGCTGGTGTATGTTACTGAAGTTTTATTTGTCTTTATGATGGGTTGTTCTTAATTATCCATTTTGTTGAATCTTCTCAATTGCAGCCCAGGGATTCTAAATTTGTAGAGTCTTTAATTAGACTGTTAAGTTTTTTTTTTTGTTTTTTTGTTTTTGGCTAAGTTAACAACATCTTCATATATTGAAACAATGTACATAATTTGCTGCAAAACAAAACTTTTGGCTTTAATTTATATCATGCCATGCTACATGCTATCTTGATAATGGTGTGATTCTTAAATTTTGCCATACTAAGTGCTGCAATTAATTGTCAATTCATGCTTTCTTTAATTCTTCAGATCTCCTAACTAATGATTTTTTATTTTTTTTTTTAGAACTCCTCTCTAGCTACCAGCATCTATTTTGAGCACCTTTGTCTATAGTTATCTTCTCTTTACACCATTTTTCAAAATAAAAAAATAAAAAAATTAAGGCTTGATTAATTAGTTACAGAAATATTGCTTAATTTTTCATCTCTAATTCTTAGTCTATCTCTATTTTTTCTAATATTAAAAATACGTTCAATTGTTGAATATATATAGAGAACTATTTTTAATCTTGAAAAATTAAATTGGGTTCAAAACAATTATGGTAAAACATGTGTTCATCAATGCAATATTTTACTAATTATTATTATTATAATTAAATTCATATTATATTCTTAACAAATTAAAGTGATAATAGTATAATATTAATATTATGAATATAATATTCATGAGTATATTACTATATATAGTATTTCGATATTAATGCTATCAGTTATAAATTTTACTCTTTTTTGGATTGAAGTTTTATAATGCCATTACTATATATTATCAATACTACTACTATTTATTAATCATTAGTTAACTTACTATTTCATAATATTTGTACAAATTATAGGATTGATATTGTTGATATTCTAACTAATTAAGGGTAAAGATGAATACAAAAATTACCCAGTTATCTCTCACAAAGTAGTTAGTACACTAATTAAGATGTCTTCATTTTTAATGATTTAATTTGTGATATATATATATATATATGTTGTCTATAATTTGATGATATAAAAGTATTGTTTAATATCAAATTAATTGTTCTGATCAACTTTAAACTTCAATATTAATTTATTACATGTCAAAAATAAAAACTACATATCTTAATTCGTTATGTTCTTCCTCTCCGTGTTACTAGTCGGTTAATTACACTAATAATAACCCAACTTTGCATTCTATTATTATTTGGTCAATGAACTTTGAAATGTTACCTGTTAGTCATTGATATTTTAAAACGGTTACTACTTAATCACTGAATTTTGAAATGTTATCTGTTAGTCGTTGATA
Organism: Diospyros lotus; assembly: GCF_014633365.1. NCBI lineage: Eukaryota > Viridiplantae > Streptophyta > Magnoliopsida > Ericales > Ebenaceae > Diospyros > Diospyros lotus. Next base: position 35,500,626 of record NC_068345.1, read on the forward strand.
TTTCAAAATTATTACTGCTTAGTTACTGAACTTTAAAATGTTACATATTATTCACTGATATTTCAAAATTGTTACACTGAACTTTAAAATATTACCTATTAGTCACTAATATTTCAAAATTGTTCCTCATTCGTCACTCGTGAACTTAAAGTTCAGTAACTATAGAGTGACGGGTGAAAAAAGATTTTGAAATATCAATGACTAATAGGTAATATTTTAAAGTTTAGTGACTAAGCAATAACAGTTTTGAAATATTGGTGACTAATAGATAACATTTTAAAATTCAGTCATTAAGTAGTAACAATTTTGAAATATCAGTGACTAACAGATAACATTTCAAGGTTCAATGACTAAATAGTAATTGTTTTGAAATATCAGTAATTAACATGTAACATTTCAAAGTTCAGTGACCAAACAGTAATAGAATGCAAAATTGAGTTATCATTGATGTAATTAACCCGTTACTAATTATTGTTAATCAATTTTGAAGAAAGAAATTAGGATTTTCTTTCTTGTTCAAAATTAATAATAATGATGAGAATAATATTTTACATTTCTAATATATAAATAAATTATTACATAAAAGTAGCATGGATGGCTGGGTACGTAAATTTAATTAGATTTTACTTAATTTTTTTCATACTTAGAGCGAAAAGGTTATTTAATTATATTGACCAACTAAAACATGTGCCCTTCAAATTAATCACAACAAAACAATCTTATTAATTGCTATATATGTCAAAACTATTCTCCACCTTTAAAGTAATAAATGTCAAAATTATGCAAAAGTTATCACCTTTTTTTTTTTTTTATCTATATATGTAATTATTATACATATATGTATATATCTAGAGACATAAATTAACATGCATATATGGTGGTATATGTGTTAATTCTTAATTAATTATTATATATAAAATTAAGAGGCATATATGCACCTCAAGTGCATAACCTCTTCAAACGTCACCTTATCCTTAATTGTATTTTGAAGAGATTATTTTATTAACTAATTAAAACATGAACTTTCAATTGTAGTTAAAATTAATACCATCCATTTAATTTACTTGGACTAAAAAATAAAAATTATTTGACACATTACCCATCAATATTAATTGGTGTCCAAAACTACAAGTAGAATGAATAAAAAAAAATCAACAATTATCATTGAATGAAAATATATATAATTAAGTTGGAAAAAGTACCAAAATAAAAAAACTATGCATGAAATATGATAATTGGAACTAAGTAAGAAAAAGAAATCTCAAATCTTCTAGAGATTTGATTCACAATATATATATAGCAATTACAAATCTTATAAATCTCACTAAATATAATATCAATTATATAAATCCTATGTCTCCAAAAAATTTATATTTGTAAATTAATTATATGCCATGATATTGTATGTATATATATATTTATTTATTTATCAAAAGGCATGCATACACACGTACGTACTTGTCTATTTTTATTTAATAAAATATACTCTTGTATTTAATAAATTTTTTAAAGTTTTTTAATACTTCTTTTGCTATTACAAACTTAATTCCCATTTCATTTCTGTCTCATAATTAAGTGCGGCATCTACTAATTATATCTTATGTATTCTATATAAATATATACCATTAATCTAATCTTATTATTATATATGCATATATAATCTTGTTTTTAATTAATTGTATCTTTTTGCATATATATGCATGACTGCATATATATCTATAATATCAATTTATCTTATTTACATTCATTTATATATATATATATATATATTGGTACTTTTAACAGTATCTAATATTTTCTCACATTTATATATAATCTAATTGTATTAATTAAGAAATTAACCCCTCCAAATTTGCTTTACTAATTCTCACATTTTTGTTTGATATTAATTAATGCATGTCCTTTTTAATTGTATATAAATAATTTAAATTTTATTTCTTTTCTAAAACCTTTCATAATATTTTACTTTCCTAGTCATCTTATCATAGGCATAAGCTTTTTTTTTTTAATATATAAATACCATTTACATTCCATTTACCTACACATATTTCCATTAAACACCTCCCTCTATGATAAGGTGACTAGGAAAGTAAAATATTATGGAGGGTTTTGGAAAAGAAATAAAATTTAGATTATTTATATACAATTAAAAACACCTCCCTCTCTATCTATATATTTTGAGATTTTTTTTATGTGGTAATTTGAATTTTTTATTATTTTAATTATACCTCTAAACTTGTATTTTCAAATCAATTTAATCTTTGTATTTTTTTTGTGTGTAACAAAAAAAAAAGTAGAATAAGATAATAAAACACACGTCACACTTTGTTCTTGTAAAAATATAAAAGTTAAATTAACTCAAAAATACTAGATACAAAAATGTAATTAAAATAATAAAAATTAAATTACCACACTAGAAAAATATCGAAATACAATGATTAAATTAACTCGAAAATATAGATTTAGTAACAAAAAAAAAATGAGTGATTATATAAAAAAACATAAAAATATAGGTACGGCCATCAAACAAAATTAATTTTCAAAAAATTTGTTTCTAACTATAACCTTTGCTCAATCATCCCCTCAGAAACGTTCGTATTATCACTGCAACAACCAAGAACTTAAATGAATTCCTAATGGGTCTCAATTAATCTAGTTTAAAATTATTTTATCAATAAAATACATATAAAACTGAAGTATAGATATAAAATATAAATACAAAATTTACTTGAAATTTATTAAACAAATGCATAAATAAAATTAATTATGACCTATATATATCTCTAAAAAGAACAGTCATAAGACTCAATCCCACTAAGTGATATTGTTTCATGATATGGTTATATAATTGAAAAATGATTCAAGTTCCTACCAAATCAAAAATAGTAATTAAGAGTTTATTATAATTGACTTATAGGTGAATAAGTCACATCAGATAGAATCTTTTAATGTGAGTCCAAAATAGAAAAAGATGAATTATACTTAATATTTTTAAGGTTTGATAAAAAAAAAAAAAATCCTGATATTTAAGAAATAAAAATAACATCTTTAAATTTTGTAACTCTTAAGTACACTTTCCTTTCACTATTATTTTATAGGTGTTAAAAATTATAAAATAACAAAATTACTCTCACTTTTTCTCTTCTCCGTCTCTCATTCTTGTGTAATTTGACTACATGTCGATCTTTCTTTCTAACGATGGTTTAACTATCGTTAAATAAGAGAAATATTAAACAAAAAAAAACCAACAGACTACCAAATTCTTACTAGCACTACAGACAAATGAAGATAATATAATGAAAGAAATGCAAAAACAATTTTAACAACAATAAAACATAAGTGTAAATAAAGTTATAAAATCAAAGAAAGTCATGGTCATTTCTCCGATATTACAAGTATTTCTTTTTTGTGGGGGCAAATCTCAAGGAGTATAACGTGAAATTACATGACTCTCTTATAGCCTTTGCGTGCAACTGTTCAAATCTTTTTGCCAAGTAATATCTCTAACATCGTCTCCGTGGAAAAGGAAAAAGTAGAACATCATGAGATAACGAGGTAGAATTTGAGGGGGACCTCTAAAGACCACTATACAAAGTGAATAATTTGCCATTCAGTTAGCAACTGGAAAGGGCTCTTGAGTTGGCTACTTAGACCAAAGATATTACCAGTTATACAGAACAGTATATCAGAATAATCACTACTTTTTACCTAGTGTCGCAGTAAATCAGTACACTTCATTGGAGTTCCCTGAAGATGAAATAAGCTGATAAGCTCAGGGAGAGAATAGACTTGGTCCTGATAATTGGGCCAAATAATAATCAGCCATGCCGCTGTTCGCACCTTCTTGCACCAAAAACACACTGCTGGCCCATACAAAGATGTTGACTTATTGATCACAATGCCGATAACTCAACTTCGCGTGTGCAAGGTCGATATGCCACAAAGGTGCTTTCATTTGAGAAGGAACCAGGGTTGAAACATGTAATTCCCGTGTAATTAAATGCCTTCTGTGCACTTCTGTCCCCCAACACTATCTGCCATATAACACAAGTGATTTAGCTATTATGCCACTTGATGCTACTTTATTTATTCTACGCGGGCTCGGAGACAAAATAGTCTATTTCTCTTTAATCCAGATACAAAATATCACTTGTGCCACTTATCTTGACATATCAAGCCTTATCCCACTGGGTGGGCCGGCTACATATCAACTGATTCAACATGTTATTTCTAATTTGTGCCTCTTGAACTATATTTCATTCCAAGTTCAGCAAAAACAACCGACTGGTAGTATTCAAAATGAAGTTGCAGATTATGACCTAAAAAGATGCAAGGTGGATGAGAAAAAGAATATGATCTTGAACTGGAAGAAAGATCTCAACAGAAATGTAAAATGTTAGCAGCAGGTTAGCTTCAAATGAAAAAAAAAAAAAAATCAGCATGCCCCTTTTGTTGGTTCATCTAGTAGCCTTTGCTTTTGAGACTAGGCACTACTATAGCCCAAGCCAAAGAACTTTGCATTAGATCACTACTAAAATCGACAACTAACATGAAGTTCTTTAGACCTTTTGAGGATATAATACTTAAATTTGATGAAATGGCTCATCCGATGAATTCGATTTTAAAAAATTAGAAATAGTAAACAAAACCGGCTTAGTGAGTTGAATGGAGTAGACATAGCAAACAAGATCCTCATGTATAGGATGCAAAAGTTATTTCACTTTGAAATGTCATTCCAATTAAATAAATCATTTCTGAGCTCCAAACAAGTCTGCTAAAAGGTATCCACACAGAAGATAGCATTACCGCATGAGGAGTTGGATAAAGATGCAGACAATGATCATAATTCCAGATAATGGGCTGTACACTCAGAGGAAGGGGACAGAGATGGCCTTGATGTGTTATGGTAGCAACAAGCTGCATTAAAACCACAAATCAGTCAACACTACAAAACCACAGAATGAAAAATTAAAAACTCACATGCTCAAAAGGTTCACTGGTTTCTTCTGTTGAAGGAGGTATCAAACAAGATCTACGCATTCTGTACAGCAGATCCTGACGGAAAAATACGATTTCTTGGGTGCAAAACTTGACTCTGCTTTCAAACATGACAAGTATTTTTCAGTCAAGAAAATAATATATGCATCAGTAAAACCAAAATGGTAACCTCATAAGAAGTCCATCAAGGGTTGGGTGGTCAGGAGGTTGTGTGCAGGAAATCCAGAGCTTGAGAGGTGCTGCTAAGTATGAAGCATATCTCATTAATTTGATGAATTATGAGACAGACTTACCTGCAAGGATTACTTGAGAATATCGCATTTGGCACATGCTGCTTAAATTCTTCGGTTATGTAGTCTGGCAAAGCACTCCTAGGTAGAACTGTAGAAGGACCTGAGAATGACAGTTGATTGTCATAAGTATGAAACACCAGTATATTTCCAGGAAAGTTTGAAGAAGAAAGAATGATCAAGTTAACACACCGCAATCGTCAGGACCAGGAATTAATAAAAATCTACTGTGGCTTTTTAATCGTGAGTGTGTCCCAATCATCCGCCCAAGTTTTCCAAACTGCAATCTGCATCCAAAGATTGTTGTTGCATTTAGTTCTGCATTGTCAGAGGTTCCTTTAGTAAATAAGCTAATTTAACCTAAGACCTCACCTGAGACTTGAGAAAGAATTGAAGGAAAGATTACAAGGATGGGAACAAAAATTTCCCATAAGAACAAATAAAGAAGGAACCACCTCTACATTCTCATATCCATCTAAGACTGTCTCTAGCTTTTCCATGGTCTTCTCTACGGAAACAACAGTGATATCGATATTAGGCAATGCCACAAACATACAAACACAAGGAACAAAAATAAATAAAAAGCTAGAGTAAGTGAATAAATGACAAGGGCAAGAATTACCTCTTCATTATCAAGCCAAATATCAGACATTATGACAAACATGTCATTAACTGCTCTCTTTTCCATCTCTGCAAGTCTCAGCTATTGGAAATGTCTAAGAAAACTTTTGTAATAATTTTTTGCCACTAAAGAAATGAACTGCAAACTTTATCTTAATGAAGACTGAAAGGGAAAGAAAGAAGAGGATACAGTTTCTTCCTTTGCCAGTGTCCCACAACCAAAAAAGTCAAATCCAGCAAAAGCAGCAATTGACTTGTCTCTGTCTTCTAAGGGAGGAAATCCACATGTTTTCACCTAATACCATGTATAGGAAAATAAATATTAGTATTTTTCAAGACTTCAATTGCAAAACATGCTGATAGATATGCAACCATAATTGAAACTTTCATCCTGGTGCCAGACAGCTAGAATTGGCACTTGGGATCTACAACGTGGAAAAAGCATAAATGTATAAGATGGAAAATTTTCACCATTTTTTGGGCTAACCAAATCCAGAGAAACATATGCACGCCAACATCTTGTTTCAAAAAGTAAAGCCAAATCCGAATATATCAAGGCATGTCCATTTTCACTTTTTCTAGGGCATTTTGTCCAGTAATAGAATCTAATGGGCAAGCAGTTCTCAGAAAATTATGGAACTTTATCATCTACTAATTTAAATACAAAAGTTTCTAATATACTTGACTGGGTTCACAAAGAAAATCAGAAGTTGAAGATAATCAAAGAGACACTAACTTGGCAATGTATGTTCACAGTAAAGAAATAGAGAAGCCTTGGTCACTAAGATCCATCTGGTTAGCATATGTTAGCCAATTGATAATCATTGTGTGGATCTTTTCTGGGTCCCAGTCAATGTTGTCACAAAGAGAAAAAGACATTTGTCTTGGTATATGTTTAACAGTCTAGAATATTTTAGTACTAACAGATGGAAGTAGTGTAAAAACCATGGGTCCTCACCCAAAAATGCTAGTGTAAGGTGACTCTTGGGTTCACAGGGACCAAGTAATAAACTCAAGACCCCTCCAGCAACTTACTGAAGTGGGATTAGGTCACGACAACCACCCCTCTAATTCCTAATTTGATCGAAAATCAATCTCAAAACACTTTTCTGGCAGGCACCCACTCAATAGTGGTCTTCGGTTGACTTTAATACCATTTGTAACACCAAAACTTCTCACCCAAAAGTGCTAGCTAAAGGTGACTTTTGGGTTCACGAAGTACTAGATGCAAAACCTCTCCAGTAGACTATCAATGTGGGATTAGCCGTGACATACCCTCTTTTAATTATTAGCATCCTCACCAAGCCAGAAATCTCATATCTCAATCCAACCCAAGTTAGTCTCAAAACACTTTCCTAGCTAGCACTCACTCAGTAGTGGTTCTGAGTTAGCTCTGATACACTTTTAACACCAGAAGTCCTAACCTAAAAAGGCTAGTTGAAGCCTTGAAAGTGACTCTGGAGTTCATAGAGCCAAATAATATACACAAGACTTCCTTGCTAGACTACCGGTGTGGGATTGGGTTATGACAAACTCCCATCCTTTAATTCCTAATATTCTTACCAGGCTACAAATCCATATCTCAAATCTAATCCAAGTCATTCTCAAAATACTTTTCTAGCTCGCACCCACTCAGCAGTGATCTTGGACTGGTTAAGATCCATGCCTAGAAGTACAAGCTAAATGTGACTTTTGGGTTCATGGGAATTAATATAGCAAAAGAGTCTCCAATAGACTACTGATGTGGGATTGGTTCATGACAAGTAGACATTCAATTAATAGAAAACAGTGAAACACATGATTGAGGTGGTGTACATCTTGATCTGTCCTTTCTCTGTAGGTATATAGGTTTTGTGTTGCTCTATTTTATTTTATTATGTTCCTTACTCTGCAAGAGTTTGCCCCCATTTGAGGTGGATTCATCTATGATATTTTACTTAAAAATAACAGTTTGGAACATTCCAGAACCAACAATGGGATAATTATGGGTAAATGCAGGCAAGGCAGGAAAATGTTCAGTGTGGCATATTCTGTAATGCACCGTAGGGAAACATTGGGCTAACTTTGGCCACTATATCTAGTGCAGGCAGTAATACTCATATCTTAAATAATAAAGGAACTATCCTATCCTAAATAATGATTGCAATCAAGTATCCAAAAAATTATGCATAACCATGCAAAACTAGAATAGAAGTAAAACATAAGAAACATACAAACATCTTCCAAACAGAAAGGTCAAAAACGCTATTTTGAAGTTAAATGGCAAAAACAGTACATAGAAATAAGACAACTGGAAAAGAAAAAAGAAAAGCACTAACCTGAAAGATACCATCCAAAAGCATCTCTCCTTCTGCTAAAACAATAGTATTTTCTGAGAAAAACCCTGTTGTTATCTTGTATTGCATGTCAAAGAAAATCGTGGCAATTTAACATTCCTATGTTGGAATGTAAACCATTTTAAGGCCTACCAACAATTCAAAAGCAATTCACCAACATACTGCATTTTTGTAGCTTCCACCAGAGAAGCCTTAATTAGTTTAAAAAAAAAAAATCAATACTTTGACCTCCCAATGTGTTGAATGAACCCCAACCTAGGGTCCAACTGACTTTAAATTTTTGGAGTTTCCATTAAATTATTATGCAAGAGCAAGAAAATATGAGATTACTAGTAATAGGAACACAATCCAGCTTTTCAGAAAAATGCCAGGAATTTAAGGAATAACCTAAGTGATCATCAGTTGTATCTTCCTCCTAGAGAGCGAGTTCAGCACTACACATGATATAGATTGTTACTGCTAGTTTACAAAATAAGAGAGATCAGATCAAATTGGTTTTGCAACGTAATAAGAGCATCATACTCCTATGTTAAAAACGAGTAGATTTCAAAAAAGACAAGAGAGACACAAAACCAATTTCACAAAATCAGTGGAATTTCTGAACAAACTAAATAGTCACACATCACAAAGTCCTTCAAAATTCGTTTCATGGAGTTATTCAGCAGATTAAAGAAATCCTCCCATTCATTTCACGAAGCTATTCATCCAATTAAAGAGATCATCCTTTTTGTAGACAATAAGGCAGTATCATTCCAAGCATTAAACATAACAATCTTATGAACATAAATGAACAATACATTTTTTTAGGATATTGCATCAGCCAAATTGATTTCAACGGCTGCCGTGAGGTCTTCCAAATAGAAATGACCATCCTCCAACTGAGATATAACACCCATGACCCACCTTCTCCCTGTTAACCCAATCAAACTCTGAATTGGAGATATCTGCCCAACAAATACACACTTAAGGCATATATCATATAAGCACAACCTGTGCAATCAAAGTGTGTTTGCAAGAAATAAGGCCTAACCTCAAAACTGCCAAACTGAGACCTTTCGGTATCAAATGCAGACCTAGAGAAATGCGGATCACGAGAAAGCCTCTGGAGCAACAACAGAAATCTATCCCTATATAAAGTAGCTTTTGCAGCAGCATCACCATGAATTGGAATCCTTCCTTTATGCCTATGATTTAAAGTTATTAATATCATTAAATCATTGTAATCAAATAAATGAGAACAAGAATTGCAATCTTGAGGAAGGAATTCCTATATCCGACACTAACAAGAAAATACATGCAAAATTCCAACAACCATAGTTTCCCACCTTCTCCAATTAAGACAGACAGCATAAAATTACCTAAACAGACTAGGAATCATGTTCGAATTAGGAGTTCTATTTGCCCTAATTTTTGTCTATAAATATGTGAGCATAATTCTTGTAGTTGTAACTTTCTCAAATAGTGAAAAACACCTAGTGCGGTCGTGGCCTAGGCATTCTTTGTAGAACCGTAAATTTTGTCTTGTGTGAGTGATTTTGTTCCATGTTTTTTTAACCGCTTTGATTTGTTCCCGAACATTCAGAAAATGCAGATAAATAATTGACGACTTGAATTGAAAAAGAAGTGGAGAAATGTCAAGGTTAATAATAGGATGTACTCGAAGAAGACTTTTTTGACTGGATCGTAGTGGAATTTGGGGATAATGAAGATATCGATAATGCGGAGAGCTGCGGACGACGAAAAGGCGGAGCTGCTGTCAGGGATTTCGTCCACTGCATCAGAGCCACCGGCGGCTTCGGCCTCCCGGAGAAGGCTGATGACTCGATGCACTGGTTCGTGATCCAGAATCGATGATTTCACTGCAAACACACCGAATTAAAATTAGGATTGACACCAGCACAACATAATTAACAGAAATCTTCAGTGTATTTTCTATCTACGTAATTGATCAATCAAAACGGAAAGAGAGATGCAGAGGAAATGTATATAGATTACGGGATTGGTGATGGAGCTCATCGAGGAGTAGATCTAGGGCTTCGTCTTCGGCGCCCTGGAAATGAGTTACGAAGGACAGCACTTCGTTTAGAGCTTCCACTTTCAAGGTGTATCCCCCCATTTTGAACTTCTTCTGCACCTTCTTCCTCATCATCGCGCTCATCTCTCTTGTCTCTATCTGAAACTTCTCCAGGAGCAAGCGCGAGTTCCCTTCCCTCCGCGCAAACAGTTGGCGCTCGTCAATCTTCCCTACAAGCAGCAACCGGAGCGGCCAGAGTGACCTTCCCTTGCCGCGGCAGATCTCACTCTCTTCGTCTCCGGCGACCAACTGGTTCGTTGCTAATCTCTACGCTTTTTTGGGTTGGCGGGAAAACCCCTAAAAGTGAGCGTAGCAGCGTAGGGGAAGTGGGACTGGGCGCGAAGTCGGCTTGAATCTTATCCCGTTCGCACGTGCCAATTTTTTCTTTCACGAAATATAAGAAAAGGGAGGACAATTAAAAAAATAAAAATTATGACCAAGAAAAAAAAAAAAAAAGCAATTGCGTTAATCTCCTAAAAGTAAAAAGAAATGAAATATAATATAAAATATTTTATTATTATTTCAACGAGTAAGGAATGAAAGTGAATACATAAACTTATAAAGTCATGTGGCTTAATTTTATATTTTCTTTTCCTTTTTTTTTTTTGGTTTAGAATTTTCCTTTTAACTCTATTTTTTTTATTTGTTTATGGAATAATTATTATAAAAGTCAGAAATGTAAATTACATATTAGGGTTTTAAGTAATTCTTGATATATTAGAACAAATATTCCAAGGACTTTAAAAAAAATAAAAAATTCAACCAAAGTTGGTTAAAATTATTGAGCATCACAAAGATTAATTATTAAGGAAATTAAGATGATTAATTTTTATAAGCAGTTGATAGCTTTTTTATATTACTATTTTTATTATAAATAAATAGAGAAAAATTTCATTATTGTAAAACACGTCAGAATGACTTTCATATCATCAAGACCCCCTATCACACAAGCTCTATAAAAGCCATAATATTTGACTCTCAATTGAAAAAAAAAATATATATATATATACATATACATCCTCGTAATTATGGAATATGTGACAACAATATTTGGGCGATTGCAATATATAGATTAATTTTTTTTTGGATGACGCTTCATCACGAGCATTCCTATTGCTCGGCCCCACGATTCTAACATAAAATGTAAATTAAGAAATCACAAGAGTCAAAATTTGAACATTAACACACTATAAACGTAAATGTGAGGGTAAAAAGTCTTTTTTTCATGTTCATCCTGACGAGTGAGCTATGCCGGGCAATATATAGATTAATTTGGTAAAAGCACAAGTGGGAACGTCCAACGCTTGTATCATACTTTCCCGTGGTCGCCAGGATATGATTTTGGCCGAAAGCAAAGATGCTAGTGATTATATTCTTCAACACCATTCTGCCATCATGAAGGAATAAAGAGGGCATCAAAATATGATAACCATGCAATGCAAAGCCATACATGGAGCTGACGGAATAAATTCTGTTGTGATCGGCATTGGGCTGCTTATTCCATAAACTATATATTCCTACAAAGTAAAGCATTTCATTAAAGTAGACCATACATGTTAAAACATCACTATCATTGTACAAAAATCCAGCAAAAATATCATTTTCTCATACCATAAATTGGCCATTTTGCAACCCATTTATGATACTGTGAAAAGATGGGAGCAAGTTCGTCTCAAGATGAGGCTCAACAAGTTACAGAAGAGCCAAAGAAATCAGTGCCACACAGCTCATCATCTTCTGGCGTTAATTCCATGCCTAATGAAACAACAGAAGTGACCCGTAACCAAGACGAAGAGCCCAGGAAGAGAGTCTCCGAGGGATCTGCCATTGATTCTAAGGTTGGTAGGACGACAGCGCAAGTGAAACTACCCCATAATTACGAAGCCATTATCAAAGATGCAGACTCGCCCATTGACAAGTCCTCACCAGACAAGCTGTCCGATCAGCTTCAAGCAGGAGTGTTCTTAACCCAGAAGAAAAAGGCAAGCTCAATTTGCTTTCTCTTCTGCCTATGAATCTTATTTGTGTTAATATGCCCTAAGACATGAAAGTTCCTTGTTTCCATGCAGAAGTATTGGGTTGATAGGAAGTCCAATAGCAACTGTTTCATGCTGTTTTCCAGAGATCTCTCAATCACTTGGTCTGAAGATTATAAATATTGGCGTTGGTATAGTGAGAAAGAAACAAGGTAACTAGAACCCGCAATCGCTACCCACCAAAGAAAACAACAATTGTTTCTCATGTGTCCATAATAACCACTTGAGATTTCATGTGGTTTTGCAGTGATGTGTTGGTTGAGGTTGCCGAACTGTTAAATGTTTGCTGGCTAGAAATTCATGGAAATTTTGAGGCAAGAAATCTCTCACCAGGAGTTGAATATGAGGTCGTGTTTGTGATGATGTTGAAGGATCCCGCTTATGGTTGGGAAGTGGGTGTGAACCTTAGGCTAATTCTTCCTGATGGAAGCATTCAGCAGCATGAGGAAAATTTGATGGAAAAGCCAAGAGGAAGATGGATAGAAATCCCAGCAGGGGAGTTTAGGACTTCACCATCGCATGACACCATGGGAGACATTCAATTCTCTCTCTGTGAATACAAAGGTGGCAAGTGGAAGAGAGGTTTAGTTGTCAAGGGTGCTGCCATTCGCCCTAAAACCTAACTTTAGATTTTGAGAAAAATAATTGTTCTTATGTTAGTCTTGAAAACTAACATACTCATGTCCTTGGTAGCATTAGGATTATTGGAAATAAGTCGAATGACAATCGAACCAACTCCACTTTTTCTGCAATATCAGATGTTTTGTTGCATGTTTTAACTATATTACATCTATCTTGTTCTTATCTGTTGTCACTATACCATACCAAGAAGACTATTCCTATGCAAACGTCTTACCGATAACAACATTAAATCTAATACTATTTTCTTACCATATGTACTAAAATGAAGGCACGACATACCTGATCTCATCTATAATTATGAGTTTATATAGCTTTCATTGCAACATTCTTCCTCATGATTCCCCCGTTTCGCTCTAATAGCTTCATGTTTCCAAGAACCTTATGATGTTGCCATTTAGAGTTTCTAATTTTAACTATTTCTAGCATATCTCCTCCCCTTCTATTCCCCACACTCTTTCTGGTCTGTTAGGTGCACAGAAGCCCAGCTTCTGTTACCATTGCAATGGATGATGTGGATCAGGAAAGACAAGTTCTTTAATCCCTGCAAAATGGTTGAAACAAACAATTCTTTATCAGTTGGGACCTAAATGGCAGTCTAATTCATGAAACAAAGTTCATTATCACCTGGATTTAACATCTAACAAGTCTTTTTCCATATATCAGTTTGTGGACTGTCCCTGTGAGGCTAAGAACATATATCAGTTAAACCAGGAATACAAATTTTAATTGATCAACTACCACTTTCTGGGACAACATGAGGGAAGTAACTGTAATAGCTGTCATATATGATTCTATAATTCTTGCTGCATCCATCATAATTTACAAGTATGCATAACTGTATGAACAAAAGCATCTTTAACTGAAGGTGAAGGTTTAGGACCTGATACAGCTCCAGTAATACAAACTGAAGGTGTTCAAAAAAAGTTGATTTACAATTTGACAAAGTCCTTAACAAATTAGTAGCAACTGAATAGAAGAACAAAATGGATTGGATAGCATACCTGAGCCCCTATAATGAACTAGGAGACTATCATAACATATACTCTGGTAAATCTGCATATATCAGTATTCATGAAATATCAAACTTCCAGCATGGCTTCTAACTGCTGTACGAAGTAATCTAGTAGTCTAAGGAAAAGGATGCTACTGCTTGTGAGAAGAGCAATCACTGATTCACCTGGTTTTCCATGTGCAAGCTTATTTTTTATTCCCCTCTTCCAAGATGATGTTGTAAAGAACAAGACCGTTCTATTTAGACATAAACACATATCTTATGAAGAGAAATTAAAATGTTTGCAACTTTGCATGTGTATTTGGACATTACATACATGGCAGTCATTGATCAATGAACATTTCTTGTACTAGATAACTATGAGTGCATCAATAAGTCTATACATTAGCTTATCCTTTCTACCAATGTCAAACAACCAAATTTGCTTCTTTAAACTTGAAGCATGAATTTTTGTTTTTCTTGGAAGCTAAAAATTAAGAACCCCCCAAAGGAGCAGCACCATGGAAAGCTTGCAAGAGATAGATGCACTAATCCAATACCTCCTTTTCATCCATAGAGGTATCAGGGCAAACCAACCAACCCTAGAGTATCATGTCCGAAATATATATGGAAAGTTTAAACTAGATCAAATAGTGGTGGTGGTGATGAGGATGATAATAATTTGGAATGGCATTAACAAAGCATGATAAAACAGAGAAAAAAATATCATAGTAACTTAAGATTTCAAGCAACCAGAGTATCTGCATGAGAACCGAAGCTACAAAACTGAAAAGGACTGTCAAACCTAAAAACCATGATGCATGATATTCCATTATAACTAATGTCCATCCAGATCAAGAAGCTGGAACAATCCGTCTATAAACTGCTTGGAAAGTTTGCCCTCCATTCCGAGCAACCTTCTGCCCTTCCTCAGTGGCAGTACTCAAGAGTTTGACAACAGGATCAGCTTCAAGTTCTTCGTGTGAAAGAGGTTCAAACATAGGGTGCCTCTCTAAACAAGTCTTCATCCAGTCCCCAAGTTCTTCCACATCTGTAATTGTGTATATGATCCCTCCAACTCCAAGCACGTAAGCATATTCGTCTAGCAAGTGTGGGCTGATAACCCTACGGCGATGATTCTTCTCTTTAAAATGAGGATCGGGGAACAGAAAAAACATTTTTGAAAGCTGTCCTTTCTCAAAGTAATTGGGAATGTATTTCATGGAATTAGTTCGCACCACTGATATATTACGGTACTGACCAGGATTTACCCCTCTCAAAGCCAAAATCCGTTCCTTGACATACTCCATCACCTTATCTCTCAGCTCCATCCCAATCATTAGCGTATCAGGAAACAACGTTGCAAGATTAATTAGAAGTCCTCCAAAACCGCAACCAATGTCTGCAAACTGGATCTTCCTAGAATGCCCAACTTGATCAGATGAAAATAGTTCAGGGAAATGTTGGGAATACTCAACATGGCAAGGGGAGATAGGCACTGGAAAGTGAGAGTCACTTAGCGGATTGCTGTGAGCCCGTGCTCGATAGAAACGTTTCCGCGGCAAACGAGTTGTTTTGCTTATAACAGGGTTTGCCTCATTCTCTAGCATCTTTCTTCTCAAAACTGCATGGCAGTAGCAACTCATAAATTAAAAGACATAAACATTGAGCTTTACACACCAGATATCTGAAAAGGAAACAGATAAAGATAACTGATATAATCAACTCCTCTACAATATTTGACGTTCCACCTAATTCTAGAAATCTGTTGAACTTTTATCTGTAATTTGCTGCAGGCACTATGTACCGTTATCAGTTTTCACACTTCATTTTGCCCGAAGTGAGAACGAATTGTATTGACATACAAAAATCACATCAGCACTACTACATAAAGGTAATATAGTAGGCAACGAAAATACATGTCCATATCCTTTTACTCGGTTCAATCACACATGACAATTCTTGCACGCCCAATTTGAAGTGTCGCCAAACTCCTCGACAGGGGCGGATCCAGAAATTTACGGTGGTGGGGGGGCGCTAGCAGGGGGATTGGGGTGTGGGTCCCACCTCCACTTCCATGGGGCCCGCGCCCGCCCCTCACAAATTGCCGCAGCGAGCGACCGAGGGCGAACAAATCAAGCATAAACAGCTAAAAAAAAATATGGCCGAAAAGCATAAAAACCGCAAGCATAACTAGCAATATCTAGATTTAGCTGCCAATCGAGAGAATCACAGAAGAGAAAACATACCAGTTGTACAGATCCGGGCTCGGATGAAGCAGATATGGGTGTTAGCCGCACTGCCGCAGCGAGCAACAGCGAGGGCAAGCGAGAGCGAAAGAGAGGCAAGCCAGCGACGGAGCGAGGCGCCGAGAGCGAGCGAGCGACCGGCGACGGACGGAGCGAGGGAGAGAGAAGGGTTCGCAGAAGAGCAGGGGGAGAACGAAGGGTTTGGCGGTTTGCAGAGGCCAGAGGGGGTGGGCTCCAAAAACATTGGGCGGGGCTTAGATAGATAGATCCAGTTGGGCTGAGTTATTATTAAAAATTTATTTATTTTTTTATCCTATAAATTTAAATTTAATTGTGGGGATCTGAAATTCCGTCATTCAAATTTCAGTTCCCAAATTCCTTTCCCTTTACTCAGCAGCCAAACAGCTAATCATAGGTTAACAGAAAAATATGAGAATCCGCGGTACATGAAAATAACCCACCCACCATTTGGAAGCGGTTCATCAACCAGAATAAGAACCGCGCCAACTACCTAAAGCAAAAATCCATTAAACAGATCGGGAAACCACTATAAAAATCATCAAAATCAACCTAATTAAACTAAAACAAAACCAACCACAACTACAATTGAAATGCATTTAAGAAAACTTTGAACCAATATTGGTTTAGAATCAGAAAGTTCAATAACGTATATAGGATTCCACCAACCCACGAACATGAAAATTCTCGTTGACGATGGTTTTTGGAACGATCACTACGTGCTATCTCTGTGAATGAACTTCGGGAATAGTATCTCGAACTTGGCAATGTCGAACCTCGAGTATAGAACCTGTAAGACAATGGAGTGACGGGACTAGGGTCCCTCGGGGTGGACTCCGAGACTCAAATCAGTAAAATAAATGTAAGTAGTAATAAACGTGAGAGTTGTAGAGTTTGATCATACCTGGTGAACACTCTTATCTTGTATAGGTGGACATTTTATGGGGTACCCGAGATAAAACTCGATATGAGCAGACACGACTCCCAAGGATCTCAGGTCAAGTTGGAACAGGTCTTGCGGCCCAATCCGGATTTCTCGGACTCTATTTCGAATTGTGGATTTGCCTACGTGTCGGTCTCTCGGGCAATCCACATGGCGAGCGAGGCCACTAGCACGTAGGGGTATTATCGTAATTTTAGGTAGTGTCACATCACTCGTGTTAAAAAATAGCACACATAAAACGTATGTTTAAATGTGCACTGAACTTATCGCAAACTCTATGGTTGATAGGATTAGAACAGAAGCGACGAGCTATGAATCAATACTAAAATCAGAGTATTTAGTCTGCCCTTTAAATTAGCAAAACATTGCAAAACCTAATGTGTGAAGTTTGAATTGAGGATCGAAATATGTAAGTTCGTGTTTTAGGGTTTCTACCAGGCGTCCAACTCAAGATATGAGAGAAGAAAGAAAGTGTTGGCACCATATTGTTACTTTGGTTTTTGTTGCGGGGTTTAATTTATTGAAATTTTTAAATGAAATAAGTTGTTGCCCCTACATTACATTATTAATGTAATAAAGTTAATTATTTAAATTGTGTTCTATTTTAATTATAACTCTCATTTTTTCTTAAAACTTTTGAGACTATTAATTAAAAAAAATCAAATTATTAGCACATTAATATTTTTATTTTAAATACAAAAAATATATATATGGACACGTGTTATTTCAAGAAATAAATTAATGATTAATTCAATATCATTTTGACAACTATAATTTATTAAATAAATTCTTAAAAAATTAATTTATGCTAATTACGAACCAATTATTCTCACATTATTTTATAAACAAAAATTATTTTATGTCGTAAAAGTGTAGATGATATTCAGTATATATTCGTTAAATAAATGATTATTTTTTCATAATTATTATGAGACTCTTTATTAAAATTTTTATCATCTAAAATGCAAAATCACATTTATAATTTTATATAGAATATTATTAAGAGTTATGACTAATGTATTCTCCTTTGATAAGACTAAAGCAGCTATGTTTCATCTGCCTAACATCTCTTTTATACATTTTGTTATGGTTATTAAAATTAAATTAAATTGAGTAAAAATTTAATTAAATGTTTTTTTTTCAATTAAGAATGAAAGGTTAGGATTAAAATATATATTTTTAATTAAAAATTAATATTTAATTAACACGATGATCTGTCGTGTTATTATCAACATCAGAAAGTTAATTTTTTGTTACCAAAATTATAGGAAACAGATGATTGTCTCTTGATCTTCCTGTAACCGTTTCAAAACTCAAAATTCCAATCCATTGTCGTTTGATAGTCTGGACGACGAGCATTTCTTTGTTTCGTTCTTCCATTACTTTTGCTCAATCCAATATACGGATGCCGCCGAGAACGCAGACCCAGAATCCGGCGCCGGCGCCAAACCCTCCGGAGGATTTCGCTTTGAAGGAGACATCCCCGAATCTCGGGGGCGACAGAGTTACCACGACGTTTCATCTCGTCGAGCAAATGGACTACCTGTATGTCAGGGTAGTCAAGGCCAAGGAGTTGCATCCGAAGAACGTTAATAATGGCGGCTGTGAACCGTACGTTGAAGTGAAGCTTGGAAACTACAAGGGTGTTACACAGAATTCTCAGAACAAGTCCAACCCAGAATGGAACCGGGTCTTTGCGTTCCTGAAAGATCGAATTCAGGCCTCATTTGTTGAGGTTAACGTGAAAGATAAGGATTCCGGTGGCGACGATTACATCGGCAAACTGGTCTTCGAACTCTCCGACGTTCCGAAGAGAGTTCCGCCGGACAGTCCGTTGGCACCGCAATGGTATAATCTGGAAAATCGGAACGGGCTTCGGGTCAGACCCGAGTTGATGCTCGCCGTCTGGATGGGGACTCAGGCCGACGAGGCGTTCCCCGAGGCTTGGCATTTGGACGCCGCCGGGGCTATCGGCGAAGGCGTAGCGAATATCCGATCCAAGATATATCTCTCCCCGAAGCTGTGGTATCTCAGAGTGAACGTGATCGAGGCCCACGAATTGCAGCCGAGTGACCGGACTAGGCCGCCGGAAGTTTTCGTGAAGATTGCGCTGGGGAACGTGCTAATGAGGACCAGGATTTCTCCGACCAAGACTGTGAATCCGATGTGGAACGAAGACTTGATGTTCGTAGTTGCAGAACCGTTCGAGGAACAGTTGGTTTTAAGCGTGGAAGATAAAGTGGCGCCGAATAAAGATGCAATTTTGGGTAAGTGTGGAATTCCTTTGCTGAACGTTGAAAAGAGGACAGAATGCAGTTGTGTGAGTAGCCGGTGGTACAATCTCGAGAAGCCATCTGCAGGCGGCGGCGGCGGTCAGAAGATTGCCGGCAGGATTCATATGAGGGTAAGCATGGACGGCGGGTACCATGTTCTTGATGAGTTGACTCAGTACAGCAGCGACCTCAGGGCGACTGAAAAGCAGCTCTGCAAGCCCGGCATGGGGGTGTTGGAATTGGGGATTTTGAGCGCTCAAGGCTTGTCGGCAATGAAGACGAGGGACGGCCGGGGGACAACCGATGCGTATTGCGTGGCCAAGTACGGGCAGAAATGGATCCGGACCAGGACAATCATAGACAGCCTGAACCCGAAATGGAATGAACAGTATACTTGGGAGGTGTTTGATCCTTGCACTGTGATCACAATTGTGGCATTTGACAACTGCCACCTGCACGGAATTAAGGATAAGGGAGTCCATGATGCCCGAATGGGGAAAGTTAGGATTCGGCTATCGACACTCGAAACGGATAGAGTCTATACCCATTCATACCCGCTTATAGTCCTACATCAGTCCGGGGTGAAAAAAATGGGAGAAATTCAATTGGCAGTAAGATTCACTTGCTCCTCATTGTTCAACATGATCCAGACCTATTCACTGCCCCTTTTGCCCAAAATGCATTATCTTCACCCACTGTCTATCTTTCAGCAAGACAGTTTAAGGCACCAAGCGACTCAAGTGATCTCGACGAGGCTGAGCCGGGCGGAGCCGCCTCTAAGAAGAGAGGTGGTGGAATATATGCTCGATGTGGGATCCCAAATGTGGAGCATGCGCAAAAGCAAAGCCCACGTTTGCCGTATTGCCGACGTTCTATCCGGCCTCGCCAAAGTGTCCCAATGGTTCGACGATATACGCACCTGGAAAAGTCCTTTCACGACGACAAGTGTACATTTATTGTGCCTGCTACTGATCATCCACCCAAAGGTAACCGCTAATCATTTATCTAAAATAAAAATAAAAAATTTAAAGTTTACAGATAGAAGAGGATTAACTTTACGTACGTGGACAGCTAATTCTCAGCACGGTCTTGCTTTCAATTTTGTTGGTGGGTCTTTGGAACTACCGGAGCCGGCCAAGGCATCCGCCGCACATGGACGCCAGGCTCTCGAAAGCCGACACGGCGACGGCGGATGAACTGGGGGAAGAGTTCGACACGTTTCCGTCGTCCTGCAAGGGGGACGCTCTGAGGGCGAGGTATGATCGGCTGCGTTGCATTGCGGCGAGAATGCAGGCGGTGGTGGGAGATTTGGCGACGCAAGGGGAGAGGTTCCATTCGCTGTTGACGTGGAGGGATCCGAGAGCCACGGCTCTGTTTCTGATCGTCTGTTTGGTTTGTGGCGTACTGTTGTTGTTCGCTCGGATGGAAGTGGTGGCCCTTTTTGCTGCTTTCTATGTTCTGAGACATCCGAGGTTCCGGGTGAAGTTGCCGTCGTCGCCGTTCAACTTCTTCAGGAGGTTGCCGACGAAAGCAGACAGCTTGTTGTGAGGTGAAGCTCTTCTGAGCGTGATTGGTTTCTTGATGTGATGATGCTTTGCTTGCTTACTTGACTGTTGGGACTTGGCGGGTTTTGGTTTGATTAGTGGAACTTTCTATTTTAAAAAAATAATTGCCTTCTAAGTCTATGCCTTATTCTAAATTCTTTTATTTTTGTGAAATTGGACCTAAATCTAAATACTTTCTATATATATAACGTATTTAGAATTTTCATTTACAAATGACAAATAATATGATGAAATAACAATTTATTTAAGAATAGGCTCAATGGATAAATTGTAAATTTTATACATAATTTTAATTAATATATATTTATTTTATTTCATAAAAATATTTTTTAATTCGAAAAGGATCTTTTATTTTTTTAATTTAATATTCAATTTAATTAACATTCTGATTTGATTCTCTAGACATTAACATTTAATAAATATACTTACCGAAAAATAAGATATATTTTTAACGCTTTAACCCATAATAATTAGCATTAACCATTATATTATATCACTAATCCCATAGCTTTATAATCCGAAAGTATTTTCTAAAATTAACTTGTGGACATTATTTGTCCTCACCGTGCCACACGTCACTACCTTTCGACAGGTCAACGTACAACTGCTTGATGCAGTAAAACGGGCAGAAATATTTTCTGGCGAAAGCAAAAAGTTTTTCCTTCTCATTTTGTTCCTTCAACCGGGCAATGACGACAATCACATGGAATCACCCTCCTCCTATTTAATTGAGCTGATCGGCGGAAGAGACTGTCCGGCGACTGTGGCTGCAACGATGCGCCACCGAAGAAGCGGCCATCAACGCCGATTATAGGATGAACCAGCGACCCAGACCCACCAGATCGCCGCCAGATTCTCATGCCCAAAACCCCCTTAACCTAGCCCTAGCATCCCCCAAAATGGGCCGCAAATCGCTCCTCAAACCCACGCTCGCCACCGCCTTCGTCCTCATCGCCTGCTACGCCCTCTTCAACACCTTCGTTTACCCTAGCCCTTCCAAGCTCGACGCCGACACTGCCTTTGTTTCCCGGGAAAACAACGCCATCGGTTTTCCCGCGAATTCTGGCCCCGTCATGGTCTACATGTACGATCTCCCGAGAAAGTTCACGTACGGGGTGATAGAGAGCTACGCGATGGCCCGAGGGGGCCTGAAAGCTCCGGTGGACGACGTTTCCGAGTTGAAGTACCCGGGCAACCAGCACTCGGCCGAGTGGCATTTGTTCGCCGATTTGAACCGCAACGACCTCTCCGGTTCGCCAATCACTAGGGTTTTCGATCCCGCCCAGGCCGACCTCTTCTACGTGCCTTTCTTCTCGTCGCTAAGCTTGGTAGTGAATCCGATCCGGCCCGCTGCTTCCGTGGCCGGCGATGGTCCAACCTACAGCGATGAGGAGATGCAGGAGGCTCTGATCGAGTGGTTAGAGGGGCAGCCCTACTGGAAGAGGAACAATGGCTGGGACCACGTGTTCATATGTCAGGACCCGAATGCGTTGTACAAGGTGGTCGATCGGGTCAAGAATAGCGTGCTTCTTGTTTCGGATTTCGGGAGGCTGGCCCGAGCTCGGGCCTCGTTGGTCAAGGATGTGATCTTGCCTTACTCTCATAGGATCAGGACCTTCGATGGGGATGTTGGTATTGAGTCCCGGAAGTCTTTGTTGTTCTTCATGGGGAACCGGTATCGGAAAGAGGTAATTATCTATGCTTCTTTGTTATTCGTTATATCTGGTATACTTGGAACGAAAGAAACAGAAAATCCATTTTGCGGACAACTAGTTATCTGTTTGGTTTAAAATGAACTTGTCCCCATAAAGAGGGCGGCCAATTTTACACTTCCTAATTTTAATTACAAAATATTATTTGCTATAGATAGAGGGCTGTTGTGAGTGTTCCTAGAGCCTATTTGGTTCCTGCAATTAAGGTGTAATCCTCTTCATTGGAAATTGACTCGGTGATAGACTGATAGTTCTTTTCTAGCATTTATATTCGTACTATTTGATGGGGCTGGAGAATGACAAATGGGTGTGACTTTCGTTAACTACAAGGATATTGTCCATTCACTCTCAATATGAGCCACTGTATTACGAAGGCCAGCAGTGCTTCCAGGGAGGAATAAAAAGGAAAAGGTTTTGCTTTAACATTTGTATGTTAAACAAATGAAGAGGAATAAGGAAACAATTTTAAGTTAAAGAATCCTTAACACGCTCCCACAGATGTGCTAAAATGGGGTCAAACTGAGCTATTGTTTATGTGTAGTGCCTGCCGTAACACTCTCTATGGAGGAAGAATGATTTACACCTTGATTAACACATTGTATTTGGTTATTGCAAACTGTATCTCTACTAGGACTTTGTGTGTGTGTGTGTGTATAAATATTTACCAAGGACGTTATCAGTTAAGCCTGGACTGTTAGACAAATAAAAGGCATTAAGATAAATATACAATTCCTATTGATAAATCATCCACATAATAAGTCCTGAAATGATTTTATATAAGTATAATCCCAAATCCCTAGAAAAAGTAACAAATGAGATGTTATTGACAAAGCAAACAAGATATGATGATATAAGACATCAAAGCAATTTGACCTGATAAAGCTTACAAATGGTTCCAATTTTTAATAAGTCCTGAAATGATTTTATATAAGTATAATCCCAAAATCCCTAGAAAAAGTAACAAATGAGATGTTACTGACAAAGCAAACAAGATATGATGATATAAGACATCAAAGCAATTTGACATGATAAAGCTTACAAATGGTTCCAATTTTTAATGGATGATGATTTTTTATCAAATAAACTACTGGATAAAAGTTCCTGACCTTCAAAGTATGTCAATCAACTTTATGCTTACCAAGTGAACTAGTGATTTGGGATTCCTAGCTCCCAAATAGCTTTATCTTGCTTCAAATTTGATTTATAAATTTCTATTGTATCTAACTAAAATGAAACTATTGATTGATATATTGTCCATCACAGTTATGCACAACAACAAATATACAATATGACGATTTAAGCTGCATCTTTGAATTTCAATGCATGTAGTTTCTAAATTCTAATTTGGGCTACCTCCATGTTTATGGTTATTGTGCTTGTTACACTGTTATCTTATATTAAAATTTCTTATACTAGCCTAAATAAAGTGTCATTATATTTGTCGTAACAATTATATTTGCATATGTAGCTTATCTAGTACAAAAAATTAATTTAGCAATGGGACTATATGAAAAAGATGAAAATTTATTCATGAAATTTAAAAAGTGTTATTAAAACAAAAACTTAGGTAAAAATAGGAGGAGATGGATTAGAATTGTTGGATGATGATAGCCATGGTAGGAAATAAACTTTTTCTTTGGTAGATGGTGTTTTTGGGAAATATTTATTGAATTAAATATTCAAACTATATAAATGATTAGTAGCTAGAGATGGGGTTCTCCCCCTTTTGATGTTGTTTCTTTGTCTTTATTTATCAAAGTAAATAAAAAAATGAATAAACTTCATTGCCACTAGCATCCTCTAAGCTAGGACTTCAAAATGAGTAAGAATCGTGAAAATATAGTTTAATTGAGATAAGAGTTTTTCATTTATAAGAAATTAATTGGAAAATATATTACCAATATATACTATGCTTAGGTGTGCCATTTTTTAAAATCTAGGAGCATAGAAATGCCACTTAAGCACCACAGAGGAGAGAATATTCAGGGGGGATACTACTACACATATATTCTGTTCCTTTTCATCTAATTAGACGTGTGCCTTATTTTTGGAGACAAAAACTGATCTCTGTGTGTATTTGCTCTCACTTTCTGTGCTTGTGAGGTGGCTGTATGTGATTGTAAACATGACTGGACATATACTTCAATTGTAGGGTGGGAAAATTCGTGACTTGCTTTTTCAACTACTTGAGAATGAAGAAGATGTCATTATAAAACATGGTACACAATCCAGAGAGAGTAGGCGTGCAGCTTCGCAGGGAATGCATACATCAAAGTTCTGTTTGCATCCTGCTGGTGATACTCCATCGGCCTGCCGACTCTTTGATGCTATAGTGAGCTTGTGTGTTCCAGTAATAATTAGTGATTATATTGAGTTACCGTTTGAAGACATCATAGATTATAGAAAAATTGCAGTCTTTGTAGATTCAGAATCTGCTGTAAAGCCAGGCTACTTAATTAAATTGCTCAGGCGAGTAAGCACAAGGACAATTCTGAAATTCCAACAGGAAATGAAAGAGGTAACCTTAATGTGCTGTCGCTGTTTGTTTGTCTATATATCTATTGAATTTGTTTGTCTCTATCAAATCTTTAAATGCACATGCACATAGAAGCAATATCATGTGACTAAGTGCACATAATTTATTTATTTATTTTTAATAAGAAATATAATTGCACAGAGATCTCATCGCATTGAATGTAAAAAGATGCCTGGCAGATTTCAGCCTGCTAAGCACCAACGCCCAGGCATACTATAATTTATATCTGTTGATTCAGGTTTCTTTTGCATCAATGTTAAATAATTTTGTTTCCGTTTTATGCCCCTTTCAACTAATTTTCATGCATTATATTTATACGTATGTCTTTATATTGTAGTTAATTGCCATTGCTGGTCTGTCTGACTTTGTAAGTCAAGGTCTTTTGTGGCCTATATGACATTTTTATAATTTTTCAAATTCTACTAAATGTGAAAGAATAAGTCACTTTGTTTTATTAATAGACAAATTCAAATTTTAGGGTTCAAAATTCTTAAATTGCAATTATAAGAGGAGGAATTAATAAATATAAATTCAGTGTTGTTTTTGTTTATCTTTTGCTTCCAGTCCCCCCCACCCCAAAACCCCCAACCTGGACTACAGTTTTTCCTGTGTATTTAAGGGATCAATATAAGTCTCAAGCGTTCAACTTCCTAGTTCTGTAAAAATAAAGCTATAAAAAAGTACATAATGCACGGTTGAGTATCCGACACTTATAATTGCTAGTATGAATGTAACACGTCCAGAAAGTGTCTATTCTTGCATCACATTGAGATCTAAGGATCATAGCATTTAATTTTCAATTATGTAAGAACTTGGCATCTGAAATAAAAAGGTTAGCCGGCTTGATTTTCTGGTCATGGGTTATCAAGGCCTATAGGGTGAAACACCAAATTGGGTATTCAGGGAGGAGCCAACAAATCTGAAGGTTTTCATGAGTTTAGAGGGTATAGAGGGGTGTTGTTGGCTGTACTTGTACTTTCAGGGTGGTTGGAGCTCAACCATAATGTTGTCTTAGAAACTAATGGCCTTGTTGGTGTCCCCTGCTTAAGATCCAATATGTACATGCTCTGGTTACTCTTAACGGTAAACTTGCCAGTTCAGTTATTTTCCATAAATAAAGAAAAAGGAAAGTGAGAGTCCTGCTGACAATTTATAGGCTGAATGTGTCTAGATGAAAGCTTTGCATCTTGCAAATTGTTCCCCCCGCCCAAAAACCTTAAACACACACACTCAATATTGTAACTGTGATATTAAAAATGAATACTGCAATTAAAACTGTATGCGGTTAACATAAAAACCCAACCACATCTTATGAGGTGTAGTTATGGGATATATTTGAAAAGGGCGACATCAATTTGTTTACTTTTTTATCTTGTTGTCTATATCTGTTGAGTCATTGCAGAGAAAAGTCATCTTGTTGTGTAACCATAGAAGATTTCTGAAAGTCAATTTGATTAAATTTAAAAAATATGGTTCAGGTGAAGCGATACTTTGAGTACGAGGATCCAAATGGAACAGTGAAAGAAATCTGGCGTCAAGTCTCTCTAAAACTCCCACTCATCAAACTGATGATCAATCGCGACAAACGTCTTGTGAAGAGGGACTTGCCTGATCCAGATTGCTCCTGTCTCTGTTCGAACCAGTCAGGAATCCGCACCACACTGTGATGCTTCTTGTGAATACTTTAATGACAGATGAAGTTTGAAGGTCTGTTTCTATTCTCAGAGAAAATATGAGATACTGACTTTAGAGCCACCAGAAAGTAGACATCTGATTGTATCATGGCACAGAAGTATTTGATTGGGCTCATCTGCTATTTATTGTTGAAGAACTGAAGGTATTGCCCCTGCCCTCGAAACTACACAGCATCATTTATTCTCTCGAGTTTTTTGGTAGAATAAATTTTTTTTTTGGGTATTCATTTTCACTGTTGTTGTCTACTACATACTATCTTCTGCATTTTTTAATGCTGAGGGTGATAATGGGGAACAAAACATTCATACCTTTCTACTTGTTGTAACTAATAGAGCGGCATACATGGCTGCATTAAAAGAGATCAGGCAGGTTCTGTATGCCGATGCCTCTCTTTCCCCCATGTTTACTACTACAAAGGGCATGTGAGGTCTAATAAAATAGGTGGTGGGGTTATCCAATTTTACTCATGCTTTGGAGAGGATGATGTGTATGCTCTAGTTTGTACCAATTCTTTATTGACTTTTGCAACTGTTAACAGCATTAGTATCACATTGAAGTGCGGTGCACCAAATAATTTTACTGTTGCATGCTGCTTCTCCTTCTACATGCTATTGCATTTGCTGGCAGTTTTTTTTTTTTTTGGGGGGGGGGGGGGCGGTTGCTTCTTTTTTTAGTTAAACGGAGATTATGTTTATTTTTTTTTTTTCATTTTAGTCCAATAACATTATTAATAATGGGGACAGTGTTTTGACGATTCAAGTACAAAGATTAATTTGACAAAAAAACAAAGTATAAGGAGTATCCAGACTAAATGCTTAAAGTAGAAGTGTACTGTAGAAGGCTAGGCCCTAGCGGGGGTGTTGTTTTATGCGACTGTACTGTCGAGGATGTGATCTTTTATTGGGGTATGGTATGGGAGCCTGCCTGCCTCATTATTGTTGGATCGATGGAGTCGTCGCGGAGAAACATGACATGGTTTGCTGCAAATTCTTGACATTATCAAGGATAAATTAGATTTTTTTTTTAGTTTTTATACCATAGTTTTAATTCTGACATATTTATTTAATCATTTGATAAAAATAAATCTTGGTTTGTTCTTGTGCTCGAGCCCGTCCATTTTTGGCTCTTTTTCCTAGTCTGATTTTCAAAACATTGGTCAAAAAGCCGTCGTCGTTGAGCTAGCTACCTGCAAACATATATATTTGCAAACGTGAGATGCATATAGTAGTCAAGCAAGGTCCAAGTCCAACAAAACAAACGACAACAGGGAGGGTGTGGCTCCCCTGCCCCTGGTATAAGTGTCTGCATCACAACTTCAATCTGTACTCTTTCTCCAAAATATATATAATTCAATTGTGAAGGTTCTCATATTATGTATGTATGCTGCACGTGCCCAAGGTTGAGGCAATTTTTTGGTTTAACTGTTGAAAGTTGTAAGCTCCCATCAGTCTTATACATATGGTGTTACCTACAATCTCAGGTACAACAATCTACAATAATTAATCTACCAAGAGAAATTGCAAAAGATTTCCCACAACTCCATCTCTCATTGCTTGGAAGCATTGCAAAATACGGCCATGCCAGAGTCTTTTACTAGTCTCTGCACAGTGATAATGTAAATAGAACAGTACTAGAACAGAATGGGAACAAGAAACCATCAGGAGTTACAAAGCAACCGAATCCAATCTAACCAGGCGGCCAATTCATCTGCCTCCCTCCAAGTACATGCAGGTGAACATGGTAAACTGATTGACCTGGTGAGTGAAAGAGAGAGAGAGAGAGAGAGATATCATGGTTTTGCATTGAAGCAATTAAACTTGATTGTGTCTGACCGAGTGCGAGACAATTGTGAACCTTATAATTGTTGGGTTGCAAGTGACAACCTATTACAAAGTCTTCTCTGGTCCTTAGCAACAGATGGGGGAACATATAGAGGGAATCTAAATAAACTCGTGGTTTGGCATATTGGCTGCGGATATCAACTTTTCTACACAGGCAGCAAGACCTCCAATTGTCTCTTGCTGTCACAAAGCGTTACTGGCCAGGGGTACTTGTGTCTTTTTACAGATTGCCACATATTCTATCTTCTACCTCACCATAAAGCAATCCCATTTTTTTTTTTTGTGCACAATCTATTCCTATACTTTTTTACAGAATATTTGAAATATATTGAACAGACCAATATAAACCGATAAACAATCCAATACTAACATGGATAATTCCACATATATTTTTTTTGCACAATCCATTCCTATACTTAGTAGGTATTATTTGGTATCAACCAGTATTCTATGCTTTCTAGAAAAAAAAACAAATACTCAGTATTCTAAACTATGGTATTAACATGTATGGTACATATAGATTATAACTTTAAGAAAATGGATCGTTTTCAATGGCCAAATAAATAAAAATTTACTCTAAAGGTGGGTAAAATCCATTTTTAATTTATTCAGACATTTTGAAGATCATTTCAATCAGATGATGGTAAAATAGTCATTTTGACTGGTCAATAATGGTTAACGAACACATCATTAAAGTGGCACTGACAGGAGTAGGCCTCTCTGCTTACACATGAACATTGACGGAGGTCTTTGCCTATTTTCTAAACTCTTGATAATTGGATGTTTAATTGAAAAAATCTCAAGGGTCCACATAAAATTAATCCTAGAACACAGAATGCAAAGAAAAAAGGAAAGACGTGGGATTACAACTTACATGCAGTTGGACCACTGTTGATAACAACACGGAATCCATCAAGAATACCTTCTTTCTCTGCCACTATTTTTGCAGCATAGAGAAGATCGCCCAAAATGTCATGATGTCTTGCTTCAGCCTGATAAAGGGAAAGGATGCAACCTCAATTGAAATGCCAAACAAGTTAAATATCCACTAATCACGAAAAGATAGAAAAAGGGAATTTCTGCTATTGCTTTCTTCTGATGGCTTATTAGTAACCATGAATCTGTTCTATTTTGACAATGTGGTCTAGAAATTGGAAAGAATAAGCAATCTTCAACAAAGCTTCTAAAAAGGTCGCCCGGTCACCATAGCTGGTCAGGGAAGGGTCCCTTGGGTGAGAGAGGTTGCTTCAATGTTTTAACTAATGATGCCTAGGTCAACATGGAATGATCTCATCACTGTCCCAGAGACAGTCCTCTGTAGAGTAGGCCTCTAAGGTGAATCATTATCCTTATATCAATAGAACACCAGCAGCAGTCTTTCGTTGATCGTATCTTAAATTCGAGGCTTTAAAAGACAATTTGTTTCTTTACTGATAAAGTGAGTTGCTCTTAGTGACACTGAACTTCTGTTTACCACATCGTGTAAAAGTTCTCTAGATTAAAGATATTTTTGACCACCTGGTATCTATTAATTTCTGTCATATTGCCAATAGTTCACCCTACAGTTAATCTGCGAATTGCACTTTTTTTTATTACTCTGGGAGCAGTCTATTGACAGATACTGGGAAAAAAGGTGCAAATTGCACTTATTCATCCTTTTCCCTAGCAGAGGTTACAAAAAATTTACAAATGTCTCAAGCTTCAAAACACAACAATGATCAAAAGCGATGGAATAGGACACAAGATTGTAATACTTGTAAAAATAATTGTCACGGAGGGAGAGAAAGAGATAACTATTTATAACTGTTTGGAAATGTTATTTATGAGGTCTTTGCATTTGACTGTACCAGTGATAAAAGCCCTGCAATGTGCAGACAGAGGTTATCCTACATTTACAATTAAATTTTTTGATTGTTCGTGTAAAATTCAGACCAAACGAATATAGTTTCTGAGGGCAGCAGAAAAAAAGTCGAGGAACAAAAAAATAAGACATAGTTTAATAGTTGCAACATGAAGGTCCAACTTTTCACCGAGAACAAACCAACAGAACAATTATGCCAATAAATGAAATCACCCTCTGCACATGCCAAAACATGCACAAGGCATACAGAAGTAAGCATAGAACTGATATGGTTATGAGTTCAACTGAAAAGGTGGAAGGACAAAATAGAAAGGATAATTACCTTGCCTAGCTGTGTCAATCCATCTCTAAACTTAGGAATGACTAAAACATGAACAGGAGCTTGTGGATTAATATCTCGAAATGCTAAGACTTTCTCATCCTCGTACACTATAGTGGAGGGGATCTCTTTAGCAATGATCTTGTCAAATCTGAGATAGAAAAGGACAATGGCTTAATGAATCGTCCTCTTGTAGGTCACTCTAAATTTTGTTGGTTTTTTACTCCAAAATTTCATTAAGTTGTTTTAAAGGTTTGAAAAAGACATGCTGATTTTCAAGTTCATTCCAATATTATGTTACTTTTAAATTCATCAAGATTCAAAAATCTGCATTGCCAAATGCATTATTTCCAATTTAAATATATCAAACTTGGTTGTGGCAGGTAATGAAAACAAAATGCCATATCAACTATATTTTCCTAGAAGCATAATACATGGTTGGAGCTCCAGTGTCAACAGCTGCTCTTGCAGAGGCCTCTTCATCATTTGTAGCACTAACATGAGAGATGGCTCTGTCAGAAAACAAAAGCAGCAGAAGTTATATGAGTGGTTGCACAATTCATTGTTCCGACCATGATTAACAGTGAATAAAGGATAGAAATGATAAGGGTAAAACAGGTTAAGAGTGGTTCTACCATTCTTTGTACATTGACTATGTAGTAAGATGTCATCGGTGACAAAATATATAGGGACTTAATTTCCCCTTGATTAAATATGAACTCGGAAATCAAACAATAAAGTCCATGACAAAGATGCTGGCACTTGAATTGTGGGGTATCTTTTCTCACAGAAAGTTCGGTAGAAATACAACCTTTGTGGGGGTAGAGACAGATAGGACAGTATGGCAAAAAAATAAGTTTATACCCCAAAACTATAGAAACTATATAGTTAGCTAAATATTAAAAAAGAAAAATTAAAATTAAAATCTCTAAGGTTACATTTGAATGTAGGATTTGTAAACACAAAAGAAAGGAAACATAAAAGATAGGAAAGAAAGTGCAGGGCATTGTATATCAATAAAATCTCATTGGCTTTAATTTCCTGTCATTCTCCCTTCCCTGACAATTCAGTCAAATGCATAGTGTTAGTGGCAGTATAATTACGTGCGAAGGCATTCCTAATTGGCGGTTTATGATGACTGTCCATTGGTAACGGGAACAGATGATACTAGAGGAATCATTTTCCATTTAACAAAAGAAAACATAAATTCTGCTAATTCAACACACAAGAATAACAACATTGTTGGAAGTTGTTAGGGAAATTTATAAAAAAAATATACACACACACATATATATATATATATGTACCTGCGAAATTGAAGAGGAAGGTGGAAAAGGCGCTGAGTTTGGGGAACGAAGGAGACTGGCGACGCTCCTCCTCTTCCTCCTCTCAGTGATTTAATTCTCGCCATCGCTCTTACACTTCCACAGTTCCTGTCCCAATCCACCAAAAACAAGTTGCAGAAGTCAACTGAACAGAAATATCAGTGGAGATGGAGGGGTGGGCGGGAAGAGAGAGTAGAACCTTAGCAATGATAGGGCGGCGGCGGCGGAGGAGGAGGAGTTTATACAGGCCATTTTTCCGGCGAGTCAGTTAGGGCTCCGGCCGATCGCTGCTGCTGCGCCTGTAAGGCAGAGACGATCGGATAGACGAATTGCATTTTGGGAGGAGTGAGGGGGGAGGCCGTGAGGGGGCCTCTTGTGATCCAGTGTGCGCGATGTGAGGTGGCTTGTTGTACAACCATTACCTGGACCGTCGGATATCATCTATCATCCAATAACAAAAAAAAATATGGACCGTGCTACCTTGTCCAAGGGACTTACCGAATGGGGTCAAAAAGATCAAAATGCTCTCGTTAAAAATTCAAATTTGTAAGGGATATCACTATTTTTGCCTCTCTCATCTCCCATGGTCACGATGCGACTGTCGCTACCTTTATCACGCTGCCTCTCCATCTTCACCTCACTGCCATCACCTCGTTGTCATCGGAGGATGCAATGATTGTTGGCAAGGCAAGACAGGGAGGCGACGATGCGATGGCAGAGAGGCAGCGTGGCAAAGGCAACGGCAATCGCATCATAGACATAAAAAGAGAAAGAGGAGAAAGACAAAAGTAATGGCATCATTTGCAAATTTGAATTTTTGGTAAAGGCATTTTAATCTTTTTGATCCCATTCGATAAACCCCTCAAGCAAAGGAGATTAAATCAAAAAATATTATGACAACCCTGAAATGATAGCGATATTCACTCCAATCAAATTCTTAACAAATTAATATTAATTATTAATATTTTGTGGAGGAGGTTCCCTCTACATAGAAATGATAAATGAGCCAGGCAACCCATGAGCCTATCCACTTGACCTGATACTATAGCAAACGGGCTAGACCGAGTCAGTACTTTGTGGCCTGAGGCCCAGCCTGACCCACCAAAAATGGGGGTGGCCCACCAAAATGGCCCTCCCATCCCACCTTGACAGCCATGTCGAGCCCCCATTTCTCATTACCTAGCTTGACCTGATCTGGCCTGCCTTTTTCATGGGCTAAATTCGACTCGACCCACAAAATATGTGAGCCAAGAAAGAGAGAGGTCGGGCCCATTCACCATTTCTACCTCCCCATTCAGGCTATGGTCATAGCCTCGTTTGGAAAAGAATCAATCCTATCAACTACCAGACATATTACAAAATTAAAAATCATTTTTTTTATGTAATTTTAATATCTAATTATAGTACTAATATAAATATAAAATAAAATAAACACATAGTTTGTAAATATATGCATGTCTGAGTCTGTCTGTCACCTTCAATTGTATCTAATCAGTCTATATTTGTTCGGTTAAAACAAAATTTAGTTCTATATTTGCTTGTAATAGATTCAATTTATTGAATATTTATCGCCTGTTTGGATATAAAATTCAGGTGTTAAATTTTAATTTTGGAGTCTTAAGTTGATGTATAATAAATCACAACCCAATAACAAAAACCCATACAAAAAATTAGGCATAAAAAAACAAGGGTCAAAACCAAAACAGAAATCATAAAAGAGCTCGAAATATCCTCTCACTCAAGCTATCATTCCCATTAAGAAATAATCAAAAGATCTAGAGATCTCCCTTGGAAATATTTTCATGACAAATTTACAACCTTATCACTTCCAAAATCTTTCAGTGAATCACATAAAGGATAAAGCTCATTTATAGTGTTCAAATTCTAAATGAGCATCTTTCAGATGCTCATTCAAGAGTTTTGCTATTTTTTTTTATATTTTACAAAAATTTAATTTAAGCATCTGAATACTTGTGCGAAAAATATCTTGCGTCATCTAATTATTTTTTTATTTTAAAGAGTCTTAACAACTTAGAGACGAATCACATGACAAAAATTCTATTGGTGTGAATGAGCGATAACATAAATAACTTTTGTATTTGAAATAAATAAAAAAAAAAGTTTTAGGAATTAAAATTCTATTTACTCAAACTTTAAAATATGAATTTTTGAGCAAAAGGATTAAAATTCTTTAAGTCACACTTGTTTATTTATTTCAGTCTCACAAATAATTTGATATTATACACATTGTGGGGTTAACATCTAAAAATTAAATATATAGGGGGGTAGATATATAATATAATAGAGGTAATATTCTAATATACCTCTCATGTAAATTATATCATGTTGAACAACATCCCAGTCTTCTTTTCTTTAGAGTTTGGTTGATTTTGCCACACACTGACACATATGCACACACCTAACAGAAGAAAAACAAAGCAACAACTTGATTGTTATGATTAATATTATCATTTGCCTTAAATTTTCATAGAGCCAAGGAATTTCTCTGAACTTGTTCCAATAGTCTAGCGCTTGAATGGGAACTTGCAGTTGCCATAGCCTGCAAAATCACAAGGCATAAGAGTTTAATTGCCACAAAATTAAGGAAACAAATCAATGTGGTGTCAATTGAAGATGGCAATTGGCTACCTTAAACTCACTGCTAAATCAAATTATAAAAATTGTCCAATCCCAGTTCTTTCCCCTCACATGGGTTTGTTGCTTACATCTCAAAGTGTTAATGGATTCCAACCCATTGTAGATAGGAAATTTGCCTGCCCTTTTGTTTTTATCTCCCTACCCGTGTTTTTGGGAAAATTTTTGTCCATACTCGCAGCTAATAAGGCGGATTTAGTGGGCAGCCATTGCCATTCACGCTTGCAGTCCACAGAGAAAAGTAAAGTTGCTTACTGGGGTCGGTGACGGTTACAACGCCGGAGCTATTGAAGTCACAGTTCCAGAAGTGTCTTCCGGCGTCCTGATAGTAAAGGTTCATGGCAACGGAAGCATGGTTCAGCAGAGACGGAGGCCAGAAACATGGCCCTCCATCTCTGATCATGCTGCAGTTCACGATGGCGCAAGCATAGTTTATGTTTCCCATGAGTTTCTCACTTGGAGTCGACGGCTTTGCCAGGCACCAAGCCCCCTGAATTAATAATGTAGATGTCTTATGTAGAGTAATACGATTGAACGATTGTTTATTGGGAAGGAAAACACAAACCAAATCAACACAAAATTGCAAAAAGCAAGGAAAGGATTGAAATTCACCTGTCCAGGGGCCTGCCCATAAGCAAGCTTGAGAATTCCGCCTAAAAGACAAACACTCATGGGAAGTTAATGAATCGATATTCAACCCAATTGGGGAAAATTTGTGCGTAAAACTGGAAATACAAAGACAGCCCAATTTGGGTGAAGTGGAAAAGACGAATGGAGAAGATAGGATTCATTTAAAACAAGAGAAAGATTTGCACAGTACAGTAAAGGATGAAATAACAAGACACAGTTCATTACCTGAGTTGTTGAAGAGTAAGAGGGTGAAGAGGAAGAGGAGAAGCGTAGAGTTAGCCATGGATATGAGTTGTGACTGTGAGGTAGACAACAGAGAAAGAGAATGGTTTTGGAGAAACAATGGATTGCTCTTGGCTCTTGGGTTCTATTTATAGGGTGAGAGAGAACCCTAATGCAGACAAAAAAGTGAAAAACCCAAGTCATAATTAATACATAAATAAAAGAAAGTAAAAAATTAGAAAGGAAATTGTCTATAAAGCTCAGAAACTAGTAATGTAATTTACCTTTTCTTTTTTTTGTGTGTTCTTGTAAAAAATATACATGTAAGATGCACATCAATTTGTTTTATTATCAACAAGTGTCGTTACAACTCTTACAAGTTCTCTTCTCTTCATTTAAAGTCTCTGTAGTTCTCTTCTCTTCATTTA
This sequence comes from Diospyros lotus, assembly GCF_014633365.1. Lineage (NCBI taxonomy): Eukaryota > Viridiplantae > Streptophyta > Magnoliopsida > Ericales > Ebenaceae > Diospyros > Diospyros lotus. Next base: position 35,536,886 of record NC_068345.1, read on the forward strand.
AAGTCTCTGTGTCACTCAACTCTCTTTATTCAAATGTCATTGTTGATCAAGTTGGAACCAAAAGCGGTGTGTGCGTGCGTGCGTGTGTGTGAGAGAGAGAGAGAGAGAGAGATATTTTACTTACTTTTACTTCTGAGAAAGATGGCTTTTTCCCTTGCTGTATTAAGTAATGTTGATTTGCTTTTGACAACTGTTTTGTTTCTGGGTAGTAATATTGAGTAGTTACTATGGATTTTGTACCTTCCTGAGACAAATTTATTTGGTCGTAGATGATGGTTTCATCAACTTTTTGTTTGTGCCCAACAATTCACTTTCTAGGGAGAGATGGTTCAACACACAACATGTTGGATAACATCCATCCATGCACATTGGAATCTAAGGAGGGCCTGCAAGATAAAATGAGGGGGTGTGCACAGTTGAAATGGATTGGACAATGTGCGCCAACAGTTATGAGGTCCGTCTCCCATATGCCCTGTTTGGATATCGATCTCCAAACAGAGGGAAGGTCATATGTAATAGAGGCAGGCGGGGTCATACACATAACCTCCTATTCCGTGGTTCCTCTTATGTTGTGGAAGCCAGTTACGCTTGCATATCCAAGGCTGAAGGCTGAGATTCAGAGAGCACCCGAGGGACTTACATTGGAAGAAGCAATTGAGATGCGCAAGAAGGGTCGGGTATTAACGCCAATAGAGCGTTTTTGTAAGTAAATCACATTCTGTCAACTGCAATTTTTGCGGTAGGCAAGAAGCTATCTACAAAATTGGTTTAAGCGTGCGTCCAAGAGAGAAGAACACTCACTCTTGGCAAGAGCGTTTTTCTTCTGTTGCCTGCCATGCAAGCAGCCCGTTACGCTTTACAATCCAATTGAAAGAGAAAATATTTTATATTGTGCTGAATCTTATATCTTCTTTTTCGCCTGCTAGACCCACTAAATGGAAGAAAACAATTTTCTTGAAAATGAATTTTCTTTTCCTTTAAGACAGATAAATCCTATTTTGCCATCCCTTTCCTTTCTCACTACCAAAAAAAAAAAAAAAGAAAGAAAGAAAGAGAGAAAAAGATATCACGTCCCAAAGCCCCAGACAAAGTGTAAATAAGCAATTTAATAGGTCTCATGCAATGGCCCTGGAAATACCACCACCACCAACAAAAACAAACTAAATCAAAAAACAAAACAACGAAACTCAGTACACAAATAAAAAAATAGGAGGGGGAAGCATAGATGAGGGAGAACACCAAAAAACACTAATCTAAACTGGAGCTAAGTGTTGTTTGATTCTTTAACTGCATTGCAAGAAAGAATCGCATCGCGGCAAAGGCGCCAATACTCTTTATATGGGATTGAAATCCACGGCATTGTTGGAGGAAAGCCAGCCCCCAGTGTAGATGGAATACTGTATAAAGCCAAAATGAGGAGTTTAAATGTGTGTGTGTGTCTGAGAGAGAGAAGAAACTCAGATTCATTTTAATCAGAAAAGAAAACTCACCTTTTCCCCGTGAGAACTCTATGTGCTGATGATGCGACAAATGACCCAGAAATAACAGCAAACACATTTCTGTAGTGCGGCCACACAACTTGTCCTGTAATATAACAAACGCATTTCTCTAGGTGAGGTGGGCTACATGGATAATTTATAACTTTCCAAGTAAAATCAAAATCTCAGTCAATAAGCATCATGCTTAATTGTTCACCCGTTTAAGTACCGGTACCCAAGTACTTGGATAGATACATTGGTGTCCTAAGATTGATTTAAGGTGGTCAGACACCTAGTAGCCACACACCTATCTCAGATGTTATGCACAAGTCCATGTAAACTAGCACATATCTGCTGATATATGGACAAATATCCATGATGATCACCCTAGAGCCAAAATGAGGTACACAGTATCAATAGCAACACAGCATTCAACCCATCTATTCAAGACATGGCAAGTTGAAGAACACGTATATGGTTCTAGAAAGCAACTCTGATTATAAGAGAATATTAGTCATCAAGTACCAAACAAGACCATGAACCTCTGCAGTAAAACTATTACTTTCAGTGGCCAAACAAAATTTCATAATCACAATAAAATAGCTTAAGGTCACACCTATATTTAAGAAGTTGCTGCGAAGATGTGAAACCAGAACACTGGACTGGCTTCCACTTGTACCTGTTCTTCGCCATGTCTCACACACTGTACAAGTATCACTTGAGCATCCTATGTTCACAGGATCACCACCATTGCTACGACAAGATATAATTTCAAACCATATGCCAGAGGGAAATCTTCTTGGTTTCACCAACCAAAGCAAAATCTTCATGTAAGGTGTAGCATGAATGATGGATATAATGACTTCAACTGCTATGCAGATAAAGTTGATGCTAATCTTCATAATAGTGAAGAAAATATAGAAAACAGAAGTGGTTGGTAGTAAAAGTAAGAGTGGCATAAACAGAAGAGAACCAACTATGTGTTGCTCCACAGAGTAGTCATAGCTATCATATCTCTGACGGAGAGGGTTCCATTTTCTACCCCTGCCAGAAATCAGCAGCCATGTTATTGCAGTTTCAAACATTGAAATCACCACAAAGTTATAATACTCTAGCAAGGATTAAAAGGACATCTCCAATATACAAGGCTCCCCACTTTGCTAGGGTAAGGGGAGGGTTGTTCTTGTACAGAGTCTTACCTTTACTTTGCAATAAGATTGTTTCCACCACTAGAACCTGTGACCTTTAAATCACAAAGGATCAACCTTAGTATTGCTACCTAGGCTTGCCCTCACACTAGGAAGGATCAGAGTTAAATATTTTCCAAGGAAGATTCAGTTCATACTAACGAAGTCCAGAAAGATTGTGACTTACTGCATTTAACAATGGAAACTGACATTGAAATCACCACAAAGTCACAATGCCTTTTACATAAATTACTCAAAGCAATATTGGACCATAACAAGGATCACAATTTAAATATTTTCCAAGTAAAGATTTGATTCTTACAAATTCTAAAGAGATTCAACTTTATTAGTAAAAAAACATTCCAGTGAGATTTAGAATGTTAAATAGGGCATTTCCCTGTCTGCCCTAGCAACCTTTTTCTTCTGTAAGAAACTTCTAGAAATCAAAGATTCGGGAAAATAGTTACTTCATGAAATTATGTAAGCAAAAGGACTACAGGGAAGAATCAAGTAGGAGTCTTACAGCAGACAATTGGGTGCCTCCAAGTAGAGTTGGACATTTAACTTTTTCCACATTGTGGTGCAAGTTTAAGTTACCGTAATTAGCCTATCCCCAAAAAATTAGGTAAGGTTGCTTACATACCATCTCTCCCATACCCTGCGTTATGACCACGGCAGCCCCATACACTAGAGGCACTGACTACAAACTTTCACTGCTCCATTGCCCAGCTAATTTTCACTTGAGGCCCTTTCATTTCAAAAACGTATGGTTTCAAAGTGAAATTATAAATTTTTCCATTCAAGACAATGACAAGACAGTTAAATTTTTCATCTAAAATCATTTTCTAACTAAACAAAGAACATCAATGTGATGATTATAAATTCTAGACCTTTTGCTCCTTATTTTTATTTTTCTTTCATTTTAACACTTTATTTCACTCAGGGAAAAAGTATCTCCTGAGATGATTTTATTTGAAGTTTTTTCCTAAAATAGTTTTCCTACTATATTAAATGCCATTCTAAACTTTTCCATTTTCTTTTCTTTGATTTTCTCCAATTTGGATGCTTTCACTTAGTGAAAATAGCTCTGTATCAGAAACATTAAGGGTCCGTTCAGTTGTAGAAAACATTTTTTTTATTTTTCAACTCCAATTTTATGATTAAACATGCTCTTAACATTTTACGATTCTAAAGGCAATGGCATTCATTTCTAGAAAATTTAGAAAACATCTTTTTGATGTTATCCAATTCATAGCATAAAGTTGAAAAAGTAGAAAATTGAGCTTTCAGTTTTCTAATTGGAGATTCAATCATTCAACAGAAAATTGGAATTAGAAAATTATTCTATGAAGCAGGGAGCCTTGTGGAAACAGCTTTTTCCCAAACAAGGTAAGATGGCATAAAAAAGCAACCCTCCACTGACCCTTTTAAAGCAGGAAGCCTTGTGGACTAGGGATGCCCTTTAAGTAACCATCGCAAATGTATGGTGCTAATGTACTGAATTGAGAGAAGGGAGGGAGGGGGGGGGGGGGGGGGAGTTTACACACAATTCTAATGTTATTGACAACATTCAATAAAAGCCAATGTTCTGCCCCTCCTCGAGTCTACCATCAACCTACTTTTCTTTTCTTTTTATCTTTTTGTCATATCCAAGAATCAAATGTAGCTTCTTCCAGTTGTGTCTACTAGATGCCAATTAGAGAGACAAGTTTCTCTTCCACAGAAGCATGACAAAATTTAGGAACTTGTCTAATATCTCCACCAATTTACTAGAACAGAATTACATTTCAAAAAGGTAAAAAACTAGAAATAATTGGCAAACAATCATTACAAGACAACCAACAATTCATATAATAGTAATACCTGAAAAGGCGCCATAAAGCAGATATTGCCTGTATCTGTTGAGAATATAAGTGTGATATTAACCAATGAAGAGTTGAAATATGTAATGTTCCTAGCAAGATTGTGTCAATGACCAGAGCAGCAGGTGTGGTCAAACCAAAAAGAACGGCTGTTAGAGCAAGTCCTCTAACAAAATAAATGAAGAGGCGACCAACAAAGAACCAAAGAGTTGACCAAATTTGGATTGCATTCAGAGATATCATGCCAAGAACTCCTGCAAGTTCAGTGTTCAACTTGAAACCCGCAGGTACTCCCATTAACCACACACAACCAGTACGCAACAAATAGTTTGTAAAGCCATCAGCAAAGCTTGAAACCCATAGACAGGTGGATTCTGCATGAAAGAATAATGCTATACCAAGAAAGTAGCCCAAAAGAACATCAATGGCCATATTTGACCACATGGAATGCTTAAGTAAAGCAGCGTTCTCCGCATATTCAACACATGATTGAGACCTTACAAATCAAGGAATTTGAAAATAATGAGAAAAGTAATCAAGGAATTCTATTCTTCACACAGATCATAAAATAAAGTATTCTTCATGATGGATAACTGAAGGAAAAACTGCTTGGAGTTGTATTGGAACCTAAAAGGGCCACTAAGTAGCTCAAAAAAGTTCACTTCAAGGCTTGGCTACAGTAACAATTTTGCTAGCATGCACACAATGGTCAACCTTGTGAAACAAACTAGATCTGATCATTCTTCCATTTAAGTTATATCCTACTAATGCAGTAAAAGATTTTGGAAACCATCAACTGATCATAGCAATATGTAAGCAGAGTATAATCTTAAACCAATTGTCAAGACCTGAAAACCAACAAAGAGGTTGGCCTGATTGGTATTGAGCTCCTATTAATCATAATTTAACAACAAAACAGGCAGACAAAGTACAGCCATATCAATTTTGCTCATGCATGTGTCAGCAATACCATGACACCAACACAATACAAAAAACAGACTCCAATTACCAAGTTACACTATTATAAGAAATGACTGTTGACAACATGTTGAATCTCCAAGACTAACAAAATTTTAACATCTATTAGATCTTTTAAATTACAACACGAATTCAAATACCAGATAATCACATCTAACATGATACTATACAACAGTATACCAATTTAATCAATCAAGTAAACATCGGTAAAAGGCCTTTATAGTACCTGAGACCATTATCTTTTAAGAGAATCGGCCAATATAATATTTGACAACTGCGTAAATGGGCATTTCTCCATGTTTTGCAGAATAGCTTTTTCAATGTGAAATACATCCATGATTGTGACCCTGAACTCAGAAAGCCATGGAGAAACTGAAAAATAATATAGAATAAAGTTGATAATGAAGCAATAGATGCGGCCAACAGTTGCCATGCCACTGTAATAAACCTGAAAAGCCAGTATATAGGCCCATTTAGAATTGTAAATCTAAAGAAACCACCGAGAACAGGTAGAAACCATGGTCTAGAAGAGATTACATGAAAACAGCAGGGAACCAAGTATCAGATCCTTCATGACCCACATTTCTTTCAAAAAATAATGTGGCAGAATTAGCACTGTTGATTGCCAAGACCACAGTATCCTGAAATAAAATAATTCAATCAGCAAATAGACAGTTGGACTGAAGTCGAAATATCTAAAATCTGACAGATAAGAGTACCAAGTCAAGGAGCTGCTCCTTCTGATAAAGTTTGTCAAGCCAATTAGGTTTCTCAGGAGGTGTTTCCACCTTCCCAGAACTCCAAAACCCCATCGAAAAATGATGGCTTCCAAGCACGGGAGTTTCATACAGTATTACCTGAATATGTTTGAAAAAGAGAGTTAAGACATCACAAGAAGAATAAGATAAAATTTGACTTCGCCCATGAAGTTGTGAAGGTAACCATGACTTACATACGTGGAGATCAAAGTTGGACACTGTTAGCCTATTCCAATGTATGTGATGCAATTTAGGGATCCACTTGATTCTTCTACCAAGATATCCACGAGAACCAACTAGCTGAATCCAACTGCTTTTTTCTGTGCAAACTAACCCATAATGCTCTAGAGGTGCATCAAGCTTGCAGCATCTGCAGTTCCATTGTCCATTCTTTTCAATTGACATACATTGACTGCTTTCTATACATACATTACCAGGAGTGAAGTTAATTTGATTATCTTCTCCCACTCCTGATGTCAGCAAGTGCCCATTGCAGTTTAGAGCGCCTACACAATGACCAAGCAAAGAGAAAAAGCATTTCTCTTGCAGAGAGACAGGCATCTTTCTATTTGTCTCGTACAGGATTTCCTGAACAAAAAATGATTTACTCACCAACATAAAAAATTCTAAAAAGTATGTAGTGCTTTAGTAATCATCAAAATTTGTAATGTTACACAAAGCTAACACGTCCAACAACAGTGAAGAAATTCCATTGGAGATATGTCTCTGCCTAGACTGGATGTAAGTGAAGGACACTCACATCAAAGTTGAAAGATGTGAGCAAGGTATTCTGGAAAGTAATTACAGGAACCAAGAACCTCTGAGACTACTCAATGTTGCATGGGAGAGAACAAAGATCGCTGTACAAGAGAGAGAGAGGAGAATCATTGTTGTTTTGGTCTTTTACAATGGCGTATTGGATATCCTTAACAATGAGGGGAGAAAATCATAAAACTCCTTTTATAGGCTGCCAAATCTTGATAGATAAACCAAGTTAGCCTGTGGTGAAAGCAACCCTAGGATAGTGGCAATGTTTGTCTGGCTGATAAATTTGATGTATGGTCGACCTGCACAGTTATAAATTAACTTGCTAACCATAGAGCCTCCCTCTTCTAAACTGGGTTAGGTGGAGTGAATCATGTGCTTCTGCCTAGTTCGCTAGGGATTCTTGGAAAAACGTCTATTGTCTTCTGATTCCTCCCTATCTCTCATTGGTTGGGTGAAGTTGAGCCATAATCTTGGCTGAGGTAGGAGAGAAGGGGCACAATCAAAGTGGCAAAAAGTAAGGTTGATTCTCACATTCATCCCATAAGTCTTTGAGGGTCATAAACTTAAGCTCCTGGTCCTACACATAAACAAAGGTGAATAAGGCCTAAGAGATAAAAGATGATATTTCGAAAAGGAGGAGGTAAGGCAAATGGAGCCTGAAGACCAAGAGTTGGTTGTGGAGGTCATCTTCATGGTCACCTTGGATAAGGCATGCTCCTATTACTTCAACCAAGCTAGTTCCTTTCAAGAAGAGGCCAGATAATGGAGTCCAAGAGTCTTGCAAGCCACCTCCTCATGGCATTTCCTTAAGCCAATGGTTTGATAGGATACTAATAATCGAAAGGAACTACAAGCTGGAAATTAACAAAATGAAAAGAAAACTCGGCATTCGAGAGGCCCTTAACTCTCCCAAGAACTCAATACCAAAATCTTCCCTCCCTACCAATAACTTCACCCTCTACATATATCCCTCTTCTCCTCAACCGCATTCTGTTATGCACGCTTGCTGGGTCGTTACACAACCCATCAATTTGCCCACTCTATCCCTAACGCACATGGCTGGCTGTTATGCCAGCCAGCCAATTTTACCACCCCACCCCTGCCTCTTAGACCTTCTTTGATAAGTCCAATGAACCGGGACCCCCCCCCCCCCCAACTTTCACCTTGTCCTCAAGGTGGAAAAATGGAAATTGCTACTGGATCAAAAGGTAAGGTGGTGTTCTCTTTGTGTTTGAGTTTTGAATTCATTTTGAGTTTTGTGTTTTGAGTGTCTGTTTTGAGATTTTTGAAAACGTGTTTTTTTTGTCATTCTGAAAAATTGTTTCTTAAAACAAAAAATTAGAAAACGCGTTTACTTTGAAATTTTGAGAAAATTTATTTTATAATATTTTATTTAATAAATTTAATTTAAAATTATAAATACTTATTAATAAATTATAATTTTAATTCAAAAAATTTAAAATATAATACAAAAGATAACTAATAATCTAACCATATATTATTGGGTCTAAATTTTTTCATTAATTTGTTACTGTAAAATTTTGCCAGTGTTGATATGAAAGCAAATGCAAATATATGAAGCACATATTTTAATAATAATAAGAATATTTAAAAAGCAGAAATTTTCAGTGTTGATTTTTGCCCTTGTCAAAATCCTCCATTTTTAGGCATCCCCCAGTCCTCTTCAAATGCAAAGAAACTCTCTTCTTCTCCTCCTCTCCGACTCTATCTCTATTTCTCTCTCTTTATATATATATATATATATATTGAAAATTCGTTATTGAGCCGAAAGGGTTGAAGAATTCAATGGAAAATCCAGAGTTCTTCGAAGGAGGTTACTACAACGCCGCCCAATTCAAGCCCTAAAGGCTCCACTCTGACACCAAGTCCGCCGGCTACCACTTCATCGTTGAAGACCTCATCGTATTCCCCAACGACGATGCTGTTGCCGCCGACTACGGCTTCAACTCCTCCACTGTCACTAGCACCGACACCTCCACTGTCACTGCCCTAGACAGCTGCAACTCCTCCTCCAGCAGCGAGCCTCACTTTGTCGCCGACGTTGGTTGCCGTGGCTTCGCCGACGCTCAATTCTCAGGCGACCTATGCGTCCTGGTAAACTAATAATCTAACCTAACCGTAGGCTTGAGAGAGAGAGAAGACAAGAGAGAGAGAGAGATGCAAGATTGGGGGGGGGGGGGGGCTGTTTTCCGTGTTTTGGGTTTTTGACTGTGTTTTCATTGAAAACACCCAAAACAACAAAAATGTTGTTTTGGGTTTTATTTACAAATTTTTTCATTGTTTTCGAAAATGTGTTTTTGAAAATAACAAAGAGAACACGTTTTCAGTGTTTTGAAAAACTGAAAACTCAAAACGGGTTGAAAACAGCAAAGAGAACAGGCCCTAAGGCTCCCAAGTAGCTTCCAATGGGGGTAGCCCATTCCATTGCATGAACACCTCTAACACATACGATGGGGGTAGAGACCGCTTGTACGCCAGCCCCCCAATCCTTTCTACCACCTCGTTGATGATCTCCACCTTGTCGTGAACAATCAGTTTCCCTTCTAGGCTGAGAATTTGGTCAACCTCAGCAACCCCAGCCATCAAATGACATCTCTTTTTAACTTTGGAGAAGAGATGGTCTCGTTCATAAACTATAGGTAGTGTATCCGAAGAGCCTATTGGCACCCTAAACATGCTCCACACCTTCAAGTTTCTTAGAGCAACATCAGCCCATCCTCCGTAGATAACTTTCATGCCCAAATTCCCATCAATATTTAAGATCTTTGGGTCTAATCCATTGGGCTCCACAACAGAATGCAAATTGAGCCCTAGACTTCTAGAAACATGCTGCCCTTCCACCATCATGATCTGCTTGGACGAGGCACCCACCCCCTCATGATGGTGAGAATACATGGGGGGCCCTCCATTATCAGCCAACCCATTGTAAAATTTATGAGAAACCTGGCTAAGAGTCAAACCAGCTTCCCAGACAACATGGACGGTTGATGGCGCCCCCTTCCTCGGCAAGATGCTCTCCTTGGCTGTCATCGGATCGGCCATCCGTGGCATTTTAAATGAACCGATCATCGGTTGCCCTTTTGCCTCTCCGGAAAACTCCCCAACACCATCGTCGTCAACGACCACTCTGCCTCATGACACCATGTTCTGCTCAACCGCCAATCCCCCTTCAATATGCAACTCGTCTGACTTCTCCATTGTGCCTTCCTGCGTGAATCCTAAGCGATTCCTCAGCAACCCTTTTAACTCTTCCCAGCTTCTCACTCTTGGTCTCCATTGCTTCCACTGGAACCATGAAAATGCAACACTCTCCAAACACAATGTTGCTGCATCTAACTTCTCCTCATCTGTCATCCCAGCCACTGCAAAGTAACGTTCGGCTCGGAATATCCAATCGTCAAGTTATTCGCCTTCAATGAGCAGCATCTCCAGCCTTCTTCCCTGCACTTCCGGTTGCCAATTCCCTCCAATTCCACCCTCGAACTCCCTGCCCATTTCAATTCCATGTGATCCCTCGAAATTCTGGGTAAATTCCAAAGGACTATCTCCCTTCTTCGCTTTGCTCTTCCTCTCCCGTTCTTGATCCTCCCCTCTTATGGCGTCGACTCCCTTTTGCATCCCCTCCATCTTCTCCTTGTTAGCCAGCCCATTCACCACTACTCCCAACTCTTCACGTTGCCTTAAGCTTCCCCCAACTCCTCACCCATTGCCTTCGCTGCTCCCACTGAAACCGCGACAGAGCCGCTCCTTCAAAGCATAAGGCCGTTGTCTCCAGCTTCTCCACATCGGACAGTTGGTTCATAATGAAGTAGCCCTCAACCCTAAAGACCCAGCCATCTGGATCATCTCCCTCGAAGGTGGGTATTTCCCGACATCTCCCATGGTACTCCTGCCTTCTGACACCATCAACCCAGTCACCCTCTTCGCCAATTCTCCCTCCAGCTACTGGCGTTCCCTCCCTTAACAAGGGTGAACCCGCAGGTTGGTCTTCCTCATCTCGCTTCCCCTTTCTTTCTCTCTCTTGCTGCTCCTGTCTCTCCTCATTCTTCCTCTCCTATTCCTGCTCTTCCCACCTCGTTCTCATCCAAGCGAACTGTTCCAGCAAGCTCGCTACCTTCTTCCCCATCGATTGAACCACACCCCTCATGGCATCAAGTTCCCGTTGCATGCCTTCCACTCTCCCTTCCAATTTTCCTACTCGATCCGCCAAGTTCACCATTAGGATCGATGACGCTCTGATACCAAATTGATAGGATACTGATAATCGAAAGAAACTACAAGCTGGAAATTAACAAAATGAAAAGAAAACTGGGCATTCGAGAGGCCCTTAACTATCCCAAGAACTCATTACCAAAATCTTCCCTCCCTACCAATAACTTCACCCTCTACATATATCCCTCTCTCCTCCTCAACCGCATTCTGTTACGCACGCTTACACACATGGCTGGCTGTTATGCCAGCCAGCCAATTTTACCACCCCACCCCTACCTCTTGGACCTTCTTTAATAAGTCCAATGAATCGGGACCTATCATGGTTCTAATGGCCTAGATTGCCACACAGCTAGTTAATGCACCAGTTAATGGAAAATTAGTGCCAAATGGCGGTAGTAATTCATGGACCATGCCTAGCCCCTACCACACCAAGACTGTCCTACTTTCCTACTTATTGTTGTACATGTTCTTAATTGGATGATTCAATGACACTTGTGACATTTCCCAACTTCTCATAAAAGTGTGTTTTCTTCTCAAATTTGAGCGTGCACTAATTAGATTATTGTGGGGTTGGGGCCCCTCCAAGCCCAGACTCTCATCCTTGAAAAACCAACATAGGTAACAAAAGATCCAATGGCTATAAGGAGTCCAACTCACAAAAATTTAGCAAAAATAATTTGGGATCAAATCAGGTCCTCCAACCCCTCAAATTCCTCCCCGTTTACAGCAACATAGCAATTAACTTCAATTTCACATTTCTTGTGTACAAGTTGAATAAGTGTGGTTTTACAATGATAAGCACGCAGGATTATTTACATCTTAAAATTGGCTAAATTTAAGATTCAACTCTGGTCCGCATAGTTTATACCAACCTGAACACTAGATTGGACCAAAGAAAGTGAAGCTTCATTGCATGTAAAGGCAACTATGACATCCAAAGAAGATGGGGAGGACGAAAAAAACCACCCAAACAGGAACAATGAGGATGCAGGTTCAACTGACGAGAGGTGGTTTGGCCACCAAAGCCTGCACTGTCTTCTCATTTCCATCTCATGATCTCAGCTCAACCTTGCACCAAAGCTTGTTAATATCCTACAACGAAGGATATCAACCATGTTAACAGTTTTTTACGTAGTTTTTAAAAAGAAAATGTGAACACCAGAACATTTATAGAGTAATAAAGGAAATAAATATATAATAGAAGAGGGAAAGTAAATATGTCACTGGGATATAAACTCAGCCTAGCATAACAAGATGGATTTTGAATCACAATATTGTCTGTATCATGCGCCAAGAACCCAACTGCAACAGAGAGAGAGAGAGAGAGAGAGAGAGAGAGAGAGAGAGAGAGAGACTCACCACCGCAAGACTCGACTCAATGTGGGTAAATTTTCAACATTTCCTTCTCCTTCATTTATCGTTATCGATTATACAGAATCAGCACAGACTCCGCCAAACAGTAACTAGACCTCATCCTTAGTTCGAACTAGGAACACCCTTTTTCCGCTGTTCTTCATCACCGAACACGGTGATCGAAAATCTGGTTTCGATCCACAATGAACCAGTGAAGGTTGCCCAACTACCCGCTTATGGTGAAAACCCAAACGAATGAAGCTTCGACTTCGCTCAAATAAACTTGATAAGCCCCTTTGCCCTTAGTGTCAAATCAACAATACCCTATATTGTTGAAGAGGAATCAACAAGGAACCCTAAACCCGATATAGCTGTTGAAAGCAGCAAAGAAACCTAAACCTTATTGCTATTGAACATAATTAAACCCGACCCGACATCAACCCAATTTAAGATTCGTAGCTTGAAATACAAGAGAACCCATGCTGAACGATCACCTGAGACCCGTTACCCAATTTTGACCCGTTTCAAATTAGAATGTAATTCGGCCTAATATCAGGCCGATCGCTGTTGCTGCTCCTATGATGAGTTGAGACAACGGAATAGATGCATTGCACTTTGGAGGACTGAGAACTGAACAGAGGAGCCCAATTGTAATCCAGTGTGCTCGATGTAAGGCGGGTTGCTGTACAACCATCACCCATACCATCCGATATCATTTATGTATCTACAAAACCTAAAACAATGGTGAGCGCTGATCAAATTTGCCCTTAATCACAAAGCGTAACCTCGTATTCTATGAATGACAATGAACATCCACACTGTCGGTAAACAGTGAAAATTGATCATCACACTGGCCCTTTTTCTTACCCTTTTTTTTCCTAAACATGATAGTTGTTAAACACAAAAGAGAGATGAGACAAAAACTCTCTTCGTCGTTAAAGAGGTGCGGTGGCGGAACATACGCAAGGAGACGTCATCCCAAAATATGAGACAAAAATTACAAATACATGCTTAATGTGCAATGACATATATATGAAGACAATATTTGTTAAATAGTGAAAATTGATCATCACACTATTCTCCTTCCTCACCCTTTTGATGCTTTTTTTCTTGATTATGCCAATCTTAAAACACAAAAGAGAGATGAGACAAAGACCCTTCTTATTACTAAAAGGGTAAGGTGACAGGACATCTGTAAAAAAAGTATCTTAAGAGATGAGATAAGGATTGCAAATGCATGCTTAATGTGCAATGACATATATATCAAAATAGTATTTGTTAATTAAGATATAAAATAAAAAAATAAAATTTTAAAAATATTTTAAATTTTTATTTTTTAACATATTTATTAAATTTATTTCACAATTATAAAGAGTTGATAGGTGCTCCTTTCATGAAAACTAGAATGCAATTAGGGGTGTGCAAAAAAAATCGTCAAACTGCGGAAACCGCCCGCACCAAACCACACCGCACCAAACAGTGCGATTTTTTGGGGGTGCGGTTTGGCACGGTTTGAGAAATTCTCAAACCGTGCGGTTTGCGGTTTGTGGTTTTTTTGGTTTGGTTAAAACCAAATCGGCCAAGTAGTATATTAATAAAAAAATTAAAAATATCTAATAATTTAAAAATTAAAAAAATAAATTAAAAATATATACTTTCTTGACCATGAATTATATTGTGAATTTTTGTGTTATTTTTATATTATGAGCTTGTGGTTATGTTGTAGATTTAAAACTTTTAAATTTGTATTTTTTATTAGATAGTAACTTATTTTAGTTTTAAACTCCAAGATACTATAAAAATTTTAAAATTATGATTTTATGCATTAATTTTTATGTTTTAATTAAAAATTTATAAGTTAGTAAAGGAAACACCAAATGAAACAATAAAGAAGCATCAAACTGCGGAAATCGCACCGCAAATGTGGTGCGGTCTGGTGCGGTTTGTGCATACTAAACCAGACCGCGTGGTCTGGTTTAATGCCAAACCGCACATGCAGTTTGGCTTATTAAATCCTTCCTAAATTGTCCAAATCGCACCGTGCACACCCCTAAATGCAATATCAAACTAAGATTTTCAATTTTCTTGCCAACAACACACACATATATATATATATATATTCAAAGGATGAAAGAAAAAAAAGTTGATTAATTAATCAATCAATTACCTGTTCTTCTGGGCTTCCTATCATCATCGAACTGTTCAACATTTGCAGCATTTTTGGGATATTAGTTATAACAATTGCATCATTTTCTCATATGTTCATCTTCTTCTTTTTCCTTGGATTCACTGTCCGGCAATCCTGCTCACCGATCTTTCTTGCCACAAAACTATTCAGCCATCATTGGTCTTCCTTTCCCTTTCACTTCATTGTCTGACGACCCCCTTAGTTTTACCGTCTGACCACCCATCTTCTAGATCTCCTCCTTCACTAGTAGATACTTTAAATCGATTTTTTAAATTCTTTTACTTAATTTTATATTTTATTATCTAATATAAAAATATTTTTTAATTATTTAAGTAGAATTATTGTAATTACACTAATAATTATTTTTATTTTATAATAATAAATTTATTGTTGATGTTAAGGTACAATTTTTGAATAAATTTGACAATATGAATATTTTTGTAAAAAAATTCTTATTTCAGTACTTATTACATGCATTTAACAAACATATAAAAAAAATATAATTTTCAATAAATTTCAAAAATTTTATCAAACAGTTTAATAAAAATCTTGAAAAACTTCTCATGTTTATTTTTACCATTCTATATTTTGATTCGAAAAAATTTCAATCTTATCCTAGTACTTTCTTATCTTGCTCATTTTAACAAATACTGCATTAGATAACATAAATATAAAAAATCACAAATTTGTTGATTGGTATATTCACACTATCTGAGTCACCAAATTTAAGAATAGTTCTAAGCATGGAGACTATCGAGACTTAATCTTATTGACAAAGTCTTGGATAAAATTATAAGCATTGAAATTAAAAAAAAAATCAATCTGGCAAAATAAAATAATAAGATAACAAAATAAATCTTAATCTATATAAAACCTGGAAGAATGACAAAAAAAAAAAAAAAAAAACACAAAGTTAAAACAAACATAATATCATACTTAATCAAACTAGAGCAATAATTCAAATTGAATTGATATAAAGTACATAATATTTATTAAGATATAACTCTTAGTAAATCGTAAAATATAGTTGAATGACATTGAAAGTGATACCAGTAAAAACGCGTGAATTTTTTCACGATGATTCAATCTTAACAAATATACCATATATCTTTAAGCCACATCGTAAAAATATCATACATATTTTACTCTAATATATAATATATAGTTGCATTTTACTTAAAACTTAAAACAACAACAACAACATAATAACAATAATAATAATAATAAGACAAATGACCTAACACTTCAAAAAAATTATTCTTTTCCTTTAATAAAAATACACCCAGATCTCTTCAAATTTTATAAATAAAAATACATGCTCAAAAACAAGTTTACAGAAGTCCAAAGTGATGAGATAGAAGTTAACTTTATTATCTCAGGGAAAAACAAGTGAAAGACAAAGATAGGCAGGCAGCCAGCCAGCTATTCATGTGGGTGGGGAAGGCACTGAATTATTATAAGATGAGGGATGAGAGGAGAGGAGAGCAGAAGAAGAGACAAGACAGAAAGGAAGAGCAAAAACGAACATGAAAATTACGATCGAGTCATAGGACATTGTTTTCCCTTATCTTGAATTCTATCTTCTTTGCACAATACCTCACCACAACAGACAACAATTCAATTCTCTAATTCATAATCCACGTAGTACGAGTACACCCCACACACACACACACACATGCACTTACTGTCGCCTTATTATGCGAGAGTACGAGCTGCAGCAAATCTCCTTCTTTATATATATATATATATAGCTGCATTAATTCCCGAATCCTGACAGGGTGAGAGTTGGTTTGGTTTGGTTCTTGTTGTTGAGGGCCTTTTGAACTTTGGGTAGTCTGGGAATCATCAAATTTCATTTACAAAAGCTAATTAAGCTGCTTAATTATCTTATGTTAAGGTTAGAATGGGATTTTAATCAACAGAGAGTGTTGTGTCTTCGTATACAAACAGTGAAAGTTGCTGTTTTTGGTCCCCCAAAGAACATAGAGAACATCCCACCTTCATTGCTAATGCTTGGACTCTATTGCGCGCAAAAAGATGTTTTGTCACCGTCGACGGCCACTGTCTCTCTCTACACCACATTTTATTATTGTTTCTAACTGACAAATTATATATATATAATTCAATCAAATATTACAAAATTATAAATTCCAAGGGATTCAATTTTTGCTCAATTATTAATTTGATATGAGATCGTACGTAACTGAAATGTTGTTCATTAATTAAATATTTATTATGAAACCATAATAATAATAATAATAATGGTAATGTATATATATATATGTATATATATGTGTGTGGAGACGAGGACTGGGTGGGGGGCTACATGACAGTGCAAAGCCTCGAATGTCTAACAACTGGGCCATGTTTGGATTAAACAAATTTTAAGTGTTCAAGCTCGGCTTTGTTTTCTTAACTGTAATTTAATCGGCCAAACACACAACGGACAAGAACTGTACGGCGACGTTCAATGCGGAAAAGAAGAATTAAGAAATAAAAATAATGTTAATAAAAAGATAATTATTTCATAAATAATGTTAGGAGATGCCTCCTCCTCGCTGTGATGGGCGATTTGGTCTTTTCACTCTTTTTAAAAGTTAACGTAAAACAAGGATTAACGGTTAGAAAAGACTGGGGGAAAATCTGCAAAACGCATTCTTGTCGTCTCCATCGCCATTTGCACTTTGGAGTTATATTGCTCCCACAGCTGTGTTGTTGGTGTTATATTCCGGCTTTCAAGCATGTCAGTGAAGCTCTTCCCAGTCTCTTCTTCTTTATCACAAACTCAACGCGTCGGGAATGGCGTCTCTTCAGGAGCTGCTAGCCCAGGAGGGATTTGAGCGCGGCAAATTCCATCGAAGGCGACTCCGGTTCAGAGACAGAACAAGAGAAGATGAGTCCACTGCCTTGCCCATATACATCTGCCATGGCCGAAACGGCCACGGAAACTCCAAGGACCCGCCGGCCCAGATCGTTTCACAGCGGAGAGGGAGCTCCGATTCAGGGAGATCGAGATTATCGAATTCCATGTCGATAGCAGGCGAGCCCGCAATGGACGAGGTTGCGGTTCGAGCGGTTGTTTCGATTCTGAGCGGATACATAGGGCAGTATCTCAGGGACGAGAGGTTTCGCGAATCTATTCGGGAGAAGTGTTTTTCATGCTTCACGAGAAGAAACGAGAGTTCGGATAATGGGATTTTCGCGAACATGGAATTGGGGGTGGAGAGCATCGACAAATTGGTGGAGAATCCGGGGACCAAGAGTGAATTGAAGCTCAAATTGTTGAGAAATTCGATTCGGCTTCTGAATATTGTCGCTTCGCTGAATTCTGAAGGCTCGAGGAATGGTTCGACTTGTGGAACGCTGAATTCTCATCTCTCGGCCTGCGCGCAGCTATACCTGGCCATTGTTTACAAGCTCGAGAAAAATGACAGGATTTCGGCGAGGCATCTGCTTCGAGTGTTCTGTGATTCGCCGTTTCTTGCGCGAACGCATTTGCTTCCTGAGCTTTGGGAGCATTTCTTTCTTCCCCACCTTCTCCATCTCAAGGTTTGGTATTCTGAAGAGCTTGAATTTCTGTCGAATTCGGACTATGTTGGCAAGGAGAAGAAGATGAAAGCTCTTTGCAAGGTATACAACAACCACATAACAAGCTTTTTCTTCAACAGAGACTATAACTATATTACGAATGATTCCAATTTTAATGTCATCTTTATGCAAGGTCTACAATGATCAAATTGACGCGGGGACCACTCAATTTGCTCTTTACTACAAGGAATGGCTTAAAGTTGGTGCTCAACCCCCTCCAGTTCCTTCGATTCCTTTGCCATCAAGACCCAGTCATGCTTCTTCTAGGAGGAGATCGTTGGAATATCCTTTGACTTCACATTCCTCTGTTGATAAATCTTTGTAAGTCAAAGTTTGTTCCTCATTTCTTCCAACCTTATAGTCTCTAGGCATGCTTTGTTTATGTAATTTTGCTTTTTTTTTTTTGGTCTCATTCATGGAAGATACCGAGTTGTTCTTGGCTCAACACTACTTGAGAGGAGGTCAATGGACTTTGACGATAGAAGTCGAGCTTTGGTCAATACATGGGATTTGGAGGAAGGAGAGAAGGCTTATTATGTACATGAAGATAATGTGAGGCAGCCTGGTTCTGCTGAAGTGAGTGCCTAACTCGTCTCAAATGGCCAGCTTGTTTTTTCTTTTCTTTTTTTTTCTTTTAAAGTTGATAGTTACTTGGGAAGTGTTACGAATTTAATTGATTCTCTAATCCTGACAGCATAGAACCATGGCGCATAGAAGTTCATCGAGCCGGAACTATACAAATCCAAAATCAGATTACTTTTGCCTTCTTGGTTGCCGTAGTGAACCAGCAGAACGCAGTGTGCAAGGTAATCAAATAGGTAGCAGAGACTCAATCAGGAGGTCCCAGAACATACATCCTCCCCCCAATGATTTTAGCAGGGCAATCATCGCCATTTGTTCCCCTGACAGCATAAGCGAGTGTGAAGTGGCAATCCGCGTGATTACCAAAACTTGGCTGGATTTACAGGCTGATCCCACTATCGAGGAAGCATTGTCAAAGGCACCTGTGATTGAGGGAATGCTAGACGTTTTACACTCATCCACTGACGATGAAATTCTAGAACTGACAATCTCACTCATAGCCGAATTAGTCACCAGGAATGATGCAAATAGGCATATTATACTGAACTCGGATCCACAGCTTACTATCTTCATGGCACTATTCAGGAGCAATAGTCTATTTCTAAAGGCAGCTATTTTGCTTTTCCTAGTGAAGCCGAAGGCAAAACAGATGATATCAATCGAGTGGGTTCCACTAGTCCTCCAAGTGTTGGAGTTTGGGGATCAGTTGCAGACTTTATTAGCAGTTCGCTGCAGTCCTCAGGTGGCTGCATATTATTTCCTAGATCAACTTCTTACCGGTTTTGATGAGGACAAGAATTTGGAGAACGCTAGGCTGCTTGTTTCTATCGGGGGACTGAGATTGTTGGTGAAAAGGATGGAGATTGGGGATGCCAATGAGAAGGCAAAAGCTGCTTCAATTATATTGTGCTGCATTCAAGCTGAAGGAAGCTGTCGCCATTATCTAGCCAAGAATTTGAAGAAGAGTTCCCTTATTGAACTCCTCGTTCCGCGAAGGCAAACGGATTCCCAGTGGCTTGCTGTTGCATTGCTAACCGAGTTACTTTGCCTCAATCGGTATACTTCTTTATGAAATCTTACAAGGTTACTGCTATTCCTTTACAAATTAAATTGGTAATAATAGTACAGCATAATTATGACAGAAGGACCGAGGTGACTAGATTCTTAGAAGGATTACTAAGTGAACGGGAGAGCTTGAACACCCTGCATATCTTGTTCGCCTACCTCCAGAAGGCTCGAATCCAAGAGCAGCCTGTGGTTGCAGCCATACTATTACAGCTTGATCTTCTGGTAATTTTAGTTTCATTAGTTTATTTGTAAAAACACGTGTCCATATCCATATGGTTATTCTGAGGGAGATCCTTACCTAGTAGCAGTTATGTTGCAGGGAGATCCTATGAACTGCAGTGTATATAGACATGAAGTAGTAGAGGCAATAACAGTTGCTCTGGGTTGTTGGACTTGTAACGAAGAGGTCCAGGAACAATCAGCAAGAGCTCTATCATTATTGGGAGGATGCTTTTCTTACACGGGACAGCCAACAACAGAAAAATGGCTTTTGAAGGAAGCGGGTTTTAGCGATAACTCTGGAGATTTCTTTCAGGGAAAGAATATTGTCGTTGCCGGGTTGATAGACTTGGTAAATTATCTACTCTGAAAGCTCGATCTAGATAATGTTTTGTGAATGTTTGCTTAGAAGAAAATGAATCATCTTTTTTCATTTCATACTCTCATCCTTGACATCAAATTTAACTCTTGTCAATCTTGTTTCCTGTTTGTGCTCTAAATTGTTATTACATTCTTTATTTCCTGTCTGTCTTCCTGCTGTTTTTATTCATTCATTTAAACCACAAACTTCAGAATGAAGAGGACGATGCAACGCATGATTGGCAGAGGAAAGCAGCTTCAGTTTTGCTTACCTGTGGGAAAAAGACATTCCTGGCTGCATTTTCTAATTCCATATCGAATGGAATACCGTGTTTAGCCCGAGCAAGCCTTGTCACTGTGGCGTGGGTGACCAGGTATCTCGATTCAATTGGAGATGACGATCTTCAGTTAGCTGCGTGTACAGTTCTTCTTCCATGTTTGATAGAATCCTTGAACGATGACAATGCCCTTGAAGGCAGAGTGCTTGCTTCATTCACATTACATACTCTCCTCAAGAGTTCAGCAGGTGAGTCCTTTGGAGCAATGCATGCAATATAGATGCTAAGCTGCAGAGACATGTAACTGCTGCCATCATATATATAAAGCTTGTCAGTCCCATTGAGCTGGATTAAGACTTGGGATTGTTGTTGCTATTCGTGTCCATATTCATGGGGTTCTTCTTTGTCGTACTTTTGTGCAGATTGTTTCTCCATAATCTCGTCTGTGGATGACGTGCTGACGAGTCGTCTCCGGGATCTATCCCGAGTGACATGGACAGCTAAAGAGCTTATTTCAGCCATCAGAAGCAGTTCGAGGCACAGAATCTTGAGCTAGAGGAAATTAAATTCAATTGGTCGGATGAATAGACCATTGGCTGGCTCTCTTAATTATTCAGGCATTTCTTGAAGCCAGCCAGATGAATATCATCAAACTTCTTGTCTTGTGTCTGTTAACAGCGCTGTGTTTATCTTTCCCTGTATTCAATTTTGTGCTGAGGTAGTAAATATCTCAAATAAAATTGGTCCCATTTGTTCTCTTTCCACCCTTTGTTTGGCATAGACATAGTTGCTTGGGGCTTCAGTTTTTCCTCTTGTAAACTGAACATGCAGCCTACTAGCCTAGGTTAGGTTGTTCATTCACACTCGTTAATGGGTTTGAATTTTATCATTATTATTCTTATTTTTAACTCCATTTAATTGGTTAACAGAGTACTTTTTTGTATTTTTTCAAACGTTAAGGATAGTTTTGCACTTATCTTTAAATCTTAGGGGCATCACATCTAATTTTTCCTAAAACAAATTATTTGCAATTTCAAATTATAAATGACAAATAATAGAGTGAAATAATTCTATCCAAACACAACCTTATATCAACTTATTTTATATATCTAAAATATTTTTAATAATTTATAAAAAAATTAAAAAAAAAAACCTTAACTAGTTCAGCCCGCTTAGTTACATTAGTTCAATTACCCTAACTACGATTGTTGGAATAAGTAATTGATTTTGTCACGTTCGGAATTGATTTTTGGGCCAATTTCCAGTTCAACTAGAACAAGTCTACCACCTGGTTTGATCCAATTACTTCCCAAAACACTAATTTCATCTCTATAATTTTTATTTAGTTACAATATATATATATATATATGTAAATTATTAAAAGATCACATATATCATTTAAAGTGAATTCTTAAAATGGCATTTATATATTTTATTTTAAAAAAAAATTAACTTTATGATTATAATTTAAACTCAAGAATTTAAAATTATAATAGACTTAATTTTACAAATAATTTTTTATTTAATTTTTTCTAAAAAATAAATTATAATTGTCAATTGCTACTTTATGAATCTTTATTTGAAATTTTTTATTTTTTCTTAATTATATATGTGTTACACTTCTAATATATACATATAAATAATATGAATAAATTACATTCAACATTTTCAAAATTTGATAGAAAAACAAAGACATTATCGAGATTTGAGAAATTGTAAAGAACATTCTTAAATTTTTACGATTTTTATACACTTTTCTCCCTACTATAATTTCATAAATGTTGAAAATCGTAATATAACTAAAATATTTATATTTTTTATTTCATTCCTCTTTTTCACATGAATTAATTAAATCCAACTATTTATCGATTTTTTTCTGATTAGTTCTTGTTATTGCTAAGATACAATAATAAATTTATTTGACTAAAAATATTGTCATCAAGTTGCATGGATCTACAAGAAAGAAAACAGTCAAATGGCACAGAGAGGTTCTGTGCAAATACTTTGATACTTAAGTCTGACATTGAAGATGATAAAGGTCTTATTGAAATTAGTATAAAAAATATATATTTTCTAAAATGAGGGTTTGTTTATTTATAAAAGATAAACGAAGCAATCCTAATTCCCTATGATTGGGATTTTTACGGATGATATTTATTTCAATATTATAATATTTTATCAAAATCATAATTCTTTACAGATAATATTTATCTTGACATTTTGAAACCCATTAGGATCAGAATTCTTACAGATAACGTCTATCTTGCTCTTTTGAAATCCATTAGAATTATAATTCTTATGAATGATATTTATCTCAATATTTCAAAATCTTTTTAGAACTAGAATTCCTTATGAATAATTGTCTATCATTTTTATAGAATTATATGCGAAGGGATTTTTGAATGTTGGAATTATTTAGTTTGTGAGTTGTGTGGAACCTCCATATTTATGGGGAAATTTATATTTTTTTAGCCCAAATAGTTATTTTTGGCTTTTGGGCTTTTTTGGTCTTTTAATATGCTTTTACATATAATACAATAATTGTTCCTCACTCTTTCATTCGAGTTTCTCATGTGGAACAATAGACTGTATCATAGTTTGCCTTCATTTCTCTTTCATTTTAAAGATTGCTATTGATCTTACATCATTCTTACGCTATTGTACTTTAGTTTTTAAACATATGCGTGTGTTCGGGGCGAGTCCTTCATCCGTCGACACAAGTAACCCCCTAAACATCTTAACAGGTCTTCATTATCCCATGTGTGGGTTGGGTGAGTCATTCGCAAGTGACCCCGGAACGTTTTAATGGTTTATTCGTGAGTAGCGGGTGTTTGAGGCGAGTTTTTCATCCGTTGACGCTATTGACCCCCGAACATCTTAACAATTTATTCACGAGCCGTGTGTGTTCAGGGTGAGTCTTTCTTTCGTCGATATTATCAACCCTCGAACATCTTAATAGTTCTTTGCTATCTACATGTGTTCAGGGTAAGTCCTTCGTCCATCGATGCAAGTGACTCTCAAACATCTTAATGCGTCTTCATCATCCTTGTGTGTTCGAGACAAGTCATTCGTCCATTGACATACCCCCAAACATCTTAATGATCCTCAACATCAGGACGAGTCTTTCGTTCATCGACACAAGTGACCCTCAAACATCTTAATGGGTCTTTATCATCTACGTGTGTTTGGGGGGAGTCCTTCGTCCATCAGCGTAAGTGACCCCCTAAACATCTTCACGGTCTTTAACATCGGCATGTGTTCAAGGCAAGTCATTCGTTCATTGACGCAAATGACCCTCGAACATCCTAAAGGTCTTTAACATCTGCGTGTGTTTGAGCCGAGTCATTCATTTATCCATGCAAATGACCCCTAAACATCTTAACAAGTCTTCGTCATCTGCATGTGTTCAGAGCGAGTCATTTGTTCATCGACATAAGAGACCCCCGAACATCTTAATGGTCTTCAACATTCACATGTTCTTGGACTAAATCTTTCATCTATCGATGCAAATGACCCCTAAACATCTTAACAGGTCTTTGTCATTTCACGTGTGTGCGGGGTGAGTCCTTCATCCATAAATACAAGTGACACCCAAACATCTTAACTATTTTTAATCATCCGCATGTGTTCGGGGCAAGTCCTTTGTCTATTGACACAACTGAACCCTGAACATCTTAACAATCTTCAATATCCACATGTATTTGAGGTGAGTCATTCGTCCATAGCACAAGTGACCCTCAAACATCTTAATGATTTTCAACATTCACGTGCATTTGGGGTTAGTCTTTCATGCCTGATGTGGAATCTATCCGAGAGCATTCGACTAGAAAGCACTCAATATCTATATTATCATGAATCTCCGTTGAAAGTGCAAATAGATCTAACTTCTTAAACTTGTACTTTAACACAACTGACTTTTCAGTCGGATTAACATTGAACCTCATGTATAGAGGACTTATCAATTGGTCGAATGTACAATCTGACTCCACACGTATTAGCTAACCACATTTATCGGTCGCGTACTTATATTCTTTTACATCAATATCATATTCTCACTAACCTCCATACATCATAGGTATAAAGATATGTCTAAAAGCTGTCATTCTTATAATATAAATTGAATTAAAATATTTTGGTTCTGTAAATATAAAAATATATAAGTTGTTTAAGGTTATATTGATTTCCTAACATTAGTCGTGTAAGGATATGCCATTTAATATATATCGGTTTACATAAGATCTCAATCGATAACATGTTACCGATATATCAGTTGAGAAAGAATGAATGTTGGTACATACATATTCTTTTTGTAATACCCCATATTGGCATAAGGGTGCCATGTAATTTAGAGAAGTTTAAAATACCGAAAAATGGGTTTGATAATCAAATAAATCGTCGAATCAGCGGCAGGGAGTGCCTCAGAATTTATATGTCTAAAGAAAAGGGTATGAAATCGATGAACGTCTCAAGGAAAGATTTATGAAGCCAGGCTCATATTTAACATAAGGAACAACCTTTAAGAGGTTTCGGGAAGAAACAAAAGAATTTTCAATCAAAACACGATCTCACTTATATTTGGGCTTAAGTGTAATTTATTAATTTTGGCCGATGGAGGTCGAAACGATGATTTTTCTGAATCTTCAGGGGTGAGATGAAGGGTTTAGAACTTGTGGGACTTAATGGAATTGTTGGATAACCTAGGAGCTTCAAGAGGGCCAAAATGCAAAAGAAATTTGTAAGAGGGTTAAAGTGCAAAATTTTGAAAAGTTGCCATAGCCATGGCCGACCAAGCTTCTGTCACCACTGGCCAGCCTCAGATCGGCATCATGAGAGTCATTTTGAGGGCTAGAAATGGACTCCACAACATGGTGGGTCGATTGGGATGAAGCATGGTCGTGATTGGATGAGGTATTACTGTGATTTGATAGAGTACAACCAAGTTTGGTCGTGGGTCGCCGAAAAATCGAGAAAGAGGTGTTCGTATCAAATCATCACGATTTGAGACCATTAAATGGTTGTAAGGATGATAAAGGCTCGGATTTGACAAAGGTATGGCCCGTCTTGGTCCAAAATCGAGTATAAATAGAGAATTCTAAGTGGCTGAATGTATAAAAAATTAAACTCCAAATCGTGCATGTTTGAGAGTGAGTCAGAGGTTGGGGATAAGGGTTTTTTATTCTCCATGTGTTGAGGAGAAATTCTGGAAAATTTGGTGAGTTTTCATGAAGGTTTGAATGGGTATTGAAGTTTCGTTGGAAAATCACAAGGTCGTCAGTGCCGGATTGTAAATTGGCCATTTGAGCCATTTTTGGTGGGTGTTTCGGCCATCGGAGGTTGTTGCTGTGATTAGATCAAGGATTTCTTCAAGACAATGTCATCGGATCGAGCATTGGAGCAGGTCGTCAGTCACCGTCGCCGAAATAGATGACCGAAAAAAGTGAGAAAATAACAAGAAAATAAGAAAAAAAATAGAAGAACATTCTAAAAAAAAATCCATAAAATTCTAAAAATGTTGGTAAATTATTTTGTGTATTTTGGTGGAGGAAAAATTCTGGAAAATATTGGAGAAATTATTTATTTTATAATTTTTTAGGAAATTAAGGTTCACGGAAAATAGAGGAAAAATAGGAGAAAAATCTAAAAAATTCTATAAAATTTCAGAAAATCAAGAACATTATTTTATGAATTATTGTGAAAAAAATTCAGGAAAAACATTGAGGAGGTATTTATTTTGAAATTTTCAAGAAGAAAATGAAAAGAAAATAAGGGAAAAATTATGAAAAATAGATGTTGATATTATTTTGAATGAATATGGTGTCTAGGGGTTGTCGGGGCTCAAGGTTGAGTATTAGTACGATTACTTGAGGTTTGACATGGAAATTGAGGTCGGTACGAAAACTAAAGTGGTCTGAGATACGTTTAAATTAGAGATGGCAAAATGGGCTTGGCCCGAAGGGCTGGCCCGTTGGGGCTCGGCCCGGCACCGGGCTAGGGCCAGCATTTTGTTGGCCCATTTAAGGTCGGGCTGATTTGGCTTGGCGGGCCAAATGGTGGCGGGCCGGGCTGGCTCGCTTGGCCTGCTAATCGGCCACACCCCCCCTAAACAGCTCGCGCCCCTCGCTTTCAGCCTCGCCTCTCGCCCTCTGTCTCGCCCTCGCTCTCACCCTCGTCTCGCCTTCGCCCTCACCTCGCTCTCTGCCTCGCCCTCGCCCTCGCCCTCGCTTGCCCTCTGTCTCGCCCTCACCCTCGCTCGCCGCCCTCGCCCCTCAGTCGACCTCGCTCGCCCTTTGTCACCAGCGCCCCTCGCTGGGCTGGCCTGGCCTGGCCTGTTTGGCCCACGGGCCCGTGTAGGGCGGGCTAAGACTAGCAATCTGCTGGCCCATTTTTAAGCGAGCCGATTTGGCTCGGCCCGCGGGCCACTTGGTGGCGAGCCGGGCCGGGCTGCCCGTTTGCCGTCTCTAGTTTAAATTGAGTGCCCTGACTTAAAAACTTGGTTTATTGTGAATAGTTCTACCAAAAAATTTGATTTTTATTGTAAGAGTTTCTACTTCAACTAGGTTTATTTTGGGTGGTTCGACCATATATTTGATTTGTTTATACAAATGATTTGACTTACGATAAGTTGGTTTCACGTGAGAGATGCATCCTAAATTGTTTTATATTTGTGCATTGAATTTTGTGCTTTATAAATTCATGCACTGAAATGTTGATTTTAAATGATACATGTTATGTGTTGCATTGGCATGTTTATGTGGGATGTGCATTGTCAATTTGCGTGTGGCACTTGAGTAATAACACTCGGGATGCGTGCCAAGAATTAATGCTATGTGACCTACTTGGGATGGGGCTAAGACAGACGTCACCCTATGGTACTCAAATGGCGGGGATGAGAATGGATACGATCCCAGGTTCTTTTGAGAAATAGTATTATTACTTAGGTGGATGTTAATTCCGAGGATAGTGTTGATCCTCTTGTGGCTAGAGTTGTGTTGAGATCTAGAATGCTTGTGAGCGAGAGCGTAATGTCTAACATGATTTAGGGGTGATACCCGAGTTCATGCGTTAAGGTTGTCCCTCTTAAACAAAATTGTGTTATGCCAATGTATCAATGTGGTTGTGTTGCCTTTAGAGATATTACATTTTTTTCGGTTAGGGTTAAGTGCGGTATGAGATTCTCTTGGACTGATACATGTTGGGATATGTTTATTTGTTTCATGGTTTTGTATATATACATGAAAATATTTTTGAATTCTCATTTAGGTGATTCATCATCTAATTTGTAGTTTGTCATTGAAATATTCAAATGTTTCAAATGAAAGCAACGGCGCTAAGAGAAAGAACGTTATCGAGATGTAGCTGATAGTTATATATAAGATATTTCGTAGGTCTTTATTTATATACGAGATATTAAGATGTTGTGTATTATTTATGTCATGTTGAACATCGATGGTACAAATTTTATATTATGAATAAAAGAATTTCGGTTATGTATCGTTGAGATTTCGATCTTGCTTCCGCTGATATAATTAATATTACCTGTTTTAACTTATTTATCTAAGTTAATATGCTGAGAAGGTAGATCGGAATTGTTGGGATTTAAATTATGTTGAGGAAAAAAAATATCCCTGAAATCTCGGGTTAATGTACGCTTGAAAAAAGTGGGGCGTTACATTTTTCAAACTGATATATCGGTTGATATATATCTTTTCATGATCGATATATCAATCGATATAAAATATTTTTCATGATGCTACTATGTTTTAACCTATATTAGTTAAAATATATCATGACTTAATTGATATATCAACTGATATATGTTCAAACCAGCGAGATACATATTCTTCACTCAATTAAGCTTTTAAATGAAGAATCTAAGCCAAATTTTACAAACTCATTACATTTTCATTCAAAAAATTATAGAGAAGAGAATAAAATACTTTGAAATCACTCAAGCTACTAAGGTTTATTGGCCAAAACTTTTCAAAGAAAAATGAATACATGCCTGATATGGAGACAAACTATCAGATTTGCAAAGAGAAAAACAACAATAATTTAAAAAAAAAAAAATAATTGATGAAGAAACAACAATACTTAAATGGAGGGAAAGAAAGACGAACAAGAGAGATTGAAGGTGGATAAGTGAAAATATGCGCGAAAGAGGAAGACAAAATCTTATAACTAATTTAAAATGAGAGATTTTCTTCTAATTAATTTTTAAAAGTCTTAATTTTACAAAAGTTTTAAAAGTGTCCTATTTTTTCAAAGTTTAGTGCCGAAAGTCCTATTTTTCCAAATTTTCCTCTTGCTTCTTCCTTATGACTTCCTTTTTCATAGGTTTCTTCCTTTTCCAACCAAGCTTCCTCAAAAAATTTCTTATGATGTACGTATATAATATAGCATAATGCCTTGCTGGCTTCTTTTTTGACCAAGCTTCCACGCGAAGCTTCTTTTTGTATATTATTATAACATAGTGGCTCCTTGGCTTCTTTTTCAATCTTTTTTTTCTTTGGATTTATATATATGTGTAAAGCAAGAATTAGAAACAAAGCAAATTCTTTTAATTAATTTAATTCGGTTCTTTACAATTTGAAATTGTGTGAGAGCTATTATAGTATTTTTAGATTTTTTGGATATTTTTTTATAGATAACGTCAATTATTATTGTTAAAATACAATAATAAATTAAAATCGCTGTCAAGATGTATAAGTTTGCAAGAAAAAAATAATTATAGGGCATAGTAAAGTTTTTGCGCAAACATTTCGATGATTAATTCAAATATCAAAGATGATGAATGATTTATTAAAATTAGTATTATAGACGTATATATTTTAAAATGAGAACCTATTTATTATAGAGGAAAAACAAAGTAATCATAAATTTCCTATGATTTGATATTTTTACAAATGATATTTATTTCAATATTCTGATATCTAATCAGAATTAGAATATTTACTGATAATATTTATCTTAATATTAGTATTTTTATAGATAATATTTATTCTAATATCTTAATTTTTTTTAAAATTAAAATTCTTTATAGATAATTGTCTATTATTTTTGTAGAATATTTTTAAAAAAATTTAAATATCAAAATTATCTAATTTGTGCATTCCGAGAGACGCCACATTTACGAAAAAATTTATACTTTTTAATTCAAAGAGTTATTTTGCCCTTTTGAACTTTTTTAATTTTTTAGTAAATTTTTGTTAATAAGAGAATAATTCTTATCATGGTAAAATTAGATAAAAAGTCAGAGATTGATAAATTATTAAATTTTTATTTATTTATTAAATACAAAAAAATAAAAAATATAAAAATATTTTTATTTGTACTAGTAATTTAAACATCAAGAAGAAAAAGAAGTAACTTTATTTCCTCCTTTTGTCTTTTCATTTAGCGAGAGCGGGTGGGTGCGCGGGGTGGTTTGTTCGTGGATGCTTCTGGAATGTTTGGAGCGTGGCTTCGTCCCAATTTCGCATTCGAATCTCGATCCTTCTGGAATCTCCTTCGCCTTGTGGTTTCCTTTTGCTTCTGCAGTGTCCAATCAGAGTCCCTCCTAGTAACGCTTTGCTTAGCCACCAAGGATGGGGTAGTCTGGTCAACTCACTGCCCATTGTTTCTCAGCATAAAGCGCCCCCAAGCCCGCCCTCGGTTCTCCCTCCCACCTACATTCTTTGTTTTTGATTATACCGAGATCGAGAGAGAGAGAGAGAGAGAGAGAGAGAGAGATTCATCAATGGAGCGGGGCAATTACGGACGTGGAAGGGGCCGTGACGGCGGCGGAGGAAGGCGCGGAGGGAGAGGACGATTCGGCGGCGGCGGCGGCCGAGATCAACAGCAGCAGCACCAGTACTATCAGCAGCAGAGCCAGTACCACCAGCACAATCAAGGCGGCGGCGGCGGCCGCGGAGGCCGAGATCAACAGCAGCACCAGCACTACCAACAGCAGGGACAGTACAATCAGTACAATCAAGGCGGAGGGGGCCGAGGAACTGGAGGCCGAGGAGGAGTGGGTAGAGGTCTCAGTTACGCTGCTGCTTCGGCTGTGCAACCGCCTCAGCCGCCTGCTCAGCAGTGGGGCCCTCCTAGGCCCTACGGATCAGCCGGCGAGAGCTCAGCCCGAGGCGCTTGGGGGCCCGGCCCTAGGGCATGGCGTCCTGCTACTCCCCCTGCCCCAGCTCTGCCAGATAGAGCTCCCGAACCTCCTGCTACTCCCCCTGCCCCAGCTCTGCCAGATAGAGCTCCCGAACCTCCTTCAACTGGTAATGATATGCTCTCTCTCTCTCGCCCTCTCTCTCTCTACTAGATATTTATATGCATTAATGCATACATCTATTCTCGGTTTCTTTATGGAGGTTTGTATCATCAATGCTGTTAATATCTTCGTTTTTCTAAAGTTGTTTGAAGTCAATCGAGGTTTTGTCTGACTAGATTTGCTTCTTGTGTCGTTCATTTAATTGGTTATCTTTGTTTGCTGTTTACATTATCAATGCCCCAACTAATTCATGCGTAGTGACGATATTCCCATTACGAAACTTTCGTGAATGCAAATATTGCATCTGTATAGGTCTGGGTAATGATATGTGGTTTTCCCATTGATTTCTCAGTTTGTTGTGAGTTTGTTTATTAGAATTAGATAATTACAGTTTTTTGCTACTCATTCTGGAGTTCGTGGGAGAAAGGCTTGCTATGTTGTTGTATGCTGGAGTTTGTGGATTCTCGGTTATTGCTTTCAGATTAAGAATGTGTTGGAAATTAGAACCAAATAATCTGTCAAGATGAGAGAACAGGTCTGAGTACTCGCCTGACTTGGTACAGAATCAAACTTACATAATTATTTATTTTTGGAGAATTGTGCTTGTAATTAATAAGGTCCCTTTCCGGTTGGTTCTTTTCAATGATCCAGTTTGGGTGGAATCAGATGTTAGTTTCATGGGCAGTATCATCCATACTCATTATTTGGTATCAATTCGTGATTCTGATATTGCCCTTTTTCTTCCCCATCTGTGCCAAGCTTTTTGTTTGCTGACCTGGAAAACTTAAGAAGCTCTGAACAATCTACAACAGTAGATTCAAGTAGTTTGATACTAGGCTTGGTTGTAAATAACTGATTAAAGATGTCTTTTTTGTAATTTGATTAGGACACGATGAAATGGACTTGGGTTGAGAAGGCTTCATAGTTCGTAGTTGGTCGCTTGTTCTTCATCTGTATTTGATGAAAGTGTTTATTGAAATGTTATAGTGATCAATGGGCCATATACGTGCAGTTTTCCTTTTGTTTTGACTTGAATTGGTTACTCTGCTCCGAGGGTAATGGAGCCCTTTCATTGTTTAGTTCTCTTGATCAACCTCAGTAAGATGGAAATTTTTCCTTTGCAGATTTCCAGTCACCGAAGATATCAGAACATCCATCTGCATCATCCCTCCCTCGAACTCCTGGGAGTGATCTGCAACCTGTGAAAAGACCTGATGGAGGCGGCAGGCATTCCATTCAGCCGCTGAAGCTTCTCGCTAATCATTTCCGAGTGAATTTCAATCCAAATACTATCATTACGCATTATGATGTTGATGTTAAGCAGGAGGTTCCACCCGATGGTCATTCTGCAAAAATTCGGAAATCCGACCTAACAATGATCAAGGACAAGCTGTTCTCTGATGATCCTTCTCGATTTCCTCTGTCGATGACTGCTTATGATGGTGAGAAGAACATATTTAGTGCAGTTCCACTTCCCGAAGGAAAGTTCCAGGTGGACTTCTCTGATGCAGAAGATAAGAAGACCAAGTCTTACATCTTTACTATAAAGGCTGTAAATAGTCTGCAGTTTTGCAAGCTTCGTGATTACTTGAGTACAGACAGCCATGGCCGGTCTGTTCCACGTGACATACTACAAGGAATGGATTTGGTAATGAAGGAAAACCCATCTAGGCATAGAATTTCAGTTGGTCGCAATTTTTACCCAAAAGCGTTCAATAACGAGGATGATCTTGATGGTGGAATTACAGCATCTAAAGGCTTCCAACAAGGTCTGAAGCCCACTTCCCAGGGTCTTGCGCTGTGTCTGGACTACTCAGTTTTATCATTCCACAAGTGGTTGCCTGTCATTGATTTCCTTAAGGAGCATATTCGTGGATTTAGAGAGGCAAACGATGTGAAAAGATTAAGAAATCAAGTCAGTGATTCATTGGAAGGATTGAAAGTTACAGTAACTCATCGCAAGACCAAGCAAAAGTATACTATCAAAAGATTAACTGAAAAAGACACAAGGAATATTTCATTTGGTTTGGAGGATCGTGACCAAGAGGGCAAGGTTTCGGTGAAAGACATTAACCTTGTTGCGTATTTTAAGGAAAAGTATGCCAAGGAAATCATACACAAGGATATACCCTGCTTAGATTTAGGGACAGCTGGTAAGATAAACTATGTACCAATGGAATTTTGTGTCTTGGTTGAGGGGCAGAGGTATGCAAAGGAGAATTTGAGCAGAGACGGAAGCCTGTTGTTAAAGAACATGTCTCTGGCTCCACCGAGGGAAAGAATGAACACTATCTGTGAAATGGTGCGGGCTGAAGATGGACCTTGCGGGTATGTAATAACAGTTCTTCCTTTATTCTATATACATGAATGTTTGTCATTCCATATATTCCCGTATCCCATATATGACTTGCCCACAATTATTAACTTTTCTAGTAAAAAGGAAATTCCAAATTTGGCATTTCTCCTATGGTGCCCAAGGCTGCTTTATCAATTGAATTAATATCTGTGTGGCTCTCATTACTTATTTTACAGTATTTTCTTGGTAAAAGTAGAATAATTCTTGAGGAATCTCTGCGTCTCCCCCCCCCCCCCCCCCCCCCCCTCCCCAACCAGTACACAAACCCACCAACCAACCAATATGTAATAATAGTTATTCCTGTATTCTACGTACTTGAATTCTTATCATCATATATATTCCTGTATCCCGTATTTGGTGACTATTATTGAGTTTTCAAGCAAAACAAGGAATTACTTGCTTTTGGCATACATCTTATAGTGCCCAAGGCTGCTTTGTCAGTATTGGTTTGAGTTGGCTTGTGGTCTTTTATCTAAAATTTTCTCTTCTGCATGTTATGGAACTTTGTCTGATTTCAGATTTTTTTTGTTTCCCAAGAGCAGATGCCAACTTTCGTCACAGAATAATCTCTGTGGGGCTCTCATTACTTTGTTAATGTATCATCATATTCATTGATACTGCCAATCATTTTCTTTTTCTTTTTTGGACCCTGTTTGAAGTTTGTGGTTGCCAGTAAATAGAGATGGTTGTTTTTTCAACTTTCCAACTTGGTTAAGATAAGGTGTAGCTGATGATGATATTGGTTGGTTTTCCAACTTTTCATATATAACTTATATATCTATCTATATATGTTTCTGTGAAATCAGAGGTGGTATTGCTCAAAATTTTGGACTTCAAGTTATCCAGAGCATGTCAAGAGTGGAAGGCCGTGTCATTAATCCACCTCAGTTGAAGGTTGGTGGTCCCAACGGCATACTGAGTGTTGACAGGGAGAAGCGTCAGTGGAACCTTGTGGGGAAATCGGTTGTGGAGGGCAAACCAGTTGAACGCTGGGCATTGATAGATTTTAGCTGCTCTAAATATTCCAGATTAAATATTGACCATTTTGTTCAGAGCCTAAGAAGTCGGTGCCAAAAGCTTGGGATTCGGATGGAGGAACCACTTGTTTGTCGTCAAACTAATATGAGGCCATTCTCTGATATTAATATGCTTCGTGACGTCCTTTACGATGTGGTTACGGAAGGTGCTACGAGATGCCAAGGTCGACTGCAAATCATTGTGTGTGTGATGGCTGGAGTTGATCCTGGCTACAAGTTTCTGAAATGGCTCTCTGAAACCCAGATTGGCGTAGTTACTCAATGTTGTTTGTCCAAACATGCTAGCCAAGCGCGTGACCAGTACCTTGCAAACCTTGCTCTCAAGATCAATGCCAAGCTTGGCGGCAGCAATACAGAGCTCGTAGATCCGCTCCCCCGTTTCGAGGGTGAAGGCCATGTTATGTTTGTGGGGGCTGATGTGAATCACCCTCCTGCGAGCAATAAAACATGCCCTTCCATGGCAGCAGTTGTTGCTACTGTTAATTGGCCTGCTGCAAATCGGTATGCTGCCAGAATTTGCCCTCAGTTCCATCGGAAAGAACATATTCTGAACTTTGGGAGCATGTGTCTGGAACTTATCCAGACTTATGCTAGGATTAACAAAGTCAAGCCGCGGAGGATAGTGATATTCCGTGATGGGGTAAGTGAGGGGCAGTTTGATATGGTTCTCAACGAGGAGTTACGTGATCTAAAGAAGGCCATTTATGCGGAAGATTATCATCCAACAATAACTGTTATCGTAGCCCGGAAGAGACATCAGACTCGTTTATTTCCGGAGACTCCTAGGGATGGGGGACCCACCGGCAATGTGCCGCCTGGGACAGTTGTGGACAGAACAATCACTCATCCATTTGAGTTTGATTTCTACCTTTGCAGCCATTATGGGATTCTGGGAACTAGCAAGCCTACCCACTACTATGTTCTCTGGGATGAGCACAACTTCACTTCTGACCAGTTGCAGAAGCTCATCTACGACATGTGCTTCACCTTCGCTCGGTGCACAAAACCAGTTTCTCTTGTTCCTCCGGTGTACTATGCCGACCTTGTTGCGTATAGAGGGCGGATGTTCCAAGAGGTGGTGACAACGTTTAATCCAGGCTCTGCAGCAGCATCTTCATCTTCATCTTCTGTGGCATCCTCGTCTGGTCCATCATTTGATGAAGGGTTCTACAAGCTGCATCCCGAGCTTGAGAACATAATGTATTTTGTCTGAGTGCAGAAGACAACCGGCCAACCTCCTTTGGCATATAGGCTTTGATGGAAGCTGATTTTTGCGGACTGCACTTGAGCTCAGGGAGTGCAGATCAAACCTCCATTTCTCCAGCGGTAAAAGGAGTTTGTGCGTGAATCTAATCAGTAGTTTCATGCTTTTGTGTTGCTTTTCCACCTGTGAGGTTATGAATAAACTATAATGCCAATGTAGAATTGGCATGGTGTGTGTGTTCGTGGGTTTGTTGTTGGATTTCAAGTTGATGTGTTTTGTGGTCTTGTTCTTCTGGCTGCACTCTGCAGTGTGTATGTTTCCAGTGTGTGGACTGAGTTTGTTACATATACAACATTTTAATGATGGTTTGGTTGTGTTTTTTGCTACATCATCATGAGACTGATGGGGCCTTTTTTGTTTTTAAGGTAATATTTGTCTAGTTGATCAGCCCTTGTGCTACTTTTCATTCTGAAACAAGGTTATTAGTAAATAAGTGAAGGGTGCTTATTGCAGGTTCTTGTCATAATTTTTATATTTTTCTTTTATTTGTTTTTACTTTTCTCAAAATTTGTAATTTCTGAAAACCTTTGAGAACATCTTTATTATCATGTGCTTTCTTTGTTCATGTTTTTATAATGATTTTGAACTTGTGTATCAATATTATTATTATTATTATTATTATTTTTATTATTAATTTTGAACCAACAAAACTATATCTGCTTATTTTTTTTATCTTTGCATTTTTAATTAGAATAGTAATTATTATTATTATTATAAATATAGTATGTATAATAGTTAAATTTGAATCAAATGGGTTCTCAGAATCCTGATCTCTTCCTCGAACACGCAACCATTACTTTCTTTTT
Source organism: Diospyros lotus (assembly GCF_014633365.1). Lineage (NCBI taxonomy): Eukaryota > Viridiplantae > Streptophyta > Magnoliopsida > Ericales > Ebenaceae > Diospyros > Diospyros lotus. The sequence goes on from NC_068345.1 coordinate 35,573,504, forward strand.
GTCTCGGAATCAGTCACCAGTGCCGGGACTCAAAGCCAAAGGTGAGAAAGAATCGCCGGAACAGAACCTCGCTTTTGAATTCCTTGGAATTTGTCGCCATCCATTGCCGTTCATAGAGAAGTTTGTTAGGCTTTGGATTTTTTATTTTTATTTTTTGGCCATTGAAACTGGCGTCTGGTTTCTCTCTTTCGGATGCCAGGGCTTGTTTAACCACAAGGATGCTGAACCAAACCCTTTTGATGCCGAGCTTAAGCGCTTCATTGTTTTACAAAGAGATTGATTTGTCGCAACCTATTTCCTCTGACAAGGTCTTCCAATTTGAAACCTTTAATTCACTTTGTAAAAGGTTTGTCCAATTAGGATGATATTTGGATGTTTCAAACCGGACTGATGTTATCGAGCTTCAAAAGGGTAGCGGAAGGAGGCGGACGGTTGAGAGAGATTTGGAACAGTTAGTACAATTTAGCAAGGATCCATATAATCAACAGGAGATAATTCAGGTTATTGGAAAGAACCCATTTCTGTGGCCTGATCACTGGCCCGTTAAAGACTATGCCAAGGTCTTCGAGTGTTTAGTTTTGGTCGATGAAATATCTAAAGAAGCTGACCGAGTCGTGTCTAAGATTAGAGAGGCAGGAAGAAAGCTAAGGAGCAAAATTGTTTCCGATAATCCTATTTCAGAACCAGTGCCAGTGCCTTGTGTGGCTGTTCATATACGGATTGGATGATTCATCGTAAGAAGTTGGAGAAAAGGTCAAAGATTAGTGAAATCTGTTGCAGCAGGCAGGAGATTATGCAGAGAGTTGGGAGTATTGCAGGCCTGCAAGCCCCGACACTGGTCTATCTTGCCGTGGCTAACAGTCTTCTTGAAGACGACTCAAATCTTGAACGGTTGGAGGGAAGGCTTGGTTCCCTTTGAGATGAAGAAACTGGGAGTTATGGAAATCTACTAGAGGTATCCTTAACTCCAAAAAGAAATAATTAATCTACTACTAGAAGTTAGGCAAGTGAAAGTTGTCAAAAGTTAGATTGATGAAGGGGCAGTTGATTGAGATTGTAAAGATAAAAACATAACCCTGAAAACAATACTGTTTTTGGTTCTTGTTTAGCAATAAATATGATTTTTTTTATTAAAGTTTAGTCCGTTTGGTCTGCGGGCATGTTAGGGCGAGTTTGGCAGGTATGAATTTAATAAAATTTATACTATTATTTATAAAATTATATTTTACCATAATGCAACACAATAGAATGTGATTAATTTAAAATAAATCGATGCCATACTTATAATATATAATATTTTATGTAAGTACTAGACAAATAAATATAAACTTAATAATTCTTTTAATTTTTATTTGATCAGTCATTCTTGAAATGATTGTCTTTACACGATATTCGGTACTCGTACTCTCGATTATGTCAGAAGAGATAAACTGTAAGTTGGGTACGAATTCGTAACATATTATTCACTTGAGTACCCAATTTATATTCTCGGATGACCAGCCATTAATGTTGTGTGATGGTTGACGTGGTTGAATTCAAAGATCAAACCTTCAACAGGGTTGTGGAACATCTTATTGATAAAGCATAGCAAAGAGAAGGGACCCCCTCAAATGCAGAGCTGACAATATAGCAAAGAGAACGGACCCCCTCAAGACCGCCATTTTAGTTCCCCCCTCCCCCCCGCGCCGACGCTACGAATCGATTACAAATCTTTCCGACACGAATTTGCACCTATCGCGCCATCCAGACGACCTTCTCTTCAGTCGTCTCCTCCTTCCTCCTCGCCAATCTGACTTCCAGCCATCGCGAGAGACCGACGACATCAACACCACTTTCGCCATCGCCGGAAGTCAGAAGACCTCACCGCAACCGCCTTCGCTTGCTGCAACTTCCCGCGCAACCCGATTTCAGCTCAACCCGACCCAAATTTGATACCCAGTTACCCATTCCTTTTTATAGCCGAATCTGACCTATTCATTCATTCATTCCCTTGAAAGGCTAGCCAGCCCGATTCAATTAAATCCCAACCCAGTCCAACCTGCCCCAAATCTTACCCAACCTTTAATACAATGGGCCCAAATGACGAAGCCAGCCAGCCAGCCAGCCACCTTCGACCTTTCTGACTCTACAACGACGACGAGGAAGAAGAGCGGGTTCTATCTTTCCGTCTCTCTGGTTTCTATTTTTTCGCTTTCTAAGATTAGGATTAATTTATTCTTATGTGCTTAGAATTTCTTTAGCCAGCCTTGTTTACGTTGCTTTTTCATAATTGTTTGGTTATCATTTTTCCCATCCTTAACCCCTACCCTATTTTTCATTAGTCCTTCCATTGCATGCATTGCCCTCATCTTATTTTAGAGCTCTCTTAGTTTTAGTTTCAGTTTCATGGTTGACCTCTTATAAAAAAAAAAAAAAAATTATCTCCGCATGTCTTTTCATCTCAACATCACCAACTTTAATGTCTTATGCAATTGGTATGCGAATTTTTTTTTTTTATTGTATTATCATGAGTGCCCTTATTATTCAGTCTCACGATATCAGCAAGAGATATAAATAAGAGGATTCAGAGACCAGTTCGATCCCTAATCTCACCGTAAACGTGAGGGCGACAAGCAAATTTTAACTTTCAAGATCGCTCTGGTTGTTGAACTTTTCCCATGATCAAGATTCGAACACAGAATTTGAGAGCCTAAAGAATATCATTCTAGGAGATTTTTTCTTTGCTAATAGAACTATGCCCGGGACTATGTGGTAATATTGTTCAACCCATCTAACTTGTTCCCTCAACTCATCATCCACCTTCGTAATTTATGAAATTTCTTTAAGAAATGAGATTGGAAAACCTAGATTGATTTCAAGCCTTACAAACCCAAATCACGTCTATTGTTGAATATTGATTCAAAATTGCTGATTTAGTGGGTTGATTGGGTCAAAAATCTGTTTACTGATTTAGTGGGTTAAGATAATTTCGTTTTTTAAATTTAAATCCAACAATAAATCTTATTTTCTTGTTATTCAATTGACATGTATTGCCTATTTAAAGGCATGATGATATGAATAAAAAAATGAGATTACAACCTTTCACATTCATGTTTTTTTTCAGCTTTTGTTCGTTAACTTGATAGCTACCAATGTCTCTAAAATTCTAACAGTGGTATCAGAGCATTCAATGATCTTAAGGGATCTGTGAGAGAGAACCCATCAACGCCTTCTTATTTCTATGGCTTCCACCAACACGTCATCTCTTTCACCACCAGTTTTTGATGGAGAAAATTATCAAGTATGGGCTGTCAAAATGAAAGCTCATTTGAGAGGTCTTAGTTTATGGCAGTGGGTCGAAAGTGAAAGGGAGATACCTCCACTTGGCAACAATCCTACGCTCAATCAAATCAGAGCTCATGAAGAAGCAGAAGCTAAAGCACCGAGGGCTTTATCTCAAATACACGCTGCTGTCTCCGAATCAATTTTCTCAAGAATCATGGCGTGTGAAACGGCTAAGGAAGCATGGGATATATTGAAAGAGCTATATCAAGGGAATGCTAGAACGAAGAGAATACAAGTGTTGAATCTCAAAAGAAATTTTGAGATCCTTAGAATGAATGAAAAGGATACAATCCAAGAGTTCTCTGAAAAACTAATGACGGTGGTAAATAAAATCAGACTTATGGGAGAAGAGCTACCTGACAGCAGGATCGTAGAGAAAGTCTTGATAAGTTTACCTGAGAGGTTTGAGGCAAAAATCTCCTCCTTTGAAGATTCAAGGGATATTAGCCAAATTACATTAGCAGAATTAATCGGAGCCTTGCAAGCTCAGGAGCAAAGAAGGATTATGAGAAATGAAGAAAGTGAAAAGACGGTGGAATGAGCTTATCTTGCCAAGAGTTCATCGTCAAAGAAGAAAGGAAAAATTCCAGAATGTGACCATTGCAAAAAACTTGGTCATGAAGAGAAAGATTGTTGGCACAAGGGGAAGCCTCAATGCTTCCAGTGTAAAAGATTTGGGCATTTGAAAAAAGATTGCAGATTTTACTTGAAAGAACAAGCAAGTACAGTGAAGGCGATTGAAGGGGCAATTGAAGAGGAAACGCTCTTTTAGTTGGTAAGAAGTGCACCAAGAAGAATTTTTTGGAGAGAAGTGCTCCAAGAAATTGAATTATTATTTTTTTTTTTTAACATTTGAAGGAAGTATTGATTGTGATGAGAAGTGCATCAAAGTATTGATTGTGATGAGAAGTGCATCAAGAAGTGAAGAGAAGTGCTTTACAATTGGGAAGAAATTTGGAGAGAAGTGCTCCATACAAAGTTGAAGTTTTGCAACTTTGAATCAAGGAGGAATGTTGAATATTGATTCAAAATTGTTGATTTAGTGGGTTGATTGGGTCAAAAATCTGTTTACTGATTTAGTGGGTTAAGATAATTTCGTTTTTTAAATTTAAATCCAACAATAAATCTTATTTTCTTGTTATTCAATTGACATGTATTGCCTATTTAAAGGCATGATGATATGAATAAAAAAATGAGATTACAACCTTTCACATTCATGTTTTTTTTCAGCTTTTGTTCGTTAACTTGATAGCTACCAATGTCTCTAAAATTCCAACATCTATCACCAACATGTTAGATGCATTATTGGAGACTAGTCAACATCTCCCAGCGGGTGAAAAAAGAGTGAAATCCATGAGAGGAAGAATCAACACCACAAGAGAGATGATAAGGGTCCTATGATCATAAATAAAGACTTTAAAAGAGAACATGCTAATTCACAAAAATACATAATCACATTAAAAAAATTTAAAATATATAAATAAATATATATCTCAATACACAACCGTAATTTTATATCTATAATTTTTATTTAGTTACAATATATATGATCACATATGTCATTTAAAGTGAATTCTTAAAATAGCATTTATATATTTTATTTAAAAAAATTAACTTTATTATTAGAATTTAAAATTATGATAGACTTAATTTTACCACTAATTTTTTTATTTTTTGTTCTAAAAAATAAATTATAATGGTCAATTACTACTTATGAATCTTTTTTTGATTTTTTTTATTATATGTGTTACATTTTAATTATATTTATATATAATGAATAAATTACTTATCAAAATTTGTTAAATAAAAAAAAAGTAAAGACACTCCTGAGATTTGAAAAATTATAAAGAATTTCCCTGACTTGACGATTTTCATAAACATTTCTCCCTACCATTATTTCATCAATGTTGAAAATTGTAATATAACTAAAATATTTATATTTTCTATTTCATTCCCCCTTTTTCAAATGAATTAGTTAAATTCAACTGTTATCGATTTTTTTTATATTCATTTTTATCATCGTCAAATTGGATAAAAAAAGAAATTGATAAATTATTAATTATTTATTTATTTATTAAATAAAAGAAGAAAATAAAAAAATAAAAAAATATTTTTATTTGTACTAATAATTTAAACATCAAGAAAAAAAAAAAAAAAAAGAAGTGACTTTATTTCCCTTTTGGTCTTTTTCATCCATTTTCCATTTAGGGAAAATGAGTGGGTACGTGCAGACATAGCCAAAATTGAACCGGACCGGCGGTTCGAACCGGAACCGGACCGGCCGGAACCGGACCCGAAACTGGCCGAACCGGAACCGGAACCGGAACCGGCGAAATTCGGTCCGGTTCCGGTTCAAGGTTCCGGAGAACCGGAACCGGCCCCCCTCCCCCCCCCCAACCCCCCCCCGTGCGCGTGCGGCCGCGCACGGTGCACCCCCCCCCCAACGGTCCAAATTGGACCGTTGGACACCCCCCCCCCAACGGTCCAATTTGGATTGGACCGTTGGACCCCCCCAACTTTTTTTTTTTTTTTTAAATTTTATAATTCCTATCTATATATACCCCTCCCTCCCCCACTCATTTTTCACACTTTCTCTCTCTCTCTCTCTCTCTCTCTCAAGTCTCAAGCTATTATTCTTTCAATTTTGTCTCTCATTTAATATTTTAATTTCAATTTCTTCAATCTTCTCATTTTGTTATTTATCAATTTATTCAATTATATTGTTAATTATTTATTACTTGTTACTATATTATTTTATCATTATTATATTTTTTTATTATCATACTTTTTTCAAAAAAATGGCAAGTGAAGGTAGAAATGTTGAAAATGTTGAGTTTGAAGCTCAAAATTTTCAAACACAAGAGAGTGAAACTCAACAAAAGGGAGGTGGAAAAATTTCTACTTCTGATATTTTTAATATTCATTTCAAGAAAACACCAAAAGGAGATGGTAAATTTGATGTATCTTGTAATTATTGTAATCAAGTATACAAATTCAAGCAAGGAGGTGGATATGGTACTTTCGTCTGACATTTGCAAACAAAGCACCCGCTCAAGGTTGGATTGAGCCGCGATCAAACACAAATATCCGGGTTTGCTACCTCTTCAAACTCTCCTCAATTATTTCATTATAATGAAGCTAATTGTAGGTCTGGTTTAGCTGAAATGGTAGCAATTGATCATTTATCTTTTAGTTTTGGTGAAAAATTAGGTTTTACTCGATTTTGTCAAAACTTTGTTAATCCTAGTTTTAAATCAATTCCTAGAAATACTTTGAAAAGGAATTTGTTAAAATTGTTTAAAAACTCAAAAATTGAATTGATAACATATTTTCAAAACAATAATATTAATGTTTCTATTTGTAGTGATAGTTGGAGTGATCATCGGCAAACTCATTCATATATGGGTATTACTTGTCATTGGGTTGATGAAAATTATGTTTTACAAAAAAGAATTCTTGCGTATCGATGTTTTGATGAAAGTCATAATGCTGAAAATATTTGTAGATTAATTCAACAAATTTTACAAGAATATAGATTAGTTAATAGAATTTTTTCAATTTCTTTTGATAATGCATCGGCTAATACTGCTTCTATTAATGAATTGAAAAGAATTTGCCAACCAAATTTTGGTGGAAGATTTTTTCATGTTAGATGTGCATGTCATGTTTTAAATTTATGTGTTCAAGATGGTATTAAGTCACTTAATTCTTATTTAGATCCAATTAGAAATGTTATTTCTTATATTTGGGTACACCCTCGAACTGCAAAAGCATGGGCACATTTTTTGCACCTCCAATGGTCAAACCCCAAAACGTTTTTCAAAAGATGTCCCTACTCGTTGGAACTCAACTTTTAAATTACTTAATCAATCTTTTGAATATAAAGATTTATTGTGTTCTTTTGCAGCAAATTATATTCCACAATATCCTATTTTTCCAACTATGTGGAATGTTTGTAGTTCAATTTTGAATATTTTACGAATTTTTAATGATGCTACTCATACACTTAGTAGTGTTTATAAACCAACTTCACATCAATTTTTAATAGAAGCAATGAATGTGGCCGGTGTATTAATGGAAGGAATTAATGTTGAAGAAATTTGTCATGCTGTTTTAGAAATGAGAGAAAAATGGTTACGTTATTATCAATTTATTCCTGAAATTTTTCTTGTTACTATGGTATTTGATCCTAGGTGTAAATTTGATGGTTTAATTGAGTGTTTGTCTAACTATTATTCGTTGTTAGGATTAGAAAATAATGAAGAAATTGATGTGAATATTATAATTTCTAAGGTTAGAACTTTATGCAATCAATTATATGAAGCATATGTTATTGCTCCTAGTAGTGAAGAATCATTTCCATCCATGGCTCCGCATTCCTCTTCCTCCCAACCAATGAAATGGGGTCATAAATTTTTAGATCAAAGGAGGAAAAAACCTAGATCGAGCTCACATTCGGAGCTCGAAACTTATCTAACCACAGTTTTTGAGTTTGGTGATGATACAGGTTTAAATTTTGAAATTTTGGAGTGGTGGAAAAGGCACAAGGAGACATTTCCAACTCTTGCAATTATTGCAAGTCAACTTCTTGCAGTTCCAGCTTCAACTGTAGCCGTTGAACAAACATTCAGTAGTGGAGGCAACATTTTGGACGAAAGAAGATCAAGATTGGCTCCAGAATCATTGGAAGCTCAAGTTTGCCTCGATGATTGGGAAAGAGCTAACATGCGACGTCAAGAAGAACTTATCCATTCATCATCATCTGACGAATGGTTAATGATGGTTCAACAACGGCGACTTCCGACTCCAATGAAGATGCGTAGGATCCAAGTCCATATTTTATTTTTTTTCACATTTGTAAAAATTAATTACTTGTATTACATTTTTGTTGTAATTATTTTTTAATGAAATTAAGTCTAATTCTATTTTTTATTTTTTATTTTTCACATTTGTAAAAATTAATTACTTATATTACATACTTGTTTAGTTGTTTTAATTATTTTTAATGAAATTATTACTTATATTTCTTCAATTTTTAGTAGTGTTTTTTTATTAAAAATATGGTTGAGAATATTTATATTTACAATTACATTTAACAATTAAAAATCGAAACCAAACCGAACCGAACAACGGAACAAGGACCAAAATTGAATACAACAATATTTAAAAAAAATTAAAAAAATTCGGTTTGAACCGGAACCGGAACCGTTGACCGAACCGACTCAAACCGTTGACCGAACCGGCACGAACCGGAACCGGAACCGAACCGTCCCAAACCGCCCTTGGGCGGTTTGGTTCAGGTTCAAAGATTTCTTGAATCGGAACCGGCGGTTCATGAACCGTGGCCATGTCTAGGTACGTGGGGTGGTTTGTTCGTGGATGCTTCTGGAATGTTTGAAGCTTGGCTTCGTCCCAATTTCGCATTCGACTCTCTTGCCCGGCAGTACGCTACTCGATCCTTCTGGAATCTCCTTCGCCTTCTTGTTTCCTTCCTTCTGCATTGTCCAATCGGAGTCCTTTGCTTACCCACGACGGATGGGTAGTCTGCTCAACTCACTGCCCATTGCTTCCCAGCATAAAGCGGCCCTCACGCCTACATTCTTGGTTTTTGATTATCCCGAGAGCGAGAGAGAGAGAGAGAGATTCATCAATGGAGCGGGGCAATTACAGACGTGGAAGGGGCCGTGACGGCGGCGGAGGAAGGCGCGGAGGGAGAGGACGATGCGGCGGCGGCCGAAATCAACAGCACCAACACCGGTACTATCAGCAGCAGAGCCAGTACCATCAGCACAATCAAGGCGGCGGCCGCGGCGGCCGAGATCAACAGCAGCAGCACCAGTTCTATCAGCAGCAGAGCTGGTACCATCAGCACAATCAAGGCGGCGGCGGCGGCCGCGGAGGCCGAGATCAACAGCAGCACCAGCACTACCAACAGCAGGGACAGTACAATCAGTACAATCAAGGTGAAGGGGGCCGAGGAACTGGAGGCCGAGGAGGAGTGGGTAGAGGTCTCAGTTACGCTGCTGCTGCTTCGGCTGTGCAACCGCCTCAGCCGCCTGCTCAGCAGTGGGGCCCCCCTAGGCCCTACGGATCAGCCGGTGAGAGCTCAGCCCGAGGCGCTGGGGGACGAGGGGCTTGGGGGCCCGGTCCCAGGGCATGGCGTCCTGCTACTCCCTCTGCCCCGGCTCAGCCAGATAGAGCTCCCGAACCTCCTTCTACTGGTAATGATTTGCTCTCTCTCTCTCGCTCTCTCTCTACTAGATATTTTATATGCAAACATCTATTCTCGGTTTCTTTATGGAGGTTTGTATCATCAATGTTGTTAATATCTTCGTTTCTCTAAAGTTATTTGAATTCAATCGAGGTTTTGTCTGACTAGATTTGCTTCTTGTGTTGTTCATTTAATTGGTCATCTTCTTTTGCTGTTTACATTATCAATGCACCCACTAATTCATGCGTAGTGACGATATTCCCATTACAAAACTTTCGTGAATGCAAATATTGCATCTGTATAGGTCTAGGTAATGATATGTAGTTTTCCCGTTGATTTCTCAGTTTGTTGTGAGTTTGTTTATTAGAATTAGATAATTACAGTTTTTTGCTACGCATTCTGGAGTTCGTGGGATAAAGGCTTGCTATGTTGTTGCATGCTGGAGTTTGTGGATTCTCGGTTATTGCTTTCAGATTAAGAATGTGTTGGAAATTAGAACCAAATAATCTGTCAAGATGAGAGTATAGGTCTGAGTACTCGCCTGACATGGTACAGAATCAAACAGACATAATTATTTATTTTTGGAGAATTGTGCTTGTAATTAATAAGGTCCCTTTCCGGTTGGTTCTTTTCAATGATCCAGTTTGGGTGGAAGCAGATGTTAGTTTCATGGGCAGTATCATCCATTCCCATGATTTAGTATCAATTCGTGATTCTGATATTGCCCTTTTTCTTCCCCATCTGTGCCAAGATTTTTGTTTGCTGACCTGGAAAACTTAAGAAGCTCTGAACAATCTACAACACTAGATTCATGTAGTTTGATACTAGGCTTGGTTCTAAACAACTGATTAAAAGATGTCTGTTTTGTAATTTGAGTAGGACGTGATGAAATGGACTTGGGTTGAGAAGGCTTCATAGTTTGTAGTTGGTCGCTTGTTCTTCATGTGTATTTGATGAAAGTGTTTATTGGAATATGATAATGATAAATGGGGGATATACGTGCAGTTTTCCTTGATAACTTTGGTGATTTCTGGAATGGTTATAGTTGCAGCAATTTTTTCAAATTTTGTCAAAATGGGGAACCAGAAAAAAGATAAACGTATGGTTTTAGCAGCTGATTTCCCCCAATTCGCTTCAGTTTGCAGTTTGTGATTATGATTGTGTTCCTGTTGCAGTTTATTGTTCATTTCTTCTTCTTCTTCTTCTTTTTCACGAAAGCTTCTCTGCTATCTGGACTGTTTTATATTGACATGTTTTCCTTTTGTTTTGACTTGAATTGGTTCCTCTGCTCTGAGGGTATTGGAGCACTTTCATTGTTTAGTTCTCTTGATCAACCTCAGTAAGATGGAAATTTGGCCTTTGCAGATTTCCAGTCACTGAAGATATCAGAACATCCATCTGCATCATCCCTCCCTCGAACTCCTGGGAATGATCTGCAACCTGTGAAAAGACCTGATGGAGGCGGCAGGCATTCCATTAAGTCACTGAAGCTTCTTGCTAATCATTTCCGAGTGAATTTCAATCCAAATACTATCATTATGCATTATGATGTAGATGTTAAGCAGGAGGTTCCACCCGATGGTCATTCTGCAAAAATTCAGAAATCCGACCTAAGAATGATCAAGGACAAGCTGTTCTCTGATGATCCTTCTCGATTTCCTCTGTCGATGACTGCTTATGATGGTGAGAAGAACATATTTAGTGCAGTTCCACTTCCCGAAGGAAAGTTCAAGGTGGACTTCCCTGATGCAGAAGATAAGAAGACCAAGTCTTACATTGTTACTATAAAGGCTGTAAAACGTCTGCAGTTTTGCAAGCTTCGTGATTACTCGAGTACAGACAGCCATGGCCAGTCTGTTCCACGTGACATACTACAAGGAATGGATTTGGTAATGAAGGAAAACCCATCTAGGCATAGAATTTCAGTTGGTCGCAATTTTTACCCAAAAGCGTTCAATAACGAGGATGATCTTGGTGGTGGAATTACAGCATCTAAAGGCTTCCAACAAGGTCTGAAACCCACTTCCCAGGGTCTTGCGCTGTGTCTGGACTACTCAGTTTTATCTTTCCACAAGCGGTTGCCTGTCATTGATTTCCTTAAGGAGCATATTCCTGGATTTAAAGAGGCAAACAATGTGAAAAGATTGAGAAGTCATGTGAGTGGTTCATTGGAAGGATTGAAAGTTACTGTAACTCATCGCAAGACCAACCAAAAGTATACTATCAAAGGATTAACTGAAAAGGACACAAGGAATATTTCATTTGGTTTGGAGGATCGTGACCAAGAGGGCAAGGTTCTGGTGAAAGACATTAACCTTGTTACGTTTTTTAAGGAAAAGTATGACAAGGAAATCATACACAAGGATATACCCTGCTTAGATTTAGGGACAGCTGGTAAGATAAACTATGTACCAATGGAATTTTGTGTCTTGGTTGAGGGACAGAGGTATGCAAAGGAGAATTTGAGCAAAGAAGGAAGACAGTATTTCAAGCGCATGTCTCTGCCTCTACCGAAGGAAAGAATGAACACTATCTGTGAAATGGTGCGGGCTGACGATGGACCTTGTGGGTATGTAATAACAGTTCTTCCTTTATTCTATATGCACGAATGTTTGTCATTCCATATATTCCTGTGTCCCACTTATGACTTGGCCACAATTATTAACTTTTCTGGTAAAAAGGAATTGCCAATTTTGGCATTTCTCCTATGGTGCCCAAGGCTGTTTTATCAATTGAATTAATATATGTGTGGCTCTCATTACTTATTTTACAGTATTTTCATCGTAAAAGTAGAATAATTCTTGAGGAATCGCTTCTTTTTTGCGCCCCCCCCCCCCCCCCCCAACCAGCACACAAACCCACCAACCAACCAATATGTAATAATAGTTATTCCTGTATTCTATATACTTGAATGCTTGCCATCCTATATATTCATGTATCCCGTATGTAGTGACAATTATTGATTTTTCAAACAAAACAAGGAATTACTTATGCTTGGCATACATCTTATAGTGCCCAAGGCTGCTTTGTCAGTATTGGTTTGAGTTGGCTTATTGTTTTTATCTAAAATTTTCTCTCCTCCATGTTGTGGAACTTTGTCTGATTTCAGTTTTTTTTTTGTTTCCCAAGAGCGGGTGCCAACATTTGTCACAGAATTATCTCTATGGGGCTCTCATTACTTTGTTAATGTATCATCATATTTGTTGCTACTGTGAGTCATTCTCTTTTTCTTTTTCTTTTTCTTTTTTGGATCCTGTTTGAAGTTTGTGGTTGCTGATAAATATTGAGATGGCTGTTTTTTCAACTTTCCAACTTGGTTAAGATAAGGTATAGTTGATGATGATATTGGTTGTTTTTCCAACTTTTCATATATAACTTATATATCTAACTATATATGTTGCTGTGAAATCAGAGGTGGTATTGCTCAAAATTTTGAACTTCGGGTTATCCAGAGCATGACCGAAGTGGAAGGCCGCGTCATTAATCCACCTCGGTTGAAGGTTGGTGCTCACGACGGCATAGTGAGTGTTGACAGGGAGAAGTGTCAGTGGAACCTTGTGGAGAAATCGGTTGTGGATGGCAAACCAGTTGAACGCTGGGCATTGATAGATTTTAGCTCCAGATTAAATATTGATCATTTTGTTAAGAAGCTAAGGAGTCGGTGCCAAAAGCTTGGGATTCGGATGGAGAAACCACTGGTTTGTCCTCAAACTAATATGAGGCCATTCTCTGACATTAAAATGCTTTATAACACCGTTGTCGACGTTGTTAGGAGGAGCCAAGGTCAACTGCAAATCATTGTGTGTGTGATGGCTGGACAACATCCTGGCTACGGGTTTCTCAAATGGCTCTCTGAAACCCAGATTGGCGTAGTAACTCAATGTTGTTTGTCCAAACATGCTAGCCAAGCATGTGATCGGTTCCTTGCAAACCTTGCTCTCAAGATCAATGCCAAGCTTGGAGGCAGCAATGCAGAGCTCGTAGATCCGCTCCCCCGTTTCGAGGGTGAAGGCCAGGTCATGTTTGCGGGGGCTGATGTGAATCACCCTCCTGCAGGGAATAAAACATGTCCTTCCATGGCAGCAGTTGTTGCTACTGTTAATTGGCCTGCTGCAAATCGCTATGCTGCCAGAATTTGCCCTCAGTACCATCGGAAAGAACGTATTCTGAACTTTGGGAGCATGTGTCTTGAACTTATCCAGACTTATGCTAGGATTAACAAAGTCAAGCCGGAGAGGATAGTGATATTCCGTGATGGGGTAAGTGAGGGGCAGTTTGATATGGTTCTCAACGAGGAGTTACGTGATCTAAAGAAGGCCATTTATGCGGAAGATTATCATCCAACAATAACTGTTATCGTAGCCCGGAAGAGACATCAGACTCGTTTATTTCCGGAGACTCCTAGGGATGGGGGACCCACCGGCAATGTGCCGCCTGGGACAGTTGTGGACAGAACAATCACTCATCCATTTGAGTTTGATTTCTACCTTTGCAGCCACTATGGGAGTCTGGGAACAAGCAAGCCTACCCACTACTATGTTCTCTGGGATGAGCACAACTTCACTTCTGACCAGTTGCAGAAGCTCATCTTCGACATGTGCTTCACCTTCGCTCGGTGCACAAAACCAGTTTCTCTTGTTCCTCCGGTGTACTATGCCGACCTTGTTGCATATAGAGGGCGGATGTACCAAGAGGTGGTGACGAGGTTTAATCCAGGCTCTGCAGCAGCATCTTCATCTTCATCTTCTGCGGCATCCTCGTCTGGTCCATCATTTGATGAAGGGTTCTACAAGCTGCATCCCGAGCTTGAGAACATAATGTATTTTGTCTGAATGCAGAAGACAACCGGCCGACCTCCTTTGCCATATAGGCTTTGATGGAAGCTGATTTTGCAAACTGCGCTTGTGCTCAGGGAGGGAAGATCAAACCTCCATTTCTCCAGAGGTAAAAGGAGTTTGTGCGTGAATCTAATCAGTCGTTTCATGCTTTTGTGTTGCCTTTCCACCCGAGAGGTTATGAATAAACTATAATGCCAATGTAGAATTGGCACGGTGTGTGTGTTCGTGGGTTTGTTGTTGGATTTCAAGTTGATGTGGTTTGTGGTCTTGTTCCTCTGTAGTGTGTAGACTAAGTTTGTTGCATATACATTGTAATGATAGTTTGGTTGTGTTTTGTGTTACTTCACCAGAGTCTCTGGGGCCTTTTTTTATTGGTCCTCCTACTGCATACATTGTCCTTACCTTGTTTTAGAGCATGGTTACCTAATAAGCTTCAACACCCCCCCCCCCCCCCCCCCTCCCCTCCCCTCGAACCACGTTCCAGTACGCGCGCATTGGAATGCAATGTGTTTGCGTCTTGGAACGCTTGGGGACACGTCCTAGTTCCCCTATAATAAAGACCCAGATCTCTAATGCCATCTTCTTCCTTTCTACAGTGATGTTGTCTTCTTCCATTCTCTCTACAACAATTAATGGTCTTTGTCAAGAACTATAAGGTGAAGCAATGACGGCCTACACTCACACCCGCCATTAACCCTTCCTCATACCCTCTCTCGATCAAGCGCTCGCTGCCCACCCCCCTGCCCTTCTCCATCTCTCGCTTCGCTCGTTGCCGACTGTGGGCTGCTATCTCTCGCTCTCACTCACTCCGGCCTTTGTGCCTCCGTCGGACGACTTGGATCGTTGCTGAGGTCGCTGACTTGCTTGCCCTCCTTTGTCGCCCGCCTCGCTTAGTCACTCTTCCTTACTGCCTCTCTCTAGCTCCATCACTCGCCGGCTAGCCCCCTGGCTCCCTCGCCCTCGCCTTCGCCAGCCGTTGGCTCTCCCCTCGGTCTCTCGCTTGCTGTCTTTCTAGCTCTCTCGCTCCATCACATCAGCTGATGTAGACTTCAAGTTGCATCACTTGGTGGAGAGAATAGGTGGGTCTGTAGAGTGATACAACCTAGCCTATCTCGTGTGTTTTTATTTCATTTTTTGGTTAAACCTTTTTATTGGGACTTCACATCCCATTCTATTTTTTTAAATTTTATAATTATTATATTAATATTTATTTATTTAATATTTTTATCATTATTAAGATTCAAGATTTTGTTCATGAATCTTATTGATCTTGTTTGATGTCTTCATTATTTTCAATTCTAAAGTCCTAAGTCCTAATCCCATTTGCCATGTAAGTTTTATCATTTCTCTATCTTAAGAATTTTGATCATTGGTATTAGTTTCTATTTTCTAATTTATATAGTAAAAAATTTAAAGTATATTTTCAAAAATTTATATATTTTATAGTCGTTCCACTTTGGCGCCCCAAAGCATACCATGAATTAAAGTGGCGAACCGAAAAAGCCTACCCCCATGTACCGTGCCCCGGAAAAAGTGGCGCATCATGTCCCTGTACCGCGTTCTGCGTACCGAGCGTTTCACGAACCAGATAACTATGTTTTAGAGCTCTCAATTTCAGTTTCATGGTTGACCTCAGCATCACTACTTAGTGTCCTGTGCAATTGCGTAGTGGTCACTGATCATATTGTTAAACCCCGTCTAACTTGTTCTTTCAACTCATCCACCTTCCCAATTTATGAAATTTGTTTAACATATGAGTCTGGAAAGCCTAGATCACATCTATCTTCACAGGCGAAAGGAGTGGAAACTGTTGTAAAAGAATAATATTTCAAATGGTCTTTGGCAGTTGAGAAAGACCAGGTCATGGCTGACCAAGACTCCCACGTTGGCTTCAGTTGCGTCTTATCCTTATCATTTTGCTTTTGAATCGGTCTTGCTTCTTATCCTTTTGGCCAAGTATTCCTCTCTTCCTACGTACACTTCTTTGGCTATAAAAGGCAGCCTTCGCTGCACTTGTAAATTGGAACCACGAGCAACTCTTGTTTTTGCTTACTGTTAATATTTTCCCAGATATATATTTCTTTGTTGCCTTTTGTTTCTGTTTGCGATATACATTCTTTGACAGCTTCTTGTTTCTGTTCGCGATATACTTTTCGTTGTTTTTACTGTACATGCTATTCTTCATTCAATTACTGCTGCTGTAATTCTATTGCTGGGTTCATTGTTTATAATCTTGCTCTCCTCTTTTTCCCAAACACCGTGAGTGCATGCCGGTTTGGAAGTGCTCGTATTCTGGAAGAGTATCCATCGGAGCCTTTGCACTGTTTATTGAGAGGTGAAAAATACTTTTTGGGACAGTGACGTCTGTCACGTCCTAGATTCTAGTTATTTACTGTTCATTCTGTCTATTATTCTTTTATAGAAACCGTTATAAATAGAATCAACACCATAAAAAAAGATGGTACGGATCATGATCATAATGACTTTGAAAGAAAACATGCTAATTATTGTAGGAATTCCCATCCTCCCCTTCCCCCACAAGACAAGACGAGCTACTCTTGAAACGTGTTGAGCTAGAAACACCTATCTTTGATGGTCACCTCAATCCTTGGGTTTTTACTCAATGGGTTAGTGGGATAGATCACTTTTTTTTTTTGTAGTGGTACAATTTTTTTAAGATGTAAAGGTCAAATTTGCCCATCTAAAGTTAACTGGAGATGAAGGCATACAAACCTGTTAGGTATAAAGGAAAACCAACTTCTTCCCAAAGGAATTGAGTATGTTCTAGAGCCCCCTCCTCAGATACCACCACCTATGAGATAGAGCAATCGAAAAACCCATTTAAATGGAACCCAAATCACTCTCTTTTTGAGTTTAATGTTTTAATTACAAAAGTCTTGGACACTTATCTTCAATTGTCCCACCAAGGCCCCTTAGTCAGTCAGGAAACCAAAGAAGTGAACATTGATAAAAGAGTGGAGAATCATGTGGAAGATCAAGTTTATAAGCCAAACTTGAAAGAATTTGGATATTTCAATGACTATTGTGGCGTTGGTGACTTGAATTACATTAGAATTCATTCTAGTCTATTAGGCTTATTTTGATCCCCTTATCAGTCCTGCTCTTTAAAGATATCAAATAAGTAATGATTCGAGCTCAGCATAACTTGGCCCACCATTTGTATAGGGTTGGGCCAAAGCCCACATTTTTTTAGCCTGCAACCTTACTTGGTCCAACTCGTCAAAGCGCTCGGCTCAATTCAGGAATATAAGCTCATGGGCTTGTCTCCTGAGCTCATCCCATTGGGTTTGGTCAAATTTTAATTTTATAAAAAAATAAAATTATAAATAATTTTAACTTTGAATTTGAATGGTTGATATTTAATGTAATAACTCTTAATACTTTAAAAACTATATAGACAATATCGTTAACTTACAATGACAATTAATAAATATCAAATAATTTATATCTCATATATAAGTTTAAACTTTTTTATAAGAAAATCTATATTTCACATTAAAAAATTTAAAATATATAAATAAATATGTATCTCATACACAACTCTTAGAGTTTGAGTTCAAAATATGAAATCATTTTTATAATTTTTTTATATTTATAAATTTTAATACTAGTATTGTAAATTATTAAAAGTTTTAATTTTTAAACTTATTTTACATGTAGAATTTGCATTTTTAAAAATATTTGTATACCTTAGATATTAATTAAGTAAATATATTTCTTAAAATTATTTTCAAGCTTTCTTAGAAATGGGTTGACCTACTAGGTTTAACTTGTTAAGGCTCAAGAGCCCTGACTCAAGTAGAGGCGGAGTCAAAATTGATTAGTGGAGACAAATTTAAATATAAAAAATATAATTTAAAAAATAAGACAATAATAATAATAATATTATTATTAAAATACAATTTTTTTTTACAATTGTTCCTTGCGAGTTTTCATACTTTGATAACGTTGTAGCAATAGTAACCAAAAGAAAAAATTGGCTGGAAATTGAAAAAGAAAGAAAGCTAATGGGTGAAAATTAAGAAAGAAAACAAGAAATAAGATAAATTTGGATTTAAGAGTTTGTGGATTTAGGCCATTTGAGCTATTTGGATTAAGTTTTAATATAATAATTTTGAATTGATTTTATAAATTAGGCCTGGATTAAAAATAATATAAAATCAATTTTTTTTTTTTTTTTTAAATTCGACTCAGTGGGCCTTACTTAGCTCCGCTCAGGAGAGCAACAGGTTGACCCGACGATTAGCTGTAGGTTGGCTCATAATGAATTGGGCCTAGCTCAGATCATCTCTTTTCAGCCAATGGCAAGCCCAACCCGTTTGACATTACTACTCCTCTAACATTGTTCTGTGCGCATTAATTAATCCAACCAAGGGAATCTTATGACTTGTGATGTTATGCAATCTTTTACAACTACATCAAAATGAACGACAAACCATGCAAGGTCATCATTGATAGTGGCAGTTGCATCAATACAATCTCTTCTTCCACTGTAACTCACGTTGGTTTTACAATGGTTCCCTTTCCCAACGCATATAGTGTTTCATGGGGTGACACTTCATCCATAGATGTCACTGATTGTTGTTTAGTTCATATTTAGTTCTTTAACTGGACGGATCAAATCTGGTGTGATGTTATGTCCATAGACGTAGGACACATCATTTTTAGGAGACCATGGTTGTATGATTGGAATGCCATTATTATTAGTTACTCTTAACTCTTGTTCGTTCGTATACAACAGCAAGAAGATTCACCTCAATCCCCTACCACCTCAACTTACAAGCTTAGAGAAACCTAGGAAAGTGTACAGAAATAAGGAATCCATATCATTAAGTATAAGGAATTCAACATGAAATAGAGGTAAAGTCTGGTGCCCTTATTTAGTGCTTAAAAGAGGTTTCCAAAGATGTAGGTTTAGAAGTCCCTAAAGTGATACAACATGTAGTTGACCAATTTCAAGATGTGCTTTCAGAGAACCTTCCTTAGAGTTTGCCCCCTTTGTGTGACATTCAACATACAATTGACCTTGTTTTAGGGGCAACACTTCCTAACTTGCCACACAATCGAATGAACCCAATCGAAAATGTTAGAGTTACAATGACTGGTGAAGGGATTAATGTCTTAAGGGACTTATTTGTGAAAGTGAGCTCCTATGTTGTCCCCATCCTTTGAACTCCCAAAAAAGATGGGGCGCGTAGAATGTGCGTTGATAGTTGGGCAATTAACAAATTCACAATTAAATACTGATTTTTCATACTTAAGCTAGATGATATGCTAAATATGAAAATTGTGCCACCATTTTCTCTAAGTTAGACTTACTTGGCCATCATAAAATCAGAATTTGCCTAAGGAATAAATGGAAGATTGCGTTTAAGACAAATAATGGTCTTTACAAATGGTTAATTATGCAATTTGGGTTGTCAAATATGCTTACTACTTTCTTGCGAGTCATAACCAGGGCTGGCCCTGAGAAATTAGGGGTCCTAAACAAAATTTTATATAGACTCTAACATCTCAGACCTCTAATATTATTTAATATTATATATATATATATATATAATATAAGATGGGCCTATGCCAAGAAGGCCAGGACCGGCCTTGGTGGGGGGCCCAAGGCAACTACCTTGGTTGCCTACCCTCAGGCCGGCTCTGGTCATAACCCAAACGCTCAAATCATTCATTGGACCATACTTGGTTGTTTATTTTGATAACCTCCTCATTTATAGCAAGACCAAGGGACAACACTTGAAACACCTCACTAAAATTTGCTTCACACTTGGGAAGGAAAGCCTTTTTGCTAATCTGGAAAAGTGTTCATTCTGTACCAACAATGTTGTCTTCTTAGGATTTGTTGTATCTTCAGAAGGAGTTCAGGCAAACCCTCAAACGATCCCAGTAATTACAGAATGACCAGTTCCCAAATCCATCCACGACGTTAGGAGTTTTCATAGCCTAAAGACCTTTTATTGTTGGTTCATTACAGGGTTTAGCACCAACATGGCACAAATCATTAAGTGGATGAAAAAGAGAGATTTACAGTGGACAAGAAATGCAGAAAAGGCCTTTGCACTCATCAAACAGAAAATGATTGAATCCCCAATAATGAGACTTCCTAATTTTTCTAAAGTGTTTGATATGAAGTGTGATAGGACAAGAATAGGAGCCGGAGAAGTCCTTAGTGGGAAATTGAATGATGCCAAGCAAAAGTAGTCCACCTACAATAAGGAGTTCTACGTTCTCGTCCAATCTTTGTGATATTGGCGTCATTGCTTGTTACCCTAATAATTTGTCCTTTATTATGATCATGAAGCCCTTCATTTCTTGAATTCTCAAAAGAAGATGAATTACAGACATGTTTGTTGGGTGGAATATCCACAAGCCTATTCATTTGTAGTGAAACATCAATATTCTAGCGAGGAGAATGAAGTCATTCTCAGTCAACATCACAATTTGTTAATAACATTGTAATTTGAAGTCATAGGTTTTGAAAGGCTCAAGGAGGAATGATAGACCTGTCTTGATTTCGGAGACATTTATAGGACCTTACAAGATGGACAATCCAGCTCCTTAACTGAGGTTCATATTCAAGATGACTATTTGTTTCCTGTTTCTAGGTTCTGTGTTTCACACATCAGTAATGGATTTCTAAGTGTGGGAAATTGATGCAGGAGGACTTTTTGGATATTTTGGATGCAGCAAAACCATTGAGGAGTTTGAGCACTAATTTTATTGTCCCAGTTTGAAAATAGATATGGCTTGGATCATCAATCAGTGTCCTAACATTTTAGTTAGCGAAGCATATAGGAAGCAAAATACCGATCTGTACGCTCTGTTACCAGTTCCTAATTGCCCATGGTAGGATGATAGTATAGATTTTGTCCTTGGTCTCTCTTGTACCCTAAAAAGGCATGACTCGATCTTTATAGTTGTGGATGATTTTTCCAAAATGACACATTTTATTAGATTCGCGAGTTACTTTTAAAAAACAGTGTCATTTGCTTGGTACTAAGTTGAAATTCTTCACTGCCTATAACCCCTAAACGAATGATCAAACTGAGTTTGTCAATCACATTTTAGGAAATCGGTTAAGGTGCTCAGTGCAGCATACTCTATCTACAGCACAATTCGCCTATAATAGCTCTGTCAATAGGTCCACTGACATGAGCCCTTTTGAAGTCATTCATGGATCCTACCCTAGAAAGCCTCTGGACCAAATGCTTACATCATTGATCTCCCACTGGACCATGGTTTTAGCTAGACCTTTAATGTTGAGGACCTTGTTGCCTTTAAAGGTCCTTTTCATGCTCCGCCTGCCTTGCCTCCTCCTCCTACAATTGATTGATCCTAATATTGAATTCATTCCCTTTACCCCACGAGAATTTTGTGCACAAGGATAGGATAAAATTGATGCAATTTTAGATGAATAGATTACTATTACCCAGCTGGATGGCAAGATGCAGCGATTCCTAGTCCGTTGGGTTGGCAGGAAGGATTGTCCTGATTCCAACACTACTTGAACCACCTAAACCGAGCCAGCTACAACAAATTGACCCAACTTTATTTGAGCGTTACAGAAGCAATAGGACTTGAGACCTCCCAGCAGCCGAGAGATATTCCTTTCCTTGGCGAGTTGGTGTTGATGAATCTTCACGGCCACCGGTGACCGGAGCCTACAATTGCAGATGCCAGAAGAAGACCATCCATCCACTGCCCCTTTGATTCTAAGGGCCCGAATGATGGGGATACCTTAGTTTGAATTTGATTTTAAAGAAAATTTATTAGAGTTTTTTAGACTTGGGGTTCCATCTCTTTTCTTCTTCTCGTTTCCATCTCTTCTCCCTCCTCCTCCTCCTGCTGCTGCTGCTGCTGCTCCTCCACCAGCTTTCTGCAATTCGTTTACTGTTGTTCCAGCACTCTCTAATGACATTAGAAACCGAAAAGAGTCCACGTGCCAAAAAAATAAAACCACAAGAAATTTTAAAACTAACAGAGAATTTCATTGCAAATATTACAATTTAGCCAAAAATAAAAATCGTAGGCTCCTATTAATTTTTGCCCATTTAAAAGCATTATGATATTCAGATTAATAGTTACAGTTGGATGCATTTTAAAATGGACAGAAAACAAATTGACAAACAGTTGTTTAATAATATGATCAATGAGTGGACAGAAAGTCAAAGGACGTACTACCCACCTCTGTTCCGTTTAAGAAAACCAAGGATAATGCTAGATGTCCCGGGACTCTTACAGGGACTCTTACATATTTTTTTCTTTTCTCGGCATTTAAACACCCCCCCCCCCCCCCCCCCCCCCCCCAATTTCTCCCGCCCATTCAGTGGGAGAAAATTCCCCCCTCCCTATCTCTCCCCGCGATCCCTTGCCTTCCACCTCCGCTGGAACCCCATCTCGGCCCAGCCCCATCGTCGCCGTCGTCGTCCCCTCCCCTCGGCCCAGCCCCGCCGTCGCCGCCCCCCTCCGATGTCGCTGCCACCCCCTTCTCTTGTTGGCTTGTTCTTTACAACAGAATCCTCCCAAAATCCCATGAGAT
This sequence comes from Diospyros lotus, assembly GCF_014633365.1. Taxonomy (NCBI): domain Eukaryota; kingdom Viridiplantae; phylum Streptophyta; class Magnoliopsida; order Ericales; family Ebenaceae; genus Diospyros; species Diospyros lotus. Next base: position 35,596,446 of record NC_068345.1, read on the forward strand.
TGAGTAGGATAATGAATGTAGATGACATATCTTTTGCCTACCAAACAATCTTTTTCTTTATGTCAAAAGGCCAAGGAAATTTGGCCCATTTGTGGAAGCAAAAAATTGCTCTGGAAGCAGCTGGGTATGCCTTTTTGAGGGCTGGTTATCCCAGCTTGAAACCAACTGCAAAAAGAAGAAATATAACCACACTTACGAACGTGTTAAGAGGTGAAAGCAACAACAATAGGCTGGGCAAGATTACAAATTGAGATTTAAGGAATAAACACAGTGCAAATTGTTTGCACTGCACCCATATTGGGGTTGGAGTTGCAAAGAGAGGCAATACATGGACAGCGGGAACATAGGTCTAATATCTAACTTTGAACCAAAGAGGGTTCAAAACCTGTAGAATCCACAAAATTTCAGCCTTTAACTTCTTATGCTATCGAGCTACCAAAATGAATATGGATGAAAAGAGTACACGATTATTAACACCCCACAAAAATTAGGGGAACTTCGTATATTTGCAAAATTTCATCTCCTACACAAAGAGAAGAAAACAGTAACACAAGGTTTTCTCCCAACAATTTATCTGCCATGAGTTTCATACTTACAGTGGCAATTTCCAGTTAGCATATACAGTTTTGTAGCTCTACTAATGCAAGAGAACACCAAAAAGAGAAGAAAAAAAAATCTCCATCTAATCTATGGAATGCTTATGGGAATCCTTTGAGCGTGAACAAGTCAAGAACATGCCAGGTCAACTGGAAATGAAGAGTATATAACATTTCATAATCTAGGCCGCTTTGAAGGAGATTGTAGCAACGTTGGCGATGAAGATGGTATGGGGGTCGATGTTCGATCGCAGGCATGCGATGTTGGCGACAACGATATCAAGGGAGATGGCGGTGACAGCTTGTGATCATCTTGTTGCGGTGACAGCGGAGGGGGGTGTCGACGGCGAGGCTGTGCCGAGAGGGGAGGGGACGACGACGGCGACGATGGGGCTGGGCCGAGATGGGGTTCCGGCCGAGGTGGGAGGCAAGGGGTCGCGGGGAGATAGGGAGAGAGAAGGAGGGGGGAAATTTTCTCCCAGTGAGTGGGCGGGAGAAATTGGGGGGCCTAAATGTCGAGAAAATAAAATAAAAATTAAAAAATTTTCTGCAAGAGTCCCTGTAAGAGTCCCGGGACATTTAGCATTATCCGAAAACCAATGTTTAAATGAAATATTATTTCCTATTTTATTCGAATTCTGAGTATTCATTCTTTCCCAAGTCAGCACAATAATATTATTAGGGCTATTACCACTAAAAAGTCAAAATATTTTTGAGTTTTGACAATTTTATCAAATGTTTTTAATTTTAACAAAAAGAGCCTAATTTTTAAAATTAATTACAATTTCAATCATTGCTGAAATTAATTTTGACTGCTGTGTGACTTTACTCAAGTGGCATGTCATCTGACATTTAAATTATTTTTTATTATTTTTTTTAAAAAATACTATCTTTTCTCTCCTCTATTATAGCCACCTCCTCTTTCCTCTGCCATAATTGTTTCTCATCTTACCTCATCATCGCTTTACTTTGTCACCTCCTTTCTACATTACACGAATTAGTTAACACACACACAATATATATATATATATACACACAATAATAACATATATACACACAACAAAATATATAGTGGCTGGCGATAGTTGAGGGGGTGACGAACGACAAATTGAGCGACGATAAGGGGCAACAGCAGCACTGTCGAGTAAGAGAGAGAAAGGGTGAAAGAGACGATGAAATCTGATTTGAAGTTCAATAGAACTTCATCGAAGATCAGACTTCTCCGATGAAGACTAGAAAAGTTCAATTAAAAAAGTTCGATCAGAGAAATACAATAATGAATGCCGTAAAAGTCCAATAATAAAGGACGTAGAAGTCTAATAATGAAAGTTGGAAAAGTCCGATCGAATAAGTCCGATAATAAAGACAGTAAAAGTTTGATAATGAAGATTGTAGAAATTCAATCATAGAAGTCTGATAATGAAGGATGTAGAAGTCTGATCGAAAAAGTTCGATAATGAAAGTCGTATAGAGAAGTTTAATTAAAGAAGTCCGATCAGACTTCTCCGATGAAGGCTGTTGAACTTTATAATCAATCTCTCTCTTTCAACCTCTCTCCCTCCTTCCAAGCCGTCGTCACCCCTGATCGTTGCTCAATCAATTATCCGTCGCCCTCATCATCAGCAACTATATTTTGCTCCGTGTACATATATATATTACTGTATATATATATATATGTATATTATTGTGTGTATGCACATTTCTATACACGTATGTATATATATATTAATATATATGTGTTAATTAATTTGTGTAAAGTAAAGAAGAGGTGACCAGATAATTAAGCGACACTGGGTGGCAAGACAAAGCAAGAAGCAACCTTGACAAAGGAGGGAAGAGAGACCATAGCAAAGACAAGAAGAGAGCATTTTAAAAAAATAATAATAAAAAAAATAAAAAATAAATTAAATATAAGTTGACATGCCACTTGAACAAATTCACATACTATCAAAATTAATTTCGGCATTGACTAAAATTAAAATTAATTTTAAAAATTAAGCTCTTTTTTGTCAAAATTAAATAAATTATCAAAATTAAAAATGTTTGACTTTTTGATACTAATAACCCATATTATTATTATTATTATTATTATTATTATTATATCAAAGGGGAACCGCCACAGCCACAGCCACAGCAGTAACCCACCCAACCAGTTAACACTCAATCAATCGCTTGAAATTTTATTTTCAAAGCCGTCTTAAAATGCCTTGGCGTCCGAGAGAGAGATACATGTTTGCTTCATTGATTTAAAATCTGTTGCCGAAGAATGTTTTCCACTTATCTTCTTTCTCTTCCTCTCTCCTTCGAGAAGAAAGTAATGTTCATGTTTGTTTCATTGATTTAAAATCTGTTGCCGAACAATGTTTTTTTCCACTTATCTTCTTACTCCTCCTCTCTCCTTCGGGAAGAAAGCAGCAATGTTCATCATGGTCATGGTCATGCAACAATTCCTAGATGAAGGAAATTCGTTTCATGGCCATTTATGTCTTCTGGCGTAGAATGACTAATGAAACCTTCATAAAGAGAGTAGGCCTTCCTACTTGCATGCATGGTCACTGAAAATAAAAATTGAAAAAAAAAAAAAAAAGAGTGAAAGAGCGAGAGACTCTTGACCTCCTCCGACCACTTTCCATGAAGCTGGAAACCTTGTATGAAGTTTCTGGAATTCCCAGTCTCCTATATTTGCTTCACTGGATGTAGTCTTCATAGTAGTTATCGCTTATTACAGACACGAACCTTTCAAGCCAAGGAAGCTGGTGGAGATCCTTCATTGCATCCACATAAGAGTCTGTACAACGCGGCGGGGATTGATACGGATGCTGGTCGCTCAAACTGAATCCCCCGGCAAGGAACCTCTGGATCAGCAGCAGCTGTGATCTCTCTTGTTCTGTGTACGCATCCATAATCGTGGGGATTGAATCAAAGGAATCCCATGCCCATTGTTCAGATTCTTGAGTAGGATAAGCAACCAAGTCCTCCTCCGAATTCTCTTCATCCCAGAATGCACATTGGCATGTCTGTTGCCCTTCCCTGTAACCAGCACCACATGAATAACAGAACTCATGTCCGCACCTGCAGCCACCCAGTAATTGTCATAGATCAAAGATCAAGAAGGATCTCAAACAACTGTGAAGATATTAAAATCCCATCTTGAAACTAGACAAGTCTTCCAAACAAGTCTCCTTGCGTTTATTTCTTTCGCACAGGGACAGTGGCACAAAAATTTCCCTAATTGTAGATGCTCTAGTTGAGAAAATATTATTGTACCATAAGGTATCTTTTTTATGGAAAATTAACTTCCATTTTATCACTGATGTCTAGAATGTGATAATTGAAACTGATTTAGCAAAAGACTTAAAAGAAGACGCATGTAACTCACCAAATACAAATACAGGTTTATAATGCATTTATATGCTTTGCAGACTGCAGCACTTCCAATATATGATTCACAGTGTCCACACCAGTGACCGTGTACTAGAATCATGCACTCATTTTCACATGTCCTGATATGTCGGCCTCACAAAAGATACAGCCATGGATAGAGATGGTTGGAAAGCTTGAATTCATGTAAGTGACGCCTAGGGAGATTAAGGCTTATGACTACTGGTTGTTGATCATTATAAGAGACATAACAGCTTTATAGAAGATATGATTCCGGATAGAGATGCTCAGAGGGCTAGAATCCATATGGCTGATATCACCTAGTGAGGCATAGTTGTTGTTGTTGCTTCTTTAAACATTATGAATGCATTACATTTTTTTTTTTGGGTGGGTGGGGGAGTGGGGAAGGGAAGCAAACCATTGCTTCTTAAGCTACATTCTGGAAACAAAGCATGAATAGAGAATGCCAATATCCATCTTATTGAGTTTTATACACATTTTAATAGGAAATTTTGTTTCAAAATCATTACAATAAAAAATTCTAAAATGAGTCTCCATGTCACAGGATCAAAATAAACAGAAAACAAAATGACAGATTTAAATAGGTTTCTAGTATTCAGAGTGTTTTGACTTTTGGCATAAAAACACAAACATTTGACCTCCTGATAGTGTTGGAACTACACCTTATATGGACAATATATGCAGACATATAGAGGGAGAATGAGGAAAGGGGTGGTTAGAAAATGTAGATATATAAACGGACAAATTATGTTCCCTCAAAATAAACACTGAAGAACAGATAATGAAACAAAAAGTCTAAGCTATAGTTGCCACTGGATGCATATATAACCCTTCTAGCAAGTTGCAAAAGTAAATGAATACTTGCACAAACATGTTCATTCAATATTAAGTCATATAAAAGGCCTTGAAGAAAAAAAGGAGACCGTATTGCTTATTATACTTATTAAGGACATCTATCACCAAGTAAAAATGTGGGTGGAGCCAAAAGAGAGTAGGATTAAACCACATAGAGCTATGCTTTTTTTTTTTTTTTTTTTCATAAGGTCAATCCAAGCCTATAATGGAATCTTCAGAGAAGTCCTACAGAAAGCATTAGAGAAAAAAGGAGACATGATTGCTTATATACATATATATTAAGAGCATGTATCATCAAGTAAAAACGTGAGTCAAGACTTGTAATAAAGAGAACGAAACTTTTCCAATTATAATTGGAATATATTGAGGATATGCATTGAACCTTTACCTCTTACCTGTTGTGATGGATGAACTCAACAAAGCACACTCAAAAAATGATGCCCTAGTCAGGGACAAAGAATGACATTTGCAGTTGGAGGGGCCAAAGAATTAATATATAATTACAACTAGACCATGTTTAATTTTGTTGAGCTTTGATAAGTTTTCAGTACAACTTTCTGTTATTGTAATATTTAACCTCTCTATTTAATTTTCTTACCATCAGATTTGGGTTATTTTTATGAAGTTATTACATTTACTTTTTTCTTAGTATCAAATATTGGGGGCATCTTTACAAAAACTATAAATAAATTTTAAATTCCACATGAAAATCCATATTATATATGGAAAAAATCTAAGAATCCGTAATATAAATTTAAGTGCCATGCCTTAGCGTTTGCTATTTGCAAAAAATAGTCTTAGTGAATAAGACAAAAAAGAATGCATGAATATGCTATTATGCTTGAATTATGAAGGAATTCTTTATAATCCAAAGATTCCAAGTTCGTATGTCAAAAACCAAATATATAAAATGTAAGTTTAGTAAAATAGAAGAGTGATGATGACATGGTGAGACTTGAATATCAAGTTATTCCTAAAAATAATAAGTCCAGAAAAATCTGTTCAAAATATTTTAAAGCAATTAGCAGTTACTGAGGATATTACAGAATACATGATAATTAAAGTGGAGAAGTCCATCTTACATTTTGTGTGATTGTAGAATCCTTGAAAAGCTAAAAAGAAAGTCTTATCAAATGACTAAAATTATCTTTGTTGTATGGATCAGAATGTTAGACAGTTAAATATCAACATATGTAAAATATCAACATATGACTATAGGTAGAGATGATTGGAGAGCATAAATTCAAGTATTCTAACCCTACTTAGTGGGATTGTTGTTGTTGTGAGGTAAACCCGATAGTAATGTTGGATAAAAGTGAACCCATTGTGAAGGTAGTTATTTCATGTTTTGGATGCAATTAAATATTTAATTTAATATTACCACACTTTACAAAACCATCTCCCTCTCTCACTTCCCTCACGCTTGATATGTTGTATGCAGGCATTATTAAGCATTTCAAACAAGCATACTTCACTAGTTATTTAAGTGAATAGTCCCCCAGAATAATTACCATCTCAGGTTCACAAAACATAAACTAATATTATATATGTTTTATATAAGTTCATAAATAACCTGACAGGGAATAGTATTAAAGCAAAAAAGGTGACCAAGTATTTAGCAAAAGAAGAAGAAGAAGGTGACAAAGTAAAAAGCTCTTCCAACCTTAGGTTCTAAGGAAGGACATACAAATGTAATACTCAATTCCAAATCACAAACTCAAGACACCCAAGTTGCAATGGGGCAACATAAGAAGCCACAGGACATGTTAAGGATGTCAAGTGCCAACTTGCATAAAAACACCTGTACTAATATCCAAAAGCATCATTATTATTAATTCTTCATAATGTGACTTATGACACTTGAGGACCATGAAATGCATTTCAAGATTGAAGAAAATAGCCTAGGATGTATAAAATAAACATTGTGAATTTGCAATCAGTAATCTTTCTGCTTATCAGTAATGTCAGACCCCCAAAATTTCCCAATTGTGCTATGTCTACATGCATTGATAAAAAAGTTGCTATTAAACCTACAATCCAACTTCAGTAACATATTTAGAGCACTATCTTATTGCTATATTTTTCCACTCTTGAAGCGAAAAATAAGGACAAAACAAAGACCAAGAGCGTCAATATTTCAGAAGAAATTGGTCTTACCAGCATGTCATGTGGTAACATCCATGTGTTAGCTCAATCATCCGCCGGCACTGTTGGCAGCGTCTCCACCTTTTATTTTGTGCCAAGCGATGAAGAGTAATGTCACCAGCTTCCCGCTCCTCCAAAGGGAGGTTTTGATACTCTTCACAGCTCATTGAAGAATGCCAAGGGACCTCACATTCAACACAGATAAATCTCTGACAGACTGGGCATTCCACACAATTGCTCTCTGACTGACTTGACGAGCTTGCTCTTGCTGATAGGCATTCGTGAGGATCAAGAAGAACTGAGCAACTTGAGAAGGGGCAATAAATTTTGTCTGAGTTGAGAACATTTGCTTCAGCAAGGGCTCTCTCCAACATTTCATAGGAGGTAACTGGAAGAAATGATCTGCATTCAATAGTTGAAATATAGTATTTGCATCCTAGCTGAGGACACCTAATGGGGACTTGAGCAGATAGCACTTTCCCATCAACATAAGTTTTCATACAATGAGAACAGAACTTGTGAGAACATTTCATTGTGATCATCATCTGTATTGGCTTTTCCTCGCAACAAATGGAACAGTTTTCAAATGGTTCATCTCCTTCAGCAAGAAAAGAGACCACCCCTATTGCCACTTGTGCTAAACGCAATGGCCTTTCTAGGTCAATGAGGGGCGCCAAGTGAAGGACAAAGTCTTCAAGATCTTCAGCATGCTCCAGGATCCTTTGTCCTAATGCTTGCAGAAGTGGATTCTCGAGTTTCTTTCCATTAACAATCTGTCAAAAAAGCATATCATTCAAGTATGAAACATTGCACATAAATAAAGCAAGTTCTTGGAGGCATTTTGGATGTGACTAAGAGCACGAGACAGAAATTACTGCAGAGATGTTGCATCCTTATTTTTAAGATCCATGAATGCCTAGGTGGTCACCCATGTCTTCTATTAATGTAAATAAACATATTTACCAGTTTAAATAAAACATAAAAAATTAATTCAATTAAATCCCCAGAGCAATCAATTAATTTTTTTTTTTTTCCCAGCCATAAAATGGTGGAAAGCTTTGGGCTGGATTTACCGAACAGGAGTAGGTCAAAAAGGCCCTCTTTGGGAGGGGTTCCTCATTATCTATAAAAAAAAGGATTTAGAAAACAACAAAGCCTACTAGAATCTGTATGCCAATCAGTCAGAAGTTCTACAAGCATAATCAAAGGTGATAGCCACCGATCCCTCACAAAATGTTGATTTCCCATTTAATTAGAAAGAGTAAATATAAAAGAACGCATGCTCAACATCAACAACCGAATATCTGAAAATATTAAAGTTCTATTAAAAAAATATTTAAGCAAAAGAAATGGAATGTTAGCTGCTGGCAATGGCACCCTGCAGAAAAACAGTTCAGTGCATAAGGCTCATACAATTGCAGGGATGCACGCAACATTACCCCATGTGTGGAGAGGCTATTTAACTGAGTGACTTGCGCACAGGTGAAACTTTAAGCTATGTTAGCAACAGAATTAAATGCCTCCACCCTCTTTAGAACAGGGAATGTAAACGTAAGGAACTAGACTCATCAATTATAATTAGAGCCACACAAAACGAAATTGAATGTCTTCAGCTAACTTTACAACAGAGAATATAAATGCAGGGAACAGTATGATTTTACATAAAAATCAGATCCCTCACCTGATCATACAAAATCTCAGAGTCAGTAAAAGCAAATACGCGCTTGATTTTATTTCCTGCAGCCTCCAACAGACCATCCATTAAAGCTAAATAGTTGGCCACAGATTCATCCACATAGAAATCAAGTTTTTTCTGCACTTGGATAGGAGGAACCTTATCCGATCTTTCCATGACGACTCCAATCCCGGAAAGCCCAGCACCAAATTCTCCAGAACCAGCCATTGACACACCCTTGAAGAACATATTGACTGAAACGTCATCAAGATTGTTCTGCAACCGTTCTTTTGCCGATTCTTCCCTCTCCTTTAATTCATCTTCATCTTCGCAACAGCTCCGGAACTCCTCTTCATCTTCTTCCGCTCTCACTTCCCTTGCTGTATTTACAGAAGAAGAACCCGGACCGAAAATTGCCTGAATTTCCATTTTCACCAACCTCCTCAGAAAAAAACAGAGACAACAGCTCTACAACCACAATCTTCAAGATGTGATTGACATCAAATGTTCTGCAAATCCATTAATAGCACAACACTTGAGTATGAAAATAGGAATCGTATAACTCCTGTTTGTTCCTGAATGAAATCCTAGATACACCGATCAAGAATTGGAGCTTAACATACATCAGACAGACTACGACTTGGAGCGGTTTGAAAGGTGACCAATCTAAAGAGAAATGATGATTTGAGGCGCCGAACTAGGAATCAAAGTCATCCCGTCGTCCCCTCCGTTTTGGTTGGAGTAGATGAACAAATCTACAGCCTATAAGTTATTGAAAAAGGAAACAGACACGGTACAACATAAGAAAAATGAATCAAAAGATAAATAACAAAAGTGAAGCTTCCATACCAGGGCCTGGCTGGCTGGCTGTCTGTTCACAGTTCACACCTCACCTGCGGGAATTCGTTCCGATTCTTTATTTTTCGCTCTGAAACTCTTGTCTCCAAGATGGCGTATAAAAACCCTAACCTGACAACTGCTATTCTCCTGTGTCTCCTCCCTCCGTGCTTCGTTCTCTTTTCTAGAGAGAGAGAGAGAGAGAGAAAGTGAATTATGAGTTACTGTGATTGCGTTGGGGGCGTCAATCGCGTAAGGAGGAAGGGAAGGGAGAGAGAAATTATTGTTGCCTGCCACTCCAAGTCCAAGTCCAAGGTCCAAGCCCAACCCCCCCACCACCACCACCACCACCACAACCATATGCTATACAGAGGAAATAAATAAATAAATAAATAATATTTCAAATTGAAAATTTGACCCTTTTTTTTATTGTTATCATTTATCATAAGCTTATCATTACAGAGTGGTAGTAAATGTAAGTTTTAGTGTCTTTATTCGCCTTTATTATTACCTGTATAATATCAACTTCACTCCACTTAAATTTGCTTTTATGTCTTTAATTTTATATATTTTAATTTCGTTTATTTAGTCAAATTATATTTATATATATATATATTTTTCTTCTTCAAACTGAGGGAGATTTATTACTGTCTTACCCATTGCCACGTCCACGTCAAATACAAAATAATTTGTCCGTACTTGTGGGCCCCCTGTTTATTTTTGAGATGCGCAGTGCCGTCAGATCTATGCCCATCTTTTCCTTGTTGATTGGACGTGGCGAGTGCGGAGTGTGCTTGTGTAGTAAACCCCGCCCCCTGTGGGCCGTCACGCAGACGATAAAAAATCTGCCACGTGAAATGACGCAATAATAAAGAAAAAGAAGCGGCAAGATTCTTCAACAAATAGTTATAGAAATAGAGGGCCCACCTTTTGAATTATTATTATTAAAATTAATATTCTATTGGATTTAAGAAACCTAAGCTAGGCTAGGCTAGGCTTTGGCACATCACATGGGCCGGGCCTCTCTGACTCTGCTTGGTTTTACCCAAACAATGCAAAAATCAAGTTTTGACTTTTTTAACCCTTTTTTTTTTATAAAAAAGTAATTTTAATTATTATTTTAAATATAATAGTTAAGTTTTTAATAAATATATAGTTTTTTTTAAATATAATAAATTATTTTTAAATTTTAAAATAAATATATAATTGTTTTTAATTATTTTTAATAAAATTATGTCTACTCATAAAAGAGAGAGAGAGAGAAAGAGATGCAGTAAAGTAAGTGTAAAAAGGGGCATTTAAATATGGGACAACCATGATTACTTGCACTCCACTCCCTTAAAAGTAACACTACTTAAATATATTGTTAAAAGAAGGTGAAGAGCCCTATTTCCATTGGCAAAAAAAGAAATTATTGGGATGTTGATTTTTGAGTTTTCAGAATTCGTCTTCTAGCGTCACTAAGAAAGGAAGTTGTCTTAGGAATCAAAATTAGTTGATGCGTACTCTAATTTATATTTCTTGTTAATATCATGAGATCAAACAATAAGAATGTTCGTGATAATACGTTAATAAAAAAAAAATAGATAAAAATCTTAACCACCCTCTTAAAACTTGACAGCCTTCATAAAAAAAAAATAAAGATAATTAATTATGTAGAAACAAAGCTAATTATAACTTGTCATCACTAAATTAACTCTAATGAAATTAATATTTTTATTTATGGGTGGATGTGTCATGTTTAGCTAGCTGACTTGAGTTGGGGGCAGCCTAAGAGGAATATAATATGTATATATATTGGGTCAGGTTCACATTATTGATGCACGGATGACCCATTGGCCGTTGCAATTTGTCCTCTCTGGCTACCAAGTATGTGACTTTTGTGATGTGTTGGCTTTCAAATTAAATCAAATTTGGTGAGGGTTTGTTGGGTGGGGTGGGTGTGCATTTGAGATTGGTTGAAGAACACAAGCAAAAGAAAAAGAGGACATGGAATGGGAGGAGGGAATTATTTTAAATATTCTAGCTTAGGAATTAGGGAGGGTACGGGTGGGTGGTGGGTGGGTTGGATGAACCCATCCCCATAATTAATTGCAGAATTAAGTTTATTGGTGAGGAGTACTTGTGGAAGTCATTGAAGCTGGACCCCCCCCCCCCCCCCCCCCCCTCCCCAAAAGGCTTAAAAGAATCTTTTAGTATCTACATTAAATATGCTAAACTAAATGTTCGAATCATTTTAAGTGTGACTCAAAAATGGGAATTTTCATGTATGATAATGTAATGGGTACCCTCATATAATTATGGAAAATACCGTTAACGCCCAAAAGTCAATTAATCTTTTTCAATTTTTCAACATTTTGGATGGGATGGATAAACATTAAATTCATCTAAATAAAATAACAACTAACCTTATGGGTCACTTACCCTTATGCGTATGTCAAGATTATATGAGCATGGATAAAACATAATATCATAACATCGTGTGTGTGAAATATTTTACACCAATAACATGACAACATATAAGTAAGTAACATAAAGGTGAATCAAATACTTCGACAATGCTATGTTGTTCACTAGCGAGCAACATAGCATTTGTCCGCCAATAAAAAGGGCAAGGGCCTATGCACGTGGTCCCCTTATTAGCGAACAAATACTATGTTTGCCCACTAATGTTGTCGGATACTTTTAGAGAATGTTTTGAGGTCTTAACCTAGATGTTTAGGTTTTACTATTCTAAATATAAAAAATCACAAAAGAAACCCATATTTCATTATTACAAATAAAATTATATTTTCATTCATGTTCCTCGTATTATTATATATATATATTTTTAAATTTCCGAGCTTACTCATATGTTGGTCTTTTTTCTTTATCCTCCATTCATCACTTCCTCTCGCTTCATAAAAATGAAAACTCTTGATTTCTCGATTCTCTTCTTCCATGTTTTTTTTTTCCCCTTTTTCTTTACTTTTTCTTAGGTTCTAAGTGCCAAAAGAGTATCCAGAGATCCTAAACTAGTCAAAATCTTCTCCATTTTTCCACTAATTTGCTTTCTCTCAATTTTGTTTCAAATATCCTCCCTTTGGTACTAAACTTTTGCCCAAAACCGCTAGATCAATAACTCCCTGCCATATGTCACCAAAACACTCAAGAACACTCCCAAATGACCCTGTTTATAAGGTTTTTCAATCGTTGTAACCTCCCAAATCAACCAATGGGAAGCTAGGGATTTGCCGGAGGCCGTAGGGCACTCGAATACCTTGCTACCGCCCTTCGTCGGAAGGAGTACCATCGCTGGTCGGTGGAGCAGCGAATCCGCTAGTCGATTTTCTTGAATTCTCACTTTGGTCCCCTAGTTTTTCTATAATTCCGGGTAGGCCCCGTTCTTTCTCTTAGAATTTCACTTTGTCCATTTTATTTTTCTTGATTGTTCTTTTGATGCCCTCCGAAATTGCATTTTGACCCTTATCAATGTTTTTAATTCCTCTACAATCCTATGTATTTGCATGTAGATTCCAACTCTTCAGTTGTTTTTATTTTGAGTTATAGTTTCGAATTTTTTTATGTTAATTACCAAAATGCATTCCCTTATGTACATCCATATTTCCTACATGTATTTTTATCTATTTTCAAAACTTTTAAATTTTCTAAAAGTATTACATGATGTACTAAATTTGTATTAGGGGTGTTCGTGGTGCGGTTTGATCGGTCTGAATCATTTTCAGCACGCCAAACCATTAGTGCGATTTTTCAACCAAACCAGACCGGTCGGGTTTGGTGCGGTTTACCGCAGTTTGAAATGGTATTTAAAATCACTAAAAAATATATTTAAAAATGGTAAATAAAGACACAAATATTGGTAAATAAAAATAATTAAATGTAAATAAATATGAGCAAAAAATAAAGACAAAATAGTGTAAAAAATAAATAGGATGGGCTGCCAATTATTAAATTTTTATAATAATAATTTTTTTATAATTTTTTTTATTAATTTTTTGGGCGGTTCGGTTTAAAACAGAACCGTAAACTGTCCAAACCGCAAACCATGCGGTTTGAACAGAATCCAAACCATTTTCGACTGCCAAAAACAAAAACCGATCGGATCGGTTTGGTTCAGTTCGATTTGGCCAATTTTCGCGGTGCACCGATTTTTTTAAATACCCTTAATTTGTATTAACACGTCAATTTTATAAATAAGACATACTTATTAAAGAAGTCGTATTAGAAGGCCAATGATGAACATGTTAGTTATCTGATATAAAAATCTAAATTTGATATAAAAATATTCATCAAATGGTTTTCTAAAATAATTTACACATATTTTCCCATAAACATCATAACTAATAAAATTTTGAAAATATGTATAATTTTTAGACATTATTTTGTGAATTTCCTAGCACTTTAACGTTAAATTGATTAAAGTTGTAAGGTCATGTCTGAAATTGACCATAAAGAAAAGCTCACGTAAGAAATTAACCCAACTATGTAAGTTCATATGCAAAATAGACCAAAATCATACATGAAAAGTGATATTTTGCCTAAATTTTGTCATATAAAACAAATTATTGAAAATAACGAAAAGTGACTTATCATTTCATTTGTTGTCGCTAAGATACAGTAATAAATTTATTTATCTGAAAACGTCGTTTTTAAGTAGTCTAAATCTAGAAAAAAAAAAACAATCAGAAGGCGCGAGTAGGTTCTCATGCAAACATTCCGATTCTTAAATTAGACATTGAAAATAATAAAAATTATATTGAAATCAATATTAGAGGCATACATTTTAAGAAATGAGTGTCTGTTTATTTATAGAAGAATATAGAGTAATCTTAAGTAATTCAAGATTATGATTTTCACATATAATGTTTATCTTGACATTTTAAAACCTATTAGAATTGAGATTCTTATAAATAATATTTATCTTAATATTCTAAAATTATTTTAAAATTATAATTTTTTATGGACAATTGCTTATCTTTTTCTTAGAATATTTGAAAAGATTTTTGAATGTCAAAATTATCTAATTTGCACGTTTCTAAAGAACCCTACCATAATAGAAAAATGTATACCTATTCGCCCAAAGAATTATTTTGGACTTTTGAGATTTCTTAGGTTTTTAATGAGTTTTTACCTGACACAACACCATTTGGCTAAAGCATCATGAAAACAAATTAGTAACATCCTTGCTAGAATTTTATTATTATTTCTCTACCTTGTAATACAAGTCCATCTCCTAATTAATAATTTAAACTTAAAATTTCTCTCTCATATCTCTTGGATCAACTCTTCTAGAGTTTAAATGCTTGCTTAGTGATCATTAAGAGGATAATTTTTGCTAACTCTCAATCACAAAATGCTTGGAAGAGCAAAACCATGTTACACTACTTAGTGATGATTAAGCTTGATATAAATTATATTTACAATATATATACTTGGTAATTTTCATTGAGGTGAAATTTTACTAAGTCTAAATACAATCAATAAAAGTTAGTAGTTAGACTTAAGACACCTTCATGGCATGAAGTGTGCTAGCAAAGAACATTTTTAAGATTAGACAAAATTGCAAGAAATTTTTTGTCATTTGAGAAATGGTATTTAAAAAAAAAATTAAATAACCACTTTATCTGTCTTTCTCTTTATTTGTTTTTCTCTTTCTCGCTCCTCTCATCTAATTAAAAATAAATAAAACACAACAATTGAGATACTATTTGAAAAGAAAGAAAAAATAAACCCAAAGTAAATCTGGGATCATCACACATGATGAACCCGAACTAAATTATTTGTAGAGAGAGAGAAAAATAATGTACCCAAAGTAGATTTATATAGGTTTATCGTGCAAGATGAACCCAAACTAGAGTTAGGTTTATCTATAATGAACCTAGCTTCATCATTGAGTAAAAAAATAAAAAAAGATAAATGATAATGATGATAAACCCAAATTTGTGTTGAGAAATAGAAAAAAATGATGATGATTTATCCAAATGGTTTGTGTAGAGAAATAAAGAAAAATAATAAATCAAAGAGGGAGATGGAAAGTAAAACCTTAATCTCGAAACAATATATCTAGGTTTGATGAAAAGAAGAAAGAAGAATAAGAACAACAACAAAAAAAAAGAAATAGAAAATATAAGAGGATGTAAATAAGAGGATTTAGAGGTCAATTCGATCCTTAGTCCCGTTGCAAATGTGAGAACGACAAAGAATTTTTAATTTTTAGAATCACTCTAACTGTTGAGTTTTTCCCTGACCAAAAATCAAACTAAGAACACGAGAACACAAAAAATAACATCCCAAAATATAGTTCTTTTGCCAGTAAAGATAAGCCCCAGGTGCAAATAAGAGTAATTTGTATTCTTGGTTATGCTAACGTATGGCTACTTGCAATAGAAAAGGTACAATATAACTACCACTTCCGTACCCATGGAATAATTTTTATTTTAGGGGGACACCCATGGCTTAAAATTATAAGAGGATAAGGTGACGAGAGTTAATTAAGAAAAAATTTACATTAGCTGTCTTAGTCATGAAATTAATAAATAATTAATGTTATTGTTAGATTGAATTGTTTATGAGGATTATTAATCAAAAGAATATCAGCAGCAGCCGGGTAACATTTTCAAATAAAAAATATTCAAAATAAAATCAAGTAGCTAGTAAAAAATTCAAGAAGAGGCCATCACAATCACAATCACAATTTACTGAAATATAAAAGTATTTTATCTTCCGCACCATATTGTACTGTGAGGGTCTTTTAGGGGAATGGGTCAAGATAATTTAAAAAAATTATAAATCCTACAAGTTATAATTTAATGAAAATAATTTTAAATTTTTAACTGGATCGCCTGATTATTTAGAGTCTAACAATAATAATTGCTTGGTATTTAAACTTTAATAATTATTAGTAAATTGATTTTGCTTGGTATTTAGACGTTTATAGTTATGGTATTTTTTGAAAATATGTTTAAATTTGTATTTTAATTTTTATTTAAGTTATAATTTGTTTAAACTATTTACTGGTATAGTTCTTTTTTTCTTATAAAAAAAATTAATTTTGAAATGAAAAACTCAAAATATGTTAAAATGATAAATTAAAAAAAAATTAGGCCTAATTTGTTAATCTATCAAACTTAATAGAAAGCCCATTCAAAGAAATCGTAAAAATCATAACGTATTTTATGGTTCGAGCTGATCCGGTTTATGAAATAAAATCAAATCACCTCATTTGAAATAATTAAAAAATTACATATATAATTTGACGGATTAAAAGAACTTGCCAAATCGTACCACAAACACACCTAATTGTAATTGCGCTTCTCATAAATTTATTTTCTCAAACATAACGGGAGAATTGTAAATATCATGTTACATTGCATTTGTTACAGAAACCAAATTTAGAATCTATTTATGTATATTATATATATATATATATATATTCTGAAACTTGAGATAGATTATATATAGCTCGCAGTCTGAGAGATGATTATATATAGATTCATATATAAAATAAAATCAAGCCCATTTGGCCATCAGAGACATGCCGCCGGCGCCCAAGAATACGGCGACGTAGGATTTGATCTGGAGCTTGATGTTGCGCTGCAACTTGGGACCCATGAAGTCGGCGGCCAGGAGATCCACCAAGGCCATGTAGATCAGAAGCCCCGCCGACGACGCATTAAGTAGCCCGACGGCGATCAGTGAGCTGGGGCTGTTCTCTCTGTACGTGTTTGCCAATCCTATCCCAAGCGCTACGCCAAATGGAGTCGTCACCGAGAAGAAGAACGCCATGACTGCCTTCTTCAGGGACTTGTATTCCGCCTACGCACACATATATTCATTAATTTGTACAGAGATCGATCAGTGAGTTAACTAATTGCAGTGCAATTAACATTAATACTAGGAAGGTCATTTGATGTTGGTTAAGTAAATAACCTGCTGGATGCAGCCACCCAGGCCCATTCCTTCGAACATTTGGTGGAAACAGAGGGCGGCTACCAGCGGTTTAATGGTGCAAGTGTTGTTGGAGGCTCCTAAGGAGAGCCCTATCACCACTGAATGAACCACGATTCCCAGTTCCAGTACCTGCCAATTAAGCACAACGTACGGATTGAATAGCTTCTTTATTAATCAATCAACTAGCTGTTGGGGGTAGAGAGTTGATAGAACTACATTGATACGGTTAATTAGTAAGTTGGTTACGTCTTGCAACGGTTATTTTTCGTTTTGGCTTAGAGGTGTAAAGATCTAAGCATTACTACATAATTTTATCCAAAAAAGAGCCTTTTGGGAAAGCGATAATCTCTCTCTTTTGAGTTGCACCCGGCATGGGATTCTTCGTCTTAATATATATATATGAAGCTTACCATGGCTACCACTCTGTAGCGAAGCAGAGTTTTGGCATCGACTCCTTCCTTGGGAGCTGCTGCAGCACCTTGATGATGGTGGTGATGGTGGTGGCCGCCGTGGAACTGGCCTGCGCCGCTACCCAACTCCAGCTCTCGGCCGGCTCTCTCAATCTCCGGGATTACGTCGCTGCTGTTTCTCTTGATATATACGCTGGTGCCCAGCGCATCCACCATTAGAGTAACAAGGGCCGACAACATGGCGACGAAACCGGTGAAAGGGAACTTGTGCCATGGATGCTCCTTGAGGCAGCTGGACGACAACATATCGAAGGAGTCCGGCAAGACGTGCATGAAGCCGGTGCCCAGGATGATGCCGGACGCGAAGGCCTTGACGACGACGAAGAGGCCTCGTTCGGGATCCAGGGCCGGGACGGAGCGAGTGACGAGGGGCAAGCCGACGCCGATCATGCTGGTGACGAGGATGGCGACAATGGCGATGATCTTGAGTGGCAAAGCCTTGGACTTGTCCACGCAGTCGCCGGATTCGGCCTGGCAATCCTCCGGAACGACTCCCAGCGCCGGGGAGGTGAAGCTGCAGAGGAGGACAGCCAGTACAAAGATCAGTACTTTCACAGCCATTGAGGTGCCGGCCATGGAATATTATCTCTCAGTACTCCCTGTCAGCTCCTTTTTCTCTGTGAGATTTTCAGTTTGTCATCTTAACAAAGTCTTTGCTGCGCGATATATAGAGAAACACGCGACGTCATGTGCTCCGAGTCAACTATATATATTTTCACATGACAGCAGAGCAGGTTGCACTCTTTAATGACAAGTTGATCGATAATGTACTCTCCCAAGTGAATGGAATGGAACGGAATGGAATGATACCTAATTAATTCTATAAGGAAAATTCATTTCATATTTAAATCCAAAATTATTTATTTATATTAAGGATAATATATATTTTTACTCGTGTAATTCTTGTCTCACTACTAGACTGAAAGAAAGTCAACAATCGACAATTGCAGGCTGGCCATATATCTTGTACTGCCACGTCGCTGCCCAGGCTGGAATGCCAACTCAGAGATGATAGCTTACGTGGCAATATAATAAGGAGGCATGTGTTTTGGTTGTTGGAAGACGATCGAGGAAGGCATGCTTTTGAGCGCCGGAAAGTCTTGAGCGTTCCGGCCACGGGGCATGCACGTGCCCGCCAGAGGCTTAATTGAAGCTGACATGGGCATGCCAATCATTTTTTTAAATATAGATTTTGATCTCATCTATTATACTATATTAATTAATTGTTAACCCATATATATAATATGATGCTAATTATTATTATTATTATTATTAGTATTTTATATGTATATTTGTTTATATATGCTAATAATCATTTCACACGCAAAGAGCGCTTTCAGTTTCTACTATTTTATTATATATTTGTTTTAAATATATGTACGGTACCTTACCAATGGATATATATACATGTCAATATATAATCACCAAAGCACATGTATGTACGGTCGGGTTGTGGAGTGTGACTTGTGAACAAAACGACGATTTATTTAAGGAAACTAATTATTAATTATCATTAGTTAGTTATATATATAGCTACGTACATAAATTAAGTACCATATATATATATATATATATATATAGTCGAGGAACTAATACTCTTAACTACTAAGTTGATCTAATTAACTGCCGATCGACGAGCTAACTAGCCAATATGTCAGCAAATGGAGTTTGTCCATCAGCTTGGCTTGATGTGACTTCTAAAGTTTTACTTCATTCATTCATTTAGTAAAGACATGTACGTACAATGAACGTCGTTATAAAACTTGCTTTTTTTGGAATTATTATTACGTGTGTCAATATAGCTGATATATTTTGATTAATTGATACTGGTTGGCGCAAAGATGTACGACACTGATTTTGATTGATTGATTAATTGCAATGAACAGCCATATATATATATATATCAGCATCAATTAAGCCTCGATGGGGACGGCCATTGGGCTTGCCCCAAGCTCGCCACACTCGCCAACCTATGGACATGCACGCGGCCGGTGTTGTTATAAGATGGCAAGTAGCTTGAGCATGAGGTGACAATATGGTGCAATTGGAGCCGCTATGGCATATTAAAAATGAACCAACACAACACCCCCTCCCCCCCTGGCTTCACTACTATTTATCTATTCTGAGACAGTTTTCTTCTTGTCGTTGGTAATGGTAGTTATCTGGACATAATTAATTAGGGCATGCAGTTTTCATGCTACCAGAGTTGGTCATATATTTAAAAAAATGGCCCATTAGAGTTTACCGAATCATTTCATTTAATTGAATTGATCTAGTCGTCAGTCCAGAATCCAGGCAGCTGGCCTCAATTCTATTACTACAATATAAATTAACAAAAATTCGATATAAATCTCATGGATGGTCAACTGGGCATCATAATATTTTTGGAGTACTTTTAGTGCACAAAATTGTCACTCCAACTGCCCAAATAGTTTATTAATTTGTAGCACATCACGTCTCATGTTTGTTTGTTTGCTTGTGTGTATATATATTGCTCCATATGATGCTGAAAGATCACAGAAAATAATCGAAGCCGAGAGTAGTAAGTATCAAACGTTAAAAGAGTAAGAGAGATTCAAAATGGCCACTTCAATAGCTGTGAAGCTGATCTCCGTGGCCGCCATCCTCCTCTGGAGCTTCACCTCTCCGGGGCTGGGAGTCGTTCCGGAGGATTGCCAGGCGGAATCCGGCGACTGCGTGGACAAGTCCAAGGCTTTGCCGCTCAAGATCATCGCCATTGCCGCCATTCTCGTCACCAGCATGATCGGCGTCGGCTTGCCACTCGTCACCCGCTCCATCCCGGCTCTGGACCCCGAGCGTGGCCTCTTCGTCGTCGTCAAGGCCTTCGCGTCCGGCGTCATCCTGGGTACCGGCTTCATGCACGTCTTGCCGGACTCCTTCGATATGTTGTCGTCCAGCTGCCTCAAGGAGCATCCCTGGCACAAGTTCCCTTTCACCGGTTTCGTCGCCATGTTGTCGGCCCTTGTTACTCTCATGGTGGATGCGCTTGGCACTAGCATTTACACCAAGAGAAACAGCAGCGACGTGATCCCGGAGAATAATGACGGCGCCAGCCGAGAGCTGGAGTTGGGTAGCGGCGCCGTCCAGTTCCACGGCGGCCACGGCCACCACCACCACCACCATCAAGGAGCTCCCAAGGAAGGAGCCGATGCTAAAACTCTGCTTCGCTACAGAGTCGTGGCCATGGTAATTAAGAGCTCAATAGTAGATTACAAGCAGCAAAAGATTACGCTTGCCCGTGAGATATTCTTTTCAAAATAAAACTACTTGACAATGCTTAATTGTTGGTGCCTCTAAACCAAAGCAAACAATAAGCGGCGATATTGTTCTATAAATTTTGTTCCGGCCAGTTAATTGATTAATCGAAACGTACTTATATAATTGACAGGTACTGGAACTGGGAATCGTGGTTCATTCAGTGGTGATAGGACTCTCCTTGGGAGCTTCTAACGACACTTGCACCATTAAGCCACTGGTAGCCGCCCTGTGTTTCCACCAAATGTTCGAAGGAATGGGTCTCGGCGGCTGCATCCAACAGGTAATTAACTTAACTAACATGTAATTAGTGTTCTTTCTAATCTTATTAATTGCACTGCAATTAATTAATTCATTTATCGATCTCTGTACAAATTTAATTAATGAATATATATATATATATAAAAAGGCGGGATACAAGTCGTTGAAGAAGGTAGTAATGGCGTTCTTCTTCTCGGTAACGACTCCATTTGGCATAGCGCTTGGAATAGGATTGGCAAACACGTACAGAGAGAACAGCCCAAGCGCATTGATCACCGTGGGGCTGCTGAATGCGTCGTCGGCGGGGCTTCTGATCTACATGGCCTTGGTGGATCTCCTGGCCACCGACTTTATGGGTCCCAAGTTGCAGGGCAACATCAGGCTTCAGATCAAATCCTATGTCGCCGTCTTCTTAGGCGCCGGCGGGATGTCTCTCATGGCCAAATGGGCTTGATTTTATATATGAACCATCTTCCCCGAGAGAGCTATGTCAAGTTTCAGAATAACATACTGAACATGATTCAGTATCGATATGTAATGTTCCGCTGTTCATTTGAATGAAGCTGAAAAAACTGAAATTCCAAGTACACTTTGACTTCAATTGAAAAGGCTCGGTGTTGACTCTGAAATAAAAAATAGAACAGTAAAGGAGGAAAGAATCATCGCCTCTCTTGTTCTGTTTGTCCTCGCTTGGGAGAAAATAGGAGTTGCTTGGACAATAAATATCAAGAATCGGTAATCTATTAATTAATGGACAATGCTATACGGAGAAAAGGGTGGACAACTTCAAATTATTATGATATTTTATCAAAATATTACGAGAATTTGGATGTTTTTGTGAATACCCGCTCAAATATAGAACTCATACTCTGACTCTCTCTTTCACTATCACCGTCCCTGTCCCTCTCTCACTCTGAGACACTCTTATCTTAGGAAACTCTCATTATTGTCGACAGAAACACCCATCGCTATCTCTCTTGCCATCAGACACCCCCATTTTTCGTAGACATAATGGCTCTACATGCAGCATACTTACAGATCCAAGCATTTGAATGCCTAACATTAAAATTTTGCTTTGAAACTGATGGAATTCAAATAGGGTTTTTCACTTTTCTTTGATGTTTTCTGGAAGAAGGTCGATTCTTCAAAATTTTATTTTTAATCTTCCTTATCAACACAAGCCCCTGAGAGGTCTTTTTGGTACCTCATTTCAAAAATTCTTGTAAAAGTTCTAGACTTCTTGAAGCATAATCTAAGTGTCCATTTTTCTCTGGGTGCTTTGTACACTGGAAGAAAGACTTTGACTGCCAGAAATTGATGGCAAAAAACATACCAACTAAAGAATAAGAAATCTAAAATGATCCAAAAATATAGAAATACAATGAAACTACCACATATGGCATCAAAGGGAATAGATGATGTAGTGAAAATAGAAAGGTAATGGGGTTTTAGTAATGGGGTCTCCTAGAGGTGAGAGTGAGAGAAAGTGAGAGGTTGGTAATGAGTTTCAATAATGGGGTCTTGGAGAGGTGAAAGTGAAAGTGTAAGACCCCGTTTGGATATAAGGTTGCCACGTAATTTAAGCAAAGTTTGAATATCGAAAAATTGGCTTGATAACAGTTATAAGTACCAAATCGACTGTAGGGAATGCCTCGGAGTGAAATTGTCTAAGGAAAATGATACGGCATTGATAAGCATCCCGAGATAAAATTTATGGTATCGAAAGAAATCGGATCGGGAACAGTTTTCAGTACAGCTAAAATACAGCTGTTATTTAGGCTGCAAAATCGAATTGTCGCAGGAGACCCCCGGGAAGTCAACGGAAGCTTGAAGGAGCTCCGATTTTCGTAAGGAACGATTCTTCAGTGGTTTCGAGATGAAATAATGGCCCGGTGCAGACACTGGGGCGAAATCGTCATTATTGAATAACTTCGAAGTTATTAATTTTGGATTTTTAATGTTAAAATGCAATTTAATTCAGC
Organism: Diospyros lotus; assembly: GCF_014633365.1. Classification (NCBI taxonomy): domain Eukaryota; kingdom Viridiplantae; phylum Streptophyta; class Magnoliopsida; order Ericales; family Ebenaceae; genus Diospyros; species Diospyros lotus. The sequence continues at coordinate 35,619,895 of NC_068345.1, forward strand.
ATTTGAGGGCGTATATGCAATTAGAGAATTTTCTAAATGGAATAGAAATGAATTTTGAAATTTAAATGTATAATTTCTTTATTTTTATTGTATAATATATAGTTATATATATATATATACACGCATAGGAGAAGCCACGCCTCTGCATTTCAACCCATGCCCTGCAACCTTCACTCCATATATGTCCTGCAATGTGATGGAGCCTCTGTAAAATCTTTCATGGCCGAGCGAGATTTGCACAATTTGGAAAAGAAGGGCAGCGAGATTTGAGGAAATAGCAACAAGATTTGTGGAGATTTTTTGATTAAATGATGTGCGTGGTGGGCAAGCATACAACAGTGATATATAAATATATATATAAATGTATACGGATGGAGTGGTGGCCAAGGCAGTAGGGCTATAAATTGGGATACATTTTCGCTGATTGAGAAGCAACAAGCAAGAGGAGAACGAGAGAGAGAGAGCTGAAGCCAGTGGCCAAGAAGCAGCCACAAGAATGGTCAGAAGCAGCGAAGCCACGGCCATGGCAGCCATGGCCGCAAACTCCAACTATTGGACAGCAAGGGGACGGTCGACAGCAGCCAAAGCGACATCTAGCGAGGTCAGCGGGGTCGTGGGAGACCCTGGAGGCGGTCGAGGAAAGCAGATGCGGCCATGGCAGCCATGGTCGCAACCGGTTGTAGCGAGGAGCAACCAGCCGCAGCCAACGACGGTCGCGGCCAGAAGCTCGCGGAGTGTCGGCATGCGTGGCGTCAAGGCCGATAGCGGCCGAAAAAGGCGACAGCGAGGCCGGGATCGCGGTGGTGCGACGGCTGGGGTTGTGCGAAGAAGAAGAAGAAAAAAGAAAATGAAAGAAAATATAGAAAAATATTAGAAGAATTCTAGAAGATAGGAAATGAAGATTTATGGTTATTTCGGAGATTTTGGTGAGAAAAATAACTTTGATATGCGTTTCGAGAATATGACACGCATATCGAAGAAGCCGGAGATGCTAAGTTAAGGTAAATAAAAATTTCTTAGAAAATTTCAGAAATTCAGAAATATTATTTTATGAATTTTCGTAGTGAAATATTTGAGAAAATATTTAAGAAATATTTAGTTTGAATTTATTGAGGAAAAATAGGAAAAATAGAGAGAAAAATAAAGAAAATGTAAAGAAATTATGAAAAAATAGGTTTTAATGCTTATTTAAATAAATATGGTGATTATGATGCTTTAAGGTTTAAGTTGAAGTGACTTGTGCGAGTTTTGAGGTTGGCACGAAAATCAAGATGATGCACGTATTTCGAGGCAAGGCACGAATATCGAGGTCGCCCGATAAGCTTGAAAAGGTAAGTGGAACTTCCCAATTGAATTTAGTTTTATGAAAAATGCTTGGTTTGTAAGTGATTTATGTTTAAAAACTCGATTCTCGAGAATGTTTTCATCATATTGACATGCCCTGATATTTATCCATCACGTAAACTGTATACATGACATGACTATGAAATACATATGTACGCGTTGAAATTATTGATCACATGTATGTTGTCCGTTGGGAGTATGAACTGGCGCCACTACTTTACCAAAGGTGCACTCATTCACCTCAGCTTCGAAAGAGGTGGCCGTAAAAATTAGAGTAGCAGGAAGGACGCAGTTGACCCCTATGATGAAGTAAGACATTACATACATACACAATAAAATATTTTGTGCTCTTACTTAGATGATTCATTATCTAACTTGGGCTTTGTCCCTAGAATATTCAAACGTTCTAGATAGAGATTGTAACAGATACGAGAATGAATGAGGCATGAAATAGCACTTAGCAGAGTGCATGAAGAATGAAATGTATGTTATGTAGCCCATGTATTTAAGTTTTGCTACTTTGAATTCTGAACGTTTTGAGAAATGATGATGTATAACCCTGTTAAGGTTAATGTTAGTTGAGAACTTATACTTTGTATTAAGTTATGTTGATGAACGATGATTTAATGATCAATGTTAAGATATCAGGTTCGATCCTTGTTTCCGCACTTGATGTGTATAATAATTTTCTTTTAAGAAAAATGATTGAAAATTATGGGACAGATTCAAGGAATGATATGATTTAGCTTTAAATTTGAAAGAAAAAAATTTATCCCAAAATTGTCCTAAATTATAACGCACCTGAGAAAGCGGGGCATTACAGAAAGAGAGAGTGAGAAGTCAAGGGTGAAGTTGTCTTTTTTACATTGAGGGTTAAATATGTAATTTTCTTGGAGTTGTCCACGTGTAGCATTTTCCTTGATTAATTGGGATAAATTTTAACTCATCAATGATATATCTCTATCTGCACAAGAGTTCGTTCATCAGTTACTACCTAAAAGAGATTAGGTACTCTATCTAGTCTATATATATAGGCACATGCATATCCACCTAAAAGAGATTAGGTACTCTATCTAGTCTATATAGGCACATGCATATCCACCTAAACGAGAGATCAAATGGATGAAAGATATATAGAAACAAAAATTCAGCTCTCCCCTCAAAATAGGCTGGATCAAAAAGATTTGCTTCATTGCAAAACAAGAAAGAAATTCCTAGCTAGACAGAAAGAAATGCCAGCTATATGTATAAGGGCACCCTGTTGGAGGATAAACTAGGCCCACTTTGCCATCAAAGACATGCCTCCTGCTCCTAATAGAACTGCAATATAAGCATACACTTGAAGCTTCATGCTTCCCTGCAGCTTAGGCCCCATAAATTCGGCTCCAAGAAGATCCACCAATGCCATATAGTTCAGTAGCCCCGCGGATGATGCATTCAGAATTCCCACCACTATCAGAGCTGTTGGGCTGTTGTCGCTATACACACTTGACAAGCCAATCCCCAGGCCAATCCCAAGCGGTGTGGTGACCGAGAAGAAGAACACCATCGTCGCGTTCACATAAGTCCCATATTCGGCCTAATCAAGCGGAAGAAGTCAGATGGCATATAGCGTCATCGTCCTATATATAATTTAGTATCATAATCCAATAATTAATATACAGTTATGTATATGATCCAGACAGCATTTTATAAGAAAAGTTTTCATTGACCTGAAGTATACATCCTCCGAGCCCCATTCCTTCAAACAGTTGGTGGAAGCAAATGGCTGCGACCAGCGGTCTGATGGTGCATGGATTATCGGACGCCCCCATGGACAGACCAATTACCACCGAGTGCACCACAATTCCCAGTTCTAGCACCTGCAAAATTGATCAAAAACCAGTACTACTTCAATGAAAAACCCATGGATCATGAACAAGGATTGATAACTAAACCTCTCAATAGTACACCTCAATTATGTATTCTTCTGATATAATGAGTTGAGATGTATATATTAATTCAAAAGTATTTTAATATTACGTTATCTTTCTGAATGTATGGTAAAAAGATCTAATTAAGAATTTGCTAATTAATGAGCATTAAAAACACAATCAAGTTCGACTCAACTCAGGCCATTTACAGCTTTACTCATAGTTTGTACCTGAGCGACGACACGGTATCGGAGCAGTTGCGACGAAGTCTCCTCAAGCCCATCAAAGCCCTGTCCATGGCCGTGCCCCAAATTCTGCATCTCCACGGACCCATCCGTAACCCGCTTCGCCATCATAACCTTAGAGCAACGCTTCTTATAAAAACTCAACGCGAACGAATCCACCATCAGAGTCCCGATGGCGGAAACCATTGCCACGAACGTAGTAAACGGAAACTTCCTCCATGGATTCTCCGGTAAGCACGCAGACGTCAGGCAGTCGAAAGAATCCGGCAGCACGTGCATGTACCCGGTGGCGAGTATGACGCCGGACGCGAACGCCTTCACCAGAACGAACAAATTGCGGTCCGGTTTTAGCGCCGGCACGGCGCGCGAGAACAGCGGCAGGCAAATTCCGATCATGCTTGCGGCGAGAATGGAGGCCACGGCCACCAGCTTCAGCTTCAACGCAATGGCCTTGTCGTGGCAGCCACCGGCCGATGACTCCGAGCCGCATTCGGGAGGTGCGACGCCGGCCGGAGACTCGTCGGAAGCTGCCGACGCGAGAGATAGGAGAAGGAAGAAGGAGAATCTGTGGAAGCTTGGAGATTTAGCCATGGCTGTGCTGTGCTGGCTTTCGAACTTGGTGGGTATGTATGTCATGTGTTTTATATATAGATCGCTGATTCACCGCTGTAAGTATAAAATGACAGGAATGGGCTTGATCAGAGGCCAGGATGGGCGGGGATTCTCACTGTAAGCAATGTAAATATAGTGAATTATGGAGGGCATTTGTACAAGGAAAATGAGGAAGGTGGAAACTCGTGGGTGCCGTGTGGGGCGTATTTTCTGCCACTGACAATGAACACTGCAGAACATGTCAGACTTAGATTTTGCAGAAATTAAGGATGACGTGGCATTCTGATTTCAAACTATCCCATTCCACCTCATGGGTGAATATTGGTGACGTGTGATTTCAAACATTTTTGTTTTTGTTTTTGTTTTTTTCTTAAAAAGAGTTTTAGAAATTTCTTTAGCAAATGATATATCATTATAAAATCTTCATATGTATAAAATATAATAATAATAATAATACGATAATTTTTTTAAACTATGAATTTTGTGGATATTTTCCTTAAATATCTCTTAATTAATGAGATATGTCATTCTACATAGAAATTTTTATAATTTTTTATTTATTTCATCTCTAAAACTCTTTAAATAGCCTTATTTACAAATTAAAACTCAAACCAAAAAGAAAAAAATTAAACTAAACTAAACTAAGAGTCTCCTAAAATTATTTTTCAAAAGGAATTCTCTCCTTGCATCATATACTATATCACAAAATGAGAGAATTCAAAGAATAATCACGTTATAATCACATTATAAGAAAATTTATTTTAGTTAGAGAAATTTAAAATTTAAATATAATTTTTCTCCAATTATCATGTATTATATATAAGTTATAATTACTAAATTATAATATCATGCAAGTATAATAAGGTGATATTATTGTTTCATTAATTTATTTATTTTTTGTCTAAAATGGGTTAGGTCTCTATTAGGGGTGTGCAAATAGTCGATTTGATTACTAAATCGATTGAAATCTACTAATCGATTAAATCAAATCGGGGAGTAAAATGAAACCGAATCAACCGATTAACCCAAAAAATCAAACTAATTGATAATCAAAAAAATCAAACTCAAATCGTATAAACTAAACTGAATCGATTAAACCAAATAAACACAACAAAATTGAAGAAAACCAAAATAATTGATAAAAAACACACAAAATCAAAAAAATATCATTTTATAAACATCAAAATAATATCATTTTAAAGTTCAGTCGGTTCGGTTAGTTTAATTATTCCAACCAAAAATTGAACCAAAAACAAAAAAAGTGAACTTTTGAAAAAAAGGAAAAATTAACCAAACCAAACTAATGCCAAAAAAATAAAAAAAATTGATTCGAATCAATAAATTCAATCAGTGTAATTCAATTAGTTTGAGTAAATCGAACTTTTATTCTCCCCTAGTCTCCACCTCCCACAAGACTCACATATTGCCACATTCCTTTCAACTACAAACACCAGCAAATTTGGGTAGCAGTCTGTTACTCCATAATCACTGGAGGCTTTGAAATTGGGTGTCTTCTTGCTCAGCTTGGACAGTTGGTGGAAATGGCATGACTTCTTGACTTTTAAGAACAAAATGCCAATTTAAGGATCTTTTTTATAACAAATGCCAATTTAAGTTGATTAAATCAGATCAATCAAATATTTTTTTCAATCTAATTATGACATTTTTATTTCACTCCATAAGATACCTCAAGCTCCTATGATTAGTAAGTTCAAATGGAACATTGGTGGTGCAATGGTTCATAACATGTCAAGAATTTCAAGCTTAGGTTAGGGATTGAGACATGGCAACTGCTCATTTGTAGAGAAAATGGGATTAACATAATACTTCGTTTAGAAGGTGTTTTTGGGCTGATGATGTCTGTGATTAAATAAATTGATAGCGAATTAAGGGGACAGGAAATAGTAACTGTAAACTTTATTAGTATTACATCAATCAAACATTATCATGTCAGCTACAATATTTTTTATACCATAATTTTGTTTTTTGCAGAAGAGTAAAAAATTGACTCAAAATCACTTTGCCAAGAATTCCAAAAGAATTGAAAAACACCATCTGCACCTGGCCAACCTCTTGGCCTGCTAGGACCTCATTATCCGTTCCTCTTGCATTGTTACCATAACTCATTAATATGGATCAGACCATCACACATTATCAAGTATAAAATTGCTCAAACTGATGTATAAATGATGTAAATGAGAAAAAGGAAAAAAAGACTTCCTAGATAATATAACACCAAATCCAATCAAGGAAAGGATTAATACGATTAAGGTTGATATGTCCCTCCCAAGGATAGAAAAGATCCGTACATCACCGAGGCCAGTAAAGAAGTACAAATCCCTAAGCTGGTATGCAATGCATTAGACTAGGCACACTTGATACTCAAATTTACAGTTGGCATGAGGGTAAGCTTCCCAACCTTGAAGAGCCTTGCTTTCATATTTGTCACAATCAATTTAAGACACTCTCAGTACATGAACTTGAAATCTGTAAATCCAGTGTTCTGCATATCTTCCGGCACCCATCCTACCCGATACATCATTTTTCAAGCACGTCCTGCATGTCAAATTTCAAGTGGATCAACTACACAATTCCCCATGTAATTTATAAATCTAAAGAAACAACTCAAACCGGGATGTAATTCTCGACTTTACTAATGGGACTGTTACCTTGTAATAACCTTAACAACACAAATAACAATTACAGGGTCCGTGCAGTCAAACTCATGAGGTCTGGAATATGAATGATCTGAGTTCCACAGAAATACAGAGGCGTAAAACTTGTTTTACAAGGTATGTACTGTCATAATTTTTTTACCATTTTTATCATAATCAGCTAGCAAGAAAGTGGTGGAAAATGTTCCATTGGTCTCATGGTTAAATATTTTTGGAGGTCCAGAGAAAACCCACCATAGTATTAATAAATGAGCAACCCCACAAGAGAAAAATGAACACAATGCATCAGAAGAGAAAGGTACTCTGCAACCAAAATAGTCACGGGACATATCAGACAGCAAGAAACTCATATATCAAGTATAGGAGAGACTCACGCAGTAAGGGTTTCAATGAGAAATTCATGACCATTGTTTGCCCCGCAGTCTGGAGATTGTCAAGTCGGCACCACCAAACCCATCCATTATTGCACTTGCTGAAGGGAACTCTGCCCTTGATGTCAAACTACAAGATCAACAAATGAAAGAAGAAGAAATTCATTAGCAGAAATCTAGTCAATCAGACACAGCAAGAAAAGATTTACATTAAAAGAGGAACACGGGTTTCAAAAGCCTTTGAATATAATTGCTCACAGCCTTACGGTACAAAATAGGATACAGCAAGACAAGTAACAAAGCAGGTATTCACAGTTTTCCAAAATCAGCAATTAGCTGTGATATACATAATTATCCCACAATATTGGGTTCTGTTATAATAAGACTGAGCTTGGGTCATATCCAATCAGACTGAACCCCAGGCAAGCATTGTTAAACAGCACCCCTCACTGATAATTTTGTCAGCAGCTAGCCTCTGATGACTTCCCAGTGGCAGTGAGGGGTGGGCGAGGGAGAAGAAAATGACAACGAAATGAAAATTCTGAAGGACAATTTTCTTGTTTTTAAAATTTTGAAAAATTTTCAAAATTTTTAAATTAAAAAATGAGTAACCAAACATCATTTTCTCTTTTGGTTGTCAAAATAGTGAAAATGAAAATTAAAGATGAAACCTCTACCAAACGGTTCCTAAGAAACTGAAAAGGTCTAGAGCCACAACAGTTTGCTGCTATAGAGGCATAAACTGATTTTGTAAGATAATGATTGCAATGAGCCTTTACCTGCTCCGAAGAACAATGCAAGGCATGCCTATTTGTTCAGCTCCCGAAACTCCAGATTGGCTTCCAGCAACAAGCACACAATTGCTGACAGGGACCTCAGCACATTCTGCTCCTGCTCGTAGTGCAGCCAGAATCTTTTGCAAGCTGCATAGACCCCAAATCCGATATCATAGTTTAGTGACAGATGTCAAAAATAATCAATCAACTGGAGTAATAATTTGTTCCATCAATTGCCCAAACTCATCCGGCATACCATGCTATGCCTTCTACACAGAGAAATAAAGTCTAGTAACGTCCAGGCTCCCTCCCTCCCGCTCTCACACACACATAATAGAGGTTGGGAAATGGACAGAAAGTTGTTCGAGCAAAATAACAAGCTTTTTAGAGTAGAAAATGTTGGAAGGCAAGTTATGTTGTATCTTACAAAATTTGAAGCAATAAAAAAAAAAGAAAATATGGCATCACTACTGATAAGTGTCTTTTATACTACACTTATTTTGTCCTATAAACTTAGCATTTATTCATTTAATGGGCATGATTTCTACTTAATTTGGTTTTATATGTGGTTATGTAGGTGATAAACTCATTTGAAGATATTTGGAGCGGAAATGATTATTTGTGTATGATTGGAGCTAAACCCGACATGGAAGGTATGGATGGACATCTATTCGGGGTCAATGTTGAGGGAGTCACAAAGCGGCGAGATGAAAATATAGAAGTTGAAGAGTTGAAAGGCCAAGTTGTTGGAGTTCACGGTCCTAACGCAGAATGCATTTCGCGATAAGACCATTGTGGAAGGAAGTTGTTGGAGCTCACGGTCTTAACGCGGAATGCATTCCGTGGTAAGACCATGATAGGGCTCAAAGCTTTGCAGAAAGGCCATTCCAAGCCCGTTTCCTTCCAAATCAAATGAGGATGGACTCCTTCAAGGTGCACGGCTTTGAAAACCTAAAAAACACTATATAAAGACTGATTCTTGGAAGATTTGGGGAGGTTTTTGGGAGGAAGACAGAGCCAAGTTAACGAAAGAAAAGAAGGGAGTTTTGACATAATTGAAGCTTCTAGTTGTATTTTTCTTATTCTTCTTTCTATCTCACAACATGGCATTCGTTTATATTGTTCTTCTAGTGTTTGAAACCATGTTGGGCTAGGTATTTTGTAACTAGAGCGAATGATGAAACCTTGTTCATTGTTGGTTTAATTCAAAGTTATTCAGTTTTGTTGTATTCTTGTCGGTTGGGTTGATTGTTTATTATACTCTAATTCCAATTTGATGTTTGATCACCATTAAAACGTGTTTGTGATTCATATTGTTACACAAGATCCTATAATAGGTAGAGATACTATTATGCCTTGTGAAATCAAATTATGATGATCATTAAGAATGAATGCATGTTTATATATTCATAGGTTAATTAGAGATAATTAATCTCATATATATGCATAGAACCGAATGACTATTGAGAGAAGTTCTTGGTTGTCATAAGATCATTGATTTTCAACTCAGGACAAGAAGTAGCAAATTCGAATAATTGATGATTAAGAAATATCAAGAGCGATGGTAGATTCATGAACCCTAGTGCCTTAGATTATTGAGTTTCAAAACCAAAAGAATTATTGTGTGATTTTATAGTTAAGTGATTTAGTCATAATTATTATAAAACTAGCTATTAATAGCATCTAATTGTGTGTGTCTTGTTAAGGTTAAGTATGGTTAAAGTAGAAATCATTATCCAATCATCGTGGGTATGACACTCTATTCATCATTATATTATTTGTTGCGATCCGTCCATTTGCGGGATAGGTTCTACGGACAACTGCAACTGAATAGATGATTGAAATCATAATAAGCACTACATGAATCCATGGGAATTTAGAAAGGGAACTAATAGGAGATGAGATGAAAGAAAATAAACTAAGCTTCTTCTTCCCCCAATTTATTTGCTTCCTCTTTGATTTTTTGCAAGCTTATTGTGGCTCTACATCATAAAGACAAGTGGAGGAAACCAATCCTTTAATCCCCATGCACTGGGATAAAGGCCTGTTGGAAAGTGATTGTTTGTACCTAGGTACCTGCACTAGTGTAATAAGCCAAGTGTTATCACATTTTTTAGCAATAGGAGATTATGTAATGCCATACAAATGGCGGGTAATATTTGCCAAAACCATTCACACATTGAGTCAGAAAAAATATGGAGATGCAGCTAGGAAAAAGGAGTTCTTTTCTAAAAATAAAAAATAAAATAGCTGGATGAAAAGGGAGGCAACATTAGAGCATTCAAATCAAACCCTAAATTAAGTGAATGCTTTTAAAATTTAAAATGCCACAAGAAGTGAAACCAATAAGTTTAATAACTAAAACCTGAACATATAAATAGGCAACAGCAAATAGAATTTTTAACAAGAATGTCTGCTTGTAGCTGAAGACACCGTACAAGCAGTGAACAATAGATTCAGATACTGTACTATGAAATGATAGAATGGAAGAAAGAAACCAAGGATTTTCCCAAAGCATTTGCACATCCAAATAGAATATGTACATATATATAGACTAACCTTTCAGCTGAGCTAGTATCAATATCAACACTTAACTTAAGCATTGAAGCAACCTCCTCTGCTATTCTTTGTTTCTCAGCAGAAGCTGATGCAGGAAGGGAGAATACAGATCCTTAATACGAGAGCAAGGGAGTAAAAGGGAATTCAAGCAACTGATCACAGTGTGAAGTCTACCTGCCTTTCTTGCTTCCTTGGCTAGTTGCTCTTCCAAACTAGAAGACATTCCTTTACCAAATACAAGTTGACCATAGAAACTCTGCTCCACCTCCTCATTTCCAACCATTTTTATCTTTGATATTCTATCATCGCCAAGCTTTTCAACAACAGATCTAGTAGTATTTCATGAGAGGAGAAAAAACAAGAAAAGAAAACAGAGAAATCTTTTATCTTTTCATCCTTAAAAGATATCTACACAGCATTTTCTTGTGGAAACACCATATGAAACTTTAGTGGCAACAAACCTTGCTATTTTATCACCACTTTTGCTGTAGGCTGTCAATATGACCACTGGTATACCTTCCTTAAATGCATCATCAAGAAAACTGCAACAAAAGCAGAAAATGTGTTTCTAATTTATGTCAAGCATAAGGTTGATCAAATAATAAGAGTGCTAATGGTGAGAATTATGATATCATTCAAGAAAAATAGAAAAATAATACAACAAAATAATATTCACTAAACACCATGCAGAAACACAACAGATCTGGTACAGTGAGCTGCAATAACTACTGTATAAATCACTACCAGGGACAAATGATAAATTCAAGTTGACTTTGACAAGAAATTGATCATTTTAGGAAGTAAACCATTAAAAAGCTCAGATAAAGATCAAACTGTAATTTACCCAAGAAAAATAAAATGGTATCTGAAGTGTAAGATTGTCTGCTCAAAGCCAGGGGGCCAAATGAAAACTTACTGATAACCTTATACACAAGAATGTCAAATTTTTTTGCACAAATAGGAGATATTTTTTAAGCCATCCACTAGCCAGTGATAAAACCTACATTCAAGTATAAGAGAAGAGGATGTAACAGAGTACCTGTTATCAACCTGTAGTTGAGTTTTACAACAACAAAATGTAAAACTTTAATCCCACTAGTTGGGGTCAGCTAGTTGAATATTGCAGCAATAAAATTACTGATTAGAAACATGTATATCAGCTTAAACTTGTACAAACAAAGAGGTAGAGACATGGATAGGGATACACATATGGCAAATTATGAAAACAAGTTTTTGGGAAATCAAGGAAACAATGCAGAAACATGATAACGAACTTTTTACCACTCAGTTAGAAAGACTTCACAAGTCCTATTTCTCCACTCTCCCGTATCAAAGGCCACGATTTCAAATGAGAACACTAAATGCACATTTCCTTGCATTGTACATGAAAAATAATAATTATTCCTTCATTTGTAACATCACCAAATAAATTTGCATATTATGTTATAGTAAAATACAAGAGATGAGAGCAATTTTTTTTCACATTCTAAATATATGAAAAGACATAGAAGCAAAAAAGAAAAAGATTTAGTAACTAAGAAAATTTGAATCTCTAAGCAACAGAATTTGCTCAAATAAATAGATATATATATAAAGGACCAGGGGTTAATATGTATGTTGTTTTTGCTTCATCATGGGATCTTAATTTAGTTTCTCCAAAGCTTGCAGTTTGGTTCACAAGTCTAAGAGAAGACATCATCAAAGTGTTTGAAGTCTCTTACAAAATAGAACATGAGAATATACATAATAGGGCATGTTTGGAACAGTGTTCGTCTTGTGTCAGACACGAAGATAGCATATTCTCAAAGTGTCCATGTTCCCTATAGTACATATGTGGAATGAATTTTCTTGGAATTACTTTAAGGTTTCCCCCAAACTTTAAAGTATCAAGTTTTTGCTTTTCTCTACCTGGCAGTTTCAGAATAGGTGGCTGCTCTTGCCATGTCAAGATTCACTGAACCATCTATTATGCTTGGTAACAGGTACCTTGTAGAGAAAATAGATGTGCAGTTTGCCCAAGTAAGAAAATTCAAGAATATGAAGTATTGCTGTGAGGGAATTAACTATATGCAAGCTATATCCTCCATTTAAAAGCATGTATACACATAGTCAGATATATTTGGAGCTAATAATGGTTTTTTGGTATGCTTATTTAAGTTTTAAGATGATATAGCATAATCAAGTTTCAAATGTGAACCCAAATATATTACTAAAAAATGCTATTGGATATATATAAAGGGGAACCCAGCACTCGTCACTCCTGCTTGTGGTCTAGAAAGTATCAAATTATGCATCATTTCCCCATAGCAAGGCTATTTTCCCAGTTTGAACTCATTACCCCAAGTGGCAGAGGAGCATCTCTTACTGTTGTTCTAAGGCAACCCTTCACTATTGCATACATATAATGAATCAGATTCAAAAAGGCTAAGCATTAATTTTTTGGTTTTTAGCTAAACCTTACTAATCCAAATAAAAAACTAATTCAGCAATCCAACAATGGCTAGTGATTGAAGACAGTGAAATCAACATTGAACTGCAATGATTGGCTACTCTATTAGGTAAGTGCACATACACTTCTACACAACAATAAATGGAGGCATTCGGTACCAAAGCAGACAACGTAAGAATATGTATCAAATATCAGATTTCACAAACTAAATCAGTGAAGGACAACTCACTCTTGAACACCAGGTCTTAAGGGTAAACTTTTTGACATCACCAAATCATCCAATGCATTTTTCTGCCCAAAGTAATCAATAACTCAGCATTCTCACCAGAAAACACATTCAACCTTAATTTTCTAAAGGGATAAGTGAAAATTTTGTTTTCATCTCCACTAAAAGTTGAACACCATTTCATGATGAAATTAAATGATCAAAAAGTCCAGTTTAAATTAAACTAAAAACTGTACTGAGGAAAAACAATTTTGACAACTAGAAAGGCATTGTCAATAAGTAAATTAACAAAATCGTAACATCATATATACAGATTCTCAGGCTTGGTGCAGTGAAAATTATTTTTTAACATCCAGAACAAGGCATTACAACTTGAATGAGAGCCAGGATAAAAAGCAAGTTTTACCTCGGGGCAATGCGATTAAAGTAGCATTACTAATGTGTTTCTCTACAGGTGTAACATATTGCAAGTACACTGCTTCACAATGTCATTGCACGTCTATTTGAAACGTAATAAAATTTTGAATTTTCACCCTCCTGTTGATATTGAGGTTCTTCGAGTCCATCATTATGAATAATCAAAAAGATCTTGAGTGGTGATTAACATGATGTCAAAGATATAAGGTCACAAGTCACAATTTTTCGAACTATGTATTTCACTAATGAGATAATAATCTAAGGATTGTAAAACTCGTTCACCCCAGGAACACCCCCCCCCCCCCCCCCCCCCAACACACACCCATAGCCACCAAGAGGGAAAGATACAAAGGTTGCAAATGAAATTTTATGGTAACTCTTGTTGAGAGATTGGAAGAGGCAGATAATCTGATCCTGACATCTCAATTTATTTCATCTTATTGATATTACTATATATTCAAGTCAGGCATCCTATCAGCTAAATCCAACAATTTGCCAAACCTTTTCTCTTAGAACACTTTTCGTGAATGTTTGCTTCTCACTTGTAGGCAGTGAAGTAGGCCAACCAATCTGCACAAGAAATTTGCAGCTGGCGAAAAATCATAAAAACAATAAGAAAAGAAAACAATTGCAAGGATGCATTAAAATAACATGAAGAGCTCACCCTGTTAAAGTACAAGATCAACATCCTTTCCTCGTCACCAGAACTCTTCCTAGAAAGATAGATAATACAGAATGTTACAACAAGACCAACATATAATAGTCTTTAAAGTCTAAGAAGGCTGGGGAAGAAAAATGAGATTCAACATTGAGGACAGAAAATCTGAGTCACACATGACAGTAGACTGTTAACTAGAATCAGTTTCTTGAGCTGCAGATGGACATAGCAGAAAATAGTGGGAAGTAATATGAAATGCCATTCATTTGACTTCCACAAAGTTTTAAGAAAAAACTCTTTTAGATGTTCATGGTTCTTTTTATACCAGAATCTTAATCCAGAAACACATTTTTTGATGTATGGTCTTATGGCAATTCACATGCTACATACCTTATAAGGTCTAAATATATAGGTTCCGTCCAGCTTGCACAGTCAAGCCCAAGCTTCTTGAATGCTGGCATCACCAAAGAAAAAAAGTGTCAGATTGACCAAAATACTCACCAATTAGACATGATGTTCAGGATGGCTACTAATTTAAAACATTCTAAACATATTTAAATTTACTCCACCGCACCTACATTAAAGGCTTGGCGATTGCCGTGGCGATAAACATCCATTAGGACCCTGAAGAAAACTAAACTGCTTAGAAAAAAATCATAAATATGCATTCTGAAGCTTAAAGGCTTCCTCAATTAGGAGAAAATAGTCTAAGATCATTCAGTCCTGCATATGTTATTCTTCTGGCTTGGTTATAATTCTTATGATATTAGGCAGTCATTTTGCAAATTCATGCCCTCTTTCTAATGCAGCACATAAATCAAACTAGAGGAACCAAAGAGGAAGAACAAAAATGGAAGAACAACTAGGTTGTGCAGCAAACATCATCTTCGCCTTAGAGAGGCGTGAGAACCAAAATAGATGAGTCACACAAAACAATGCACAAATCAAACAAAACTAGTCGTAAACCTTAAACCCTAAACAGAAGTAAGAAGTACCACCAGAGTAACGAATTTATCGGAAGTACAACCAATATCCAACAAAATCCAGTCAAATTTGATTACATATCAACAGAACAGAACATCAATCACAGCGAATGCGAAGAAAAAAATAAAAATCAGAGCATCACCCTTCCACTTCTAGAAGAACAGCAAGCTGTTGAGATGAATTCTGCTGTGAAGAGCTGGAGGGCGAGGGCGAGGCCGTGAACCGCTTAAACTGCAAACTTCTTTTGCCTCGAAAGTTGAGTTGGTTTCTGGTGAAAGTAACATGCGTGGAAAACAGAGGGAGGCGAGAAGCGGAATGGAGTTGGACTTTGGGGATTATGCGGAGAGCATGCAGAACTACTGGAGACGAAGCGGTTTCCATGGCGGCGGCGGCACCGGATAGCCGCTACGGCATCCAATTGCAAGCCAGTATCAACAGTTCCAGCATCAGTTGCAGCAACACGGATATGACATATGACCTAATTCAAGCGCAGTTTAAAGGCAAAGGCTTGGAGCTGAAAATCTGAAGCCAATCTTTCGGGTTCTTCGCGTAAAATTTAAAAAATGCTTTTAATTTAATTATTATTATAAAATTTTAAAATGGCTGGGCATCCCCGCGGCTTCTTCTTCTCCCAATGCCAATAAATATCTTCTATTTACCAAAATGTCTCCTCCTCAACTAACTAATTGTAACCACGTTGGTTAAATCAAAATTAATGTAAAATTATTCTTATTTTTATTTAATTAAAATTAAAAAAAATAAAGAAAGTAACACAATAATTGAGAAAGAGAGGAAGAGTTTTAAGTTCAGAAAAATAATAATGTTAGTGATATGTCTTAATGTTAGGTTTTTATGTCATTTAAATTGGTATTTTGATATATTTTTGTATTTAATAAATGACAATTTATCTTTATTTATAATTCTTCAATAATATCTAAATAAGTCTTTAAAGTGTTTGTTAGAGGTTTCATTCTTAAATTATTAAAAATATAAATAACGAGATTGTTTAGTACAAGAAATCTTAAGTTATTCTTAATCTTTAACTATCTTAAATATAGATTTTAAGCAAGTGAGTATAGATTAAAATTGAAGTTTATTACTTTGATAAGTGTAAAATACTAATGATAAATAGTGATAAGTTAGGTGTCCCGAAACATAAGATATTTATGGTGAACAAGTAGGTGGTTGTTGGTCAAACAACATATCGAGCATGATGTTAATGACAAATCATATAGTTGAGAGGATTAATAATTTGTTATTAGTTGCGATTGTGTAACTAATCATTTGACTTAGAGCAACACAGTTGTCTTGTATATTGGTGTGTGAGATTTGCTAGTAGTGTAAACTCATCCAATTGCGAGATAGGAATGTTCATGTGTGGTCTTATTTGACTAATATACATAAACATGTGTTTGTCATATTTGATCCATTATCTCCGTTACAAGGCAAATATCATGTGCAATTTTCTATTAATTTGTGATAGGAGAAGTCTTTGACTAAAACATGAATGATTGAAAATAAATTTTTAATATTTCATCTTATCACTCCGACTAAGATCTATCGCATTAATGAGTTTGATCAATTCATGATTCTCACTAAGTCAAGATAGTAGTAAAGGAAAGAATAAATCACGCAGTAGTCATCAACTAAATAGGTTTATTATGAGTCAACTTTATTACCATTTAAGTTATTTTTATATATCACTAAACGTCACTTAAGATTGTTAAAGTGTTTTAGGAAGACAAAGATATTCTCGTAATAGATCAGAGAGTTTGATTGATATTAAAAAAGTTTAATATTTTTTGATTGCTACTTGACGATAAACGTAAAAAGTCACATACCTAAAAACAAAATGACTAAAATAAGAAATGTGTAGTTTGTATTGCATTCTCTAAGCCATTAATAGTTAATGGAATGTCTTATTGTCATTAAAAGTTAATGACAATTTTATATGTGAGAAAGGAAGGAACAACATTGAACACCAAACTATCAACTCCTTTAAAGACCGATCAATGGTTTTCTAAAAGTTAAAAATTATGATTGCTCGATGAATATTGTCGACAGTTTCTATTCAGTATATTGTTTCTAGAGTTCATAGATTGTCTATTAGCTCTCATGCCACTCTCTTAATTGTTAGAGTTGCATGACTTTGAAGTCGATGAACACCGGATCAGCCTTCTAATTAGCATATAAAAAGAATTAAGAGAGATCAAAGAGGCACAAGCCAACACACTATTTGTGGCTTTCAGCTAACATAAAAAGAGGCACTAAGGAGTTTTAAAAGTTTATTTGGTGTGAACTAACTACATTCTTTACAATTGAAGACTAAATAGGTCAGCTTTTGAATTTTTTTTACTTTATTCTTTGAATTTTTAAAGGGATATTTTACCAAATTGTTTAGTGTACACATTGGTTTAACACTAAAGTTTTTTATGGTTTGTGTTTAATTTTGCTATGTACATAATGTAAAAATTAAAAAAAAACAAAAAACCCATTGAGATCCCCAATAAATAATAAGATAATAGATGAAATTTAGATCAACCATTGTGGAAATGCATTTGAATTCCCTTTTCAATGCTGAAGCAAAAAGGGAAGAGATTAAAGTTAAATATTTTTTTGAAAAAAAAACACAAAAATAAAAATCTATGATTAAAGTTAAATATTTTTTGGTACTTTTACTTAATAATAGTATTGTCCTTATTACTAATTGTTATATGTATTTCCCGCATCACCCCGCATGGGCCAGACTCGGTCCAATAGACCGGCCCAATCACCCAAGGCCAAGAAGGCCCGGACGACCTCGTCAAGGAAGGTTCAGCCTCCATCAAAGATCCGGAACTCGTAAAGCGAGCGTATGGCGAGCTCCCGGTAATCCTCCAACGAGCTCGGAGCAATCGACTAACGAGCTCCTGAAATATCCTCCAGATCGCTGGACCATCCAGGTCGCTCGCCTAAAACCTCCAGCTCGCATGAGCGGCAAAGCTGCTGAGAAGTCAGAGGTAGGGTCCGATCACTTTATCTGTAACAGCCCATGCCCCTCGTAATGAGGATCCCACTCCCAGTCTTGCGAAGGCGGTAAGAACTATTTGTCCCCCATTATACAAACACTGTATTTTTATATATTATCTAGATTGTAAAAGTCCCTCAAGAAAAATGGAAATAAAGGGGGCCATGAGGAGCAAGGAGGAAGGAGAGAAGAGAATAATCAGATACCGCCACTCTGGGAGAATAATCAGATGGCGGCCGTGGATTAGGCATCGTTCTGGCCGAACCACGTAAAAGATTCTGGTGTACACGCTTGGAACTTTGGGGGGGGTTTTCTTCCTTCCTTCTCGGTATTTTTTTTTGGATTGACTCACCGCGGCCCAAAACGAATCACGGTCGGCCGAAATCAAACGTCGACATTTTGGCGCTAGAAGGAGAGGGCCGCTCTGATCAATAGCCATGGCTAGAGGAAGGAATACTAGAAGTTCCGAGGCGGCGGTCGACCCGCCTGAAAATCACCACGACCGACCACGAGACTTACCACCAAATGGAGGACCCATTGCCCCGACAGCCGATACTCCTTTGCCGCCGCCCGCCGGAGACGCTCCCGGCATACCACCACGGATCCCTGTCCAGCCTACTGTCCAAATCACCGGGACAGGGACGATCCGGGACTGGCAACAGCGCCAGGAAGCATTGGAGAATACGGTAATGCAACTCGCTGACGCGGTCAGAATTCTGGCCCAAGCTCAAGCACGGGCTGTCCACGACCCACCGGCGTCGCCTCGCAGGGTCCGCCAACCGCGGGAGGAGAGATACCCACCCGCGGAAGAAGATATCGGGGATAACTACCCGTCCCCAATTCACCGCTCCCCAGTCCGAGAAAGAAGCAGGCGATCGCAAGCCCAGCAATCAGTAGGACCGGAC
The DNA here is from genome assembly GCF_014633365.1 of Diospyros lotus. Lineage (NCBI taxonomy): Eukaryota > Viridiplantae > Streptophyta > Magnoliopsida > Ericales > Ebenaceae > Diospyros > Diospyros lotus. Next base: position 35,639,036 of record NC_068345.1, read on the forward strand.
TCAACTGTGGAAGAGCTGTATCAGAGGGTGCGACAGCTGGAGGAACGACAAGGAGTCCGCAGCCAGAATAATGGCCGTGGGGATAGGACGCCGTTCACCAGAGAAATTGAGCTCGAACCCCTGCCCCGGAGGTTTAAGGTCCCGAGCATGCCACAATATAATGGGGACAGCGACCCCTATGATTACCTGGATGCCTACAACGTGCAAATGGATCTACAGACAACCAGCTCGCTGGCTAAATGTCGCGCCTTCCCAGCAATCTTAGGAGACATCCCCCGAGCTTGGTTCAGGAGCCTTCCGCCTCGTAGCATCAACAGCTGGGAGGAGTGCCAACAGAGGTTCCTTAACCAATACAGGGCTCTAAGGAGGCAGCTCGCGCCACCTTGCCACCTCGCCACCGTATTCCAGAAAGCAAACGAACCATTAAGGGATTACATCGCCAGGTTCAGGCGCGAGGTGAGCAACGTCGAGGATCCCTCGGATGAAAGTATCCTAACGGCGATCTCCGCCGGCCTCCGAAAAGACGGAAAGCTCTACGAGAGCATCTACCGAACCCCGGTCAAAGACCTGGGGGAATTCTATGAACGAGCTTCCAAGGAAATCCGATGGGAAGACGCCTTCGGGACGAAGAAGCCCGTCGGGTCGAGAGAAGAAGTTGGGGGCTCCAGCCAGAATAAGAAAAGGCACAACAGAGACGCCGGAAGAGAAGCTCGGGGGGAGCGCTCGAGCAATGAAGTGTTCAAGCGAGCTCGGAAGGCAGAGGGAGATGAGCGACCTCATAGATCACAGCGCTTTGATAGCTACTGTGCCCTGTCAGACCCCCAAGAAAGGATCTTCGCCATCGAAAGGAACAAAGAGGAATTCGGGAAGCCCAACCTGTTAAGAACCCCAAACAAATTCCGAAACAAAGAAAAATTTTGCGCGTACCACAACGAGGCGGGTCACAACACCTCGGAATGCTGGGCCCTAAGGGACGCCATCGAAGATCTGATAAGAAGAGGTCGCTTGAAAGATTACGTGGTGCGGCCGACTAATCAACCAAGCCAGCCGCCGGTACAGCAGCAGCCTCCCACCGATGACGACCAAGCACCGGCTGTACGAACCATCTACACGATCCATGGCGGGCCCCACCTCGCTGGTTCCTCCCACAAATCCCGCGACAAATACATACGAGAGGCCAACCATGTCTTGCTAGGGAGATCGGGCGAACAGCCAGTTCCCGCGAAGCGGCCTAGGGGTAACCCAATCCCAGAGAAGATGTTTTTCTCGGAAGAAGACGCCAGAGACGTCCATTGGCCGCACAACGACGCACTCGTTATACGAGCCCAGGTCGGCAACTCCAAAGTGTGGAGGATAATGGTGGACACGGGCAGCTCGGTAAATGTAATGTACAGAGCATGCTTCGATCAGATGGGTTTGGGACCGGAACAGTTGGGTTCGTCCCCAGAGCCACTCTATGGGTTCACGGGAGACGCAGTGATTCCCGTCGGTCGGATCAGCCTTCCCCTCACCATCGGGGATGCGAACCGCCAGGCCACTACTTTGGCAGAATTCCTCATAATTGACTGCCCCTCAGCATACAACGTCGTACTCGGAAGGCCGGCGATGAACGACCTGGATCTAGTGACCTCAACCAGGTCGCTTACGGTGAAATTCCCGACCCCCGACGGTGTAGGGTGTGTACGAGGCGAGCAGCACCTCGCAAGACGTTGCTATGAGGACGCCCTGAAAATGGGAGTAAAGGGAAAGAAAGTAAATATCATCGCAAAAGTCGGCCCGCGATCAACCGGCCGATGGGAGGACCTGGATCCACGCGAGGTCGACTGCGAAAAGCCCACCGGTCCCATGGAAGAGCTCGAAGATATCTCAGTTGGCGAGGCAGACGAGGAAAGGCACCTCAAGCTAGGCAAGAGTCTGGCCCCCGAGGTAAAATCCCAACTTACAGATTTCCTTAAAGCTAACCTTGATGTATTCGCATGGAACCACGAAGATATGGTGGGAATCGCCCCAGAAGTCATGTCACACAGGCTCAACGTAGATCCAGGCTACAGGCCAGTGCGCCAGAAGAGGAGGCCAATGACTCCGGAGCGTTATACCGCTCTTAAAGAAGAAGTGGACAAACTCTTGGCGAATAATTTCATCAAGGAAGCCCATTATCCGGTCTGGGTGGCCAACCCGGTCCTAGTAAAAAAGAAAAACGGGAAGTGGAGGACCTGCATCGACTTCACCGACCTGAACAAGGCCTGTCCTAAAGACAGCTTTCCCCTCCCCAGAATCGATCAACTCGTAGATGCAACGGCTGGTCACCGCCTCCTCAGTTTCATGGATGCCTATTCAGGCTACAACCAAATCCCCATGAACCCAACGGACCAAGAGCACACCTCGTTCATAACTGACCGGGGGCTCTATTGTTACAAGGTCATGCCCTTTGGATTGAAGAATGCTGGCGCGACCTACCAGAGGCTGGTCAATACGATGTTCGAAACACTGATCGGAAAAACCATGGAAGTATACGTTGACGACATGCTGGTAAAATCCGAGCAAGTGACGGACCACGTTTCCAATCTAAGAGAAACGTTTGGAGTCCTCAGGAAATATCAGATGAAGCTCAACCCGCTCAAGTGCGCATTCGGTGTAGCCTCTGGAAAATTTCTTGGGTTTATGGTAAACAACAGAGGCATTGAAGCCAACCCAGACAAAATTAAGGCTCTGCTCGACATGAGGTCGCCTATAAGAAAGAAGGAGGTGCAAAGCCTCAATGGTCAGGTCGCGGCTCTGAGCCGTTTCATTTCAAAGGCAACTGACAAGTGTGCCCCTTTCTTCGAGCTTCTAAAAAAGGAGAAAGACTTCAGATGGACAGAAGAATGCGAGTTCGCATTCCAACAACTAAAGGAGTACATGGGACGGGCCCCGCTGCTCGCCAAACCTAAGGAGGGAGAGAGGTTGACCTTGTACTTAGGAGTATCCCAACAGGCTCTCAGCGCGGCCCTCGTTCGGGGGGAAGAAGGGGTGCAGCACCCCATTTATTACGTCTCCAAAAGCCTAATCGATGCAGAAACAAGGTACGCACCAATCGAAAAATTAGCTTACTGTCTAATAGTGGCGTCGAGGAAGCTGCGACCCTATTTTCAAGCTCATGAGATCGAAGTCCTGACCAAATACCCATTGAAACAAATCCTCCAAAAACCGGATACCTCAGGTCGTTTACTAAAATGGTCTATTGAGCTCGCTCAGTTCGACATAAAGTACAAACCAAGGACGGCGATAAAGGGTCAAGCGTTGACAGACTTCATTGCCGAGTTTACTGGGCCAATTGACGAAGAGACGGAAAACCTGAAAGGACCGTCCTGGGAACTATACGTCGATGGATCATCGAACGAACAAGGAGTGGGAGCCGGGGTTATGCTAATAAGCCCCGAAGGTCACAAAATCCTCTGCGCCCTGAGGTTCGTTTTTTTAGCCACCAATAATGAATCCGAGTATGAAGCCTTACTAGCAGGACTCCGCCTGGCAAAGGAAATACGAGCTGAATTCTTGGAGATCTTCAGCGACTCTCAACTAGTTGTCAACCAGGTGCGGGGAGAATACCAGGCCAGAGACACGAAGATGGCAGCATACTTACAGAAGGCACGCGAACTTTTAGCCACTTTCGAAAAATATGAAATGCATCAAATCCCCCGTTCCCAGAACTCTCATGCGGAAGCTCTGGCTCGCCTAGCAACTGCCCGGGACGCAGAATTCTTGGGGGACATACCTGTCGATTTTTTGGCCACCCCGAGCACAGAACAACGAGATGAAACGCTACTGATCACGGTGCCCCAAAACTCATGGATGACCCCCATCTTGGAATATCTGCAAGACGGGAAACTACCGGAAGACAAGCTGGAAGCACGTCGCCTGCGAGCTCAAGCCGCCCGATATTGCATCTACGATGAAAGACTGTACAAGAGGGGATTCTCAGCCCCACTCCTGAGGTGCATTGACGGCACCGATTGCCAGTCTGTGCTAGAAGAAATTCATGCAGGCCACTGCGGTAATCATGCAGGGGCACTCTCTCTGGCACAAAAGGCCCTCCGACAAGGGTTTTATTGGCCCACCGTGAAGCAAGATGCCATAGAGACGGTCAAGAAATGCGAGAAGTGCCAAAGGTTCGCCAAGGTTCCGCGAGCTCCGCCGGCTTACCTGCAGCAGATGAGCAGCCCTTGGCCCTTTGCCATTTGGGGCATGGATCTAATCGGGCCGCTGCCCACGGCTCGCGGAGGATGCAAACATGCCATAGTGGCAGTTGACTACTTCACCAAATGGGCAGAGGCCAAAGAGCTCGCACAGATCACCAGTGCGAAGACACAAGCTTTCACATGGGATAACATAATCTGCAGATTTGGAGTGCCACAGCAAATAGTAACGGACAACGGAACCCAATTTACCAGCGAGCAATTCATCCAATTCTGCGAGTCAATGGGGATTCAAAAGAGTTTCACCGCCGTTGATCACCCCCAGGCCAATGGGCAGGTCGAAGCAGTCAACAAAATAATCAAGCAGACCCTGAAGACAAAGCTTGAGGCTAGAAAGGGGGCCTGGGTGGATGAACTGCAAACAGTGCTATGGACCTATCGAACAACAGCCCGAAGCAGCACTGGAGAAACCCCATTCTCAATGGCGTATGGGTCGGAGGCTATGATCCCCGCTGAGAATAAAGTGGCCAGCCACCGAAGGGCCACCTTCAGCTCAGATCGCAATAACGAGCTACTGGCGGCTAATCTGGACCTGCTCGAGGAATCAAGAGATGTAGCTCGCGTGAGGATCGCAATTTATCAACAAAGAGTGGCACGATACTATAACAGGAAGGTCCGAATCCGACGTTACAACGTCGGAGATCCGGTACTACGCCTAGTACTACCAGGAGCACGGGCGGCAAGCGATGGCACCTTAGGGCCTAACTGGGAAGGTCCATTTATCATCAAAGAAAATTTGAATAACGGAGCATATCATCTGGCAAACATGGACGGTCTCCCTCTCCCACGAGCTTGGAACGCAGAACATCTTCGTCCTTACTTCAGATAAATGTAATCGTTCTTGCCTATGCTCCGTCTTTTTCATTACGAATGACTTTCATGATTCTGGTCAGAATTTATGAACTTTCATTACACTTTATTCTTATTGGTATTCGATTGAATGCCCCCGTAACGAGGGGTCGAGAAGCCATGGTTTGCGAGCTGATGCCTAAATAACCTAGCCACGGCGCTACGGTCAACGGCTTAACCGAGCATTTACCTCGGTCCCTCCATCAGGTCGTGGTTTGCGAGCTGAGAACCAGTCATCTTAACTTTATGTCATGGTTCGGAACCTACTGAGCAACCACTTCCACGAGTAACCCCGAGCTTGGGTTTGCTAGCCGAGGTCCTTTTATCTTGGCTTAAAGCCATGGTCTGCGACCTACCTGGGTGTTCCCTCTCAGTTCAAATAAAACTTGTAGAAGCCACTGGGTGTCAGCTGAGGACGTAACGCGACCTACCTGGACACATATCCCGGCCGTACAAGTCAAACGAAATAACAAGCCATGGTGTGTTAGCTGGGGTCACTCTATGACCCGCCTGAACATATAACTTGGTGCTACAGGCTGCGCTTGCACTAGCTGGGGTCCTCCTATCTTGGCTTAAAGCCATGGTCTGCGACCTACCTGAGTGTTCGCTCCCAATTTATTGAAAACTTATTAAAGCCTCAACATGCCGGCCGAGGCCATGGCATAAGCTCATACCCTAGCAAACTTTGCGTATTGGACCCTATCAGCTGAGGTCCGTCTTAACTTGGCTAAAAATAAAGCATTCGCGACCTATCAGGCACACGCCCTATAACGAGCTTCTCAGCCACCGCATGTTAGACAAGATCACAAGGCCGTCCGACTTTACATATATCTCGGGAAGGCTCTCGTTATTTCGTCAAAATATGCCGAACGGGGTTTCCTGGAAATTGCCTAGGTATGAGTGTTCGCGCTGATTATTACAACTATCATCAACGAGCTGGTTAAAGAGCGTTAGTCTACGAGCTGATAAAACTCCGGATCTACCTGGACCTATTTTCGAACAGTTTATTATCAAGTTACATATTCAAAAGTTCCTTATCAGTGGACCTTTCAAAAATACGGGAGCTTTGTTGAAGAAATTTCAAGTTATACCGTGAAGAAGTTACTTTCAAGTCATGATTCAAGAATCGTCATCAGAGATAACTTGAATTCGCGAAGAAATCTGAGGCAACGTGCACAAAATGCCAACTTTTTATTATGAGATGAAGGTCACATTACAAAAAAATAAAAAAAAAAAAAATACATGTGGGAATCCTAGCTAAGAGGGGCGTTTGGTTCTGCAGAATCAACCTCGACAGGGCGAGCTTCAGTAGGTATGGTCGGCTGGAGATCGACCTCGACAATCCCGGCTGGGAAAACCTCGGCAACCTCCACAGGAGGCTCCTTGGCAGTCTCACCAGGCTGAGCCGCGGCGACCCCGGATAGCTCGGCCCCGACTTGAGGAGCTTGCGCTGCGACCAAAAACGAGTCAAGGGTATTGGCATCATCAGCATCTTCCGCGGCCTCGGCAGCATACCGAGCCACCTCCTCGACAGCCTGCGCACCGAAAAAGGAGAAATCCATCTCAGGATGGTTCACCCAAAGGGTGTACAGAAATGCCGAGCAGGTGTCGGATCTGGTCTCCCTACGAGCCGCGTCCATCCGCTCTCCGACCTCCGCCCTTATATCGTCAATGGTCCTCTTGGCAAGCTCCTCGCATCGGACGGCACGATCATCCGCCCGTGTCCGCTCCTCCTTCGCTGCCCTAAGCTCGGCCTCGGTTGATTTGAGTCGCTCCTCAGCCCTCCGCAACTCCGCCTTCGCTCCATTTAGCTCGCCGGTGAGCCCGGAGTTGGCTTGCTCCCACATGTTCTTCGATCTGCGAAGCTCCTCGTCGAGATCTTTATTCTTCTGGATCTCCATCCTCAGACGCGTCAAGCAACCCTCCACCTCCTTTTGAGTGGCAAGAAGCTCGACCTCGAGATCTTTCTTCTCGTCCGAGAGCTTCGTTATTTCGGCCTTTTGGGCGTTCTTCTCGTCCTCAAGCTTCGCGATTTCGGCCTGACGGGACATGCTCACCGACTGAAGCTGCTCCTCAAAATCTTTGTACTGAGCTCGGAGCTTCACGGCAGCAAGAGAAGTCTGCAAAAGAAGAAATGTTAGCTCATTAAAAAAAAAAAAAAAAAAAAAAAAAAAAGGGGGTAGGTTAAGAAACCAAGGTACGAAGAATTCCTACTTACCACCAGGCTGTGACGGGCGACAAAATCACAAAGGGGGATTCCCTTTAACTTCGGGTCGTCAAGGGGCTTAGAGTTCGGACCCAGGAAATCGGGCACGGAATCCAGGAGGGGACCAACAAAGACCCCTCCTGGCAGGGCCTCCACGGCCAGCTCCTTCTCACGGACCCTGACCCGTTTGGCCCTGATATCCTCCCCCTGTTGCAGCTGATCCGATCTCCGTTTCGAGCTGGCAGCAGGAGCGTCTCGAACCTCCACCGCAACCTCCTTCCCACGGGCTCCACTCGAACCATGGTCTCGGGAGGCAGGTGGCCGATGCCCCAACTGCAGATGAGCTTGCTTTGATTGTTGGGGCTGACGGGGCAGTGTTCTTTGCCGCTGCTCCTGCTGCCCCCCCCCGCGACTGCTGGGTTTGCTGCTGCTGGGGGCGTGACTGCGGCTGCGGCTGCTCCGACCTGCCATCCCGCGAGCTATAGCTCGGGGTTATGGAAGACGTATTGCTCGACCTCGCCCTATGACGCTTCGGTTGGAGGAGCTCGAGATCAACCATATTATTGTCTTGGTCGGCTTCCCCTCTTGAACTGTTCGTCTCAGCGAGCTGTAAGCCGGAAGAGAGAACCTCCGCACCCAAGTCCCTGAAATGATCTCCCTCGACAGTCTCGGTGCCAAGAGGAGGGGCGAGCTCGTATTCGCGAAGTAGCTCGTCCGAAAGTTCAAGAATCTCCGAGCTCGACTCCGCAGCCACAAGTTTGCCAAGGATATCAGTCTCCTCGGCCGATAAAATCGGTTTCTTCCCCCCAAAATCTGCATCAAAACATGAGCAAGTTAAAACAAGCACTCTCGGAACAAAGGAAAGATTCGTGAGAGCTCATCTTCTCTTACCAGGGGTCAGTGCGAAGCTACAATTCCTAAGTAGAGAAAGGGAAGGGCAAGACACGAAGAACCAACTGGACTTGTAATCGCCCACGTTGGACTTCCCCTTTGCTTTACCCTGAGGAAGGGCGGCCTTGTACGGAGAAGGACGGGCCGCCAGGTAATACAGCCCGTCCTTGGCGTTTTTGAAAGAAAATAAAAATCTTATCAGTTTTGGGAAAGGGAGAGGAAGTTTGTTTATAAGGAATAAAACGGCCAAAGAAGTAAGTTGGGCATACGAATTCGGTGTTAGTTGGAAGGGGGCGAGCTTGACGTCGTTCAAGAGGGCGATAAGGTACGGGGCTATTGGGAACCTAAAGCCAGACTCGAGGTGTTGGGGGCTAATAGCTACGAAATTGGCTGGCGGGTAGGCTGCATGGGAGCTCGATGCAGGGATGTATACTCGGCAGGTCCTGGGGAGACGAAACTCCTGAGCACAAGTCATCACCTCGTGGAGCTTGGCCTTGGACGAGAATCTCTTGAAGACCGCAAGATCAGCAGCGATCTGATCTTGAACCTTCAGCTCGGTTTCCCGAGAGGTCGGGACGGCGACCTCCCTACACCCCGAGCTCGCACCCCCAAGATTTTGGCCCTCCATAATGAGACAATCTTCGGAGCTCGAAGTGTCGTTTTCTCCTACGATATAATTGCAGCGCTTTTGACCTGAATTTCCACGGTGTTGGTCGGACATCTACAAAGGAAAAGAGAGAACAGTCAGGTCGCAAGTCGCGAACCAGACCTCAAGAAACTAGAAGAAAAACCCTAAAACGTCCCCTAGGTCTTCCAGGCCGAGCGCTTCGCAAAAGGGGTACCGCCTAGGGCGGAGGGGCTGCAGCCGCAAGCCCGGTGTTCCATGAAAAGCTAATCCTAAGGTCATTGGACCCAAAGGCCCAGCAAACGACAAACCGAATCGTGCCGTTTCTCCAAAAATGAGAACGACATCGATCGGCGAAGCCAGAGAAACCACCGACGGCTAACCAACGGTGGACGGCCTCACAAGAAGAAGAAGAAAGTCACGACAAACTTACCTAAAAGCTGCGCTTGACGACTGAATGGGGACTCGTACCAAGCACCGGACGAGAATGGCAGACGTCTGAAAGCACGGCGATAACGGAGGCCTCGAGAGAGAAAAAACAAGAAAGCAGGGAGGCAAAGGTTTGAGGGAGTTTCAAAATAGCGTGAAAGAAGAAGCGGGTGGACACTCCCCACTATTTATACTGACGGCCTGATCCATCCCAACCGTCGGATCGAATGACGACTTATCACATGCTCGGCATCCAGCGGCCGCACAACAGCTTGTGGGTCCCACGAGTTTAATCATGCGTAGAAATGGGGAGGGGGCGCGCATTAAATGCGCTGCCGACAAAGCGTGCTGCGTGGAACGACGAGACTTAAGGTGATTGGACAGAAGTTGGAGGGATGGAAGAACAGCTGGCACGCGTCAGTTCCCAGCACGAAGATCGTGCCACGAACTGGGGGGCTTATGTTATATGTATTTCCCGCATCACCCCGCATGGGCCAGACTCGGTCCAATAGACCGGCCCAATCACCCAAGGCCAAGAAGGCCCGGACGACCTCGTCAAGGAAGGTCCAGCCTCCATCAAAGATCCGGAACTCGTAAAGCGAGCGTATGGCGAGCTCCCGGTAATCCTCCAACGAGCTCGGAGCAATCGACTAACGAGCTCCTGAAATATCCTCCAGATCGCTGGACCATCCAGGTCGCTCGCCTAAAACCTCCAGCTCGCATGAGCGGCAAAGCTGCTGAGAAGTCAGAGGTAGGGTCCGATCACTTTATCAGTAACAGCCCATGCCCCTCGTAATGAGGATCCCACTCCCAGTCTTGCGAAGGCGGTAAGAACTATTTGTCCCCCATTATACAAACACTGTATTTTTATATATTATCTAGATTGTAAAAGTCCCTCAAGAAAAATGGAAATAAAGGGGGCCATGAGGAGCAAGGAGGAAGGAGAGAAGAGAATAATCAGATACCGCCACTCTGGGAGAATAATCAGATGGCGGCCGTGGATTAGGTATCGTTCTGGCCGAACCACGTAAAAGATTCTGGTGTACACGCTTGGAACTTTGGGGGGGGTTTTCTTCCTTCCTTCTCGGTATTTTTTTTTGGATTGACTCACCGCGGCCCAAAACGAATCACGGTCGGCCGAAATCAAACGTCGACACTAATATTTACTATCATTAATACAGTAATACTTAACTATTTAAAATATTAATATTGTTGGTATGATCAATTAAATTTAAATTGTATTTCTATAATTTATATTCCTATGAGCACAATTGATTAAAATCGTTGGTTTTGTGAATTGGTCAAATGGATAAAATTATATAAATTGTCCAATTAATCCAAAAGTATTAAATAATTCATAATTTTTGAAGTTTTTTTTTTTGGCCATTTTCTATTTAAACACTCAAATTTTTTTGTTGTTTTAAAGGTATCTCTTAACTATACAATTTTTAGTAAATTGTATTTCTAAATTTTTTATTGTTTTAATTATATTTCTAAATTTATTATTTTTAATAAATTTATTGATGTGTGTAATTGACTTGAAATTGTATAGTTTAGGCGTATAATTGAAATAACAAAAAAGTTTAAGAATCTAATTGACTCGAAATTTTAAATTTAAAAATATTTTTGAAATAATAAAAAATTTAAATATTTAAATAAAAAAAATAGTGCTAAGACTATATGTTATTATTTTCTCTGTCTAATTACTCATTAATAAGGATGTGACATGACCCCTAATATTACTCTTAATAATTATAGGGTTAAAATATATATTTTAGTTTTTTTTCTTTTACAGAGAAATAAATTAGTCTTTGTGAATAAAAAATAAAAAAAATGATAGAATTAAAATTGGGATCTTTTTTCTCTCGTGAGCGGCGGCCTCCAAGGCAATTTGGTGGCGATTCTGAGGCCATCTCGATTTTTCATGCATTCCCAGCAATCTCTGCCGATTAGAACGTCGATCCAAGGTAGATTACAGCTTGGAGAAGACTCGGTCGTGTAGGTAATCAAGGTGCGGTCAAATTGTGAGAAGAACAGGTTGATCAATTTCCCATGTAATCTAATCGGAAAACAATTCTAGAGAGCAAGACAGGGTCCGAGATCAAGGTTTGGATGCGAGAACGAGGAAAGAAAGTGTTTGGAAAAAAGATTCTCCTGTTTAGTATTCATGGATAAATTTCATGTAACGTGAAAAATATAATGAATGTAATTTAATTCAAAATATTTTGATAATTATTAATACAATTGAATAAAAATTTAGATATGTTTGGGAGGAAACGGATGGGTTGTGGTGTTTTTTAGTGGCAGAAGAGAGGGGGGGATGGATCAGAGTGGTTCTGGCTGGATTTGTGCCGGAGGAGACGGGTGGTTGTGGTGGTTTTTAGTGGCGAAAAAGGAGGTGGGGGTGGGTCATGGTGGTTTCTAGCTGTGAGAGAGAGAGAGAGAGAGAGAGTGGGTGGGTTATAGTGATTCTGATAATGAATGAGAGGGTGGTTCATGATGGTTTTGGCCAAATATGCGTTAGAGATGGATAGTCGTGACGGACAATGAGAGGGAGAGGTGGGTAGCAATGGTTTCCAAGGAGATCAGAGAAGTCAAGTGGTTCATGATGGTTTTAGCCAGATCTGTAACAGAAAAGATAAATGATCACGGTGGTTCTCGATAGCGGAAGAGAGGGTGTGGGTCTCGATGGATCTGGTGGCATAAGAGAGGGGTGGTTTGCAGTGGTTTTGCCCATATCTGTGACAGAGGAGATGGGTGGTCATGGTGGTTTTCGATGTTCTCCAGCAGTAGAGGAATGGGGTGGGTGGTTGTCGGTGTTCTCTGGTGATGACTGTGAACTTGATCGCTAGAGATGGAGGTGGATGGCAGAACACGATGGTAGTCCGTTGATGGAGAGGTGTAGAATAGGACTTGTATATGTGACAATGTGCAATTTCAAAAAGAAGCTGAGAGTAAAAATATAATCTACATAATATCCATTTGAGGGCCATTTGGATGAAATCCAGAGTACACTTCTCATTTCAATAGCTCCAATTCCATCCAGCCAAATGTTACCTAAATTCATAGAAGAATCTTCTTATTTTGATTTTTAAAGCTTAATGAATGAATATGGTTGGAGCTTGGAAGCCGAATTTTAATTTATTCAAAATACTCAATACTGTCTTCACTCTTCCCCCCAATTATCATTGACAGTTGTGAATGAATGAAGAAAGCTGTTGCTTATGCAGCAACAAAGGCAGGCGGCCTGCTTCATCCAGGAGGAAACCTCCAAAGCTCGGGATTGGTAATGGCTAAAGAAAGAGACAGAAAACCAACCAAAGAATGGGATTCCATCTGGAGTGGAAGAACCGGCATCTTGTTATTGTTTATGCGCCACGTACGGCACAATCGCCCTCCAAGGGACGCCCAAACCTCGACATTTTTAATGATTAAAGAATTACAAGACCAAACAAAGGGCCAGCCGTCTTCAAGGGACGGCTGTGGCACTAAACTATGCGGAGCAGACGGACGTCTTCATTTGCTTCTTGAAATATCAGTGGCTTTGGCCTCCAGTTAACTAGAATTAAGAGACTGTACCTAGGATTTTGTGATGAGTGGTGAGAATAAACTCTTGAACTTCAGCTGCTGCCACAAGAGCAATTCAACTGTTCGAAGAAATGCCAAGGACAGCAAAGGCAAAGATAAAATGGAGCGAACTGTACTCCTTTTCATGCTTCCGGCCAAATCCTGCTGCTGGTGGTCCTGCACCAGTTGAGCAGCGCCTTGGCCAGCCTGGGTTTTCTCGGGTGGTATTCTGTAATGAACCCCAAAAACACAGGATCAAGCCATTCAAGTACTCAGATAATTATGTATCAACTACGAAGTACAATCTCCTGACTTTTCTACCGAAAGCACTTTTCGAGCAGTTCCGCAGAGTTGCAAATCTTTACTTTCTTCTGGCTGCGGTGCTGTCCATCGCTTCCCTTGCTCCTGTTTCCAAGATAAGTTTGGTTGCTCCATTGGTAATCGTCGTGGGGATCAGCATGATCAGGGAGGCTGTGGAGGATTGGCATAGATTTTTGCAGGTGGGAATTATACGTTGCTCTTTTCCTTCTTGAAATATCATTTCAATTCTCCATCCACTTCCAAGTTTCTCTCTGTTCATTAATAGTTCTAAAGTTATTTGTGGTTTTCTGTTGCTCCAAACTGGTATTTGTTCATTACGTTTTCTCTATATATGTTGATTACTTGTACCAATTACAGAGCTCGTTGATTATATTTGTAGAACAAAGGAGTTCTTTGACAAGCAGCTTTGAGCTTATGTTTCTGCATGTACTTGATATATGTCATTTACCTCTGATCTGCAGGATCTGGATGTTAACTCTAGGACAATGAAGGTTCACGTAGGAAATGGTTTATTTGTAGAGAAAGCATGGAAGTCTCTTTCCGTGGGAGATGTTGTCAAGGTTAGCAAGAATGAATATTTTGCAAGTGACCTTGTACTCTTATCTTCTAGCTTTGAGGATGGCCTTTGTTATGTAGAAACCATGAACCTTGATGGAGAAACCAATTTGAAAGTCAAAAGATGCCTAGAAGCCACACTGAATCTGAACGAGGATGCCAAGTTCTCTGACTTCAGAGCCACCATAAATTGTGAGGATCCAAATCCAAACCTTTACACCTTTGTTGGGAGTTTAACATTCAAGAGCCAGTCATACCCTCTATGCTCATCCCAAGTGCTTCTAAGAGACTCAAAACTTCAAAACACTAATTATGCCTATGGTGTGGTAATCTTTACCGGTCCAGATACCAAAGTGATAAGAAATTCCACTGCGTCACCATCTAAACGTAGCCGGATAGAGAGAAGAATGGATCGCATAATTTATATTCTATTCTCTATGCTGCTGGTGATTTCATTAATCAGCTCCATTGGATCCGCAGTAGTTACAGGCTCCGAAAAGTTAAAGTGGTGGTATGTTCAATTACAAGAAGACAATTCGTTCTTCAATCCTTCAGACCTTGTTTTCTCAGGTTTCTTGCAATTTATTAGGGCCCTCATATTGTATGGATACCTAATCCCCATTTCTTTATACGTATCCATTGAACTCGTCAAAGTTCTACAAGCTCTACTTATTAACAGGGATGTAGAGCTGCACAATGAAAAAACATACAAAACAGTTAAAGCCAGGACGTCAAATTTAAATGAGGAACTTGGTCAGGTGGAAATGATTTTGTCTGACAAAACAGGAACCTTGACTTGTAATCAAATGGAGTTCAGAAAATGCTCAATTGCAGGGATATCATACGGGGGTGATGTCAATGAAGTTGATCTTGCAGCTTCTAAACAAATGAACATTGACATTGAGAGATATAGATTTGGCTTAGATGGATCAGATCCCACCAGCCAAAGCTTTGAAATGTTAGAATTCTCCTTAGCTGATGCTAGCACAGAAAAGGCCATTCGTGATGCTGAACAAGGTGTGGATAATTTTGGTAAAGAAAAATCCAGAATTTCCACTTCAGGGGAAGGAATTGTTATTAAGGGTTTCAACTTCAGAGATGATAGGCTCATGGACAAATTGTGGATTGGTAGCTCCAATGTCACAGACATGATAATGTTCTTCAGAGTTATGACTTTATGTCACACGGGCATTCCTGCTGAAGAAAATGAAGCTGGTAAATTCAAGTATGAGGCAGAGTCTCCCGAGGAAGTTGCCTTTTTGGTTGCTGCACAAGAGTTTGGGTTCCAATTTTGTGGAAGAACCCAATCTATAATGGTTGTGAAAGAGCTAGATCCTTCTTCTGCAATAGAGGTGGAGAGGTGAGACTAGATTGTGCGTTTTATGTTTGCTAGTCATTTCCTTCTTAATTTGTTTTTTTTTCCAAGTTCTGATAGTTATTTATTTAATTGTTGGAGACTACTTTCAGAGAATATAAACTTCTACATCTACTGGAGTTCTGTAGCTCTAGGAAAAGGATGTCTGTGATAGTAAGCAATGAAGATGGTCGGATCTTTCTCCTCTGCAAAGGTGCTGACAAGTATGTGAAAATATCTCATCAGTTAAATTCAGAACCCACTCTATTGTATTCTTTGTTTTATGAATTCAAATTTCTTTGAAAACCTAATGTGCTTCTGTTTATATGGATTCCCAGCATTATTTTTGATAGGCTTGCAGAGAATGGCAGAACACACCAACAAGCAACGAGTTTACATCTTTCTAGTTATGCAGAAGATGGGCTGCGCACTATGGCATTTGCATATCGAATAATTGACACAGCTGAGTATGAAAAATGGAACAAAATATTTACTGAAGCTAAGGCCACTATGGGTCCTCAAAGAGAAGAACTAATAGAGAATGCCTCTGAAATGATTGAAAAAGATTTGATTTTAGCAGGAGCTGTAGCAGTTGAAGACAAGCTACAAAAGGGGGTCAGGTTTTTCTTTGCCACTCTGCATAATCGTGTGACTGTTTTGAAATCCTTGAGATGATCACAGAGAATTTTCCATGTCAAAGCTTGAAAACACTTCCTAGTGGCTGTTTTAGTTTCTCCTCAAGTAATTAATTATTTTAATCAAGGATAAGATATCTGGATAAGTTTATGCCAAAACCAAATTTGAAATTCACAGGTTACCAGAGCAAGAAGTGTCAGATATCTTGATAATTCATTTGAAGCATGAAATTTTGAATGATGATCCTGTTTTGTCAACATTGATACAGGTTCCTGAATGCATAGATAAACTTTCGCAAGCGGGCCTAAAGATATGGTTGCTCACTGGTGACAAGAAGGAGACTGCAATTAATGTTGGGTGAGAAAAGTAATTGTTTTGAAGATCATTGAGACTTCAATACATTTTGCCAATGTCTGAACCATTTCATTCTTCTGTCATTTTCTGTCAGATTTGCTTGCAGTTTGCTTCGGCATGATATGAGACAAATTCACCTGAGCACGAGGAAAGAAGCTGAATCACGCAATTCAGTGGAGGTGAAATCTCTTTCTTAGCTACAAGGCTGATTATCTGTCTACCTGCATTTATAAAATAATGGAAAGGAAAAGAAAGTCTGAAACATTAAGATACCACTCTATTTTCGCTTGTCATATTTTAGCATGTGACCATCCATTGTCAGATTCTTTTTCTTTAATCTACATTTCTGACTGGAGCTATGTTTTCTAGCTTTTCAGGCTCTGGAAAATGATATTCTTGATCAAATTGAAAAATGTTATCGAGAAACTCGTGATAAAAGCAACAAGGATGCCCCGTTGGCTTTGGTGATAGATGGGAAAGCACTTGAAATTGCTTTGAGAACTGATGTGAAGGATGAGTTCTTGCGGCTGGCGGTTAGTTGCTCTTCTGTAATATGTTGCCGTGTGTCTCCAAAGCAGAAAGCATTGGTAAGGAAAAGCATGCAACTTCAGATTCATTAATAAATATTTGAATGAATTTCTCATGACTTGTAAGATTCAGAACTGTATGGTGAATATATATTTCATTTTCAAGAAAATGGATATATAAAATGAACTGGAAGCATATGATTTTCGTTGATCACCTCCGATCCAGTTTCTATAGTTTTATTCATGTTCCAAACTGGGTATGTCATGTAAAACTCTTTTTTTCAGATTACTCGATTGGTAAAGGAATTCACTGGGAAGACAACCTTGGCAATTGGTGATGGTGCAAATGACATTGGCATGATTCAGGAAGCTGATATTGGAGTTGGAATCAGCGGGATGGAAGGAATGCAGGTTAGCTCAAAGTTTGCTTATATCAGTTTCTTTTCCATAAGGTACAAGTGCAATGGCTCATAAACAACTATATATATGAATTCTAACTCACTAGTTATTACAGCTCATAACGGGAAATAAAAAAAAAAAATGGTCCTTGAATGCTGAATTGCTTTGAAACTGTGTATTAATGGATATTATGGCACTTGCAGGCAGTCATGGCAAGTGACTTTTCATTGCCTGAATTTTGCTTCTTGGAGCGGCTACTTATAGTTCATGGGCATTGGTGTTACAAGAGAATTTCCAAGATGGTGAAACTTATTTCCTTCTACTTTCATCAAAAGAAATGCTACAGTATGCTGCTTTGGATCTGAAGCTCAAACTTGGCTTCTTCACTCTATTAATTCTTGCAGATCCTATACTTCATGTACAAGAACATAGTTTTTGGCTTAACTCTGTTCTATTACGAAGTGTACACAGCTTTCTCAGGGGATGTTCTATATGACGATTGGTTCATGGTAATGTTCAATGTCGTCTTGACTTCCTTGCCTGTTATTGCACTGGGTGTCCTTGAGCAGGATGTTCCAGCAGATGTCTGCCTCCAGGTAAAGAGAAGGGCTGGCCCCTAATTCTAATCTATTCTGCAACAACTTGCTCTTTGCTTCTTCGAGTAATTGAGATCTCTTCTCCTTTGTCCATGGAAAGTTTCCAGCACTTTATCGGCAGGGACAAAAGAACATATATTTCAGCTGGGAGAGGATATTGGGATGGATACTGAACGGTGCGGTGTCTTCTCTAGCCATCTTCACCATAAACATCTATGCACTTTCCCCAGCAGCCTTCGAAGATCTAGGGCAAGTAGCCGATCTTTCACATATGGGCGCCATTGCATATACATGCGTAATCTGGACTGTCAACTGCCAGATTGCACTCATCCTCAGCCACTTCACTTGGATCCAGCATTTGTTGATCTGGGGAAGCATCTTATGCTGGTACATATTCTTGTTCTTTTATGGAGCACTCCCTCCCGGGTACTCAGGCACCGCATTTCATATCCTCATGGAAGCTATAGGGCCAGCTCCAATGTATTGGGCTGTCACATTGCTTGTGGTAGTTACTTCTCTTCTGCCATACTTCATTCACATCGTCATCCAGCGGTCGTTCTATCCATTGGATGATCACTTGATCCAAGAAATGAAATACTGCAGGAAAGACATAACAGAAAACGAAATGTGGTTGAGGGAACAGAACAACTCCAAGAAGGCAACTCATGTTGGGTTTTCTGCTAGAGTTGATGCTAAGATTCGCCATTTGAGAGAACAGCTACAACACAAGAAGAGATGATCAGTAACAGATTAACTAGCGAAGGGGGCTCACTAATTGTATTTTGTTTTTTCTTATGCTTTCCATTCCTCCTGGTAGAATCATGCAGTCCAATGCTTCTGTATCTGCCCTTTGCTTCATTCAGTACACCAAATTTATAATCCCCCTCGATCCCATTGGATTTGGATAATTTTTATTGATAGTCTAGGTGATTTATTTTTAGTATTTGGAGATTTTTTAATAATTTTTTTTATTAGGTATTAAAGTGAAGGGTGTATTTGTCACATTTTTACTTTATGGTGCCATTTTCTTTTATTTTTTATTTAAATAAAGTGAAGTTACATTACTCCCTTTTATATGTTATCTTTTTTTTGTTATTTGTCATTCTCTCCCATACGCTTTTTAAATAAAGTAAAATTGTATTATTATCCTTAGATTAGATAATAGATACCTTTCCATCTATTATCTCACCCCTATTTAGATTTCTATATTTTTGAAATTAAAATATAAAATTTAAATAAATATTACAAACTTATATTTATTTAAAATAAATCTATAATTAAAATTCTATTTGCTCTTACTCCTTAAACTTAAAACATAAACATAAATATAAATGTTGTGAGTATTTTATCAACCAAATTGTTTGTTTAAGTTTCCCTAATTCATTTGCAAATTCTATTTATTTCAGTGAAATTTGATTTAATTATGTTTAATTCCATGAAATTAAATTCTTAGAATGGAAATTTCACATTTTTTTCTTTCATTCCAAAGATAAAATTTAAAAATTAAAAATAAATTCCACAAAATTTTGTTAAATTCGTATACTCCCGTCAGAATGGACGTATTTTTTTCAACAACACATGAAATAATTACTTCCTTAAGGATTAATTCAATCCTAGATGAATTTTTTTCCATCTTCCAAATATAGTATGATTTTCTTGCAAGACAATTAAATTAATTAAATTTACAACTAATCAACCGAATCTGAACCATTCAATGAGTAGTAAACTTTAACTAAATAAAAGCAAAGGAATATGCACAAATTGTGAAGCGATCACCTTGAAAAAAATTAAGCAGAGGAATATGCACAAATCGAAAAAGAGAAAATTCTTGTGCACCCAAGTCATCAGTTTTTATAATGATGGGTAGAATTGGTAATACAAAAAAAGGCTGAAAGAATCCTCAAAAGGAGTTTATGGAGATGGATAGTACCATTAATCCTCCGACTGCTAACTTCAGACATTCCGAACAAAAGAACACCAGAGAGGAGCTCCTCAACAAGACAATTCATCCATTAATTAAGGTATTTTCAGAAATTAGTCAGCTATTTCTCTTTGAATGAATAGTGCATTACAAATAAAATCAATATACCAACTAGCTAGTTATTCATAACTGAAACTAAAATAAAACAAATTGGCCACCCTCTCTGTTTTCCTTAATGGCATTCAGAAAGCTCAAGATCTTTTCAACTGGTTTTGGATCAAACAATGTAAAATTCTCAGCAGTGTCGTCTTGCCTTTCCTCCCTACGGTCATTACCAGTCTCCTTCCTCAGTCCTCATTCCTCTCTAGCTGAATGTTCACAGTTCAGATTCTTCAGCTCGTATGGATGAATTTACTTACATGACACATAGGAATCCAAGTGTGAGCAAAATGTACAGATTCTATACAGCACTTAAAATTAAAAATGTGTATCTATACAATAACCTGGCAAAGAGAAAAATAAATGGGACAAAAGGGAGTGGGGGAAAAAGGGAAATTGTATAAAAGATGAACTAGTGTTGGC